>NC_045618.1:116991336-117616336 GCF_009829155.1 Mustela erminea
AAGAGAACGTCTCTATGGCTTATGGACATATAACACTGACACAGTGAAAACGCCAGCCTTTCAAGTTTCTGCTTTATGTATCTTAATTAAGGCATCATTTCCTACCTGGAGGTCACTAAGGTGAGTTCCTACATTTTATTCTGTTTACCTTTGCTTTTTACAGTAAGATCTATATTGCTTTTTAAAAATATTTTATTTATTTGAGAAAGAGAGAGAGAACGAGCATGAGAGGGGGCAGAGGGAGAGGGAGAAGCAGACTCCCTGCTCAGTAGGTAGCCCAACCTGGGGCTTCATCCCTGGACCCTGAGATCATGACCTGAGCTGGAGGCCGATGCTTAACCAACTGAGCTACAAGGGGCCCCTACAGTGAGATCTTTAATTCACCTGGATTCTCCTCTTGCATAAGGTGTGAAGAAGGGATCTGATGTTATTTCGTTCTGCATAGCTCCCTAGTTTCCGCAGCAGGATCTGAGACTCTCTCCCTAACTCACTGCCTGTTGTGACACCTGTCATATCCCCCAGCCAAGAAATGGGCCCATGACTGGGTTCTTGGTTCCACAGTCCATTTTGGCCCGTGCCAAAATGCCGTACCGTTTTCATTATTTTAGCTTTATAATATGTTTCATTTGGCAGAGCAGGAACACTGAGGGAAACAATCTTTGTCGCTCTGAAAGTATAAAGACGTGATTGTTTAGAATGATGCCTTTTTACTTTCCCAAGGGCATAAGCTCACGTCTGTAGTAGTAATCTCAAGAAAGATTCAACACACCCAACAAGGAAGGATAAGAACAAAAAAATGAATAATAAGCAAACATTTAAAACTTACCACACAATTTCTTCATCGTATATGAACTGGAAAGCAAAAGAAACAAAGGATGGGGGGCATTATTTATTCCAAAAGAGCACACATAGACCCTTAAACACTCGGAGCTCACCCACACTGCCTTGTTATTTTGACACAAAGCTGGGCTCCTCTCTCCATCTCTGGGTTTCTCAGCTGCAGGTGACCTTTCCTTGGATGAAACCCCTCCCCGCAGATGCTAGCATGTGTTAGCGTGGCCTCCTGAGAGAAATGGCCTGCATTTCATTACACTGCAAGTCACAGGTGGCACCAGCCTGGCGGGGGTCTGCCATCAATAAGGGGACAGACTTGCTGAAATCAACACCCTGAAAAACTGAAAAGACCCCTACCTGTCTGTCTCCCTACAATTCCTACCTGTCTATGATACCCGTGTATGTGGAAGGGAAGGGATATTATTTTCCTTTTTTTTTTTTTAAGTATTTATTTGAGAGAGAGAGAGAGTGAAAGCAGGAGCCGGGGGGGAGGGGCAGAGAGCGAGGGAGAAGAAGACTCCTTGCAGAGCAGGGAGCACGACATGGGACTCTATTCCAGGACCCTGGGATCATGACCTGAGCTGAAGGCAGATGCTTAACCAACTGAGCCACCCAGGTGCTCCAAGGGATATTATTTTCTTAAAAAGAGAGAAACCTCTTTGGCGATTCTAAGAGCAAAGGACCCACTTGTACCATTTGAAGGGAGCCCCAAGCTGATGGTGAGGGTGACATGGTTTCTGCAGAGGGCACAGACATTGCCCCACAACCCCACCCAGCATCTCAGACACAGGCACAGATGAACAATGCCCCTGAGGTCCAGGGAAGGAGTCCTGGGACCACCCCAGTCAGGCCCAGTGTGGATGGGAATTTGGAAGGGCTGCACCCACCCACTGACCTTGGAGCACAAAGAGGCCCTGCACAGAATGTGGGGAGAAGCCAGGGACCCACAGTGCTCCACCGTCCTGGCTGGCACGGCAGTCAGCACACCGGAGCTGCCATGGGGAGGCCGCTTCTGAGAGGGGGTGGTCATCCTGACCGAGCATCCCTGTGAGGCTCCCCAAGCTCCAGGCTCTGAGGAAGTGGCACTGAACAGAGCAGTGCCCAGCACACCCCTAGGGAATGTGAGGACATATGTGGGGGATATTTTTAGTTTTTACAGCCCAGTGGAGGGCTGTTTAGAGACAGGGACAGGCAGATGGTGACCAGCCTAGAACATGTGACATAGTCTGTCAGAAGGTTTTCCCACACGTAAAGACCTCTTATTTAAGTGTCTGGCTAAAATTCAGACATGTGGTAGCAGCTGGAGGTTGTGGGGGGAGAGAAAGACCTGAACCCAGAACTTAACTGTGTTGTAAAAATCAAAATACTTTTACACAGTTGTAATAAATATGTAATTTCCTAGTGAGGTAGCAAATGGAGAAACAGGTGGACTTGGCTCAGCCTAGGATTTTTATCAGGAGTCATTTATAATTTTGAAAAATCGGGTCTTCAATGTCGGCACCCCCCACAGGGCCCAAGGGGCCCACCCAGCACCCGGCCTCCGTCTGCACAGGTCAATTTCAGGCTCAGAGATTCTTCCATTCGGGGGTAATGATCATATCACCTGGGGTTCTAGCATCTTCTCGCCGAAACACTTACCATGGAGAGTTGTAATCTCTCTTATTATCAAGGACTTCTGTCTTTGATAGTTTGGGCATCATTTGATTCTTTTTTTGGAAACTGCATATAGGTATATTGTTTTATCTATGACTTTCCTTTTCGGGATTGTGTAGACAGGGGTCCCTGTGGTCTCAAATGGTCCTAGTCATGCCCCGCCTGACACTCATGCTGCCGGGCCTGTCTCTATGGCCTGTGCAGCTCCTGACAAACAGAATGTGGCGAAAGCGATGGGTTACAGCCCCCATGATCAGGTCACAGGCTCCCTTCCACGGTGGCACCTTCTCACCCCTGCTCTGAGGGCAGCCAGTCAGCGTGGTGAGCACAGCATGGTGAGCCAGGCGGCCAGGAAGCCTCAGAGGAGGCCTATCTGCAGCCCTGCGAGGGACCTCTCCCCCAGCAAAGCAGATTCTCACTGGGGGAGTCGTGTACCCTGGCCACCATCTGTGCGAAACCCTGAACTCTGGTTCACAGACAACAAGAGCAAGAACTACTTGCTAGTTGAAGCTACAGAGTTTGGGGGAAATTTGTTACCCGCAGATAATTTGTACAAGGGATGGGACTGTCCTGTACAGTTGGCTCTAGATCTTGTGAGGTCGGGAACTCTCTGGGGCACATTCCAGAAAATCTGGGCACACCACAGTCCTCTGCCCTCATGCCACCGCCTGGACTGAAACGTCTCCTCTGGGGGTGGCACGCATCTCGGCAGTAGCCTGTGCCTTGTGCTTCAGTGTCATAGGCATGATGCCACACTAGCCCTCGGGGGACCGTGGGGGTAATCTCTTGTCACTCTCCCCCACACTAACAGACCCCGGAAACCCTGTTCCAGCTCTTCTGCCTTTCTTCGTGTTCCCCCAGCCGCCAGTGCTGCCTGCCTCCAGCCAGCCTCGGTCTCTCTCCTGCTCTGCGGGAAGCAGTGAACCCAGAAACTCCGATTCTCAGGCATCGGGCTCTAACGGAGGCTCTGAGGGCCCCTGAGGAGCAAAGGGCTCGAACTTAACTTCACGGACCATGGGACATGTGCTCTGACGTTTCCAAGGCCTTTTTGAATTCAAGGTGCTTGTCGGATTTGCTCCATAACCAGGGTGTCAGGCACGAGGTTTTCAGGCGAGGGAGGCAGAGTGGAGAGGGGATGGGGACAGAAACGGGCAGGGGGCAACTCACAGCAATGAGCACGATGACAGAGAGGGTGTAGTACACGGAGTCTCGGCACACAGCCCACCACGTCAGACGGACCACCTGCCAAGCAAAGGGCCGTCAGCTGCTGCTGGCTGGGGAGATGGGGGGTGGTGCGGGGACTAGCTTTCTCACCAGCCCTGAGCCCCGCAGGGGCAGGGATGCACCCACAGAGCTCCTGCTAACTGTGCCACCGGAAACAAGCCTCTCCCAGCTGCTCGAGGCCACCCAGTGCTCTCCATTGTATTTCGGCAACAGGACAAAAGTACACAGTGTTTGTAAGTGAGGGCCTAGCTGTTCCCTCTCCTCTGAGGTAACAACCTGTCTCACAGCAGAAGCCCAGGGTCAAGGCAGAGCCAGATGCTGGAAGCTTCTGGTGTTAAACTACCTCGCTTGGCCAGGTAGCGCCGACTCATGAGCCTGCTTCTTGGTGGGTGAGTGTAATGCCCCCAACAGCCCTGAGGACCAGGAAGATGGTCATGGGGTATCAGCAACAGGCCAGCTTCAACCTCCTTGCTAAGGAGGCCAAAGGCAGGCCTCGGATATTTCCAGAATCTAACTCAGGGTCAGGGTTACAGGAGGGACCTCTCAAACATCTACTGCTGCTCAGTGAACGCTCACCCTTGGCCCGGACAAGAGCGCCAACCCTGTCCTGCCCTCGGATCTGATGGTGCTGGATGTGGACAGAACATCAGATGCCACTTGTACCTGGGAGGACCCAAGCCTGGAGGGGGAAGCCGACTTGCTCAGCCTCAGTCAGTCAAGGGCACACCCAAGGTGAGGTCCCAGGTTCCCCTGCTGCTGTCCCTAGGTCACTCTACAAAGGGAGACAAACCACTGACCTGCCCCGCGAATAATCCACAAACGCCGATTATACACAGGATGTTGAACACCGCAGAGCCCACGATGGTCCCAACGCCAACGTCTCCATGGGTGATGAACACGCCTATAACAGGAAAGGCAGAGACCTTCCTGTGCCAGTCCTGCCCCCGCCCGCCCCGGGCTGCTGGGAGGGCTGTGTCCCCAGCCCCATGGATGGAGGGAGTCGTTCTCCTCATCACATGCCTGCGGGGCTGAGGGGGACGGCAGAACCGGAGACGAGAAAGTGTCCTGGGCGACCAGCTAACTCCATTCCTCCCACCCCCAACTTTTTTAAAACACAGCTTGATCAAGATCTAATTCATATGCCATAAAACTCACCCATTCAAAGTATATAATAATCCCGTTTTTTGGTATAGTCACAGAATTGTGCAACCATCACCACAATCTCATTCTAGAACATTTCTATCCTGCCCCCACAAAAGGAGCCCTCTACCCACCCGCCCTTTGCTCTCCCACACGCCCCAGGGAACCCGACTTTACTTTCTGTCTCCCCAGCTCTCCCGCTCTACAGTTGAGAAAACAGAGGTTCAGAGCTGACAAATGCCCTCACTGGTCAGGGGTGGGGGTCTGGGTCCTGTGTCCCCTGCTGGGGGCCTTTCTTACCAATAACAGAGGCAAACAGCTCGGGCGTCGAGCTTCCTGCGGCCATGAAAGTGGCTCCCGCCACATCTTCACTCAGATGGAGCTTCTGAAACAGAAGTGACCACAGACACTCAGGCGGTGAGGTGGGGACAGCGGACACAGCCACCGGACACGCCCACGATCATGGCAAGCGTGGGGGACTGCTGTGGCCAGAGTCGGGCACCTGGGCTGGCCGTGTCGTCTCCCGGCACCCTCAGCACATGCCTCCTGCTACTCTGTGGGCCATCCCACCCAAAGTCCCCTGTCCCCTTCCCCTGTCACTTTCTGCTCAATCGCCAAGCCCCTAAATGAGGTCACCTCTCGAACTGTACCCCCAGAGTCAGCTGTTCCCCTTGGACCAGTGGAAGAGTCTGGTCCTCCAATCAATGAAACACAAACCACCCAATGAGGGTCTGAGGACTATGCTTGTGCCTTCCCCACTGGACAGTGAAGGTTGGTCTTTTTCACCTCTGGATTGCCAGTGCCTAACTCTGAGTCTGGGACACAGTGACGCTCAGCCAGCAGCCGTCTCCAGGGCCCATGCAGAACTTGGGTACCACGCAGACTTGCCCAATTCAGGGCTGTGGGACCTAGAGGTCCCAGAGGCACAGTCTGGCCCTTGCATTCCAGAAGACCTTCTCCGTGGTAGCCCCGATGCCTGGCTGCTCACGGACTCAAAGACCCAGACAACCTAGTTCCGGGGATGAGGCTGGATCTCTGATAAGGCACACTCTCCTTAGCAAGGCCATGCTCCAGCCACAGAGGCCCATCCTCTGATCGAGAATATGCTGTTGGGGGCTTTGGATGCTGGGAAAAGCCATGAAGATTCTGGGTCTCCCTGAACCTGAACTTGAAGGCACTTACTCTATGGTGCCCAGAAGGCATCTGGGCAGAGCTCAGTCTCCTCCTGCACCCACCCTCCCAAGTACCCTGGGCAGTCTGGGGTCAGCACAATCTCTCTGTTGACCTTGCTACAGGAAGCAGTCCCTCAGAGGGGTCGGAGCTCTGGGCTTCTGTCCAGCACTGACCCCCCAGGGCAGAAGCCCGGCCACCCTGACCTCATTGATCAGGAGAGGGTTCCACAGAAAATGATCTGCCATCAGAGCATTTCCGGTATCTTCTAGCACATTACAAACCATTACAAACTCAGGTGAAGGCTCTGTCTTCACCTGAGCTATTCTTTCCTCCTAGAATGCCCTTCCTTGCCCTCTCTGCTTGGAGAAATCCTGACCACTTCAGAAGTTTAGATCAGATACCACTTCTTCCATGAAGCCCTCCTAGGCTTCTCCCCAACAGACACATTGCATTCCTCCTTCTGGCTCTTCAGTCCTTTGATGACTCTTACTGAGCCCCTTCCAGAGGACTTGCCCATAGGGCCAGGACCATCCCCCTTTGCTCACGTCTGTGTCCTTACAGAGACAGGTAACCTGGAGGGGCCTTTCCACTGGACACTGTCCTGTGCATTGGTCACCCATCCCCAGAGGCCATCTCCTGATTCTCTCCATACACTCTTTCTCTGGCTCAACTCGCTCATTGACCCACGGTTCAGTCTGAGTCGGGGGAAGATGGAGAGATGAGCGAGGGGAGACTGGGGGAGGGGAAGGCCTTTGCACCTGCTGCCACATTCCTCGCTCCTCAGGAGGCCCTATTCTGTGCTCAGCAGCAAGGAAGCCCCTGCCCTAACAAGCTCTGCCTCCAGCTGCAGATGTCACAACAACGACATGTCTTCAAACAGGTAGGAGATTTCACGGGGGACAAAGTGTACCAAAGCCCAGAGCGGTCTGCACATAGTAGGTGCTGGAAGCGGAAGTAGTTATCCTTTCTTGGTTAGCGGCCAAGGGTAAGGCAGAACAGAGAGACACCCTGGAGCCTTTTAAAAATTTTTTAAAAAAAATATTTTATTTTTAATCTCTACACTCCATGAGGGGCTTGAACTCACAACCCTGAGATCGAGAGTTTCACGCTCTACTGACTGAGCCAGCCAGGCGCCCCAGCACTGGAGTCTTAC
This sequence comes from Mustela erminea, assembly GCF_009829155.1. Lineage (NCBI taxonomy): Eukaryota > Metazoa > Chordata > Mammalia > Carnivora > Mustelidae > Mustela > Mustela erminea. Next base: position 116,998,514 of record NC_045618.1, read on the forward strand.
ATGTGAGAAGAGAGAAGATAAGAAAGTCAAAAGCTCACAAAACAATGAGGAGGAGAAAACGTCAGCCTGCAAGCACTGGACCAAAGGGCATTCTTTGCTCAGCCTCTGGATCCTCCCCCGAGACACGGATCCCCACCTGGTCCCCGCCACCTGCAGCTTGTGGGAAATGCTCCTTAAGGGGCAGGTTTAGCTTCACCAGTGACAGCTTGCTGGGAAACCAGAGGCCCCGGGCGCCGATGGCACGTGGGAGACCAAATCAGGGAGAGAATGGCCCCTGCCGACTCCGCTCTGGGGATGTCAAAGCCAGGCTTTGCCATGGCCACAGTAAGTGCATGGCCAGTCGTCACCACCAGAGTGCTCCCTGCTTGGTCCTTCTCCATCTGGCCCTGACGAGTCCCATGTCCTTGGTTGCCCCAGGCCCCCCAGCCCCAGCCTGGCTTTTCTGTGACATCCCAAGTCCCCCCCTACTTACCTCGCAGATCTTCTCCAGAGACGGAACAAAAAAGTCATCACAGACTATGGCCAAGGCATAGAACATGTACAGAGCCTGAGGAGGAAATGGGGGAGATGGTCAGCAAATGCACCTGCTGCCCAGGAGGCGTGGCTGGCCCGATGTCACGTCCCGAACCAGGCAGCTGTCACACACTGCCAAGGCAGAGGCCGGGTGCACAGAGAGAGACACAGGAAAATTCCAACACCACAGAGATCTGCTCCCTCAAGAGCAAATGGGGAAACTGAGTCCCAGGGAGGGGAAATAATGTGCTGGCAACAAAGGGGATGAGAGCTCAGGCCACGTGGTCTTGGGCTCCTTTTTCTCTTTGCAAAGCACCAGCTCTCTCCCCTGCACCATTTCAGGCTGCTCTCAAAAGGCAAGCTCTAAGCCTTAGGGCTAAGAAGGAAAGCATTTAGAATCAACAGTTTAAGAGTTTAAACTAAGAACAATCCTGATCCTCCCCCTTCATTTTAGTGAAGGCACCATTTCCCTCCAACCACCCGGCCACTCACTGCTGGAATGAATGGCAGTGAGCAAGCGAGCCAGCAGTTCCTGGGTTGCTACCTAATGGTGGCAGAAGTTAAAATACACAAGCCATTCACACACAGAGTTTCATGGAACAAAGCGTCCAGATGCTAATGCTTATTCTGGGACTGATTTGCCATGTGCCTTTGGATAAGTCACATTTCCAGGGCTCAGTCCCTTCATCTGTTTGATGACAGAGTGAGAACAGATCAGTAGTTTCCAAGTGGTTTTATATACATGGTTTTATATATCCCTGTCCTGTTCATCTTTCCACTCAACTCAACCCATGGGCCAGGCACTATTCTAGGCATCAGGGATCCATGGCTAACCTGCCAGGAAATGCCTCTGCCTCCTGTAACTGACCTTAGTGGGGCAAATAGACAAATAATGTGTAACTGTTGGGGGAAAGGCCAGTGCAAAGGCCCTGAGGTAGGAGTGAGCTTGATGTCCATGAGGAACAGCAAGGTCACTTATGCAGGTAGACCAGAGTGATAGTGATGTGGAAGACAGAGGATGTGAGGTTGGAAGGACAGGCCATGCCCAGGGCCCATGGACAGATGGGACTTTGTGCTGAAGGCTGAGGGAACCATTTCTTTCTTCAAAGACAAAGTGATACAGATGCTCTGTTCACAAAACTGGGAAAGGCTGGGCTGCTTCAGCAAGAACAACTGTGAAGTTGTTGGAGTAGCACACCAATGAATTGTGATTAAATAGACTGGAAGATCTACCAGCTGTGGCCTGAGGCAGGTGTCTTCTGCAGTCCAAGCATGGCTGTCCTTGGATCTGACTCATTACCTTTTGGTGTGGGGGGAGGGGAAGCAAAAAGAAACAAATAATGGGGGTTATAGGTGAAGGGAGAGAGATCCTGCTGTGAAAATCTCAGGATACAGACTTGAGTTCATACCCCCAGGAATTTCCACAACATCCTCTACCAGGAGAAGGGGAGGCTGCATAGCTCTCCTGATGGCCTTGGAAACACGTAAGAGAAAAGGAGGCCAAGTCGGTCCCCACCACTCTGGCTGGGCAGCTTTGAGAACGTTCCTAGCGCTGCACATAAAAACTGGCTCCAAAGCTTGCGCCTTGTCTTTCTCTTAAAGAAGGTGTCAGCAAAGTTTTTCTGAAACAGTCAGACAGTAAATATTTCGGTCTTGACAGGTCACACAGTCTCTGTCACAATGATTCTGTGGCTGTAGAATAGAACATGGTGTGTGTGTGGCAGGATTCCAATAAAACTTTATTTATAAAAATCAGGAGGTGGGCTAGATTTGGTCCTCTAACCATCGTTTGGCTCATGTCTGCTCTAAAGGCTCCTGCAAAAACCCTGAGGTGTTTTCAGGTTCGGGAGAGAAGGTTTTGTCTTAGCAATGCCGAGACTTTCCTGAGGCAGAGCCCTAGAGCTATGGGATTAATTTGCCAAACCCACAGCCTCTCAGTGAAAGAGGAGGGCGTGGGAAATCCAGGGGAACTAGAAAGATAATAACTCTCTTACGGAAATACACAGGCCTGTCATCCAATATTTGCCTACAACTTTCACTGTCATTAACGGTTTATCCTGTTAATTAAAACTTCACTCATTCATCATTCTCAGGGGGCTACTCTCTCCGCAAGAATCCCAGCTTTCGCTTTCTGAATTCTCTCTTGCAAAGGCTAATACTTGGTGGGGCTTATAGAAGCAAATAGTGCTGGGTGGTCAGGGAACCTAATTAAAGGAAAATCTGCCGTGTCCCAAGCGGAAAAGCAAATCGCGAGCACTTTCGTTTCTCCACACCATACAAAAGGACTGGCGAACCTTTTCTGCAACGGGACAGACAGTAAATATTTTTGGCTTTGTGGACCACGTCACTGTATTATACCTACTTTGGGACTGAAGCACAAAAGCAGCCACAGAGAATACAGAAATGATGGGAAGGGCCATATTCAAATAAAACTTTATTTACAAACAACAGCCATGGCTTCAGGCTGCAGTTTGCTTACTCTTGTCAGAGAAGAGCAACTTTTGCCTGTACTTGAGGTTTGGACCCACTAGTCCTTTTTAAATTGGTGTCTGAGGATTCCACCATTGTCGTCAAGTCTCATCTGAAGACAGAGGGAAATTTGAGAAAGGGTGCGCCGAAGTTTTAAACTATGGTTACGTCAAGGTGGTGAGATGTGGAGTGGGAGTGGAGGATCATGGGAATTGTGGCAGCAAGCGTGCACAGAGCACTTCTTATCTGTTGTGCAATGTCTAGTGCACTTTACTCACACTCACGCATGGCTGGGAATGTTTTCGCATGGCTAGGAAAGATGCTGTCACTCCCTTTTCAGGAAAGCAGAAAATGGGGCCCAGGAAGACTTGGGAGTCTTGTCTTGGCTCTGGGGTCACTTGCTGGGCAACACAGAGCCAGTCACCCGACATCTTTAAGACTCTGGTTTTTTGTGGTTAAAATGGGTCCAGCACCTGTTCTCCCAGATGTCATCTTACAAGGAAGGGACATCTTTGACGTGCTATGGCTTGTTCGTGCTCTGCAGACACGCTCTGGCTGCCTGAGGTGAAGGAATAGCCTATCCCACCCAGGCCACTTACACCGAGGATATGCAGCAGGACGGCTCCGTGTTGTCGCTCCTTGTTGGAGAACAGGTCTGTGGGGAACTCGTGAATCGCTGGAAGACAAGAGGACACAGCAGGGGGTTAGTTATCAGTGGGTCCCGTGATGGCCTCACTGGCAGCGTGAGAGTCCCCTGTGGATCTGGAGAACCTGCTAGGCTTTCAGCTACCCCAGGAGGGGGCCAGCCAGCTACAGCTCCCACGTCCACAGCACGCCCGCGCTCTTCGGAAAACATTGCTGAGTACCGAATTATCTACAGATGCTCTAGAAACTTGGAATTGACCTAATTTAACATATCCCTTGCAATTTTTTTAAAACATATGAAACACTTCCTACCCACTAGGATGGCCAAGAGAGATAATAACAAATATTAGCAAGGACACAGAGTGGTTGGAACCCTCATAACTGGTCAGGGGGTACAGCCACTGTGGCAGGACTGTCTGGCAGTTCTCAAAAAGGTTGAACATCGAGTTACAACACAACACAGCAAGTCTAGTCCCCAGTATCTGCGCAAGAGAAGTGAGAACATGTCCACACAAAATTTGCATGGGGATGTTCATGGCAGTATTATTCATAAGCACCAAAATATGGAATCAACCCAAACACCCATCAGTGAATAAATGGGTAAATAAAATGTGGTCTATTCCAAATGTGGAATATTCCCATACAAGGGAATATTCAGCCATACAAAGACAAAGCACGGATGCATGGAACAACACAGAGGAACCCTCACAGACGAAAACGTGATGCTGAGAGGACTCCATCCCGCGGGACCACATATTGTAAGATTCCATTAATATAAAATTCCAGAAGAGGCAAATCTAGAGAAACTGAGGTAGATTAGTGGTTGCCTAGGGCTGGAAAGCAGAATGGTTTGGGGGATAACTGTTAAAGGGTGCAGGGTTTCTTCCGGGGTTTATGAAATTGTCCTAAAATTGTGATGATGTTTGCCCAACTACCAACACCCTAAAAGTCACCCAATTATATACCTTAAATAGATAAATTGTATGGTATGGGAGTTCTATCTCAATGAAGATGTTAGAGGAAAGCAAAGTAGAAAAATGTCAAAATACACCAAAAAGAGAAATCAGGGGATGGTTCCTCGCTTTGTCCGAGGATTGTGATGACATTCCCAGCAGACAGCTGGGTTCCCAGTGGCTTCAACCCCCACTTGGATCTGCTACAAACACAGTCCCGTTGGCAGTCAGGCAGAGGCTGGAGACGGTCAGTCCCGCTCGGGAGGGCAGGTTCTCTGTACTCACACTGCCATGAGGTTCAGATCTTGCCTCGAATGTTCACAGCCGTGTCTACATGGACAGTTCCTTAACCTCCGTGTACCTCAGTTTCACCATCAGTAAAATGGTAAGATGGACCTTAATAATATGCCTCACTTTTTCAAACATTTCCAGCCTGTGGCGAATTTCAGATGTGCCCTCCCAGGATTCTGCAATATGATTCTCTGGCCACTGCCAAGTCAGAATCCTCTCACACCAGAGTCATTTCTGGTCCCGTCTACCCTCCCAGAGCTCAGGGACAGGTGTTCTCCGGCAAAGCACTTCTAGCTCCGCCCAGGCCCACTGACTCCGCCTCTCGACCTCTCCTTCCACCCATGATGGAAGAATATCCATCTCAAGATCCCCAAAGTGGTCAAGTGACATCGGCTGGGTTGGGGATGGCAGTGCTGGCACATGGAGGAAAAACTGCCGTCCCCCTAGTTGGATATACTCTCGGCAGAACCACACACATAGGGAACATGATCAAAGGGAGAGAGGCTACCACTGGCACACCGCCATCTTGGGTCATCGAGTTCCACGTCACAGTCCCTCCTTTGGCCCCAAGAATGCTCCTGTTGGGGTGGGTACCTGTTATGGGCTTTCATCATCCTAGACAGTGGGTGGCTCTGTGACATGCAGAGCCTTCTGCATTAGGAATCACACACTCAGATTCTATGGTATCACCCCTAACACTCCCGAGGGATCTGAGCAACTTATTTGCTTCTTGGTCTCAGGAAGTTCACAGGGAATGAAGGAATAATTCCTTCTCACCTCACTCCCCCCTTCGAGATGACCGATGGATGAGATGACTGAAGTCATTTATGCAAGTCCTTAGTTGGACACTCCCATAGCCCCACGTCTTCATCCCATCAGCTAGAATGGAAGCTTCTGGAAGGCAGGGATCCACACTGCCCTGTATTATTACATCCTCTGTGCCTTAGCCAGGCCTGACATTGCAGTGGGTTCCCAAAACACTTTAACAGTTGATTGAACTAAAAAATGTTAAAATACGAATAAAAATGCCTATCTATATCTTCTCATCCTATTAGGATGCTCTTATTACCCTCACAAACCGCTTAAACACCTAAAAAGGACAACAGCTTCATGGTGGGTGCTCCATAAAGGCTCGCAAAGAAACTTCCAGGACAAAAAAAAAAAAAAAAAAAAAAAATCCTTTCTCTGTAAATACAATTTGGCCTTCAGCTCTGAGAGTGATGATTTTCTCCCTTACGTGGAAAATCTTGTTTTCTAAGACTAGATTCTCCCGCAAGGCCTAGAAAACATCAGCTTCCCCAGACACCCAGAAAACGTTCCCACTTTAAAACAAGCAACTTTAATGAAATATGGATTCTTTCACTTATTTTTTTCCTGTAATCAAAATTCTTTAATAGAACCACTGCTGTCATTTCAAGAGCGGGGACCTGCTCCCAGGTCTGCGGGCTCAGAGACGCTCATTATAAGGCGGTGGGGGGATGCTTGGCATTCCTGGGGCCGGACATTTTTCCAGGAGAAATCCAACAGTCTGGGGTATTTCAAGGCAGATCAATAGATGCTTCTGCCCTGAAAATTAGAGATGGTTCCTGATTCTCCAAGACAGTGGGCTGAGAGCTGCTGATTTATTCAATCCTGGGAATTCTTTTGAAAATTAGAAGAAAGTAATGTGCATTTCTGCTGTGAGGACATATCATCTGGGCTCCAGCAGGGGAGAGATATGGATGATAAATGGCTTTGTCCTTGGTAGGAGCAGGCTTCTACTGGTTCAGCCACTGTACCAAGCTTGCTTTGCAACCCTGCATAGAAACTGGATGGTGGCAGAGGGGAGGGCAAGCCATCCAGGAATTAATTTTGCCAGCCAAGACAGAGTTACCAGCAAAGCTATCAGCTGCCCATGACCCATTGACCTCTGTACCCACCCGAGTCTTCTGGACATATCCCGAACCCATGAGGCAGGTCCTGCAGCCATAAATGTCCAACGCTGTGAGACTCAGAGGGGAAAGCAACCAGCTCAGGGACCCCAGCTATAGAAGCCTGGACTCACCGTGGGACCCCATGTTCCTTGTTTGGCATTAGGGGCTATCTCTCACACAGAGGGACATCCCATGGCAAAGCGGGAAAGAAGACCTGAACTGGAGTCTTGGCACAATGACCCACAAGCTTTCGGGACCCTGGCTGAGTCTGTCCTTCCATTTCTTCAGTGGCACCCTGCTGCCACGTGAGCTGGTAGAATGGTCACTGTGTCTGTGTGGTTGCTACAGGTCATAATGGCCATACTGCTTTTCCCAGTTGGCAGCTGGTAGCAGAGACCAGTCCGCTTCCTGGTTCAGGAATCAAATCTTCTAGAAACTGACATCTGGGGTACAGGCCATGGAGCACACCCAGCAGGAATGCTGTCCATCCCACCTCTGTCACCAACAGCAGCAACTTCAAAACCACACACAGTGTATGGAGCTGCTCAGTATGCGGGTTCTAGAAGCAGCCGGCAGGGTCCAGGAAGGGCCTCTGCCCCTTGTGTGTTACTTGCAGGACCTTTGCAAGCCGCTTAACACTTCTGAGGCTGTCCTCTTGTCTCTAAGAGGGGATCACTGCAGAGCCTGCCCCCCCAACTCCCCCACCCCCACCCCCGCCAACCGGCTGCTGTAAGGGTTAAAGGACACTCAGCACTCAGCCCATTAGGCGGCTGTCCTACAGACCCTACCCTTGACACAAGGCTGTTGCCGTGGCTCCGGGGCTGAGCCTTGGGTTTGTGAAAGCAAAAGGGGAGACAAAACCAGCTTAGTGGGGGAAGAGCAGGAGATAGCACATGAGATCAGACCAGGATCTAGATGCTGGGTCCGCTTAATCCCAGCTTCCTGAGAAAAACTCTCCTCCTGGGCTTGCTGGGATCAGGAACCCCTGGGCCATGTTCAAGGGCACGACGCTTGCACGGCTGCAAGGGGCCGAGCCACTGGTCTGCTCAAATCCTCACCAGAGGAATCAAGGGGGCAGGCACGCATGGCTTTTGAGGTCATGCCTGAGCCTTTAAGCTGCAGAAATCTGGCAGGGGTGGGTGTGGGGAAAGGGAAGAGATGCATCTGCTGGTGGAAACTAGGGATGATCCCAGCACCCTGACACTGGGGGATGGGGATGGGGGGAGCCCAGGGAAGAGGAGGGGAAGGACAGTTGCCAAAGACACAGCAGCCTCTGCCCACCTCCCTTTTAAGATTCTCTCCTTTGGACTTTGGTGCCCAGAACCAGCTTCTCCATTACTTGTGGTTCTGAACACATCCTTCTGCTTATTCCTCAGATGTCGGCCTCCCTCCCATTCATCCAACTCTACTATGTGTGGGCAGGTGGGAGCTGTGTGTGCATGTATATATGTGTGTGTGGGGGGGGTATCTTTCCCATCAGGTGCCTTCCTGGACATCAGAGGGGAAACTGTAAGGCCCATGGGAACAGAAGCACCTGCAACCCCCCTCTGCACCACCAGCTACCTGGCTAACACCCTATAAACGAGACCCCTGGGGCACACTTGACCTTTTCTGTTGACAAACTTACACGGATGATGTCATTGTATTTCAGAATCCCTGAGTCAGTCTTGCCCTTTCAAGGCTCCGCACTTCTGCCAACAACGCTGCTCATTTTCAAAATGTATTAATTTGTTCAACAAGTATTTGCTAATAGGTGTCGGGCCTTCTGGGAAAGGGCAGACGGGAGCCTGAGGCACCTGTGGGCTTGGCACTCTTCCTCTTGGAGGGTGACTTGACTTTCAGAGAAAGCCAAAGTCATCCAGAGAACAGCAGGATGTTGAGATGGCAAATACCCTGACCCTGAAAGCATATAGATCAATACATACTTCTCGAGCATCACCGTGCGCCAGGCACAAGCATTTACTACGAGTGTCGCAGATGGGCCACAAGGGGCTGGAGGCAGTAGGACAAGTAAGCAAATGATTGAGAGACAGTGAGAAGCTTGCAGGGATGGTGGTGAGGGAAGCCAGCCAGGCAGGTTACTGACCCGAGGGGGCGTGAGCAGGAAGCCCATGGAGAGTGGGGCACCCACATCAAGTCTTGAAGAAGGCATTACAAATCTTTCAAAGCCCTTCCATCTGCCACATCGGTCCCACATCGCCATTCTCTTGAGGAGGAAATGGAGGACCTGAGAAGCTGGATTTGCCCAGCCAACGCCGGGCTCTTTATCTCAGAGCATGGTATCTGAAACAGAGACACATTGGGACAAATGCCTCCTTTATCCAAGGACAGGCTCTGTCCTCCTGAAGCTCTAAGGGCCAGGGCAAGACGTTGTGCTTTTGAAAAGAGGGCTGCATACGCAGGCCGTAGGCCAATTCTGCTGACAGTCCATGGCCCAGCCTGGCAGAGGTCTTGTCCATTACTCCGTGGATCTGGGAAAACCTGTCACTCCTCTCCTCAACCTACCTGAAACATTTAATAAAACTGATCACTTCCTGTTTATGGATGTATGAACATATGAATGAATGAGCAATATATCCACCCACCCACTGACCCAAGTTACATATAGAATTCATTCTTTGGGACATACACTCCCATGGGTCTTGAGAGTGACCCATCACATCCCAAGACAGAACATTCCATCACCCCCAAAATTCCCTTGTGCTTTTTGCAATCAATGCCCCTCTGTACCCCAACTCCTAGCCACCACTGGTGTGTTTTCTTTCCCTACAGTTTGCCTTTCCCAAGATGTCATATCAATGGAATCATACAAGATGCTGCCTTGCCTTCTGGTCTCTTCTGCCCATTTTGGTCTGGCCTCTTTCACTGGACAAAACGCATCAATATTCACCCATGTTGCTGTGTCATCCCACCTCCACACGATGTTCTCTCTTAGTTTCTTGGACTCCCCCACTCTCCTCACTTGCCCAGTGGCCTTTAGAGGCCCCTCCCTCATGGAACCCCAAATACTGTGATTCACAGAGCTCTTCCCCAAGCCCTCTTCTCTCCATCTATGCACCTTCCCCACATGATCTTGGTTTTGACTTCCTAATCTCTGCAGACTTCTTCCAAATCCCAATCTTTCCCAAGTTCAAGACCTAACCCACCCAGCTACCAACTAAATGTCACACCTTCACCATCCTCGAAATACCTGAAACCTGTCCCCAGTGAGTGGTCCACCATCCATGTTGGTTTGCATGAAAGAAATCCTGGTGTCTGTTCCTCCTCCTCCCCCATGCTCTGTGATGGGTGGACAGGGCTAACTGGCACCCAGTTTCCATGAGCCTTCCCATCAGGGACGCCAGTACAGTGCACGAGGCTATGCATTGCACGGTCACACATACCATCTCTGTTCCCTGTTCTGTGGAGTCTGGACAACCTTGAAGCTGGGGCTCTGCGTGAGAAGTAGGTTCTGCCAACCTAGAAGACTAGGAGGAAGGACAAGAGGCAGAGGAGTTCCTCCTCTGACAACCTTGGCTACAGAGGTATAAAAGTAGAGAGGCTTTCCTGGCAACAGGACACATTTCCTTATTCCTGCCAAGGTTCTCTTTGAACTTGATCTTCCCCTTTCCAGATCCTGTTCCTTTAGCTCTTCTTACAATTTCATAAGCACATTGTTCCCTGAAATTCCTTTCTGTGTAAAATGTGGAGAAGGGCTTCTATTTCCTGTACGGAGCGCTGACTGCTTTCAGCCCTCTGCCCACCTTCAGCCATGCCCCATGCACAGGGTCCTGGCAACCTCACCTCCCATGTGGCTTGAGTCCACCCACCTCTCCAGCTCCATCAGCCTCTCCAGTGCGTGTCTTCTCTAGACCTGCCCCCTTCTGTGCTCCGCCCACAGCCAGACCAGCTCCTTCCCAGGCACGGGGAGCTTGAAGCCCTTCAACGGTTCCCAGTTGCTCTGAGGATAAATGCCCACACTGGTGGCACAGGGCGGCCCCACCATCTCTCACCTCCTCCTGTCACCACCTGCCACCTGCCACCTGCCCTCCCACGCTGGCTCCACGCGAGCCTGTGAGCCGCCAGGTGCTGGCACCAGCTGGGTGTTCGGGAAACATCCGTGGGGTGAATGAGCCTTTGGACACAAACCTGCTAGAATGAGCTCTGCCCAAGGGATGCCCCAGAGGCGGGCTGGCCGGCCCTGCTTCCTCGGCTCTGGCCTTCCAAGGTGCTGCCTGGATGCTAAGCTGTGACCTTCCCTAGGAGCAAAGGGTTTGACAGAAATGTGCCTCCATAAAAGGCAGATCTTTAAGAGACTCTAAATCTGACAAAACAGGATGGCTGGGGGGAGGGGAAGTGTGGAGAGGGTGGTTGTGTGATGGACATTGGGGAGGGTATGTGCTAGGGTGAGTGCTGTGAAGTGTGTATGCCTGATGATTCACAGACCTGTACCCCTGGGGCAAATAATACATTATACGTTAATAAAAAAAATTTTTTTTTTAAAAAGGCAGATCTTTCTTCAACCTTTCAATCAGCTGACTCTCTTTGCGGAATATAAACTGTGAAGTGAATTTTTCAAAACAGAAAAAAAATATCGCCTCCAAACACGCCATTCTCTTTCTCGCTCCCTCTCTGCTTTCTACCTCGGTTAAAAATAACCCCACGTTCGGAGCCCTGACGTTTATTCTGAAACGATGTAAGCTAGACTGTGTGGACGCGGAAGGAATTGAAATAGTTTCAAACTTCCATCATTTCAACTTATGTGTTTTAGAAACCACCCGAGTGCCAGAAACCAAAAGCAAAAAAAAAAAAAAAAAGAAAAGAAAAAGAAAAAAATCGTGATTCCCCCCCCCAATTCTATGATTTAAAATAACTTCGCAAAGAATTTTATACCTTTCATGGGCAATAGCTGAGATGTCTAGGTTTTATACCATCACCCTCGTGTCTCCACCAGGAGCAAAAATAATTAAATCACTGGCCTAACCAGCATTAAAAGGAGCTTAAAAATCCTCTCTCTCTCTTTTTTTTTTTTCCCCCAGCACATTTCGAAAGAGATGAAGCACCGCAAAGAAATAAAGATATGACTGGAAGATCCAGCAGGAGGACTGCTCTCTCTGGGAGCAACCCCCGTGGGATTTTAGGGCTGGAAGAGGCTCTAGATGCTACCTGGCCCCGGGGTCCTGCACCGAGGACAGGGCACAGGCTTACCAAAATCACAGGGGCAACATCGAATCCAACACTGCCGTCCCTCCCTCCCTCCCTGGCCTGATGCTGAGCATCCTTGTCCTGATCATGAGAAGCACCTAAGCCCCTATTTTAAAGGGAAGAAAAGGACACTGAAGTCCAGGGACATCAAGGGCTTTACTCAGCATCACAGCTACTTAGCAATGGGATTAAGAGCCCAGAGGGACACATGGACATGGCCACAGCATACAGGACAGCAGGACTCCGACTCATGTGTCTGGAAGCCCAGGAAGCCCAACCATGACAGGCCCAGATGATCAGAGCTTGGCCAGCGAGGGCCGGCTTCCCTGCTGCTCGTCCCCACTTCCAACCCAAGAACACCAAGCTAAATATGTCCCCTAGAATGGGCTGAATAAAACTCATGTCCACGAGGAAACTCATTTAGAAATTAGATAAACGGATAAAGATGAAGGGATACACACACACACACACACACACACACACACACACACTGGAGTATTACTCAGCCATCGAAAACAACGAAATCTGGGCATTTGCAACGTGGATGGAACTAGAGCATCTTAGGCTAAGTGAGACAAGTCAGTCAGAGCAAGAAAAATTCCGTATGATCTCGCTCATAGGTAGAATTTAAGAAACAAAGCAGATGAACATTGGGGAAGGGAAGGAAAAACAAAAGACAAAACCAGAGAGGGAGACAAACCATAAGAGGCTCTTAACCATAGGGAACAAACTGAGGGTCGTTGGAGGGGAGAGGGGTCGGGGGCTGGGGTAACTGACTGACGGGCATGAAGGAGAGCACGTGGTGTGAGGAGCACGGGGTGTTCTACGCAACTGATGAATCCCCGAACTCTACCTCTGAAACTAATAATACACCATATGTTCATTAAATTGACTTTAAATTAAAAAAAAAAAAAAAGAAATGAGGTATGTGAGCTCGTTAGGGTTGCCACAACAATAGACGAGGGGGCCTAAACAGATAAATCTAATCATTAATGAAAAAAACACACAAAATCACACACAAAATTGCAGCTACGAACAAATAAGCCAAAGAAAAGAACCGGAAAGAAATACACCAAAGCCAGTCCAGGGGGGTGCAGCAGGTGGAGGAATCCTAAATGGCTTTCTCATGTCTGGTCCCCTCCCCGGCCCACCCCAGCGTGACCTCCTTCTGACTACGCAAAGACCGTTATTTCCAAAAAGGTCACATTCAGACATAACCAAGGATTAGGATCGCAACCTATCTTTTGATCGGGGGGGGGGGGGGACACAATTCAACCACAACAACACTCATATTGTTGACTTGATTAACTCTCGTGGAACACAGACATAGAAAATAATTCCTCGTAAAAGAGCTCTTAAGAAGACAAAGAAGTGGGGCACCTGGGTGGCTCAGTTAGTTGGGCGACTGCCTTTGGCTTAGATCATGATTCTGGAGTCCAGGGATCGAGTCCCACATAGGGCTCCCTGCTCTGCAGGGAGTCTGTTTCTTCCTCTGACCCTCCCCCCATCTCGTGCTTGCTCTCTCTCTCATCTTCTTTTTCTCTCTGGAATAAATAAATTTTTAAAAAATTAAAAAAAAAAAAAAAAGATGAAGCAATGTCCATGATGAAGTCTTCTATATGCTCTGCTTTCCCCAGGACCATCCGGATTCACATCTGCTGTCCAGAATGATTAACAGTGCCCCTCCACTCTCAAAAGTATCCTAGTCTGGATGATAAATTTCATGGCCACTCTGCTCATTAGGAGTTCACTGACCTGAAGTAAAAATTAATATCAATTAGCCAAGAGAGTTCAAATTAATCTGTGCTGACGTGCCAGGAAGGACCTCTATCAGTTCCAATATGGACACTCAGTACACTCTTCTCCTTGTCAGCCTCAAGTTCAATGAGGTAAGTAAGTAGTTCTTGGGGAAAGGTAGTTGATGGAACACCTCTCACCAAGGACATTCAGATCTAGGCGAGGTTGGATGACCTACCAACAGTGAGTGGTCCAGTGTCCCCACTAACTAGCAATGGACCTAGAGGAAGGTTGGAATGCCCCCCCTTCACCTCTATCTGGTCCTGTGGTCACTGCTGAGCTGTATGCTGGATGGAATGGTTAATTTTGTGAGGCAACTTGACTAGGCTATAGTGCTCAGCCATTTAATCAAGCACAAATTCTAGGTACTAGCATGTGGATATTTTGTGAATGTGCTTAACATCTACCTTCAATATGACTTTAAGTAAAGGAGACTGTGCTTGAGTACATTGGTGGGCCTCATCTAATCAGTTGAAGACCTTTAGAGAAGAATTCTGCCTCAAGACTGAAGCATCAGCTCTTGCCTGGAGAGTTTCCAACCTGCCTGGCCATTTTATAGATTTCAGACTTGCCAGTCCCTGTAATCACCTGAGTTAATTCTGTGACATAAATCCCTTTATGGGTGTGTGTGTACATATGCCTCCTATTGGTTCTTTTTCTCTCAAGAATTCTGACTGAAACACTGGACCTTGGCCAACTAGGCTTGGGAAATAAAGAATGAGAAGCCATTCCTGTCCCCTGGATGAGGGAGAAGCGAGAGCCCAGGTGATGGAGGGACAAGCTCATAGAGTTCACAGAGGGACGTGCCAGGCTGCTCTATTTCATAACCCACCACTGTGGGTCAGGGTCAACCCTTCAGCACTCTTACACTGCCTCCCCACCTCAACCCCTGAGGTCCCCTGTTTGGCCATCTTTCTCTTTGGCACCATTCTGTCTCTCTCCCAAGTGGCCTCAAGGCAAGAAGTGTCAGGTGGGGATTTAGCCGACAGGGACAAAGATTATTAGTCCTATATGGGAAGGCACAGTGAGACCCTCCCAGGAGGAACAGAATGGCTTCTCCTTTCCTGATAAAGGCATGGAAGGTGGTCCCTCACTGAGCACTGGCTGAGGAAATATGTGGTCCTTGGAAATATTCACACTTCTTTTTCTTTCTTAAATTCAAGTTAGTTAACATAGAGTGAAGTATTGGTTTCAGGGGTAGAATTTCATGATTTATCACTTACCTACAACACCCAGTATTCATGCCAACAAGCACCCGCCTTCATGCCTGTCCCCCATTTAGCCATCCCCCACCCATCTCCCCTCCCAGCAACCCTCAGGGTATTCTCTATATTTAAGAGTCTTTTATGATTTGCTTCCCTCTCAGTTTTTCTTACTTCTCATTCCCTTCCCCTGTGTTCATCTGTTTTGTTTCCTAAATTCCACATATGAGTGGAATCATATGGTAATTGTCTTTCTCTGACTGCCTTATTTTGCTCAGCGTAATACCCTCTAGTTCTATGCATGTCATTGCAAATGGCAAGATTTCCTTCTTTTTGATGGCTGAGTAACATCGCAGCATGTGCAAGCACATGCGCACACATGTGCGTGTGTGTGTGACATCTTGGACATTTGGGCTCTTTCCGTATTTTGGCTATTATGGACATTGCCACTATAAATTTGAGGTGCAAGTGCCCCTTTGAATTATGATTTTGTACCCAGTAGTGCAATTGCTGGGTCATAGGGTAGCTCTATTTTTAGCTTTTTGAGGAACCTCCATGCTGGTTTCCAGAGTGGCTGCACCAGCTTGCATTCTCACCAGCAGCACAAAAGGGATCCCCTTTCTCCGCATCCTCGCCAACATCTGTCATTTCCTGGGTTGTTGATTTTAGCCATTCTGACTGGTGTGAGGTGGTATCTCCCTGTGGTTTTGGTTTACATTTCCCTGATGACGAGTGATGTGGAGCATCTTTTCATGTGTCTGTTAGCCATCTGCTGTCTTCTTTGGAAAAGTATCCATTCACATCTTCTGCCCATTTCTTACCTGAATTACTTGTTACCCTTCTAAAGAGACCATCTAGTGCTTAACTAAATGGTGGTTGAATGACTAAGAGGTAAGCTTTGGCCACAGAGCCCCCACTTTCCTAAGATCTCAGAACAAAACACTCTGCCTAATTCCTTCTAGGCTCTGTGCTTATTCTCATCCTTGGCTTCTGTCAAAACATTTCCAATAAAGAGTCACTAGGGTCTGAATTTTATTCTTGGCTTTCCTTTGTGAGCTGGTGGAAAATTACTTAGCTCCTTAGTTTCCACAAAACACCATGAGATTTGAGGAAGCTCTTAGCTTGTTATAAATGGGAGATTCATCCAAATCACAGAAGAAAATCTCTCCTTAGATGTTTTCCCAGGCCCATCCCTCCCTCTTCAAAACATCAACACAGGAGGCAGTCAAGAATGAGACTACGTACTCTGTACTGGGAGTCTAGAAAGTTCGATGCTGGCCTCAGTTAATGCAGACACTAACTTTGACAGACCTGACCTCAGTTTCCTCTTCAGTAAGAGGAGAGCTGAGGTCATCGGAGCCATGGACCATGATCATTTCTCAGCTCAGGGTCATTGGTGTTGAGTGCCCTTGCTAGAGAGGGCCCCGCACGAGGCAGGAGGGAAGCAATTTCTTAATCCAGGAGAGCAATGGCCCACTACCCCCCAGCCCCTCTCTCTCTCCACTTCACTGCCCAACACTTCAGACTTTTATCACATCTTGTGTTTAGGATAAAAAGTTAGAAATGTTGACTCTACACAAGTCACTGACCTTCCTCACTTGTCACGTGCCATGTTGTGCCACAAACAGACACACACAAATACTGAATACTTCTGTTTCCCAGAAAGGATGGCAGGATTTCTCTACATCTCCACAGACTTCAAGGCATCCCATTTAAAACCCACACAGCCCTCAACCGCAAATTCCCCATTTACAAGCCTAAGCTGGGCCACAGGATGAAAGGCAGGGGCCTTGAACTTCCACGCTGACCACCTAACATGGGAAGAAGCTGCCCAGACTGTGGGCCAGAACTGGAAATGTAAGCGGCCTGTTTGCAGGGAAAGCTGGACGGAGGAGCGTGTCAGCACGGGCTTTGGAAGATAGTCAGGGAGGGGAACGACTTATAAGACAGCAAGGGGAAAAGCAGGACTCCAGCCATTCCTCAGGAGAATTCTGAGCAATGCTGTACCCACAGAGCTGTGTTGTCCAGGAAACAGCCAATGAGCTTGTTTCCACACAAGGTGAGCATCACCTTTCAAGGGGAGTCCAGCCAGCATCCTCCCGTGGGCTTTTCAGAGGGCCAGTCACTGCACAAGATGGTGAATAAACGTCCTACCAAGGGCCTACGAGTGACAAAGTCCCAGCACATGGTGAATTCTATACGAGCAGAGAATGTTTTCGGACACATTAGTGTCTTCAGTTTTGGGGAGTAGATACCCATAGTGGAATGACTGGATCATATGGTAATTCTGTTTTTAACTTTTTATTTTTTTTTAGGATTTTATTTATTTGACAGACAGAGATCACAAGTAGGCAGAGAGGCAGGCAGAGAGAGAGAGGAAGCAGGCTCCCCGCTGAGCAGAGAGCCTGATGTGGGGCTCCATCCCAGAACCCTGGGATCATGATCTGAGTCAAAGACAGAGGTTTTAACCCACTGAGCCACCCAGGTGCCCCTGTTTTTAACTTTTTGAGGAACCTCCATACTGTCTTCCAAAGCGGCTGCACGAGTTTGTGTTCCCACCAATGACGCACGAGGGCTCCTTTCTTTCCTCATCCTCGCCAGCACGGATCTTCCTATCGTTTTGATTCTAGCCATTCTGACAGGTGTGAGGTGAAATCTCATTGTGGGTTCGATTTGCATTTCCCTGATGAGGAGTGATGTCAAGCATCTTTCTGTGGGCCTGTTAGCCATCTATATGTCTTTGTATGTCTTTGTAAAAATGTCTTTTCAGGTTGCCTGCCCATTTTTAATTGGTCAATTTGGGGGGTTTTTTGGTGTTGAATTATGTAAATTCTTTATAAGTGCTGGGTATTAACCCTTTATTGGATATATCATTTGCAAGTATTTTCTCCCATTCTGTTAGCTGTGTTTTCATTTTATTGGTAGTTTCCTTCGCTGTGCAAAACCTTTTTATTTTGATATAGTTCTAATAATTTATTTTTGCTTTTGTTTCCCTTATCTCAGGAGACATATCTAGAAAAATGTCAGCAGCCCCCCATTTTAACTGATTTTCTCCCCTAGGTTAGTGTTTTTCAACCTGAACACTACTGGCATTTGGGGAATGCCCAGCATCTGTGATTCTTTATTTGGGGGACAGTCTGACACATTGTAGGGTGTTCAGCATCCTTGGCCTCTACCCATTAGATGCTAGGGGCACCCAGGCCCCCAGTTTTGCCAACCAAAAATGTCTCCAGGGGTCACCTAGGCAGGGTGCCTGGGAAGACAGCATCACCTCCCATTGGCAACCAGTTCCCCAGGTGACCACTTCTCACACTTTCTGTGGTAAAAAGCTTGTTTCTTTATTTGACTGACCCTCTAATAAATACTGTAAAAAGGAGTCCCTAGAAAAATGACCACGTACTTGGCAGTCACAATGTCAAATCGCTTATAAGTGTTCAAATACTTATTCTCACTCTTTCTGCTCCTGTCACGGATGGGTAACAGAAGTTCCCAGATCACATTCCAGAAGGTATGATGATTTCACTAAGTGAAATGAGTCAGACCCAGAAAAACAAAATACTATATGATTTCACTTGTCAGCAGACCCTAAAAACAAGACAAAGGAAGAAACAAACAAAAAGCAGATAAATTCAGAGAACCGATGGTTGCCAGAGGGGAAGGTGGCAGGGGGGTGGGTGAAGGGGAATGGGGTGGGTAGGGGTTACAGGCTTCCAGTCATGGAAATGAGTAGGTCACAGGGATGAAAGCCACAGCCCAGGGAACGTGGACAGAGGAACGGTCACAGCCCTGTAGGGCGGCGGCAGATGGGCGCTCCCCTGTGAACACCGGGGAGAGAGTTACACACAGAGTCGCTGAATCACTATGTCGTATCCCTGAAACTCACATAATATCACACGTCAACTCTACTTCAGTTAAAAAAAAAAAAAAAAAAAAAGTGGTAGCGGCTGCCTTTGTCCACTGAACACGGATGCCTGCTTCACTCTGCCTCCTTGTCACTAAGAGCTGCCCACGCTCTGCCTCTCCCACGTGGCGTTTCTCCACCAGCCCCCATGCTCCTAAGCACAGGTCCCCCCTGCTCCCCAAACTCTCCATCCAAACCGGGCGGCAAGAACATGCCTGAAAGCTCTGAGTCTCCCCCTCCCCCTCGCGCCACCTTCTCTCTCTAGTCTCATTAAGTCGACTCAAATCTGCACTTTTCAATAGTGGCACATCTCTTGCCTATTTCTACCCACAGACGGTACAGAATGAACTTCGCTGCTCATTCTCCTACCGCGGAGTATTTTTATTCTCCCAGCTGTGCTGCTCCTACATGTGGGCTCCTGTGCTGGAGCGGGTCTGTCCCTGGAACAGAAGCTGCTCCCAGCCCTGATTTTTGCCTTTTTGCTCCTTTGGACCAGCGCAGAGTGTGTGTGCAGCGCCCCCCACCCCCGCCCCCGCAGGAGGATCTGCACCAGTGGCTACAAGGGAGTAAGGATAAGGCAGGCGGGGTTTGCAATCGACCACAGAGGGTGAAGCAGATGGGGAGTCGATGGTGATTGGAACAAGACAATTGCCATGGGGAGAAGCTTAAACAGAGCTTCAGGGGGACACAGAAGAAGGAACAGTGAACTCTAACTAAGAAAAGGTGACTCAGAGAAGAGCCCGAGATGGAAGAGCTGCGCTCTGGAGATTTCCAGGGACACCCCCAGGAAGAAGGGGAGGGGCTTTCCAGGCCAAAGAATGAACTGGACCTTGAAGCGGGAATGGGGAGGGAGCTCAGGAGGCTGGGAATTCTGTGCCATTGGGACTCTGGGTGTTCTGGGAGGTAAGGGACATGACTGATGAAAGAGATACTGGGACACGGTGTTGGACCTGATCACAGGATAGGAACATAGCTGCGTCTCAACGACACCAGGGAATGCTAGATTTCACAAGCTCAGGAATGAAGGATTAGAGTATTTTAAACCCCGAACTGGCAAACCGGTTTCTGTAAAGGGCCAGATAGTATGTATTTTGGGCTTTGTGGGCCATATGGTCCATGTCGCAACCACTCAACTCTGTCATACAGGATGCATAAACAAATGAGCATGGCTGTATTCCAATAAAACTTTATTTATGGTCACTGAAATTGGAATATCACGTAATTTTCATATACCCTAGACTATTATTATTTTTACTTTTTCTCCAACCATTAAAAATGGAGACGCCATTTTAAGCCGATGGGCCTCCTACAAACAGGCGATGGGCTAGACTCGGCCCGTGGGCTGTGGTTTGCGGATGGCTGTTTTAGAAACATCCCTCAGGGCGGGGGGTGGGGAGGAACGGGGACCTCAAGCAGAAGCTGCTGGGGTAACATGGGGACGGCAAGAGAGGGACGGCCGGGGGTGCAGTGTGGACGGCTGAGTGGCACCAGGGTGGGGGGGACGCACCCATGGTGTCCAGCTAGGGTGATGGGAGGGCACAGTGATGTCATCAATCTAGGTGAGTGACAACGTGGGGATGGCGTGGGTCAGAAAGGCTTGTGGCTGTGGCCACACGTCTGGCCCAAATGCAGATCAGCGGGTCTCAGAGACAGCCCAGTCACATCAGAGTAGGCTACGCAGGGTGCCAGGCAGTGGATCGACTTGATGCTTGTGGTTTATCTGCCCAGCATCCTCTAACCCTTGTTCTCCCTGGGGGACCATCCCCACGCTTATTTTTGTCCCTAAGATTTGAGTGGGGCTAGTTCCACCACAGGATTGGTTCAAGGTAAGAGAATGGTCTCAGGACAGTCACTTCAGGAACCTGGGAGAAGGAAAATCTTTCTTTCTGCTGAACCTGAAAGTGGTAAAAATGCAGGCCAGGACTTCCTAGGGCCTCTATGCAGAGAGATTTGCTGTGAAGGAAGCCACCACGGAAGGAGGCCATCCTGTTTGTCACTCACTGATCCCTAGACCCAGCCACACCTAAAGCCAGACCAGAACTCCCAGTTCAGGAGCCAATCATGCCAGTCCAGGATGGGTTTGGTCACTTGCAACCAAAATCCTTAAACATCTCGCTGCTGTTAGAATGAAACCCCAGTGGGTAAAGGCCTTGATCTTGGAATCATGTGACAAAGCACCGGAGAGGATTGACACATAACCTTAACTAAAGCATTTGCATCTGTCGTGTTTATCTCTAGACAGTGCCTTTATACACAGTAGGTGCTCAATAGTTGCTGGTGTAAGAATGAAGGCATACAATCCCAAGGCACCAAACACAATGAGTCAGTGGAAACTCTGAAAAGAAACGTCAGCGGGCAGGGTGGATTTCTTTTCCTTCTCCACTGGCTGAGGGTTCAGAGAACGCATAAGCTTCCGGGACCTGGTTCTGCCTCAGACAACCAACCAAGACAGGCCCAGCTGGGAGAGAAGAGGCTCGGTGGGGGGCGGGGGGGGGCAGCTCTAAATGCATGTGGGGTAATAGCCTAAAGGCAGAAGGGAATTACCCAATCTCAAGAAAGGGGCAGCCTCCCACTGGGCACAGAACAGTTGGCTGTGAGTAGCAGCTCACCGGGCAAGGAGGGAACAGGGGTGCTGGAGCTCTGTGAAGCGTCTCAACCCCAATTCTACAGCTGGAGGAGGGGGCATGGGGGCTCAGCTGGGGAAGCCAGTTCTGGCCCTGCCCCTCCCCGTCCCTCCCCGCCCCCAGAGGCTCCAGAATATTCTGTTCAACAGTGTCTGTCCATGAAATTTGTGTAAGGAGAAGCGGATTAATGGGGGATGGCAGGGCGGAAAGAAGAGAGCACTGTACAGTGAGTCTACACGGAGTCCCAGCCCTGATGCTGCTTGAAACCATGACCTACGGCATCAGTTCCATCCCTCAGCTGCACAAGAGAGAGCTGGGCCAGAGAAGTGATTCCCCAGCAGAGAGGAGAACTCTGAGCCCATCTAAGAGGTGTTTAGAACCCCACAAGTGAATGGGAAACGAACATGCCTTCCACATGCACAAGTGTGTGCGTACTTGCTGTTGGATGACTTCTATTTTCCAAATTGAAGTACTAAACTTGACCTTGTTTTCTCAGTAGATAGTCCACTACGTCCAGATGACATGTGTCCCCACCTCCCCGCAGACGCGCATGGCAAGGACCTTCACTGCTTTCCAATTCTTGCCCCACCTCTTACTGGTGGCCTGGCCTTGGCAAACAAGGTTATTAACCTTGCAACGTCTCGGTTTCCTATTTGCCTCTCAGACCCGTCAGAGGACAGAGTGAGGGGCTATACAGACATGGGTGTGAGAGGCCCAGCTTCAGGACTAGGGAAGAGAAAAACAAATCATGATTAACACCAGCAGAGAAAAAGAGGAACCAACTTCGTTAGTCATGATCTCACTTAATTCCTAATTACCACCTGAAGGGGAGGTCTCATTATCCCCATCTGGCGGATGAGAAGACTGAGGCCCAGGAAGGCTAAGGGACTGGTCTGAAGCCATCCAGCCCATAAGCAGGAGAGCGCGAGCTCATCCTGAGCCAGATGGGCCTGGCTCCAAAGCCTAGGGTTTTTCCACCTTGGCTCACTTCTCATGGTCACCATCTTGAAACAAAGGCTTCCAAGGTAACACAAACTCACACCCTCGCAGAGAGCCAGAGAGCTTTAGCCCCGTTCAGGGCCCCAGCTCCCCTGACCTTCCCCACCGGCCTGCGCACATCCGCAACCTATGTTTCCAACATGCGGGCACTGACTGCTTGCTATTCTGGGATAATCGAGCCAATAATGAAGCAAGCTACTTCCTTAAACAAATAAACCCAGAAGACTCAATGGAACCACAACAGATACAATAATAGATTCGAATCCCAGGTCGATTTAGTCACCCCTTTTTTAAAAATTCCATCCTGACTCATCCCCCCTGGCGGATGTGAAAGACGACACACACACACACCACAGGAGCGTCCCATGACAATTCAGCACTTTGGTTCATACGAAATCATTTCTAGCTGAATCCACGCTAGAAACAGGCCGGCCACCCCAACATACACGTACACACTGTACGTTGGCGGGATCGGATTGCCTGCTGGCTGGTTCTATTGCTGGAAGCCATCCTCAGCGCTGGACACCACTGGTGTGGGGTCCATGCTAAAAAGAACTCCTGACTCTCCAACCTCGACTACTCAGGAGCTGATGGAAAAGCTTCCGACTGAATGTTCAGACTTACCTCTCTGCTATAAACACAGTCCCTAAGCCCCACTCCTAAATCCTGTATCGCAGAAACGTCTGCAACAAAGGATTTCAGGGCACAGAGAGGTTATGCAACTTGCCCACAGTCACACAGCAAGTGATAAAGTAGGGGTTTGTACCCAGATAGTTAGTACTTCATTGCTATGCTATATTAGTCTCTGCTCAGGAAGGATATGCCCAGGGCACACAGCATAGGAAACAGTACTGGGTTTTTGTTTATTTCTGTTTAAATTTATATGACTTGCTCTTTCTACTACAATCACTGAACTGAGGTTCTGGCAAACCTAGATCAAAACTTAATTCAAACATCTACATCTTTTTTTTTTTTTTTTTTAAACGCAGTTATTTGCCAGAGAAAAAGAGCTGTCAGTCAACTACATGGTAGTATAAATTAGCCCCAGCAGCTTTACGTCTCAATACTGAGCATCAGGCAACACTGAAGGAATGAGTAGTTTGGATGAAAGAGAAGCTAGGCACATACTGTAGGAACAGAGCATATGTGGAGGGGGAGGGGGTGCGGCACCCAAATGGAAATTTTTAGCGGAGTCTGCAGAGGAAAGCATTAGAAGGATGTAGAAAAAAGGAGGAAGAGATGAGAGAAGATGCCTCCTTCAGAATTTGGCTAAAGGCTGGCCCTCGTTGCATCCAGAACAGCTGGGGGACAAATCTCCCTGACATGTAAGGTCCCATTTCCAGAACTTTGAACCCCGGCCAGTACTCTTTGAGCTTCCGATAGTCTGCTGTTTGGAACCAACTCAGTGAGGGCAGGCATTGGGGGGAATGTTGGGGGAAAAGAAGGTCTAACTTCTCACACTTGCCTGCTGACCAAGACAGCGGGATGGTGGTGGGGTGGGGGCAGAGGGCTTCCAAAAGATTCGTGCTTCCCTTCCAGGACAGAGCAGCTCCCACTGTAGAGAAACGGCTGCCCACCAGAGGACTTCATCACCCAGGCCACACACTATGTGTTCCCCAAAGAGCTTCAGAAATAGGCATGTCTTCCTGACCCTTTGTCACCTCCCACGGGCACCCCAGGGGCCACCTGCTGATAGCAGCAGAGCAGGAAGGAGCCTGGGTCCCCTGGGTCACCACTCAGGCAGTTTCCAGGCTGAACATACATGCTGGCTTGTGGTGGGAGTCAAAAGAGAACTTGTACCAGGGGAAGCTACTGAGATTTGGGGAGTTTTTCTGCTACTTTTGTGACTGTTATCCCAACTAGCCTCCAAAAGATTCACATTGTCTGATTTTTCAAGCATCCGTCTACATTGTCTGGTGGGGGGGGGTAGTTTGGATCACAGGATGGGGACCCTGCTAGGAGATATGAAGGAGTGGGGGTGCTCTTTGGGGCTGTCACTGAGGCAATACCCCCAGATAAGGAAAAAGTTAAGATAGTGGCTATAAAACTCAGTTTATTTCAGGACCATCACAATGAGGGAGCGAGTGGCCACACTAAACTATGATTACACTTAGCATGCAGTAATTCTGCCTGCCTCGTGGAGGTATTTTTAGAAGCCTGGGTAACCAATGTTATGTCTTGCTTTTGACATATGGTTTACTTATTCCAGCAAACATTAATCTTGTTCAGCTTTGCCCTTGTCCCTTGAAACAAGAGTATAAGTTGATAAATGTTATCTGAGGACCACAATCAGCAAACTATAAAGTGCTTAAATGTTATGGAACCATATATCCCATTGCTTTTATGAGCCCATCATGAAAGAAATCAGGCAAAGGGCCAAGATGGATTTCAATTTATCTGTCCATATTTCTCTCTTACTTTTAGGGGCATTGCTGTTTAGAGGAAAACACAATACATCTTGTTATTAGCAGATGTATTTGGCCTTGGTGTGGTCTGAACCCCAGGAAAAGCCTAGAGCATTTGGGGGTGGGGGCTGAAGTATGCAGGCATTGGTCTACGTGGGCAGGGCTGAGACGCCCTTGGCCCCAAGCTTCATTCCTGCTGAACCACCTCCCGGGCTGGCTGGATACAAATCCTCAGGTATTGCAGAATTTGTGGCAACTCAGGTAGGGAACAGAGAAGATAGGTAACTTGCCCACAGTCACACTGTAAGGGGCACATTTGGGATGTGAACCCAGGCAGTCTGGAGGTTGAACACAGTCTCTCTGCTGCTATATAACACAGCCTCTCTGCTCAGGGGGATGATCTTCCAGAGGACTGCCCTTTGCAAACCCTTCCAGGATTCCCTCAGACACACAGAGGACTCCTTTCATTAGGTTCTTCTGTCTTTTGCACACATGTCCACTCTGGCCACTGTTGCACTGTATTGTAATTGTTTCTCTGTGCCCACATCAGGCCGTATTAGCTTACAGGATAAGGTGTCCCTTCCTCAAGACACTTTGCTTCCATCTACTCAAAAACTGTTACAATAAAGAGACAAGTCAACGATATTTAGGATTTGAATGGTACCCTTAGGGTTGTTCAGTACACAACCTGTACAGCTGGAAAGAGTGATCCACCACCAGACCTTGGGCCTCAGTTCCTTGAAGATGTGTTCTTCCATTTGGTGCTGCCAGTTCCGAGTATAGCACCAGGCACGCAAAAAGGTCAAATAGATTTTTGCTGACTTAACTTGCAAGTGTTGCTGGCTAACTCAACTCTGAGAGGCAGGTAATTTCTGACTCTTCCTTATGAGACGAAGGATTGAGGCCACAGAATTTTCTCTTCATTATTTCCCCTCCCTCTACACCACTGGTGGAGAAGCAAGGTCTGTTAGTGTCTGGGTGCTTTGTAGGAGCTCCTCCCACTCTATGAGATGGAGATACTTTCAAAATAATCACTCCCTCCTAGGTTCCCACTCCCATCTCTCAGTTTCACCTCCCAGGTGGGGACTGGCCAACGTACCACCGAGATCTGAGATTCACTCCGTCCTTTCATCAATAACCTTTCAAACGTATTTGTTTATGTCGAGAATTAAGAGTACTGAGAAAAGCAAAAGGTATTTGCAAAGTACCTATCTCCCGCCAAACACCAGTGCCCAGAGAAAGAAGCGGGGAAGGACAGACAGCCGGGGACCCCATGTCTTCAGGTTGCTTTTAGGCCTATCAGAGGCAGTGAATGGAGTTAGCTTCACGGCCTCACAGTGGATTCTAATTGTATGCTCAGTTTATACTGGTCAATACTTGCCCAGGAAGGAAGGTGGTAGTGGGGGGGGGTGCCCTTTATGAACCAGGATTCCAAGCTGAGAGTAGAAGAACCTGCAGTTCTGGATGGCCCAGAGGAGGCCACATTGGCCAGAGCTTCCTTGTCAAGCTCCATGGAATCTTCCCTCCCCTGGGCTGCCCACCCTTTGGTGGTGGATGCTTCTCCCAGCTCTAAGCCAACATTTTCAGGGTTTGCCCAGTTTATCTAGGGATCATAACTACAGATCATTAACAAAGGACCACCAGTTCCAAATGGGTTTTATTTAAAATTGCACCCTACCCACCTTCCACCACCCCTGCCCCCCATCCTCCAAGGCTCAGATGAGGAGGCAAGTTCTTCTCTGCAAAGCTTTTGTAGGCCATCTCTCTTCTCTAACTACCTTTGCAATTCATAAATTTTACTGTAATTGTCTTCATTAACTAATGTGATAAAAACTCTCACTGGGAGAATGTGCTGGAGGGTATCAGAGGAGGAAATGATTAGCTCCATCACACTGCAAAGCCCCGGTAGGCAGCTGAGTTCTAGCCCAGTGGCTCACTGAAGGGATAGGGGAACAGAAGTAACTGAGGATGCTTCCAGATTTCACAGCTGCTCTCAGAAGGCAATAAAATTGTTTCATTGGAAACACAAGGCAGCATTTAAAAGCCAACACCATGAAATAAACATTGGTTTCATTCTTAGGTAGTACCTTGCTTGCGAAAAGCAACAGGGACATCAAGTTATTTTCCATCCAAAGTTTGTGAAAATCCAACGGCCTTTTCCAACTTTCTTTGAGACATATGTGTTTTACCCTTTCTTGGAGAAAAGAAGCATCAGCTCTGGAAGCTGTTAATCTGACCTGTTTGTATTCATCATGTCAAATGGGAAACCTTGACCCCTATCTAGCAGGTGTCAAAGTCAAGGTGAGCCCCAGCTGCATAAGTAAGTTTAGGGCAATTTGGACCCCATGGAGGGACATTCTTAACTCGGGGTGCATGAAATCAACAGCATGCTATATTCTGAGAACCAGGGTCTATGCAACTCTGTATCCTACTGAAAATGCATTTTAAGATCAATTAAGGTCTGAATAATTTAGCAGGGCTCTCCCTAGGTATTTCATAAGAAAGCCAGAATTTAAATGTCATCAACAGAGCTGAGCAGGATTAGGTTGTTAAGATTAATTAAGGTCCTAAATCTTGCTGGAATCCCCCAGAAATAGGCCACTTGACGATCCTCAAACACTGCACAGGCACTGAGTGGTATCGTCAAATTCACATGGAATACAATACTTGACCGAGAGGATCTCACCTTGGGAAAGAGGTGGAACTGCGTAAGGAAGCTGGGGCAGCAGGGACGGAGGCAAGTATCCCTTATGAGGTTCCTCCACCTAGGGCAGCCTTCGCTCAGGGGTGATTCTGGGCGCCATGTGTGACCTGGTGTGCTAATTCCTCCTCTCACTCTGGCTTGTGTGGGGAGGGTTACGTTTGAACCCATGGTGGGGGGATGGGTGTGAGGAACCTATCCTAGCAGCCCAGTCTGGTTGGGGTTCCTGAGAAGCCAGGGGCTGAGGCTAACAGGCTTTGTTTCTGAGGACTGGGAAGGTTCGGGAAGGAGGAGGAGGTGTGCATAAAATCTGGTCCTGGAGGTGAGCTCACTTCACATTCTTTCCCCTGCCTCCTGCCCCGCTCAATCAGCTTTACCAGCCCTTCCTCCAAAACGGTTCATGCATGCTCTGCCCACTCCCACGACACTCTGTGTGGATGCCTGCTGCTACTCTTACCCCTTCCTGGCCCCACTGAGGCTGTGCCAGGCCATTCTTCAGAGACACTCAGTGGTCCCCACTGTCCCAGGGACAAGGCCATCCTCCTTGGGGTCTAGCCCCAAGCCAGGGCCTGGCACCAGTGAGGGTGGGGGCTGGGACAGAGGAGGCACAAATACAGCCCCTTATTCAGGGTTTGGCCCTGTGGTCCCTATTTGGATTGTATGGCTTGTTCTCAAAAAGGACACTCTTTGAGCGAGGGGTCAGCCTTGGGTCTTGCTGACCTGAGTCAAGTTTTCTGATTCAGGACCACTTTGAAGTCAAATCCAGCTTCTCCTATGGATCCTAAATCTATCACTTGTTTCTATTTTTAAGGTGAGGAAGAGAATATAAGTAGGAAAATCTTCTCTACCAGGCAGGCTCTTATTTCTATTAAATCCCAACTTGTCACATTAGATAATCACAAACAGAACTTCCAGAAGCATCCTTTGTTCCTTACAGAACTTGGCTCTAGGCAACAATTTGAAACTAGCCAGACATTCTCCTTGGGAGGACCATCTCCCCCGCACCCCCGACTCTAGCCTGGATGCTGTCCCCCATGCAATCTCTGGCCATTCAGACCTCTGTCCTTCTGCTCATGCACCCCTCCCTGCACACTAAGCAGGCAGACAGAGCACTCCCTCCCCCACCAGGTGGGGGCAACTATCCTCATGTAAAAAGCTCTTTACTCCTTCTGAAACAAGGGAAGGAGCACTGCGCTGAGTGGAGGAAGTGGCACTGGGCTCATCACAGACTCTCTTTCAAGCCAAAGCCAGACACCCAAATAGCTCCAGACCGTGATCACTCAGTCACAGATGGCTGCTCCACATGGACTCAGGGACTCCTCCCAATGTCACCCAGCTGGGAGAACCAGGCAGGAGCAGAAGGAGCTGGGCAAGCAGAGAGGCTAGTTCTCTGCGGGACTCAGAGAAAAGATACCGTTGCATTCCAAATGCAAATTTGGGATTATCCACTGTGATAGATTTCACACCATCCTCCAGCCTCAGAGCAACCACTGGTATGAAATGCCAATAGGAAAAGGGCCATAGCATGACCCTTGTCCCCATGACGCTTCTCTATAGAAAACTCTATGCAGAATCCACCAAAACTTGGAGATCATTAAGAATATGTAGGATTTCCACCTCCAGTTTCTTACCAGACAAAGAAAATGTTATTAGTGCCAAGAACCAGAGGCTTGTCCCTGTCAGAGTCCCTGGGGGAACACAGTGTTGGCACTTTAAATGTTCCCTATAAGCCCATTATTATGGCATGTCCCCAAGTCTCATGGCCACACTGGTATCAAGTGGGTGTGTGTGGGGGGGGGGTTCACAAGCAGTGGGGGTGATGACAGATAACAGAGGAAGCCGTTCAAATGCCCCAAGCCATCAGCCAGTATGGCATCCTGACTCAATGGACCACGGCACCACCACGTTAGAATTCTGAGCACCAAAGAGACACAGAACACAACAGAGAAAATAATGAAGTGGAACGCCAAAGCATGCTCGCTGTTTAGGAAAGCCACCCCACCACAGACAAAGAGCTACAGGTGACCCAGAAGTACACACAATGAGGAAACTGGGGGATTTTCTTCAAATACAACCCAGAGGTGTTGAATGATGCAGAGCTCCCATTCCTGGTTTGGTCCCCATTCCTATCTGTGCCAGTCACTGCTCCCCAGTCTGATTGGGAGCGCAGGCTCGCCCACTGCTCACTTTGTATCTTTCTGCACCATGGCCCATGAAGATGGAAAGGAGTGCTCGAGGCTCCCCCAACCTCATCAATCCCCACGTCCCAGGGGACAAAGGACTGTGATGAGAGCAAAGCATCGCTCAACAGCAAAGGGAGGGCTGGGGAGGCAGGAGGATGATTTATTCAGATGAAAAACACACCACGTGTCTCTTAAATCAGTCACAGGGATGAAAAGTCCAGCAGCAGGAATAAAGTCAGTATTATTGTAATAACTGTGTGGTGACAGATGGTGACTATATTTACAGAGGGGGAAGATACCCTAATGTACGGAAATGTCAAACCACAATGTGGTCCACTTGAAACGCATGTCAGAGGTCCACTATCCTTCAACTAAAAATTTTAAAAATGCTTAAAGAGTATACACATCTCAGTCTAAATACTGGCAAATGACAAGCCAAAATATGCAAATGGGGTTGACCTTCCCCTGTGTTGTAAGCAACTCACACCAATTAAATCGGTGACGAAGCCAACAGTGATTGACTTAGAGATGAAAAGAACATCAGTGATCAAAAAGTGGGACTATCTCAAGACAACCAACAGAAAGCCATCTCCTACAGCACCCTTCCTTTAAGTCAAAGGAATTCCGACTCCCCACGCATACTCATGTCTGTAAGAACTGGGCACTGTCGGCCATTGCTGTGTGGAATCCAAGCTTCTTGCAGAATCCTGAATTAGGGCACTCAAACTCTAGAAACTCGCTAATTTTAGTTTATAAATACAGTCTCATTACAGAAATCCTCAAAAGTGAGCTCAGATAAGCAACCCTTTGCAATTTCTGCATGTGGAAGGTTTTGGAGCTAGTCATAGAGACATCATTGCCCAGAAGAACCAGAGGTTTTTGGGTTTTTTTGCTATCCTGGCCTTGCAGGAGGGCCCCTAACTCATCTGGTCAAGTAGCAGATCCTGCTCGGAGAACTGCTAATCTAGAAAGACCTTTTGCATCACTGAACTATCATGGGCAGCAGCGCTTGGCTTCCTCTCATGCATTTGGAGGGCAGCCAAGGTCAACCCTTCATCCAAGACACCAGAGGCCCCTGCCTTCTAAGGAGGCAAAACCAGTGGGCTGTAAAAGTCAGGCAGAAATGACAGTTCTTTTAAAGAGAACAGGATATTGGGATGCCTGGGTGGCTCAGCTGGTTAGGCGTGCAACTCTTGATCTTGGCTCAGGTCATGACCTCAGGGCCATGAGATTGAGCTCCACACATCAGGCTACACACGTGCAGCCTGCTTGAGATTCTCTTTTTCTCCTTCTCCCTCTGCCCCTTCCCCCTGCTCATGGTCTCACTCTCTCTAAAAATAAATAAATAAAATAAATAGATGAAATAAATAAAAATAAAGAGAAAAGGATAAAAATCCATAGGCCTGTGTGGGGTCAAGTTCATAACTATTATCCATCCTGGAGACCACTCAGACCCTTCCCCACATACCTGCATCCAGGTTCAAGTCCCACAGCATCTCTTAATTGGTACCTTACTTTCTTGGGTGGGAGAGGGGAGTCAGGAAGCTTGTCCTGAAGCAGAAAGACCTGGACTGATGGAGATTTACTTTCTTTCCCATTCTACCCATCATTTAAAGTAGAGCACCATCCACAGAGATCATGTAAGTGGAACTGTTGACATCCTGCCTAATATATGTGTTAAGTAGCTACTTAGGGTTCAGAGTAGTTTTTAAAAGTTATGGGAGGAACAATCTGAATTGCCCCTGAAGTAACATCACCCAATTCCCATCTCCTTTATGACTGTTTTGAACAAAATTTATATTCTGATAAAAAACAGTAATATTATAATGGTAGTAATTTTCCATCTGGATGGCCACTTTTAATTGCTTATAGAAGTCTGCATTTCTGCACTTACAAGTCATTGCAAATGGATTCTCCCAAACCAAGAAAAACATCTAGAAATGACAAACATCAAAATGTGGGAATGATGAGAGAAAATGAGAGATGATGGCATTGTTCCTTTAAGAGCCTGTCTCGAGTGGAACTGGAAGCAATGACTGTCCGCACTGGGGTTGGACCCAGCCTCTATTTCAGATGGTGGTCATCCATGGGGGCAGGGGAACAGATGTCCACAGGGGGAGGGGACAGACGTCCACAGGGGCATCCATGGGGTGGGGCAACCCCTCTGTACCCTCAGTGCTGCTGGAGATAATTGAACCTCCAAACATCAACTGTTCCTTAGAAACTTCCAGAGGGGGAGCTGCTCCCTGCTAGTGTAGATCCTGTGAGTGATAGAAAAGGAAAATCAACCCTGATTGTTTCTCCCTATTACTCTTTGCCCTGAACTCAGAGTTTTGCAACTTTGTCACTGAGGCATCTGGGTGCCCGCCTCCCATTCCCCTTCCCAGGTGCCATTTGGTGGGTGGTCCTCAAAGGGAGCCCCTGCTTACCAGGAGGTCACACAAAGCAACCACCAAACCCTGACTGTCTCATTGCGGAACGTTCGTTGGAAACAAGGCCACTTCCGGCCACAGCCCAGAGAGGAAAGCTGGTGCCCCGATGCACAAACCAAGGTGTTGTTTGTGAGGATGGAAAAGTGGCCCAGTGGTCCAGAGGGAAGTGGCAGGCAGAGAGCACATCGGCATGAAATCAAGCAAGACAAAATCCGGGGACATGGGAGAAAAGGAAACACATCTGCTAATGTCTCTTCTTCTAGTGCTCTAAAGCTGTAAGATACCCCCCCCCCCATGTATTTTTCAGATCCAGATGTGTTCACTTTCTATATGCTCATCCCTAAATCCAGAAATCCTCCCTTGCCTCTAGAAAATGACAGAGTATCTGATCACGTTGAAAGGGGAAGGGGTCGATCAAACTGACAGAGTGCTGGGAGGGGGGTAAGAGCTGCTCGAGAAAGGGGCCTTCCTGAGTGTCCCATATGCACCCAGAGCTGGCAGCCATGGTTCAAGTCTAGACTGGGGGCTCCATGGGAAGGGCAGGCAAAGGACGGAATGCAGAGCTGGGGTCAGGCAGGGAAGAGGTTTTCGCACTTGCCGTCTCTCACACAGTTGCAGTCAGAGGTCAGCTGAAGCTGCCATCCTCTGAGGGCTCAGCGGGGCTGGGTGTCCACAGGGGCACCCTCACACACATGGCTCGGGGTTGACATGGGCAGCTTGCAGGGAACCCAGCTGGGGATGGGATGGGGAACCCCCCTAGTGTCACTTGGACTTCTCAGAACACGGCGGGTGTTCACGCAGGAGCCCAGACCAGAGAGTCCCAGGAGACGCAGACAAAAGCTGCAAGGCCTCTTGTGATCAGGTTTCAAAAGTCTAGAATCTCCTCTGCCACACTCGGATGGTCAAGAAAGCCATTAAAGCCAGCCCAGATTCAAGAAGAGGGGATGTGATTGATAAGCAACAAGGTCACACGGCAGGAGAGCCCATGGGAATGAAGATATGGCTTTCCAAAGATGGCCACAACAATCAGTTACACCCACCAAGTACCACGTACCGGTCCAGGCACTTGGGTGGTTCAGACAGATGGTCTAGAGGAGCTAACTCCCAGGAGCAGCACGGTGAGGCGTCCCAAGCCAGACTTTGGGGAAACCAGCATTGCAGAGGGTAATGCTTCCCACCGAGACCCTGGCTCCTGATCACAGGGCCAAAGGGTTGGGTGGAGATGCAAAACCTGAAGGTCAAATTGAGTGAAAGACTTGACACTTTTTTGGTGAAACTAAAAATAGGAAACAACCTGGGTCTCTTCTAATTCCTTCAGTCTCCCCTCCCGCTTCCCATTCCACTCCCATGCATGGCAGACACGGCTAGCTGTCCTCCAAAGACTGGGGCTCTCTCTTCCAGGGCAGGGAAGTTGCTGAGAAGTCACTGTCCAGCCAAGGACCCCTCCCAGGCTCCACAGCATTAGGTGGGACAGAAAACCAGCCCTCTCTGATGGAAGTAATGCGTGCCCTCCCAGAGCATGGTCGTCAAGCATCAGATGTGTTTATGACACCCCTCTCTTTCCCCATCCACTGGATGAATGTGTAAGACTCTGTGCCCTGGTGAGATGGGGCCAGAGACCACACAAAAGATGCTCACCAGCCAGGACCATAGCCCAGTGCATTACATAGTGAGAAGTAAACCTTCACTATGCTAAGAAGCTGAGTTAGGAGCATCTGGTACGCTCGCTAGCTGGCATCCTGATACCCCCCCTACCCCCAGCCACAGTCAACTCAAGCTTCCTGAAACAGGAACAGTCACTTTCCCTGGCAGACCCAGTACCCAAACCACTTCTGTAAAAAAGCGCTGGCAGGCCATTCAGCCAAGTTAGTGCAGTAACACACAGCTTCCAGAAGGTTCCTGGGGCTCACAGGGGAGCCCCCGGCCCCGTCAGGAACAGGGTACAGGATACAGCCATGGAGGAGGTTTTATGATTCTTGTGACTGCTCTCAAGTTTACTGTGGCAAAGAGATAAAGGTTCAGAAAACATTTCCAGAAGATACACTGTCAGGTCTGAAGGGGAAAATGAACTCGAAGAAGAACCATGTTTTTAACCTGGGGAGGGGTTAAAACTAAGGCAAAAAGTGTTCAGAGTGTTTAAAAATATCTTCAACGTAATGAAGGCTGACAAGCTGATGAGACCGAGTGGGAGGCGGGGAACCGGGTCCCGTTCGACAGCACTGTGCCCTCTCCGCTCGGGGGAAGGCTGCCGCGGGCGAGATGGCGTGGGCACGCCTCGGCGGACCGAGAGAAATGTGGTCCCTTCGGTGGAAGGGGAGGCTGGGGTGGAGGGGTGGACACTGCCATCCTGGGCTTGGAACCCAGCGGGGACAGCAGTGGGGACACCTGGCTGGGGAGACGGGGGGCCCAAGGGAAGCAGAGGTGATGCGTGATTCTGCAGAGGGCACGGGAGGGACAGAACGCTAAAATACCGTCTGCAGAGGGACCTGCTGGCCTCCGACCAACAGAGCAGAAGAGCGAGCTAAGAAACCAAATAAACAAGCTGCAAGGACGCTTGGGACAGCCGGGAAGCAGGAGCCTGGGGGCGAGGGGAGTTGGAGCAGCAAGGTGCGGGAGCCCAGGGAAGACACAGGAAATGAAAGTGTGATGAGGCAGGGCACCCCTGGGGCAGGCAGGCATCTGGGGCTCAGCACAGGGGCATGGTGCCTCCCATGAGCAGCAGCAGACCGACCTGGGCTAGGTCATCACCCCTCCTGCCCTTCTGAATGCCAGTTTCCAGGTCCTTGCAGGCAGGACTTTCTGGGGATAGGAGAGGAAGAAGACGGCCAAGCCATAGGGGGGTGCTCAGGGGTCTCCCTCCCCCATCCTCAGCGCTGGGTTTCCAGGAGCTGAGCCCCTGCTGGTGAGGCAGCACCAGGATCTCCCTTTTGCGGTAGCAAGTCCAGGGGCAGAGCAACATTGGGAACCAGACCTGGTTAGATCCCAGCTAAGCCACTTATCAGGTGATACGCCAAAGTACCTCGGTTCGCCTCTAAAATGGGCCTCACAGTAGCCCCTGTGCTTGAGTTGAATGTTTCATAAGAGAACACAGGGGAAGGGCGCCTGGGTGGCTCAGTGGGTTAAGTCTCTGCCTTCAGCTCAGGTCATGGTCTCAGAGTCCTTGGATGGAGCCCCGCATCGGCTCTCTGCTCAGCAGGGAGCCTGCCTCTCTGCATACTTGTGATCTCTGTGTCAAATAAATAAAATCTTTAAAAAGAGAGAGAGAGAGAGAACACAGGGGAAATGTCCAAGTATAAGGCGTGCTCCAGAAAGGTTTTCTTCCAGGAGTGGGGTAGAGAAAAAGGCTGGATTTTCCTTAACTTATAAGATGGGAAAGATCACAGGGACATAGGAATAGAGAGAATAATAGTATGGTGCGCGGTCACGCAGCCAACCCCCCAACTTAACCGCTACCCACACCTCAGGACGATATAGTCTCATCTCCTGAGCCCCTCCCCCCCCCAACCCTGCCGCCTCCCCAATTCCCCACCCAGTTTATTGTGAAGAAGATTCCAGTTAGTATCATACTTCTACCATAAATGTTCCAGTGCAAAGATCTAAAATAAGTTGCTTTTTAAAAGGAAACTCAACAGAAAATCTGGATAGAGTCCCCAAGAGCCAGGAGACATTCCCTCCCTGCTCCAGGTACAGGCTGGCCAGAGGCAGGCAGGGAGGCTCCTGGGCCCCAGTTTTGGTCTGGGGTCACCACGGGGTCTGAAACTCTTGCCCCAGATACCTGCCCGTATTGCTGGCCTGGAACAGGGACCAGCCACTCCCCATGAGCAGGTGGGCAAGGATCCCTCTGATGTTCCCTTTTCCTTGGTACTGGAAGGGGAAGGGGAGGCACCCCATCCCTGACGACCCCCTCAAGAGGGTGGGGCTGCCTGGACTACCAGCCCACGCCCAGCCCTGAGGGTAGGTGTCCCAGGCAGGGCCTTCTCCAGATGAAAGCAAAGTCAGAAACAGGCCATCAGAAGCTTCAAAGAACCCAGGAGGACATAGCGGGGATCACTGCCTAGGGGACGGCAGCCGCCAAGCCACAGACCTCACCAGTGAGTCTTGGCGGGACACCCAGGTTCCATGACGGGGACAACCTCCAGACCTAAATGTCACACACACACACACACACACGTCCTTCTGAGGCCTAAGTCTTTATCAAGCAAAGGAAAACGGTATAGGAATGGGGCACCAAAGGAGGGGAGGCGGGGCTGGGCTTATCAACCTCAGGTGAGGGCAATAGAGGGGTGCACGGTCCATACAGTCTAAAAATAGTGATGGCAACTCTTCGAAAGAATTAAATATGGTATTAGCCATTGACTCCTGCAATTTCACTTCTGGGCAGAAGAGAAAGCAGGGACTCGAGCGGATATCGCATACCCCTGTCCAAGGCAGCACGATTCACAACCGCCAAGACAGAAGGCCCCTGCCCCTGCCCTGTCCACCTACGAATGGGTAAACCCCATGCGGCGAAGGCACACAGCAGAATGCCACTCATTTCTTGAGAAGGTATGACGGACTGATCCCTGCTATGACACAGACGAACCCTGACCTTGAGGACGCCGCACTCAGGGAAATAAAGCTGGTCCCCAAAAGACACATACTTTGATTCCACAGCCATGAGGTATCTGGAGTCATCAAACTCAGACCGGGAGGAGAGCGGTAGTTGCCAGGGGCTGGCGTCCGGGGGACAGGGAGCTGGTGTTTACAGGGAACGGAATTTCAGTCTGGGAAGAGGAGCAGGTTCCAGAGATGGGAGGGGGCAGTGGGTGCCCAGCAATGTCATCGTACTTAACATGGCAGAACTTACACTGAAAAATGGTCAAAATGGTAAGTTTTAGGTTAGATGTATTTCCCAAGATTAAAAAAAAAAATCACAGAAGTTGGACTATTCATGGTTCACACTGGTCAGCAGGGTTTTTTTTTTTTAAGGATTTTATTTGTATGAGAAAGAGAAAGAGAAAGAGAGCATGTGTGCACAGGCAGGGGGAGGGGCAGAGGAAGGGGGAGAAGCAGACTCCCCGCCGAGCATGGAGCCTGACCCAGGACTCGATCCCAGGACCCTGAACACTACATCAAAAACTAATGATGTCCTGTACATTGGCTAATTGAATGTAATTTAAAAAATTAAAAATAAATAAAACATAAGAGTTTTCAAAAATCCCAGGACTCTGGAGTCATGACCTGAGCTGAAGGCAGATGCTTAACAGACTGAGCCACCCAGGCACCCCTCGGCCAGCAACTGAGAAAAGTGCTCAGTGATAAAAGGGCATCAGTAATAAAAGTGCTCCTCTCCCGAGGCCTACCAACCCCCTGGGCCTGCCCGTTGCCTCAGAGCCCCTCAGCTCCTGCTGTCCTGTTTCCTCCCTTCAACCCTGGAGGACAGTGGGAGGCTGGCGGAGGCAGGGTTCCCAGACAGGGGCTGGACGTGAGAGCACAGTTTACTGCGGGAGCCTCTTGAATGTCAAGACGGAAGCATGTTTGTGCTCACAGACATCTTTGAGGACACAATTTTACAGTCCTAGAAGCCCCCTCCCCCTGCCTCCAGTTCTCTTCCAAGGACCACCCAGAATTTCAACACAAGGAACAGACAGAACCGCAGGGGCGATGTCACAGTCCAGCAGCCGAGGCAGGGAACAAGCAAATCATTCTGCACCCAAATCCTGATTCTGCTCAGATAATCTCTTTATACGGTAAACAGGGATTAATGGAAATATCCAACAAACTCTTCCGTAGGATGGGCACGTTGCTGAAGACTACGTTCTTCTGTTTTGCTAGTTAAACTGCCTTTCTCAGTGTGGGGTGTCCAGTGGGGGGTGGAGGCGGGGAGGGTGAGCGGGGAATGAGGTTGGCTGTAAATAACACTAACTCTGGTTAACAGCAGGTACCATGTAGCATTTGCGAACTCTGCGCTAAAAGCTACTCTGTCCCCCCAAGAATGTCGACTCTGGGGGCAGAGTCTTTCTTGCTTACAGTTGGACCCCAAGTGTCCTGCTGGTTTTAGGCACTCAGGGAAATTGCAGAAGGGAGAGTGTTAAGTGTTTTATGTGCATTCAGTTCATCTGTACAATGCCCTGGGGATGTGTGTCTGTTGTGATCCCATTTTACAGCAGAAAACGAAGGCATGGAGAGCTTAAGTGACTTGCCAGGGTGGTAGGAATTGAGTCCAGGGCTACCTCTTCCCAACGTCCCTCACTGACATTGCCACAATAGTCTACCCAGAACATGACCTGGTGGGGGTCACCTTGCCTCCCGAAGCATTCCTTCCTGCTGGGCTAGAAACAGCTACTGGAAGGGAAAGACGAAACGGTTTTTGAGAAACATACCTACTTTTACGCTTCCAAGAATGGAGAGTTAGAGCCTGAAAATTCCCCTCCTGAGGGATCCCATAGCTCTTTTAGATGCCCACGCCCCCACATCTAGGCAGGGCCCAGCACCCTCACTAGATGGGTAGCTGCCTTAAAGCCATGGACCACATGGGATCCCAGCACCCAGAGCCCAGCCATCTGGAAGCTTCTCCTTTTCCTAAAGCAGAGGCAGATACCCAGCCCCTCTTCTCTCCCCAGGCATCCAGGGAGGTGGGACATCAAGTTCACCAAGAGCACAGAGGGCTGGGAGAAAGGGACATGGGATCGGCAGGCACCATCCTGGACACATCCTAACTCAGGCTAAGCAGAAGTCGGATCCACACCCAGAGTGTGTGGTGTAAGCTCACTGGGAACCTGGGACAAGGGCCCATCCCTGTCGCTGAGCAGCCTTGAGAGCCCAGCCATGGTTAGAAGCCTCATGTGCCTCTAAAGGGGGCTGTGCGACCACAACCGGTGGAGCTCCTTTCCCCTGTTTGGCGAAAGGAGCTCCCCGGCAGACCCCTCTGCGGATTTTATAAGACACAGTGCCTGGGAGCTGGAAGGCGCAGTGTCTTAACAGAGATGCTAAGAGTGGAGGCACGCTCATCCCAGCAGGCAGGAGCAATCAGGGAGTAACTGGAGCAGAGAGGCGGCAGCCTGCACTTATTAAGCATCTGCTGGTTTGTCAGGTACGGTTCTCAGTGTGGCTGGATGCTGCCTGGCTCAGGACACCTTAGCACATAGGAGCTACCCCAGCTGCACTGGCCCCTTGCATCGCATATGGGGGGACAGAGGCTCAGAGAGGCTAAATCATGAAATCACGCAGCCATCGCCAGCAAGAGCTGGAATCCGGCTGCCACAGGCTAGCCCCTTCACCCGTGGTCCCTTAAATGATCCTCTTCTACACAGCTCAGTTGGAGTCAGTCTTTAAACATCACACAGCGCTTGGGGGATGGAGATACACAGAGCCAGATGCCTTTTTTTTTTTTTTGCATCCTGCCAATGGGACACTTAGTAATCAACCCTCATAAACCGCCTTCCGAGCTCAAGGAGGAGGAATGGTCACCTGCCACGCCCCAGCTGTCAGGTTCATGTCCACTGGTGTCCCCATGGCCCTAACAATGGAAAAATGCCGCAGTGATGATAGCTCTTCCACCCAAGGGCAGCCATTGCTCGGAGAGTGGCTGCCAGCCCTCTACCACTTGAGCCCCAAACGGCTTGAACTCTCCTCCTTCCTTGGCCCCACTCTGGCCCAGCCTCTCTGCTATCTGAGCCTTTGTTCACCACAATCCCTCCTCCTGGGCTGCTCTTCTTGACCCCAGGAAACTCGCATTTAAAGCCTGTCTCCCAAGGCCTGCCTAGAACACCATTCCTCCAGGAAGCCACCCAGGATTGACCTGTAGGGGCGCTGATCTTGCTACCCTTTTCTAGAGCCCTGAGACCATCCGACTTGCCCATCTACCTGATTTACAGCTGTCTGCTTGAAGGCAGGCTTCGCACCCAGTTTAACCTTACATCACCTTCCCATACAGCCTCCCCCTGACGCACAGGCACAGAACAGGCCCTCAACACACAGGCTGATGACATTTTAAAAAATCAGCATTGACCCGAAAACCCCCTCTCCATTCCGTTTCCCTGAAAAACACAGCAGCTTAAAACGTGATCCTGCTATAGTGTACAACCCTCTCTCCAGTCTTGATTAACGCCGCCCTGAAATGCGAAGTAAAATTTAATTACAGGAGCAAGGCTAAAACCTCTGCCTGCCGAGGCCTGTCATTTTCCTTTCTTATGCTGATAATTTCCAGTGTTCCTTTCCCCCAGCGGCCCTGCCCCAGCCACCAGGCGCTTCTGAGGAACTGCAGGGTATGTTTCATGCTTGAGTTGGGGGCCAAAAAAAAAAAAAAAAAACCAAAAAACCAACAACACCAGGCGAGTCAGACAGAAATATTCACAATGCCCAAGTGGAAATCAAAAATTTATTTTGCTTGCCGTTGCCTCGGTTCATATCTCAACAGAAGTCAGGCTGGAGTCTTTGAGTGGTTTCTCCTGACGAATTCTGGCTTACATTTCAGAGCTGCTCCCCGCCTGCCCCCCGCTGCAGTTGTGAGAAGGGGCTGGCCAGGCACAGCTCTGCCCCCCACCCCCGACCTCCGAAAATGTTCGCATGGGCGTGGATGAAGAGGGTGCAGCTGTAGACCCCCAGGGCACAAGCACTGGGCATCTGGGTGCCCGGGGAAGTGGTCCTCATCTTCTGTATCCCCTTTATTCATTCACAAACACTGTTGTGTGTGGGGTGCCTTGCTGGGGTAGAGGAGCGCCTCTCACCGCTGATAGGGCCTCTGCCCTGGGGCTGCTCCCCAGGTCTGTCGGTGGGGGGTCAGGCAGGAAACACACAGTCCTGGGCAGGAGCCACGCAGCCCTCGGGGATTTCAGCAGAGCAGTCATGGGAGAGGAGAGGCTGTTCTGCCGCCTGGAGTGCTGATGCAGTGCTGCCAAAGAGGGGAGATGGTGTAGGGCCTCAGAGGCTATGTGGTGGGTGGGTGGGTGTCTGGAGAAGAAGGGCATTCCAGGAGCGGAACGGAGTGTGCAAAGTCTTCCACACTCTGGACATTCTGTCTCACGTCCTGGCCCCGGTATCCCTTCCACAACCAAGTCCCATTTTGTCTTGGTGCCCCCCAGGGTTGATGCAAGGAGGGTCGTGGGAGAGGAGATACAGAATGAGGCTAGCAAGCAGGGTGGGGTGCAGACAGAGGGTCTCACATGGCAAGCGTTCAGCTTGGGCCAGACCTTCAGTAAATGTGAAGTCTCTCTCCCTGCCATGAGGACCTGCAGGGTCTTTGCGGGTGAGAGTAACAAGACCTATCTGTTGGTTATCCAGATAACTGTGATGGCTTGTGGGAGGGAGGCAGGCAGAATACTGCAACAGTCCGGACCAGGTGCAGGGTGGCAGGCTGCGGGGGAGGTCTAAGTCAGAGGTGTCAGGAAACCTGAGCTGAGAGACATGAATTGTTGGCCTCTCGCTGCTAGCGAATGAAGAGACTTTCTCATTGAGCTCAGTGCCCTTTGTCCCACCCCCTCCCCCGCACTCCCACAACCAGGCTCAGTGTCCTGGAAGAGACGCAGTTCCTGCGTCTGCCACTGGAGGGCAGAGCGCGCAAGGCAGGCTCCTCAGAGTCAACAGCATCCAGAAACCCCAGGGCCACCTGGAGGGCACAGGGTTCTCTAAGAATTGCTCCAGGACTGATTTTATAGGACTGACCGATTCCTGTTTCCCCCTAGGGTCCGTGCATGACTTCCTGAGGAGGTAGCTCGAACCTGCGTCCCATACCTGCTATGACAACAATCGATGGCAAGTTGTGCTTTGCTTCTCTCATTTCTGTTTCTGTCTACCTGCTACGTTGGTTGTTCGGGGGATGAAAGGGTTGTGGGAGATAGTGATCTAAGAGAGCCTCACCTGGGGCCTTCGTAGTAGGTACAAATGGGGGAAACAGAGGCTCAGAGAGGCTAATTTGGTAAGTTAGAGCTAGCAAGTTGTAGAGCCAAGTTGGTCTGGGTTTGGAACCAGAAGGTTTCTTCCTTCCTTCCTTCCTTCCTTCCTTCCTTCTCCTCCCTTTCTTCCATCCATCTACTTACCTATCTACCTGCCTGCCCATATCACAAGTCAGAATATTTAAACCACTGTACCAGAAACATTGAAAAAAAAAAGTCTCCCCTTTAAAATTTAGTATTTCTGGTTACAGGAGAGGATGTGTTCACTATAGAAATTTTCAAACTATAAAACCACCATAAAGAAGAAAATGAACCTCCTGGCCATCCTTCAACCCAGAGATTACCACTCAACTTTGGGCCTAGCTCTTCACACACTGTTATAGTAGACGTATTGGACCCCAAATTAAAATTGTGCATATCTATTTAGTAACTTACCTCACTTCTCTTTCCTTGTGGAATAACCCTAGAGCAAATCTGAAAACAGACTGGCCTGTTGAGAGGCTTACCCCTGTAATACGTTGATAGGTAGATTTCTGTACCAGCGCCATCTCTGCCTGTCCTCCTGTGTCAGACCTTGCAAGAGGCCTCAGAGGGACACACAGTCCTTGGTCCTGTGCTCAGGGGGCTTACAAATGCCAAAGATGCGCATTCGACACCATTTATGTTCAGGAAGCCTTGGCGGGTGCTTCCCACCTGCCAGGCCTGGGGATCCAGCAGCGAACAGGATAATGAGACTCTCAGGGCTTACAGTTAAGAGCAGAGCGGCCGGCACTAAGGAAACAGAGTAATTATAGCTGCTCCAGCTGGGAAGGTTGGTAGGATAGGGATTAGCTGGAGAGAGGGTGATTTGAGACCGGAAAAGTCTGAGAAGGCTTCTCGGAGGAGGTGACATTTTAGCTGAGTCCTGAATAGAGTCCCGCCCTATCAAGGCCCAGGTGGAGTGTTCCAGAAGAAGGAATAGTAAGTGGGAAGGTCCTGAAGCAGGAAGAGGTTAAGAGGGCTCAAAACCAGTGGAGAGTTTCAGCTAGGGAGTGACTGACACACTTCAAATACTAGACAAGATGGTAGCTCTAAATTGAGGTAGTAAGGCAAAACATTTTAAGAACTTCTGTGCATTTTCCAATAGCCTATGCTGGGTTCTGTATGGCCTTCTGAGCGGTGTGGAACCACAGAATACACGTGCCTGCCTAACCCAGGGGCTCTCGGCCTTAGAATCCACTGGGGAGGTTTAAAAATCTGGATGCCCAGGCCACATGCCCAATGAGTACTTCAGAATTTGGGGGGGGCACCTGGGAAATTCTTAATTTTTGAAAGCTCCCCAGGTGACTCCAATATGCAGGCCTTGTTGAGAGTCACTGGCCTAAAAGGTTAAAAACAGAGCAAAATCATGTTATGAAATAACTGAAAAACTTCAACGCCCCAGATACCCCAACTGAAAATTCTTCATGTGCCCATCAGGGCGTGTTTTGGGGATCCAGTGGGCATCTCCTCCATCTCCCTTGTGGGGCCACCCACCTTCTCCCTCCCCCA
Source organism: Mustela erminea (assembly GCF_009829155.1). NCBI lineage: Eukaryota > Metazoa > Chordata > Mammalia > Carnivora > Mustelidae > Mustela > Mustela erminea. The sequence goes on from NC_045618.1 coordinate 117,042,128, forward strand.
TCCCACGGCTGCTGTTTTTGAATGAACCCTCACAACAGGCCCCAGAGAAAGGAACCACCCCCTTCTCCACAGGAGACACTGAGGCTGAGAAAGGCCACCTCTCTTGCCCCACCGCCAGTCACCGGCTAACCAGTGGCAGCACATGGATGGAGCCCTGGGTCCCTGACACCCCTGCCACCAGGTCTCCAGGCCCAGCCTGGTGTCACATGGGAACAGCCCAGCCTACAAGCTGCCTTCCAGGTGACCTGTGTCCCTGGGTGGGAGCCCCAAGTTCCTTCCGCGGATGAGGAGATGCACTTGCCTCAAAAGCAGAGTTCCCCCTCCCATCCCCCACCCCAAGCAGTGATCCGCAGTGGTCCCCAAGGTGGCCAGGCTTTTAGCAAAGCAGTGCCTCCTGCTGACTTGTCCAGAGAGGCCCCATCGGTGCAGGGCAGGGCGTGAAAACAAAAACCACAGGTTCCTGGGATCCAGGCTGCTGACAACATCTGCCTGGATTCCCGAATGTCACTCTGCCACGACACCCAGCCTGCCCCTAGCAGAGGGCCATCTTGCCTTTCTTGAAGCCACATGTGGCTCCAAGGAGGTGTGGAGGCAGAAAGCGGCCTTCTGTGCGCAGAGTACTGCCTGGGGCCAGGAAATGGGACCAAGGGCTGGCCCCCCTCCTCTGTAACTGACCAAGGCCCAGGAATTAGGAAGGATAAGCTGGCATGGTTGGCCACTTCCTAGGAAACTCAGCCTGGCCCTTAGAGCTTAAAATTCCCCTTCGAGACCTCTTGCAAAGGGAGACAGAGGGCCACAGTGGAATTTAAGGTGCCCTGACCTCGGACTGTGGAATTCGCCCCGAGCTCCCAGTCGCTGCTGACCTGTTCCGCCTTCAGTAGCAGAGGACCCACATTTTGGCAAGGGTTTGCGTCCCCCTGCCTCCAGGGTCTGTGAGCTCCCATCCCACAAGGGCACAATTTCAGGCCACGGGAATTCGGCAAAAGGGGTAAGGGCCTCTCCCTCCAGCATTTGCTGGTGGGACCAAGGAGGAGCTGGACCCCAGTAGTGCCATGTGACCCAGCCTCCGGGGAGAGCTTCAGGGAATACACGGCAGGGCAAAGGTGGGCAGGGGGGAGGGGGGAAGCCCACCAGACAGAGCAGACAGTGCCGAAGGCTTGAGGTTGTGCAGACTGGGGGAGGAATCTTCAGCTGATGGGCTGGTTTGAGCACAGGCAGAAAGCTGCAAAGTGTTCCCAGAACAGAAAGGTCACTGTGGTTGAAGCATAGTGTGTGATGGGGATGTGGTGGGAAATGGGGTTGTGCAGTAGGAATGTGGGTTTCATGACTGCTAGCCTGGGGGAATGAGCCCTAAGCCCTGTCCAACTAGGCAGCTACCAAGACGGCACAGGTGGCAGACAAGTCAGCCTCCCTCGGGAGCTCCTTAGCCATCAGGCAAAGGCTCACAGGTCTTGGATGGGAAGAGATGAGAAGGGGGAGACCCTAGGAAAGAGAAGAGAGTAGGGGTGTCCCAGTTTCCCCAACCTGACCCAGACTCAGATTGATCCACTTCCTCCTAGATGATTCCAGCAGCCCCCACCATGCCCCTGTCCTCCAGGCCTGTCCCCACAACCAGGGAGGGGAAGGGTCTGGGGCCTCCCCTTTACCTTCAGTCTCTGAACAGCACCTCTGGGAATAGTACCAACATTCCTCTTTGGAACCTTCTCGCCCAAGTGAACTCAGTGGGCCCTGTGGACCCCCCAATAGGCCAGGCTGACAGCCGCCCCCCTTTACAGACCACAAACTGGGGACCTGCCCAAGAGAAGTTCTCAGATTCAAGATCCACTTCTGGCTGTTTCCCTTCCCCACTCATGAAACCAGAAGACTTTTAATTCCCTTAGAAATCACGCTAGCCGCAGTACTAGGTGTCCTCTCTCCAGGATACCACTTTGCTCCGTTTTTAATAAAGTCATTGATTTCATTGCTTTCATTACTACAATTCATTAAAATTAAAATCTCCCATTCAAAAGACACCAGTAAGAGGGAAAATGGAATACAGTCCATATCTGACAAAAGGACTTTTTTGGAAACAAATCAGAAAAGAATCTCATAGAAAACTAGACAAAGACACATCACAGGGCGGGGGAGGGAAAGGATATCCAAACAGCCATTATGTGTTTAATATAAGAAAGTGCTCAGAACCATTCATCTCCAGGGATGCAGGTGAAATTCACAAGATACTAGAATTGAAATGTTGGTCGAGACATGAAGTACCGAGAAGCCCTGTACTTTCTGGAAGCCATATGAAGCAGTAGACTGGGAAACTATCCAGCCATAGATAGAAAAGACATCCAAGCACATTCCCAGGACCCAGGACCCAGCAATTCTATCCCTTCATATGAACAAAAACAAAAACCCAGTTCCCCCAAAAAGCAACTATGAGAAACTCGCTGCAGCATTATTCTGAATAGTTCCTAACAACCTAAATGTTCATTGATGGTTGAATGGGTGAACCAAGGCATCACCTATCTGCTCATTCCATGGAATCTGACAAAGCAATGGAAAGAAAAATCAACTATTGCTCCCCACAATGACATGGAGGAATCTCACACAGTGGTATGGGAAGTCTGCCAGGTGTGGGTCCCCACACCCCCGAGATCACACTCGACTGTGTGTTGGATGGATCCCCTGCTGGTCCAGACTCAAACCTTTCGCTCCAACTCTCCCCCCTTTTAAGTAGGATACTAATATTCCCCTTCCCCCAAGCTAGAGACCTGGGATAACCACAGATCCCCCCTCCCTTCTCCTCTTCCAGAAGGCAGACCAGCTACGAATTTACCTCCTGCCTCTAATCCATCTCCCACCACCCCCAAGCCTCACCATCCAGCCCCACCTCATGGCTTAAAGCAACGTGACAACTGGCCCATTGCCATACTGCTCTCCTGTCACCGTAGGCCCCCCAAGTCAGCTAAGTGTCCAGCCCCGCCCCCTGCAACAGCTCTACACCGCTTGACAGTCTCCCCTCCCGTGCGTTCATGCTGTTCCATCGACGAGGAACACCCTTCCAGTCTGTCTTCCACCTGCTGACTGCCACTTTCTTATCTCTGCACTCCATCTCAGGCAGCACCTTCCTCCAACACTTAGTCCTTAGAAAAGTGGATATAATTTCTCTGTTTTGAGGTCTGCCCCCTTGCCCACTACATTCTAGGTGCCTGGTGAGCAAGGACCATGGCACAAGGCTCCCAGATAAGAAGATGCCCTGGGTAATGTTGGTTCATCTAAATAAAACGTACTTGGTCCCCTTTGGCCTTCATCAGGAAGCCTAGACACATATTGCTATCCTGGTTGACTGATAGGCAGTTAAGGAAACAGATTGTGGATTGAGTCCCAAGTTCACATCTTCGGCAGTTGTGGGCCCCAGGCAAGAAAGACCCTCATGGATCTCACTTGTTTCACGCATGAAGAGGGGAAATGCCTCCACAGCTGTTGTGATAATTCACGAGGTGCCCCCGGCAGGCAGGGATGGTCCCCTGGTGGGGAATTTCTCAGGGCATTATCAACTCATCCTTCTGACAGGTCAATTAGCGGAGGGATCTTCTCTGCATGACTGACGTCCTGGGCCACCTTGTTCTTGTTCTCCAGGGCTTCCTGGGCATAGCAGGCTGCCATTGCTCCCCAGATGCCAGGAAGGTCTCTGAGCTTGCTACCAATCCCCTGGGAGGCAGTTGGGGACCACAGACATAGATTTTGATCCCAGGAACCCCCAGACTCTCCTGGCACCTGAGTCAAAGCAGGTTTACCCAGCTGATCCTGGTGCATCGCCTGGGAAACTCCCATGCCCAGTGTGGGTGGGGTATGCCTGGCACCAATCAGCAGGAGCTGGACAGGTATGGGCCCTCCCCACACCTGGCAAAGGGCTCTCAGGGTCTTGGTCGGCTCCAGCCCAGCCTCCTGATGCTCTGCACATCAACGGATCCCAGAGGAAAGGAAATCCAGGTGCCTTCTAAGTGCCCCCAAGGATCTGCGTGGTCTGAGAACGTGGACAGAGACAGGGAGTTGCTCGAGCATACTCCTGCCTGTGATCTCGTCACCCACAAGACAAGACGTCTTAGAGTTTGGGGAAGGGACACACTCCAGCTCGCAGCCTGAATCCGTTCATGACTGACCTTCAGATCTCAGTCTCCTCGGGGACCCTGTGAAGGAAGCACTCCTGCAGCTCTGTTTTACAAAGAAGGGAAATAGGGCTCAGAGAGGTTAACTGACTTACCTGACATCACACAGCTTGGAGAAGTCAGGGTTTGAACCTGCACCCCCCTGCCTCCAGAGCCTGTTCTCTTCCCCACCGCTCCAGACTGTCTTCTGCACCACTCCACCTACAGAGCCTCCCTAACTCACTTGCTCTCATGCCAAGTAGAATAGTAAGTACTTTACAAGAACCTAAACTGCCTCACTCTCTCCAAATGGAGCGAAACACAGAGACATAAAATTAGCCATTTTAAAGCACACAATTTGCTGCCACTTGGCATATTTGCCACATTGTCAACCCCCCTCTACGGGTTTGCCTATCATGGACATTCCGCACGAAGGAATCGTACAATACAGGCCTGTTCTCACTTGGCATCACATTTTCCAGGTTCCTCTATGGCACAGCATGCCCTCTGTTCCTCTTCACGGTTGAGTAACACTTCACTGTATGGACGTACCACAGTTCGCTCACCCCTTCATCAGGGCACGAGCGTGCTGGTGGTGTCCATCTTCTGGCTTTTATGAAGAGTATCGTTTTGAATATTTGTGGATGAGTTTCTGTTTTAGCACTTGTGATCCATGACGTTGGGCAGCTACTGGGTTACATGATAATTCTAGGTTCACCTTAGGATCCTCCAAATGGTTCTCCACAGCAGCTGTGCCATTTTGGATTCCCATCAGCAGTGTAAAAGGGTCCCATTTCTCTGCAGGTTCACCAACACATTTTTTTTTTTAAAGTCCCAGCCAGCCCAGGGGGTTCAAAGTGGTGTCACCCACACTTTCTTTTGATCAAGCATGAACACACCGTATTCTAGTGCTTGGCAGACTGATGGCAGTCTGGGGCTGAAGGACATTTCATCCTACCAAATCCAATCCCTAGGAAAGACTTTGGTAAAAAGTTGTAACTCGTTGAGGAGAATGTAATCATTGGTTTCATTTCTCTCATTTCCGTGGCCTTATTCTCAGAAGATCTGGGAGAGGGGAGGGGGGGTTATAATCTCATTTCTAATCAGATTTGGGTTGTTAGGAATCTACGGGCTGGCAGGCAACAAAAAAAAGTATTCTATAATCTGTTGACATTTTGTTACCCAGAGGACTCCAAAACACATGTGCATTTCAAAATTTAATAAAACCAAAAGATAGGAGCAAATGTTTAAAGAGAATTAAAGATCTATTAACAAAAATAGGGCAAGCCAGCAAATTGCAAAACATTGCATCCAATGTTTAAAGGTCCCCTAACTCTGGGTAATGGGATCTTGAGATGTCCTATTTTTTAAGGCTCGATATATTGAGAGCACAAATTTTAAAATTCAGACTCAACCTTCAAATGTTGAGCATAATGAGAAAATGCGGCCAGAGCCAGCGTTGCAGAGAGTCCTGGAAGAGAAGGCGGAGCCGGGGGTTTGTTGCAGGAGACACCTCTGTCCAGAATGTCTGCGCCCTCCGCAACCTGAGAACAAGGTCCTTGGTGCCAACCCAACGGGCACCCACCTGTGAGGGTAGCCTTGCGGTGGGGAAGACACCTGCCCAAAAAAGCTTCTATTGATGGAGATTAGCTTGTGATTTGATGCCACCTTCCAAGAAACCCATGGCAGAGTCAGGTTCTTTAAGATGGTCATGGGTTTGCTCCCGGACACTCATTCACTGCTTGATGAGCCTCTGAGCCTCCGTCTTCTCTGTTCAGCAGGAACCACACCGCCGGCTCTGCGAGAAGGGAATGGCACGTGGTGCTCCTCCCCTCAGAAGGGACCCAACTGGCACCAGCACTCCCTCCTGGCCTTCTGGGTGTAAGCCCAGCGCTGACCAGACGCAGCAGCCTTGCCTGGCTTGGGGAAGATGAGGTCAAAGTCACGCATGGTCAAAAATCTTCCTGACCCTCCCTGAAACCACTCTTCCATCTTCAGGACCTGCACTCAGGGAAGAACAAAAGCAAAGAACTTTCTGGGCTTCTCTCTGCATTTTGTCTGGGGCCTTCTTTTCACAGTAGAGACTCCGGAGACCCAGGTCCAATATGAACAAAGAATAAAATCAGATTATCTCTCAGGTGCAATAATGGTGGTTATGTCATTTAAAAAAAAAATCTCTCAGAGACGCACGCTGAATTATTTATGAATGCTATCTCATATAAAGAATTTGCCTCAAGATAATGCTGTAGGAAGAGATGAAAGGAAGGGGTATTGATGATTCTCTGGGACTGGCCATGAATCTGAGTGATGGATATGTTGAGATTTATACTATTATCTCTGATTTTTACATATTTTTGAAATTCTCCATAAATTAAAAAAAAAGAAAGAAAGAAATGGTTGGGGCACCTGGGTGGCTCAGTTGTTAAGCCTCTGCCTTCGGCTCAGGTCATGATCTCAGGGTTCTGAGATTGAGCCCCCCATCAGGCCCCCTGCTCAGTGGGGAGCCTGCTTCTCCCTCTGCCTCTCCCCCTGCTCGTGCTCTCTCTCGCTATCTCTGTCCCTCTCTCTCAAATAAATTAAATCTTTAAAAAGAAAATAAGAAAAGACTAAGCACGGTTAAACACATACAAACACAGAGCTAAGTGAAGGGTGTTTTTCAGAGTTCACTGTCCCCATCCTAAAAGTCCACTGGATATGGAGACAGATGTCTCCCCTACCTTGTTCTCAGGGGTGCATTTTTCTGATCTATGATAGAACAAGAGAAAGAATAACTATCGCAGAGCCTAAGAACACTTGCTTTTGGGATTTGGTAAGTGACTGCAGAGCTTACCTGGGGGGCAAATGAGGCAAGGTCGGGTGGGGGGGTGTCACAGGCCCCTGGATGGAGGTCAGAGTACCTCTGGCACTCCTCCCCACTCACTGTATAGACCCAGACAAGGCATTTCTCCATTCAGGGCCTCATTCCCTGCCAACTGTCTATTTTTCTTAAAAAACTACCATGACCCTCTCTTCCCTAGGACTTGACCAGGTACAAATGTGATATGATGGGCGATGTGTCCCCACATCTCTGAAACCTGATAGTCAACATCATCCCTACTCTACAGATGGGAAAAGCAAGTTCAGAAAGGCCAAGAGCTTGATGACGGTCTAAAAGACTGAGCCAGATCCTTCGATTCTGGAAGCCTGGGCACACTTCACTGCAACATATAAACTCTAGGACACTTGATCTCAGGATACTGTTGCATCCCAGCTCAGCAAGAGGAAGTCTCCAACAGAGCCAGGTGTGCATGCCTGCAGCCCTCCTGTGCATGGGTCTTTCAATTTGTAAAAGAAGTCCCTGCTCATTGGCTGCCTCTCCTACCCTCTCTCTCTCTTTCCCTCTCAGGTACACCCAGGACTGAGCACCATGGACCCCGTGCACTCCTCATTCTCCTGTGTCAGCCTCAGATTGTTGGTCACAAATACCTGTGGGTAGTTGGCTGCTCAAGGTCAGAGCCAGCCAGGTCATGGGCTCCCTGAACTCTGCTGTTCTCATTTATTCAGCAGTGGGAGATGGGTCTGTCTGGTGAGATACACACACTCTGAGACAGGAAACCTACACATACAGAGGAGGACCCCTCTCCATGTGATGACTCCCTCCTGCCCCCCACTACTGATTCATGCCAGCACACCTCTGCATATACCCCAAATCTTGCCCCCACATCAAGATACTGCTCAGAACCTTGAGAGCCTACTCTGGCTGCCACAAGCTAGAACTTTTATTTTATTATTATCTTTTTATTTATAGAAACACCATTGATCCTTGGATTCTGGAACTGCTCTTTCTGTTATGGATTCACACAGCCCTGGACTGTGATGTTCTGGGGGGGTGTGTGGAGTGACCAGGACCCCTGAAATGTACACTTTATGAGACACAGTGTGGGTTCAGAGTGTGTGCCTGCAAATCCACTGAGACAGGGAAGCAGAAGAGACCTTGTAGGTCTGCAAATGTTTTTATTCTAACTTCAAGTTTGATTAGACCACTCTGTAGGACAGAGAATTCCAGCCAGAATAACTTTCAGGATTTCCAGGACATTCCTCTGCGGCCTTCCAGCGTCCAGGGCTGTTGGCAAAAAGTCAGAAGCCTCTCTGGGTCTCGGTCTTTTGTAAGTGACCTCTTTCTTCCTCATTTAGGAAACTTTTAGACATTTTTCCCAACACCAGGGACAAGTTCACAATGACAAGCCTTAGTGAGGCCCTTTTCATCCATTCTGCTGAAGACCTGAATGTACTTTTCATCTGGAAATTCAGTTCCAAGAAGTGCTCTTGAATTAATCCTCTCTTTCTAGAATGTTACTCTGATGTTTGACCTTCTGATCTCATTCTCTAATTTTATTACTTTTTTTTCTGTTTTCTGTTTATAAGAAAAATCACATTTTATTCAGAGAAGTATTTTCAAACAATGTTTCTCAAACAAATAAGTGAATGAACATAATCAGAGCAATTAGTGCATGAACATCATTCACAGAAAAACAGGTGTCTCTCAGAGAGTCAGAGAAATTCATACCACTGCAAGGACAGGAATTGCCTTCCTGCCTGTGTGGTAGTCAGGACAGAAATTAGGAGCTCCATCCTCCCAACAAAGAGACTGAAATCCACAGAGGTCAAAAGACTTTTCCAAAGTCACACAGCTAAGTCATGCGGCTGATTCAGGCATCTTCTGTCTAAAATTTCTTTTTGTTCTATATCTGGGAGACTTTCTCAATTTTCTCTGTTAACAATTTTCTGAGTTCTTCACCTCTCTTGTATGTAAATCTATGGGTTCTCTTTTTTAACTTACTTAGAGACTTTTCAAATCTAAAAAGAAGTTTAAAGAATACAATGATGGGGCATTCTCCAGGACAGATCACATGCCACAAAACAAGTTTCAATAAATTTAAGGAGATTTAACTGGGTGTCAGGCATCTCTTCTGACCACAAGGGTATGAAACTACAAGGAAAAAACTGGGAAAAGCACAAACATGGGGAGGCTAAATAACATGCTACTAAGATATCAAGGGGTCAGCAACAACAACAAAACAATCAAAGAGGAAATTTAAAACTACCCAGAGAGAAAAAATAGTTCAAAATCTTTGGGATGCCAGCAAAAGCCGTTCCAAGAGAAAAGTTTATAGGAACATAGGCCCACCTCAAGAAACAAAGAAAAATCTCAAATCCACAATCTAAACATACACATAAAGGAACAAGGAAAATAAAAGTCCAAAGTCATGGAAGAAATAATAAATATTGGAGTAGAAACAAATAAAAAACACTAAAAATACAATAGAAAAGATCAATGAAAACAAGAATTGGTTCTCGGAAAAGACAAACATTAATAAACTCATCAAGAGTTATAGACTCTACATAGAGTAACAGACTCATCAAGAAAGAAGGTCTCAAATAAAATGAGAAATGAAAGAGAAGTAACAATCGATAGCACAAACTACAAAGGGTGACAAGAGACTACCATGAAAAAATTACATGCCAACAAATTGGATAAGCTAGAAGAAATGGGTACATTTCTAGAAACATACAATCTTCAAAGACTAAATCCGGAAAAAGTAGAAACTCTGAACAGACCAATTACTAGTAATGAAGTCGAATTGGTAATTGAAAAATTCCCAACAAACAGGTGTCCAGGACCAGATGGATTCACAGGTGAATCTTACCAAACATTTAATACCTATCCTTCTCAAACTATTCAAAACATGCAAGAGAAAGGAAAACTTCCAAACTCATTCTACAAGGTCAGCATTATCCTGATACCAAAACCAGAAAAAGACACCACAAAAACAAAAACAAGTACAGGCCAATATCTCTAATGAACATAGTTGCAAAATCCTCAAAAAAATTTTGGCAAATAATTTTCAACAACACATTAAAAGAATCATTTACCATGATCAAGTGGGATTTATTCCAGGGATGCAAAGATGGTTTAATACTCACCAATCAATCAATCACATTAACCAAATGACAGATAAAAACTACATGATCATCTCAATTGATGCAGAAAAAGCATTTGACAAAATTTAACATCCATTCATGATAAAAAAAAAAAACTCTATGTGGAGTTTAGAGGGAACATACCTCAATATAAATGAAGGTTATATAGGACAAACCCATAGCTAACATCATACTCATTGCTAAACTAAAAGCTTTCCTCTAAGATCAGGAACAAGACAAGAATGTCCACTCTTGCCACTTTTATTCAATATAGTACTGGAAGTCCTAGCCACAGCAATCACACAAGAAAGAAAAGGCATCTCAACTGGCAAGAAAGAAAGAAATCTGTCACTGTTTGCAGATGACATGATACTATATATAGAAAACTCTGAGAAAAATCTCTTAGAATACATGAATTCAGTAAAGTTGCAGGATATAAAAAATCTATTATATTTCCATATGCTAATAATGGACAAAAAGAAAACATTCAAAAATCCCAATTGCATCAAGAATAAAAAGAATCTAATACCTAAGAATAAATTCAATCTAGGAATAAATTTAACTCTTAAAACTCTAAGACACTAATGAAAAAAACTGAAATACAAATAAATGGAAATAAATAAATAAATGGAAATACAAATAAATGGAAAGATATACCACACTCACAGACTGGAAAAATGTTGTCAAAATGTCTGTACTACCCAAAGTAATCTGCATGTTCAATGCAATTCCTATCAAATTTGCAATAGCATTTTTCACAGAAATAGAACAGTCCTAGAATTTGTACAGAACCACAAAATACCCCAAATAGCCAAGTCAATCTTGAAGAGAACAAAGTTACAGTTATCACAATCCGAGATTTCAAGCAATGCTACAAAGCTACAGTAAAACAGTATGATATGGCACAAAAAATTTAGTACACAGATCAATAGAACAGAATAAATAGCCCAGAAATAAATCCACACTCACATGGTCAATTAATCTATGGCAAAGGAGCCAAGAATATGCAATCAGGATAAGCACTTTCTTACACCATACAGAAATATAACTCTAAATTAATTCAAGACTTAGATGTAAGGCCAGAAACCATAAAACTCCTAGAAGCAAACATAGACAGTAATCTCTCAGACTTAAACCTTAGCAACTTTTTTCTGGATCTGTCTCCTCAGACAAGGAAAACAAATGCTAAAACAAACTATTGGGACTACATCAAACTGAAAAGCTTTTGCATAGTGAAAGAAACAATCAACAAAATGTAAAGGCAACCTACTGAATGGGAGAATACATTTGCAAATGATATAACTGATAAGGGGGCTAACATCCAAAATACATAAAGAACTCACAAACCTGACACCAAATAATGCAAAATTATCCAATTATAAAACTGCAGAGAACATGAATAGACATTTTTCCAATGAAGACTTATAGATAGCCAATAGATACATGGAAAGATGCTTAATATCACCCAAATGCAAATCAAAACAACAACGAGATATCACCTTATACCAGTCAGAATAGCTAATACCAAAAAGACAGAAAATAATAAGGGTGAGCAAGGATGTAGAGAAAAAAGAACCCTCGTGCACTGTTGGTGGAATGTAAGTTGGTGTAGCTACTATGGAGGTTCTTCAAAAAATTAAAAATAGAAATACCATATGATCTAGGAATTCTACTGCTGGGTATTTACTCAAAGAAAACAAGAACACTAGTTTGGAAAGATATAAACACCCCTATGTTTACTGCAGCATTATTTACAATAGCCAAGATATGAAAGCAACCTAAGTGCCCACCAATAGATGAATGGATAAAAAAGATGTGGTATATACAAGCCATGGAATATTACTCAGCCATAAAAAAGCAAAATCTTGCCATTCAGGACAATGTGCATGGACCTAGTAGGTAAATGCTAAATAAACCAGAAAAGGACTTACACGGTTTTGCTTATATGTGGAATCTAAAAAAACAAATGATCAAACAAATAACAGTCTCATAAATTCAAAGAGCTCATGGTTGCTGGGTGTGTGGGGAGAATGACTAAAAGAGGTGAAGGGGATTAAGAGGTACAAATGTCCAGTTATAAAATAAGTAAGTCATGGGGATGCAAAATACATCACAGGGAATATAGTCGAGAGTAATGTAATAGCTTTATATGGTAGCAGATGGTAACTACATTTACCATCATGAGCACAGCACAATGTACAGAATTATGGAGTCCTTATGCTATATGTCGAAACTAATAACCTTGTCAACTACACTTCAATAAGACAAAACATATAAGGAATCCCCATGTACTCTTTACACCTACTAACCAGTTTATATTTGCCATATTCACTTTCTCTAGATCACACATTTGTGTTGCTAAACCCATTTAAAAGTAAATCGCTGAGATCATAAAATTCTGCCCCAAATACTTCAGGGCCTTTTCCCCTAGAACAAGGATAGTCTCCTCTATTCCAATAGGTCTCACCAAGGGTGATGTCAGCCCCTCCCCACCAAAGACATTATTTGACAATGTCTGGAGACATTTTTGGTGGTCAAGGCTTAAGGGGGAGCTACTGGTGTCTGAGGGGTAGAGACCATGGAAGCTGCATAACATCCTACAATGCACAGGTCAACCTCCACCACAAATCATTATCTGGCCTAAAACATCAACAGGACCAAAGTTGAGAAACCCTGCTCCTACCCACAACATGACTATCAAGGAATGTCAACTTTTGATAGAACGTTATCTCACACATGGCTTACATCCAGATTTCTACAGCAGTCCTCAAAATGTGTTCTGCAAATATTTTTTTCCCCACAGTTCTAGATCCTACCACTGCATTTCATGATCACATCTCCTTGGATCCAGGAGAGGATCAACTTTTTTCTTCTTCTCATTCACATCTTTGAAGTCTCCACATCAGTTTCTTATATGCCACTCTCCATATGATGCATTGGTTTCCTCATGCTTACACCCACACTCAACATTTTGGGAAGAAAACAACATAGGTAATGCAGAGTCTACTTTCATTCAGGGAACATAGGCCAACTCCTTCCCTGCATAGGTGGTTCCCTCCAAATGGCTTTCCTTCTGTTTGGTTTGCAAACTCAAGGCTCTCCTGAGATGTTGGGGGACTCCTGGCTGCCTGGGCTCAGGTGAGAAGCATGAAGCATTGCTTGACTGAGGGCTTCAGTTATAGGGCTATTGTGCTGTTGACCTCTGGAGGCCAGGGTCTTTTTTTTTTTTTTGGAGATTCTTGTTTTAAGTCAAGTGAAATTAACATACAATGTTTTATTAGTTTCAGGTGTACAATATGTGCAATTCTTTTTCTCAGTGCTCCTCAAGGTAAAAAGTACTCTTAATCCCCTTTATCAATTTTATCCATCCCCCACCCCCTCCCTTCTGGCAGCCACCCGTTCATTCTCTGTATTTAAAAGTCTGGTTTTTTGTCTCTTTGTCCATTTGCTTTGGTTCTTAAATTTCATATACGACTGAAATTATCTGGTATATGTCCTTCTCTGACTAACTTATTTCACTTAACAGCATACTCTCTAGCTCCATCCATGTTGTTGCAAATGGCAAGATTTCATTCTTTTCTGTGGCTACTCTGAGTAATATTGTATTGTATATGCAATACTTAGGTGGAGTCTGATTCTTAGCTATTGTAAACAATGCTCCATTGTAAATGGGTGCATACATCTCTTCAAATTAGTGTTTTCATCTTCTTTGGGACTATACCAAGATAAAAAGGTTTTGCACAACAAAGGAAACCATTAACAAAATGAAAAGGCCACCTACTGAATGGGAGAAGATACTTATTTGCAAATCATATCTCCAAGAACAGGTTAATATCCAAAATATGGAGACAACTTCTAAACACCAAAAAAAAAAAAAAAAAAAAAATCATTCCATTAAAAAATAGGCAAAGAACCCGAATAGGCATTTTTCCAAAGCAGACATCCAGAGGGCCAGCAGACCCATGAAAATATGCTCAACATCGCTCATCATCAGGGAAATGCAAATTAAAACCACGATGACATATCACCTCACACCTGTCAGAATGGCTAAAATCAAAAGCACAAGAAACAACAAGTGCTGGCAAAGATGTGGAAAAAATAGAGGTCAGAGTCTTTAACGCTTCCTTTCAGGCCGATCAGAGTCTCCAGGGAAGAACTTTCCAGTCTCCTTTGAGTGGGTACAGAATCAGCCACCAGCTTTTGGGAAGCTGAGTTGGGGAGGACAGCTGTGGGTCTCCAGCCAGCACACGAATCTCCTCTTAATCCCTCTTCCAAGGACCCGGTGTCACGCTTTCCAAAGAGGAAATTCTCATTTTTTGCCACAGTCGGGACAGGGTAGTCTGGCTCTGCTAAAATGGATAGGGGATGGGGGGAGGTCACCAAACTGCTTCCTTGACTGCCCCAACCCTCCTGTTTGGGGTGGCATGTCTCACCAGCTTGCAAGACAACTTACTTACTGCTCACACTTCTGTTTTCCAGCTTCCAAAATGTTCATTTTCTCTTTCTTGTCTCTTTGGATTTTAGCTTTTAAAAAACCTTTTTGGGGCACCTGGGTGGCTCAGTGGGTTAAGCTGCTGCCTTCGGCTCAGGTCATGATCTCAGGGTCCTGGGATCGAGTCCCGCATGGGGCTCTCTGCTCAGCAGGGAGCCTGCTTCCTCCTCTCTCTCTGCCTGCCTCTCCATCTACTTGTGATTTCTCTCTGTCAAATAAATAAATAAAATCTTTAAAAAAATAAATAAATAAAAAATAAAAAATAAAAAACCTTTTTGGTGAACTCATAATGGCAAGGAGCCAAGGCCATGTGCATTTTCAATCCCCTACCTTTAATGGTGAGTCTGCCTCCTTCAATATCTAAGTAAGAGGTAGAGTTCCCAAAACCTCTACCATAGGGGATTCAGAGGAACTTCTCCCCAAAGGTCTCCAAAGACAGGAAAAACCACCATCCAGAACTCCAAAGAAAGGCAGGTGGCTGTCAGTTGTCCTCTCCAGGTCACCCAGGAGCATCAACGAACCTGCCCAGCAAAGGCATAGTGTATCTCTCCTGGGAATATCACATTAATAATTCCCTCCCCATTGGGTCTCAGACTCTGTCAAGTTAGCGGTTAACTTGTTGACTGCCACTCGTTTCTGTCTCGGGGTAAGAGACAATCCCAAAGGTGGTGGCTTCCTCGCCCTGTGGAACGTTTGCATGTTCCGTATCTCACCCAGGAATCCGATTCCAGCATCCTTTCCCTAATAAGACAGCTCTCCTGGATCTTTCCTGGGGTGAGCTTTATCATGCTGCGGGTTCCCTCATTAATGCGATAAATAAGTCTTCAACACATGCTTGCTGTCTCTTTGAGAATTAGATGTTTAAATTTTTCAAAAATACAATGGCAGCTCTCCCAGTGCCTAGCAAGCACTTGGTAGCTCCTGGATGTATAAATCCCCATCTCAAGCCACAAACAGCAGAGCACCAGCAGAAACACTTGGTTGTACCCTGGATTTCTCATGATCAGCGTCAAAGGACAGACCTCCCAGCCTCTGACTCAGCAAGACTTGGGTGTATCTTGTCCTTACTTCCGGTCACATCAGAAGGCGTGGAGGGGACACTTGAGGACTCCTCCCACATTTCCTGGATGGGATCCTATCCACCAGCTCCCTCGCCCCACTGCTGGGAATGTGTCACCTCAGAGCCTGATGGAAAAGTTCATTCCTCAACGAAAGTCAGGCAGGGGGTTTTTGCAGAGTGGGCAAGATGACCCTGAACCCAGAACAAGAGGTCTGAGTCTAGTCCCAGTGTGCTGCTCACCAGCTGTGTGACCCTGGGTCAGCTATTCAGGCTTTCTGAGCCTTGGTTTGAAAAAGAAGTGGAATTCATCACCCCTTCCTTATCTGCTCCAAGGTTGTTTACACTTGATCTTAGCTAAAAGGCCGAGAAGCGATTCCAAGGTTGTTCTAAACACCTAAAAAGATGATGCTTCTGCAAGCTCACGGGAAAATATAAAGTGAGACTTAGTATCACCAAGATCCTCCCAACCCAGCCAACAGAGGGGTTATACTTGTTACGCCTAATGGTTTTGTTTTGTTTTCATATTTTGTTTATTTACCTGAGAGAGCAAGAGTGGGAGAGCGAGCGAGCGAGCGAGCGAGCAAGCACACACACAGAGGGAGGG
This sequence comes from Mustela erminea, assembly GCF_009829155.1. Lineage (NCBI taxonomy): Eukaryota > Metazoa > Chordata > Mammalia > Carnivora > Mustelidae > Mustela > Mustela erminea. Next base: position 117,058,375 of record NC_045618.1, read on the forward strand.
GGAGCAGCAGGCTCCCTGCTGAGCAACGAGCCCAACGTGGGGCTCGATCCCAGGACCCCGGGATCATGACCTGAGCCGAAGGCAGACACTTAATCGACTGAGCCACCTAGATGCCCCTACTTAACTGTTTTAAAGAGTTTTTAATATTTAGATACTGAAGAAATAAAAGGGATAAAAATACCAGCTTTGGCTTTGAGGACCTTCACCTGTGACTCACCCACTGTCACCTAAACCCAAGTCTGAAATCAGACAAGGTTTGGGGCTTGTTTTTTTTTTTTTTTTTTTTTCAAGAGAGAGAACAGCAGGGTGGGGGGGGCGGAGGAAGTGGGAGAAAGAATCTTAAGCAGACTCCATGCCTGGTGCTAAGCCCAAAGTGGGGCTCAATCTCCTGACCCTGAGCTCATAACCTGAGTTGAAACCAGGAGTTGGGCACTTCACTGGCTGAGCCACTCAGGTGTCCTTAAATCAGAGAAGTTCGAAAGAAAACAGTGCTGTGGCCGCCTTCCAGTTTGTTTTGTTTTTCACAGGAGTGACCACAACGGGCAAACACAGGTGTTCTGTGGAGGTGACATCCCTATACTTGAGCCGAGGCTGTGGGACAGGGACTGGAGGTGACGAGGGATGTAGAGACAGGCTCCCAGGAAGTGCCCTCCAGCTCCACGAAGTTCACCAAATGAACTAGGCCATCCCAGCAAGCCCCTGCCTTTGGCCGGAGATTGCGCTGGCCCCTTGTTTCAGTTCTAAGCTCTGAACCCCTGCTGGCAACATTCAAAGGGGAGGGCACCGTTCAGGCCAAGGAGATCCCACCCTGAGTGCTGAAGTCACGGGGTGGCCTCATAAACCTCACATTAGTCAGTATATCTTCTGCTATAGGCACAAAGTTATTCCTGTTTCTGTACCTGCAGCTGCTGCCACCTGAACGAGGCTCCCGTGACCTCATCCCTCTGGCCACGACCAGAATGGCTTATCTTGAGCATCTGTTGGCAAACCAGTCATCCTGTGACCGCCTGGCCACTAGAGAGGTGTGTGTGCGCCAGCAGGATGGAGTGCCCTGTACACTCTGCTGCCCCCTTCCTGGAAGCCTGGCCCCACGATCGAATGACCCCCAAGTGAAGGCCAAGGTGGCCAGCCCCACTTTAGTCTGTCTTGACTTTAAGTACCTAAGCTTCTCAGGGCCTCCACCCCTCACCTGCTACAGGGGAATATCAGGGTGCCCATCCCACAAAAGCCTGGGCCAGGCAACCCAGTGTATGTGCATAAAGGCTTTACAATGCTGGTTGGCACGCAGGAAGTTCTAGAGCAAAGTTAGGACTGTGGATCCCTGGGCCACTGTAGACACTCCGTGAATAGCTGCATGGCCTGTTGGTTGGAACACGGGATCTGACCCCAGACTTCTTGGTTCCAGCCCCACCTCTGCCTCGCACCCTGTGTGACTTGGGGCAAGTTTCCTCTCTCGGCTCCAGCTTCCTCTGGGTCCCGGTATTAGGCTAGTTCCCACTGGAAACAGCCCAGATCGCCACAGACCAGCGTGGAGATCAACGAACGTGGAACAGCCACACCCTGGAATGCTGATCAGTGATGGAAAGGAAGGCACAGGGGCACCTGGGGTCGGGGGGCTCAGTCGGTTCAGCGTCTGGCTCTTGGTTTCTGCTCAGGGCATGATCTTAGGGTCCCGGGTTCGAGCCCCGGGTCAGGCTCTGTGCTCCATGGGGAGTCTGCTTGCGAATTCTCCCTCCCTCTGCTTGTTCTCACTCTCTAAAATCAATCTTAAAATCCGAGAAGAAAAAAAAAAACAAGAAAGCAGGCACACATCATCAGTGGCGGATCTTGAAAACTTCACGCTGAATAAAGGAAACCAAAGAGGAAGGCTACATCCTACAGGGTTCCATTACCTGAAATTCTAGACAAGGCCAAATTGTAAGGACAGAAAGCAGATCAGCGATTGCCTGGGGCAAGGGAGGGGTCAGGGAGAGCCTGAACACAGGGACAGCAGGAGGAAATTTCGGGGGTCAAGGAAACGGCTCCCTCTCGAGCACAGTGTGGTTCCACAATCACCACACATAGTTACCAACATTCTCAGACTGTGCACTCAAAATGGGTGATTTTACAATATAATAAAGCTAAAAAGCAAAAATAATGAAGAGATAGGAAATTCTCAGAACAGTAGCTAATACACAGCAAGGGACCAATGAACATGAGCTGTAGCATAAGCCTCTCCAACCTCCTGGAGACCTCACATCGCACCACCTCCCAGCCCAGGGACTGTGAGACCCAAGGAAGGGAGGTTGGCTCCACTCTTTACAGAGTGCTCCCTCTGAGCTTCAGGCCCTGGGAGCTGAGGGCTGGGCAGCTACAGCCCCGCAGTGGGAAGGAGGCGGTCACCAACGCATCTCACAATAAGATACGCTAGATGGGGGAGCACAGGGGAAGAGCCGAGGAGTGGAGGAGAAGCACAAACCCATACCCAGAGGCCCCAGTTCAACCTCAGAAATGCCAGTGCTCAGGGGAGTGGGGAGCACCAACCCAAGTCCTCTTCGGCTGGCCCACCTAGACATGAAGGCTTTGAGTGTGAGCTACAAGCCAGTGCAGAAGCTTGCTCCAAATGGCGACCATAAGGATGGAAGCAAGTCTTGGTTCTTGGCAGATGCTTGAGGGTCGACCTGAATTACAGAACCCCTCTCATCAACGCTCCGACAGCCCGGTGATGTGAACGGAGATCGATACAAACCTCTTCCCAGGAAGCGCCGGCAGGGGTCCTTGCCCTTGGGGTCTCCAACATAGGCGTGGTGATAGACCATGGGCAGACCATGACTTGGTCCATGCTCAGCGGCCAGGCCTTGCCAAGGAAGGCAGCCCCCAGTTCAGGCCAGGCTTCCTATGGGCCCCAGAGACAAAGCTGGAAGGATCAGGCACAGGGGAGGGCAAAAGCAAGGCAGGAAAAGAGGGACCCGTAGGGCACGTGAGTGGGCTGCCTGGCCCCACTGGAGGAGGAGGGCAGGAGATGAACTTCATCTTATATTTACTGGGCACTCACCTGATAACATAGAGATTCTGCTAAATGGCTGGTCAAGAGGACCATCTTGGTCACCAATTTGTTATGCAGTGAGGGCAGATGGAGAGGCTCTGAGTTCTTCTAGGAGATTAGGGACAGGAGACTGACTTTTTTTTTTTTTAAAGATTTTATTTATTTATTTGACAGAGAGAGAGATCACAAGTAGGCAGAGAGGCAGGCAGAGAGAGGCAGGCTCCCCGCTGAGCAGAGAGCCCGATGTGGGGCTCGATCCCAGGACTCCGGGACCATGACCTGAGCCGAAGGCAGAGGCCTTAACCCACTGAGCCACCCAGGTGCCCCAGGGACAGGAGACTTACGGAGGAGGAGCTATATAAAGCCCAGGAGAAATCGTGCCTGGTGAAGGGAACGGAACACACACATTCGAGTCCTTCCCTCCTTCTCCAGTTCCAGCCTCAAGTGATGGCGGGAGGGGGCCTCTGAGAGTGAGGAGAAGGCCATTCTACCTTGGGCTGTGGCTCCAATGTCACCTCCTCCTGCGCACTGCCATTGTCACCCTGTCTCCTCCCTAAACCCTCGCAGGTGTTCCGTATACACCTGTTTCCTGCCATGTGTTTACAGGTAACTATTGGCGCTTTCCCTGCCTCTCCCTTTTTCCTCCCCAAGGGCAGTGATCTGACCCTCCTTACTTTGTAGCTCTTCCTCTGCCACTTGCCCTTGTCCTTCCCACTCTTCTCTGGCCCCAAGAACCTAGCATAGGGCTCTGCCTGGAGCGGGGATGGGGTCACCTAAGGAGGTACCCATGATGGTCACAGATCCAGTCCTTTCTGTGAAAGTATGGGACCGCCACACGCCAACCACTGGCTGGGGGCTGGGCGGAGGGGAGTGGAGCTCACAACGTGTCCAGAAGGGCAGCTATTAGGCTAACCTCTATGTGACACGTTAATAATGACAACTATGTCATGAAAACAGTGAAAAAACAGAAAGAGTAAGTAACTCTGCCCAGGGGCATCGGGAGTGTTGTGGGGGTGGGGGAAGCGCAGTTTAAACTGGAGGTTGACTTGGGGCGCCTGGGTGGCTCAGTGGGTTAAAGTCTCTGCCTTAGGCTCAGGTCATGATCCCGGGGTCCTGGGATCAAGCCCCGCATCGGGCTCTTTGCTTAGCAGGGAGCCTGCTTCCCTTCCTCTCTGCCTGCCTCTCTGCCTACTTGTGATCTCTGTCAAATAAATAAAAATCTTTAAAAAAAAATAAATAAATAAACTGGAGTTTGACAAATGCGGTTGCCAGAGGATGCCAGGAAGGCCCCTGCACAGGAGAGGCGAGAGGGCAGGTGACATGGAAGCATTGGAGGGTGACGCCATCGGGCTTCAGGTGGCCATGACCCCACGCAGTGAGCTACTGATGCCCCAACTCCACATTCAACCTCAAGCTGGCCTGCTCTATCTTCACGCCCTGTCCCTGCCACCACCACCACTCAGACGGAGACAGGCTCATCTAGAGCTGAGCTGGTTCACGCTCCTGCGGCACCTGCCCCAGAGGGAGAACGGTGGGGGACCAAAAAAAAAAAAAAATCTAACTTTCCCCTTCCTGATTTATCCTCCTCCCTTCCTCTTTGTTATTCGTTTTTAAAACCAACTTCTTCCGAGTTTCATTAGCTTCGCCAAGACAAATTCGGCTAGGCTGATGGCTTCTTCTTGTGCGCTCCTTGCAGAGCAATGAACCCCGAGGACCGCATCAGGTATACAGTAGGTATCCAATGGTTGCTGACCAAACAGCATTGTGGGTTCAGCCTGGAGCTGCTGCCTTTCTTTGCACATGTGTTCCACACAAGCTTCTGAGTAGAACATGCTGACCCTAGCACAGACGCCCATACTGCATGAGGCTTGCCACGGGGACCATATCGACAACTTTAGAAAACGGCTTCCTGATTTCTAAGATAGAACTTCCATCTACCTGGAAGCTAGAAGCCATCTCTACCAGAAGTCCCCAAGGCCTTTTTACGGGTGCCCCTCATGTAGGGGCTGCATGCATATATTGGCTCATTGACTTGATAACTACATGTCAAGGGAGGCCATTGCACCTGCCGGATCCGAAGGATGGTCTAGTGAACCCAGAGGTCCCTGAGGTCAGACACCAGGGCCACCTAAATCAGGCTGGCATCGGACACGGAAGCTGAGGCCCTGGGGTTTCTATTTTAGCCCAACCACACAAGGACGGGAAAGTCCTAGGCCTCGTGCCCAAATTGTACTCAGGGAACTGCACCTGCTCTAACATCCCCATATTCTAGGCCATTACCAGCATTCATTACTTCAACAAAAGTTTCCTGAGCACCTGTGAGCCAGCAATTACACGGGGTTCTCGTTCCCCTGGAATAACAAACAAGCTTCCCAAGGCTACAGTCTTTGCCTGTCCCAACACACACTCTCCACTCCCCCCCCCCGCCACACCTCCCAAAGATCCTCCACTCAGCCCCCATTTCTCTAGGCTCCATGTCTAATAAACCAGCTGGGCACCTGTTCCTACTTGGAGGACCCATGGAAACCTCAAGTTAATATTGAGTGAAGCCCACCCCCACACCAGACACCCCGACTCAGGGTTCATGGTGAATCCCCCCCAATTATCACCCTGCTTCACTTTCCCACCAAATACCATGTTTGTTGAGGATTTCTCTCCCCCTGCATTCTAGAGTATAGCGTCGTGAGGACAAGGGCTTTGTTTGAGCATATCACTGTCCCCAGCACCTAGCAAAGACCAAATTTGTTGATTGAATGAATCTGTGTTCCCCTTGCCTCTGGAAGGTCCCTCTCCCCATTCTTTTCTAATTCAGTCTCCACTTGCTTTATTTTTACAAAGTGACCTCACAGCCAGAAATTCCTACAGCTGAGATCTCAAGGTTTTAAGAAAATTAAGCTGTGCCCCCTTCTCCCTTCCCAAGCCGCCTCCCTCCCCAGCTCTGCTCCTCTACCCCTGGGACATTTTCCAAGGAGAATGCCCAAAGCCGAAGGTTGTGTTGGTTTGTTGTTGTTGTTTTTTTTTTTAATACTTTTTAGCTAGCATAGGCAACATTTTTGCAGTTTCAAATGCAATCTTCAGCAAAAAATGTTCTATTACATAATCCGTCAACATCCCCAAGATGAGAAACGTGTGGGGAAGGATGCCAACTGTAGGAAACCTGAGCCACTCAACAGCCATGGGCAGATTCTGGCCACGAACACTTGTGGCTTCTTCCATCCTGACACGTCCTACCTGAAAGCTGGGGCTGGCACTTCCTGGGAGCATGGCAACTTCACATTTATTTTTGTTTATTCTATTTTATTATTATTATTTTTTAAGATTTCATGTATTTATTTGACAAAGAGAAACAGAGAGAGATAGAGAACACAAGCATGAAGAGTAGGAGAAGGAGAAGCAGACTCCCTACTGAGCAGGGAGCCCGATGCGGAACTCGATCCCAGGATCCTGGGATCATGACCTGAGCCAAAGGCAGATGCATAACTGACTGAGCCACCCAGGCACCAAAACACGTCTTTTTACAAGAGGAAAATGTTCCCATTCACTTCAGCTATGTACTGAAAAGTCTGGACTACTGGGTTCTAATTACTTTCACAGGCAGAACAGCTGGTTCCCTGAAATGCAAGAAGATACCGTGTGGCTGTGTCAGGCACTGGCGACCTTCGGGCCACAGAAACAAAGAGGGCCATGGGGACCTGGGAGTATGGCAGTTGCCAAGGGAGGGATGGCGGAGCCAGGGGCCGAGCTCGCCACTCACAAGCTGGTCACCATGGCCAACAACATGAACCCCACAGATGGGCAGTGTGCCGGGGTCATACAGATCAAAGGACGGGCGTTCTTGAAAGGTCACCGATCTAATGACGGTGAACGAGTCCAGAACGCAAGCACTCCACTTCTCCACACGCCACTTCCCACCTGTCCTACGAGGCATCACTTTATCTGTGAATGGAGACAGAGATAATATTCTCCCTCACAGGGCTTCGGTGAGGATAAAATGATGAGAGTAACTATGTCAAATAGGGTTTGGGGAAGGGGTCCTCAAGACACTGTTAAAAAATAGAGGCCTTGGAGCAAATAAACTCATATTCTCATCAGCTCAACTGTGAGCAGGAAAAGCAGCTATGTAGAGACCCTCGTGGGGGACCTCAGATGCTGGATTGGAGCTTGGCCCGGGAGGGGTGCACCCCCATACCAACGGTCCAGCTCTCACGTGCTCCCACCCTGAGCCAGCCCCCCTTCTCCAGCAGCCGTGCTCAATCTCAGCATCTGGTCAGGCCTTTCCGTAATCTGTAATCTGTTTAAGTACACAATACATATTTGTTGTAGAAGCACAATATCTCCAGACAGATAAAGAACAAGTAGATCAGTTAAAAGAGAAGTTACAAAACTTGAAATGAGAAATATTTTTTTTTTTTTTTTTTAGATTTCTTTATTTGAGGGAGAGGGAGAGTACACAGGGGAGCAGGGGTGGGTGGGCAGAGAGCAGAGGAGAATGGGGAGGGAAAGCCATCCCACAGGATGCAGAGCTCGTGCTCACGACTCTGAGACCATGACCTGAGCCAAAATCAAGAGTTGGACAGTTAACCGACAGAACCACCCAGAGGCCCCGAGAATGGTTTTTAAACAGTAGTTTTACACATGGGAAACGTGGACACCTGGGAAACGAGTTTAATGCTAAGGATATAAAACATTCATCGTACCAATTAGTCACCTTGTAATAGAATTTTCTAATTAACAAAGGGTCACCAAGGTTTGTTTAAAAACAAAGAATTTTATATCCTGCAGATGGCAAATGAGCATCTTGTGGAAAACAGTTTGAGAGATCAAAGTCTTAAAAATGTGTGTACTCAGCCCAAGTAATTCTGTTTTCAGGAAATTATCTTAAGGGACAATTGTAAATATTTTCTTAAAAGCATTTCGCAGAAGACATTTACGTCCACACTTTATTTAGGACAGCAAATGTTAGAAACCACCTAGAAATCTAACAACTGAAGTCAATAGTTTAGTTTACTTAATGGTGTAGTCACTTTTCAGGACATAATGCAATTATACAAAGCAATCTTGGCATAAAAACAGACACACAGATCAACTGAGTAGAACAGAGAACCCAGAAATAAACCCACGCATAGGGCCAATTAATTTATGACAAATGAGCCAATGGGGAAAGGACATTCTCTTCAATGACTGGTGTCGGGGGAAACTGGACAGCCAGTTGCAAAAGAATGAAGCTAGACCACTGTCTTACATCGTGCACAAAAATTAATTCAAAATGAAAGACCTGAATTTAAGACTGGAAACCATGAAAGCCCAACAAGAAAACATAAATGGTGAGCTCTGTGGCATTGGTCTTGGGGATGATTTTTTGTGTCTGACACCCAAAGCAAAGGGAACAAAAGCAAAAACAAGTGGGACTATATCAGCCTACCAAGCTTTTACACAGCGAAGGAAACCAGCAACAAAATGAAAAGGTAGCCTAGCAAATGGGAGAAAGAATTTGCAAATCACCTATCTGATTAGGGGTTAATATTCAAAATATATGAAGAATTCATACAGCTCAATAGCAAAAACAAACAAACAAACAAACAAAAAAACCAAACCTGATTAAAAAATGGGCAGAGGACCTGAATAGACAATTTTCCAAAGAAGACAACAGATGGCCAACGGACACATGAAAAGATGCTCAACATCACTCATCATCAGGGAAATGCAAATCAAAACCCAGTGAGATACCACCTCCCATCCATGAGAATGGTTAGTATCAAAAAGACAAGAAATAAGGCTGGTAAGGACAGAAAGAAAAGAGAACCCTTGTGCATGATAAATTGGCACAACCACTCTCAATAACAATATGGAGGTCCTTAAATAATTAAAAATAGAACTACCATATAATTCAGCAATTCTGCTTCTGGGTATTTATGTAAAGAAAATAAAACCACAAATTTAAAAGATATCAGCACCCCTATGCCCACTGCAGTATTATCTACAATAGCCAAGACATGGAGACAACATCTCCATTGATGGATAAGAAAATGTAGTAGATATATAATGGAATATTACTCAGCCATAAAAAAGAATGAAATCCTACCATTTGTGACAACACGGATCTGTTCATAGTTATACTGGTGGGAGAGAGGGGTTGTGCTTAGAGATGGTAAGTTCAACAGGACAGTTCCTGCTGGATTTCTTTCTACCTTGTGAAGATGAGCTATGACTCCTCAAAGGACAAAAGATACACCTTTCCTGGGGCACCTGGGGTGGCACAGTTGGTTAAGCATCCAACTCTTGGTTTGGGCACTGATTGGTCATGGTCTCAAGGTTCCTGAGATCGAGCCCCATCTCAGGCTCCAAGCACAGCATAGACCCTGCTCAAGTTTCTCTCTCACTCTCTCCACATGCACTCATTCTAGCTCTTTCTCTCAAGTAAATAAATCTTCAAAAAAAAAAAAAAAACAAGATACATATTTTCCAATGTCCTTTAACACCAGATCATCTTCAGGGTTCCGAGGGAACATCTTGAAAGATGCTACAGACAACTATGCTGATTACCAGGGACACCTGCAAATCTCTGGAGAGATCTGGTACTTACTCCCTTCACACTCTTCCTTGGTTGCATTTTCAATGTTATCTCTCATTTCACAGGGATCCTGCCTGGGTTTGAATCCCAGTCCCTCAACATCCTACTCAGAGGATCTTGGGTATTTAAAATCTCTTCCAGGTGCCTGGGTGGTGGGTTAAGCCTCTGCCTTCAGCTTGGGTCATGATCTCAGGGTCCTGGGATCGAGCCCCGCATCAGTTTCTCTGCTCAGTGGGGAGCCTGCTTCCCTGACCCCCCGCCTGCTTCTCTGCCTACTTGCAATCTTTGTCAAATAAATAAGTAAACAAAGTCTTTTTTTTTAAAGATATTATTTAATTATTTGACAGAGATCACAAATAGGCAGAGAGGCAGGCAGAGAGAGAGAGGAGGAAGCAGGCTCCCCACTGAGCAGAGAGCCTGATGCAGGGCTCGATCCCAGGACCCTGAGACCATGACCTGAGCCAAAGGCAGAGGCTTAACCCACTGAGCCACCCAGGCGCCCCAAGTAAATAAAATCTTAAAAAACACAACACTTTTCTTTGTTTTCCTCTTCAGCAACAATTTTCCTCTTTGGGGACAATAAGAATACCTATTTCAAAGGGTGGGATCCCACTTTCTGAGTAAGATAATAATAGTATGACTTAGCCAATAAAGAGGAAGAGAGGATTGTTTTTATATTCAATATCCATGTGGTTATAATGAAATTACATTTTAAAAGATTTAAATAAGTTCATATTTTGTAAGAAATTCAGAATAGTGCCTACTAAATGTAAGCACGACATACGTGTTAAATAAAGAAAATCCTCACAACACACATCAAGAACCTTTTCAACTTGCTAAAGTCCTTTATGGCCTTTGACAGTCATTTTTCACAGAATTTCTCATTTCACAAAATTCTGATTGATTTATCCAATCATTCAACAGTGAATGAGTATCTACTGTTAGCTGGGCTTTGTTTTGAGACCAGGAATGCAACAGAGGACAAGGCACATGATCGTGCCATTCAAAGAATATTCTAATGGGGAAGGGAGTAAAGAAATTAAAGAAAAAAATTAAGATAGTGACCGATACTTTTAATATAAGAGAGAGTAATGGGTGGAGGGAATCTGTAGGGTAAACAGAGAAGGCATTCTGAGGGAATGATAGTGATATTAAATATACAAAGGAAACAACAGGTAAAACTCTGGCGAAAAGGGACACCTGGGTGGCTCAGTCGTTAAACGTCTGCTTCAGCTCAGGCGGGTTCTGGGATCGAGGCCCACACTGGGTTCCCTGTTCAGTGGGGAGACTGCTTCTCCCTCTCCCACTCCCCCTGTTTGTGTTCCCTCTCTCACTGTCTCTCTCTCTCTAATAAATAAATAAAATCTAAAAACAAAAACAAAACCTCTGGGGAAAAGAACGCAGCCAGCAAGTGCAAAGGCCCTGAGGAAGGAATCAGTTTGGTCCATTTGAAAAACAGTACTAAAGCCAAGATGGGGGAGACCAAGAGGTAAGGAGTTTGGAAGCCACTTGAAGGTTTAATATGATTGGTGAAAGTGGAATGTTTACATTTGTAAAAGATCACCCCACATTAATAAGATAATTGGGTTTATCTACAGAAAAGGTGACACTGGATTCCTCCCTTACAATAGTCACAGAAATCTATACCAGACAACTTACACATTTGAACGTGAAATGAGAAAATATAAAGCTTTGAGAAGATAAAGTAGAAGGATATCTCTGTGACCTTGAGGTGGGGAAAAATCAACCTTTAACAAAACACAAGGAATATTAACTATATAGACTGACATATTTGGCTCTATTACAATTTGACCTCTCTTTATCAAAAGATACCCTTAACAGAAAGATGGCAAGACACAGGCTGGGGATATTTGTAGCAAAAAACAAAGAACTCAGATCCAAAATACAGATAGCTTCTACAAATCAGTAAGGCAGAGCACCTGAAGATAAACGGGCATTTCAGCCAGAGAATACCAAGTAGCCATTAGACTGATGAAAATCAGTCTCAGATCAGTAGAGTATAACCCCAAGGATACACCACACACACACACACACACACACACCCCTAAGAAGGCTGTAACTAACAAAGGCCACCAAGAGTAAGCGTTGACAAGGGTATGGAGTAACCAGAACTCACAGGTACCACCAGGAAAATACCAGGGACAATAAATGGATACGAATACCTTGGTAAACCACTTGGATGTACAGTCCAGTAATCCTATTTCTAGGTATTTCTAGAAACTGCCCTAGAAATAAGGGTAACCATACATACCAGGTGACCTGAACAAAGTTGTATTAAGAACATTATGTGTATCTGCCCCATACAGAAACAAACCAAAGATCTAACAAGTACAAATGGATAAACTGTTTAGTATTCCATTGTGTAAGATAGTCACAGTGACCGCAATGAACTACAGCTACAAGGAACCCAGGGGAAAAACTAGTAACTGGGTAGAAGCAGACAGATGTGGCGAGCATTTTAGTGTAACTTCCTTAATATAAAGGTTTTTGTTGTGTGCTTTTTAAGACAAAATTTATTGGTTTTACCTACTTCGGAAACACAATACAGTGATTACATGTAGATCAAGATGCTAGTTACTGGAGAAGAGTGTGGCTGGCAGGAAGCATGCTGGGAGTTTCCAGGGGTCCTGGTGATGTTCTATTGCTGGACCTGAGTGATCTTTACAAGGATGGCCACTTTCTTCGTTACACTTACATTTTTGTTTTATGCACATTTCTGTGAGTGTTAATATCAGATTGTTTTGAGGGGGTCTTAACAAAGCATCCTGGTTGCGTTTCGAGTGGACTATCAGGGAAAGCAGAGTGCTGAGTGCGGTGTCCTTCCTCTGTTCTAGACGAGCCCAACAGGTGAGGTTAGAGGAGGTCAGACACTTCCAAGGCTAGGCTAAGGCTAGAACAGTCTAGATCCCTAGACAAGACAGAACGAGTGCTCTAAGCTTTTAGCTTCCTACACCAGATCATGTAGATCATCGCTGCGCTCTGTGAGAGAGGATGGTGGCTGGGACTGGGATGTCCCAGTTGAACGCATTTCACGGACTTCTCTGAACACTATTTCCCGCCCCACCCCCCCAGTTCTTACGTAGTATTTCCTCCTTGTGTCCCCTCCACACAGAACAGGAACAAGCAAGTTTAGGAAGAGGAGAATTTTGAGTAGAAAAGAACCCACTTTAATTTCTCTCCCTGCTCCGCACTTTTTTGCCCAAGCAGCCTCAAACAGCAGACCTTCCAGAGTCTCCGCAGGTATCACACTGAAAGCACACACTCCTCAAACTTCACTTTGGGCTTGAAGGAGCTCTACATAGGTGACTTCTCCGTTTATTTCATTCCCCCAAAAGCAGTCTAAGATGGATTGAAACAAATTGCCTTCCCCCATCACCAGTTCCAAATGCGACACTTGTTGGTCACAAAAATGTTTCTTGTTGTCGTAAAATACACAGGACATGAGCTCATCCATGTTCACCAGCTTCAAGTGTTCGGGTCAGTGGATGAAGTACAGTCACGTGGACTTCGACACCATCCATTTCCAGATCGCTTTCCATTTTGGAAGACTCAGACTCCACCCCCCGCTATGCACAACAACATCCCATCCCCCCCTCCCTCCAGCCCCTGACACCCCCCCATTCTGCTCCTATCCTTGTGAATTTGACTCTTCTACATAACGGACACAAATGAAATCACACAGTAACCATGTTTTTGTGACAGGCTTCTTTCCATTAACCAAATGTCCTCAAGGTTCATCCATGTTGACGTGTTTGTCAGAATGGCCTTTCTCTTTGAGGCTAAATAACATTCCCTTGAATGGATGTACCACTTTGAACCCATTCATCCACTGAAGGACGCGGGCTACTTTCACCTTTTGGCTGTGGTAAATAACATCCCTCAGAACAGGGATGTCTCTTAGAGACCTGAAATGCAACATGGATTCTTCCTCGTTTCCTAAGTGAAATTTAATCGAGCTGACCCATTTCCAGCTTTATACCAGGATTTCCTATTCCTTCTTACAACCAAGTTTTCCAGACGGGTCTTTACTGAGTTTAGAAGAACTCTCTGGAGTTCAATGGTCCCAAGTCCTCTCAGAGATGATCTTCTTCTTACCCTTCCAAGACTGTAACATTCAATTGACCTTTGTTGAGGAGAGCCCTAATGAGTCTCAGAGAAGTGTACTTTCAATACTGAAGGGACAATGTAATTATCCAACAAACACTCAGCAGAGCTAGAAACAAGACAGAGTAAACTACAAAAGAAAAAATGCCACTCTGCCGCAACACAAAGAAATGCCCCACCTCCAGTTACCAGAGACAACTGATCTGCCCCAGATGGCCTCTGGAAGGTTCATTCAGCACTGAGAGTGCATTCTCTGTACTGTGTGATTCGAGAGGCGCATTTTTTTGTTTGTTTGTTTGCTTCGTGTTCAGTCATCAAGGACAAATAGCCATAACGTGTGACAGTGACAAGCACACTGGGGTTATCAGGGAGGCAACGGACATAAAGGGAGAAGAGCCCAATCCCAGAGGGAACCAAAATGTGACCTGCTGCAAAGTCTGGACTTCATCCCATATCCCTGGGACATGCTGAAGCTTCATCGAGGAGGAGGACACGGCCCGTGCTGTGACAATTTCCCAAGCATGTCCTATGTTCCTGGCACTGTGCCATGTGATGCACATTCTATTAATTCTATTCTACTAATTCCTATAATTCTCACAACCCAGGCACTGCCATCTCCACATCACCATTGGAGGAACGAAGAGACACAGAGAGGTCAAACGGCTCAGTCAAGGTAACACAGCAAGGAAGTAAAGGATCTGGGCTACACATTCAGCTGTTCCGGCTTCAAAGCCTGTGTTCTTACAAAGCTTTACCACCTTGTAACAGTTTGCAGAGACTGTTAGAGGCATACACATATGTGCATTCTGGCGTTGAAGAGAGAAAAGCATGGAGAAGGTCACATCCGAGCCCCATGTTTCCTGTTTGGGCTAAGCGTGGGCAAGGCAAGGACCCAGTGTGGGTCATTCCCTCCTCTTCCCAGAGCATGTGCACACCTTCAAGCACACGTGACGCCCGATAGTCGGAGGATGGGAGAAGGTGAGCTCCACACGAACCCAGAAGTGGAAAGGCTTCCCCCACACTCAGAACACCTCACCCGACCTGCTCGCCTGGCCAGTGCCACTCATAACTGCTTTGGGCGACCTCTGGCTCCAGCATAGAGATAGGTCCTCCAAAGCATGGGAACTGGGCATGGCCAGATGCCCCTGCACCTGAGGTAGCAAGGCTCCTAGGCCCAGCAAACCTGAGCTTCCCCTTCTGTCTCTTACTCCTTTCCCAGCCTGGTCCTGGCTGCTAGAATTTGGGCAAAGAAGTATATTAACATACTAGACCCATTTCTGCAGGAACTGAAGTTCCCCCACCCTGCAGGTCTGTATCTCCTTGTACAAAACCAGGAGTCCGAGGACTCCAATGTAGGGCTAGCTGTCAGCAAGTGGTCAAATCTCTCCAGCCCCAGCTTGCACCTGAGACTGAGTGCCCCCAGCAGACTGTCATCAGCAGCCAGATGAAATGTCCCTTGAGTGCCCATGGCTCACCAGACCCTGTGTCCCATCTGCTCTCTCCCCCCGTATCTACACCTCCCTGACTCCCTGCTACCATACTGCAGCCATGCCCGCCTCCTTGTTGCTCCCCAGACCAACCATGCCCTCCCCTGCAGCCTACATGCTGATGGCCCCTCCGTGTCTTCAAGCCTGTCCCCTGCCTCCTTCCCACAGATGCCTCACATATCATGTTCTCAATGTGGCCGTGACTTCGGCTGTCTGTAGCATATGCCAACTGCCCCACCCCCAAAACATCTAGTGGAAGTCCCCTTGACCTGCACTTTGTCCCCCCAGTTGCCACTAGCACCTTCTAGGGCCTTGCTACTCAAAGTGTCACCTGGGGACCCATAATAACAGCAGCTTCCGGGAGCCTGGGAGAAATGCAGAATCCCAGGCCCCACCCCAGACCCACTGGATCAGAGTCTGCATTTCCACAAGGCGCCCCACGGGATGTGTGTGCATGCTCAGGTGTGAGAAATTCTGTCCTAGCTCTGCTTCATGTGCTTTGTTTCTTTATTGTGCCTCTTTCCTCCCCACCAGATTAGGAAGCTCCGCGAGGGCGGTCCCTTCTAATCTCTACTGCTTCCCCAAACTACAAAGGTAGTGGCCACGTTGCTGATGTGCTACTAGATGACGAAGAAATGAATAATCCAAGGGCAGTGAAGGTCAGGATAATGCAAAGTAGGACTCGTGGTGGGGTTTGCTGGGGAAGGGTGAGCTCATGGAGGCGGGAGACCCAATCTTGGGTTTCAGACAGCCAAACCCCCAGGATCAAGCCCCCTGGCAGAGCCAGGGAAAACCAGGAGGTGACTTGGCTCATTTCCTCAGCAGCAGGGACTGGTTAACTCCAGTGCTGCACAGGCCCATTAGAGTGACCCCCTGTCTCTGGGCCAGCTGTGCAGAAGGCTCGCATGAAGGCTGTCATAGGCACAGGTAGGACAGGTGGTATCAGAGTGCTGATCTTTTCTGAGGGCACTGTAGGGTCACAGCACCCTCAGAAAACAGTGCTCAAGACCTCCCTCCAGCTGTGCGGGACCAGGATCTGCCACCCTGAGCTTCTCTAAGCTTATTTGCAGGAAATCTGAGGGTGACAATTCCCCTTCCGACAGCACAGCCCAAGGAGTGTGCAAGAGAGCTCCCGGGGGACCCCCTGTCTAAGGGCAAGAATCCCCTTTGGGAGAGCTCCACAAGGTCTAGTGTCCACACAGAAAGGACATGAGCAACAGCAAGCAGGGAGGGGACACAAATGTGTCAAAGAGGAAAAGGGGCTCCACCTCACTTGGGAGTAGAACAGAATTCAAAATGCCATCCAGATACTAGGACTCTCCCTCCGCACTGGCAAGCACAGGTCTGACAACACCGTGGGGTGTCTCATCCCTGGCTTGCAGGGCAGAGGTTGTCACCTGTTAGGAAGCTCAGTAGAGGGTCACGTGACACCATTTCTCAAAACCATAAATTCACATACCCTCCGGCCCGGGAGCTCCCCGTTTCAGCTACTCATCTCAACACTAGTTCTGCCTTCTTCCGCTTTGACCGTCTACGTGGGCACGTGGTAGGGAGCGAGTTAGCGAGATCACAGCCCATCCTACAATGGGATACTATAGGATACGACACTATAGGAAGACAGAGGTCTACTGACGCATGATCTGGGTTGACCTCCACAGCAAGGAAATGTGCAAAGCAGTATGTATGCTGGTAATGGGGCACCTTTGGGAAGGGATCTGGGTTACTGTGGGACAGAGCTGACAGGGAGAATTCTTACCCTATGCTCTTTTGTCCTTTTTGAATTTGAATCCTATGATTCAAATGATTGTAGGATTACTTATTTACTATATGAGTAAGTTTTTTAAAAAATTCCCTATCCTGGACTGAAGTTACTCTCCCAGTCATCTTAAAAGCACTATCAGGGGGCGCCTGGGTGGCTCAGTGGTTAAGGCTCTGCCTTCGGCTTGGGTCATGATCTCAGGGTCCTGGGATCAAGCCCTGGGGGACTCTCTGCTCAGCAGGGAGCCTGCTTCCCCACTCTCTCTCTCTGCCTGCCTCTCTGCCACCTTGTGATCTCTGTCAAATAAATAAACAGATATTTTTAAAAAGCACTATCGGGTTATCCTTATCAGAATTCTGAGGGATTCTAATTCACAACTTCCTTACCTTTCCAGAATCACATTCTCAGACAGTGGGACGACTGTGGACTAAATGTTCAGACCCCACCCTGAGTACTGAAATTCTAGCCCAGGGCAATGGTATTAGGAGGTGGGACCTTTGGGAGGTGATTAGATCATGTTGCGGGGGGGGGGGGGGGGGGGGGGCTCACAAAGGAGATTCTTGGCCTTACACAAGGATCTGCAGAGCACTCTCTTGCCCTCTTGCTGCCGTATGAGGCCACAATGAAAAGTCAGTGGTCTGCAGCCTAGAAGAGGACCCTCATTGCAATGCAACCATGCTGGCCCCCGAGCTTGGAACCCCAGCATCTGCAACTGTGAGGAAGAAACTTCCATTGCTCATAAGCACCCAGACTATGGTATGCTTCATGCTGTTAGAGCAGCATGAAAAGGCTGAGATAGGGACTTACTTCCACAGATCGCTGATAGCATTTCCTCGTGTAGATTTCATTTTTCCTTGGCAGGCAGCCTCGATTTCCAACAGGTGCCTTGGTCTCACCATCATCACTTCACCCTCACCCGGTAGAAGTCCCCTTGCAAGTCCTGCTCACTCTCACTGAGCTGGAATGCACCTCAGACATCAGCTACAACCTCCTCTTGGGCAGATGGAGACACAAGACCCAGGGAAATGAATGAGTCTTGGGACAGCTCTCCGGCTTCCAAAGTGCTTAACCTCCTGGGCCTCGACTCATCAGCAAACGGAAGCTGCCACACATCTGACACCATCTTCTGAAGTCAGGATCTGGGCTAAAGACAATGAAAAGCCCTAGAAGGGGAGAGTCTTCCGCCAAAATCCAAATTCAGTCCCCTGGCCCATAATCCTGGTCACCATGGTCCCTGCAAACTTACAGCCTCACCTCCCCCCTCCTTCCCGCATCACTCCACTCCAAACACATCAAACGCAGCTGTGTTGTTGTAACATGCCACATTCTTCCATGGCCTAGGGACTCTGCACCTGCCATTCTCCTCTTTCTATCACTCTCCACCAGGGTAACTCCTACTTGTCGAGCATGTCTCAAGTTGAACATCCCTACCTTGGGGTAGCTTTCTCTTGTTAGGTCAAAACCCCATCTAGGGGCGCCTGGGTGGCTCAGTGGGTTAAGCCACTGCCTTCGGCTCAGGTCATGATCTCAGGGTCCTGGGATCGAGTCCCGCATCGGGCTCTCTGCTCAGCAGGGAGTCTGCTTCCTCCTCTCTCTCTCTGCCTGCCTCTCTTCCTACCTGTGATCTCTCTCTGTCAAATAAATAAATAAAATCTTTAAAAAACAAACAAACAAAAAAAAACCCCATCTAGGCTCTGATTGTCTCCTGCCTTGTTCGTAGCTCATCTGAATGTTGGCTCATTCAAGGTCTATCTTCCTGCTGCTTCTTGCCACCTGCCACAGTGCTGACCAAATAGCAGGGGCTCACATAAGAACTGCCTACCTCCTTTCTGCCCCCTGCGCACTTCAACTAAATGAAGAGGGTAATTTTCCAGGAAGAGAAAGAACATCCAAGAAGGACTCCAAAGGACTTCTGTTTTACTCATTCCAGCGGAGGCAGAAGAAAGCGGAGAGGCATTCCCCCCCCCCCCCCCACTTAATAAGAGCAGCTAACATTTATTGAACTCAAACGGCAACCCTCTGACCCTCTGAGGTAGGTCTTACTATCCCATTCCATGGATGGGGAAAAAAAAGAGTTAAAAAAAAAAATCCCAGAGCCACACAATGTGTTAAGTGTTAGAGACTGGCATTCTGGAAGCCAGTGTGTCATGCTAACCATTTCTAGGATGGTTATAATTCATCCTGAGTTTTTCACGTGGACAGTGTGATGGGGGTGTGGGCGTTTGGGGCTTCAGCTAAGCCCGAGGGGAGGTCAGTTACTGAAACCCAAATTCCTATCACAGAGGCCCTAAGTTAACATGATGATTGGCAAGATTCCAAAATCCGTCAGCTGTCTCTGTTCCCATCAACATCAGGGACTCTGCTAACCTGCAAAATAAGTCAGGTTCACTAGTAACTTAATGACCTTTTAATTAGCACACTGGATGTCGGATATGGACGCTCACTGATGAATTCCATGGCCTTTGAGATGAGTGGAAAAGAGGAGGGATCCCAGAGGTCATTCCAACCTCCCCATCCCCCATCCGGGTGACTAGGGAAAGAAGCCCTTAGGGATGGTGCCAACACCTGATCCCCAAATGGTCCCGAGTCTGGCCACTGGCTTGTGTGGTGTCTGGCTGTCTGATCCTGACCATAAGATTAGCTGAATGATACAGATTCTACCTTGAGCCAATCCTTCCTGAGCAAATTGTGCTCAGAATACCCAAAAACAGCGTGCTGTCACTTCATTCCACTTACTGAAGGTTAGACATGTGGCAGAATGTATTAATGTCACTTTTTTTATAACATGGTTGCAAGAGTGCTAAGAAGCGACTGGCTCCCATCCACCACTGATGGCTCTGACAAAGGAATGCATGTAATGAAACTGGTGGGGTCAGCTACTACTCTATGTTGTCTTTCTAGATACAGAGAGATTTTAATAAATATTTTATTTATTTGACACAGAGAGAGCACAAGCAGAGGGAGCAGCAGGCAGAGGGAGAAGCAGACTCTCCACTGAGCACAGAGCCTGATGCGGGACTCGAACCCAGAACCCTGGGATCATGACCGGGCCCAAAGGCAGCTGCTTAACAGGCTGAACCACCCAGGTGCCCCGAGACACAGAGACTTTAATAGGGTCCAATGCAGCCAGCATTCGTAAATGCATTATTCTGAGCCTGGACACTTCTTGCCTCAACAATGAGCCCTAAATGATCCCTTTTGGTTGAATGTCTGCTGGGCGAAGCGGCAAGCAGCTGACCTGTGGGACCAGTGCAGTCACACATCCTCCAACCCTTGAGAACCGCCTCTTAGGAAGACAATCGATGACACCTCTCCTTTATCCGCCATTCAGAAAGGAAACATTCTGCCTTTGGAAATAAGCCTCTCTGCCACAGAGCATATTTGAAAAAACAAGTCATTAAAACAATGACTGGTATGCCATCCAATCTGAATGCCTCCAAATTCAACAAAAGCTTAGATTTTAAAACACCCCGCAGCAACACAAGGGATTCTCGTGGGGACAGAAACACTCTGTATCTTGACTGTATCCATGTCAATTTCCTGGCCGTGATACAGTTTCTCAAAATATTTCCATTAGGGAAAACAAGGTAAAGGGTACAAGGAAGCGCCCTGTACTGTTTCTTACAATGTCATGGGATTCTACAGTTCTCAAAAAGCTAACTTTAAAAAAACTGAAAAAGAATATGACTTCTATGCTCAAAAAAAAAAGTCTGCCAGTCACTTTCATTATTCAGGACATTGAAAATCATCAAGTAGGGGATTCACAGCAAACACTCCACCAGTCTTCTTACTTAGAATTGGCGGGGGAGGGGGGGTGTCCTTATTCTTTCCCTTTTGTTTTGTGATGGTTCCTTATATAAGCCTCCTGGAGCCTGCAGCAGGATTTGCTACCCCCCACCCCCACAGCTGGGAGCCCCAGATCAGAAGCCATGGTCAGCGGCTAAACTCTCTGCAAAGCTGAAGCTCCTTCCCAGTTGAGGTTGTCACTTCTGTGTGACATTCTCGGTAATCACTGCTCCCATGTTCACAGGGGCCTGGCTCCACACTTTGGTGGTCCCAGGCACCAAAAGCCTTCACCAAAGGGGGCCCTTTGAACAGTGATCTTCTGAAGGATTCTCCTCACACACATCAGAGAAAGCACCCAGAGGAAATACACAGGCTCGCTGAGCCCATTTTGGAGTTCTCTAGATGAAATTCTGCCTTAGTACGAATCTTGGGGAAAAGTTCACCCAGGACACTAAGCCACAGACAACAGAAAACTAAATACTGAATACATTTCTCAGGTGGCCAGTTCTGGGCTCCTGGGGCTGGGAATCAGAAAACCCCCTGCTGGATTTGTGACCCAGAGTAGGGGTCAGCAAGCACAGGGCTAGCAAGTAGGGTTAATAAAGTTAACTTGAAAGTGGAGAAGCCACAACTGAAATTCTAGTGCATCTTATAACTGAGTGCCTGCCTCCAGCCATCACATCACCTCCTGAGCTAGCCCTCCCCTTCTGGACTAAGGCCTCATCTAGAAGGATGGCAGGGTCACAAAAGCAGCTCAAACACCCCAACTACTCCTTTAAACTTATATGAGAACAACTCTTTCCCAGTCAGGAATCAACAACCAGGGCTATGCCCCAAATGGTCAACACTTACATCAGTTTCTTTACAGGTTCTTTCTGTACACCTAAAACCAATAGAACACTGTATGTCAACTCTGCTTCAATTAAACAAAGAAAAGGGAATGAGTATAATGAAAGAAAAACCATCTCCAAGAACCCAAAGGCCATTTTTCATTAGAAAACCATGTTACTTTGGAGAAAATTAAGTTGGATGAGAGAGGTTTCCTCACCTTTATAAGAATTTTCACAGTTGTGACACTTTGGATATTTTAGTCTAGTTCTTTGCATTTTATCTGGTGTATATATTCTGTATCACAAGATAAAATTTGTGTTTTGTATTATCATTTTCTTCAAAAAAAAGAAAAAACCCACCACCACTGACAAAAAACAAACAGGCATTACAGAAGTAATGATAAAGACAGACTAGATCATGACCAAAAAAAAAAAAAAAATGTTAAGGGAATCCAAGACAAGTGAGCATAAAATAATTTTAAGTTTCCTGGCAGCCAAAGCAATAAAGGAAACAAGATAAACAATGAGGATGTCACTACCTAATGAGACAACTCATTCCTTCCTGGCTGCCAGTTTAGTTGAAGATTTGGTGTCCCCAATTCTGCCTTCTGCCATCAGTGATATCTTATATCACAAAGTGATAGACCGGGGCCCCAGTTCACCTTTGGCTACTCAAAAGACCTGAAGCATTCTAGCATGAACAAGGCCCAAAGAGACCAGTATGGGACACCAAGTGGGACCAGGAATGCACCCCATCATCTGCTATCACTACACTGGCTCCCAAGGAGGAAGAAATAGACTGACAGTGTCAATTGTAAAGCATTCTCATTTTTTATGGAATGTTTAGAAAGTTAAACATAGAGTGATGTCCAACCACATAAATGAACCATACTGGCAGTGGGGGTTACAAAAGTAGCAGCTTGGTAGGACCCTGACTCTTGAAGTTCTTATTCCAACACCAACCTGCAACCCCTCTACCCCAGTCTCAAATGACAGGGGCCCCCGAGTCTCCCTGCAGAATCTTCCAGAGCCAAGGAGGTCACATCTGACACAGCTATCATTTTTAATGGTGGCTACACATTCGAATCACTGGGGGGAGCCTTGAAAACCACTAGGTTTTTACTAGTAGACTAGGTCCACACCCAGGGATTCGGACTTGACTTGTCTGGGCTCTGGCCTCAGCATCAGCATTTTTAAATCTCCCCCAGATGATTCTAATGAGCAACCAAAGTTGAAAACCGCAGCCCTAGCTCAATGCCAATCCACGATGTCATGCTCATTTTCCTCTTTCACGAGGAAAATTACCCCTGCAAGCAGCCATTAGGACAATATGAGTAAGAGCCTGGACATAAGACCCTTTTAATTTTTTTAAGTGGACGGTCACGACGATGATCCATCGCTCCCTCATGACCGCAAATGTCAGCCCAACGTGTTATATTCCAGAAAGCCTTTCATCCTTGCCCTCAGATCATGCTCTCCCGTAATTTGTGTTTACTGAGCACCCCCTGTCCGCAGAGAGGGGGACACATGGCCTCAGGTGCTCCCCATGACTGTCCACAGAGGCAGGAAAGACAAGCCCCATTTTATAGATGGAAAAAGTGAGGCTCCAAAAAGTGTAAGGTTAGAGAATGGCATCCCATTTGCTCTAAAATCTTAGCTAGTAAGAGAAGGAGAAAACTTCAATTTGCCTTCAAAAGAAGGAGAAATATTCAACCAGTGCCCTCTGTTCCAGTCATACAGCCCCCTTGCTATCCCAGAAACAGCCTCCTCGGGCCCTTCGTACCTCCTGTTCCCTTGGCCAGAAACACAATTCCCAGTACTTCCTGTCCTCTGCCAGAGAGCTCCCCGGGCCCTCCCCTCACCACCTGCAGGACTCATCCCCTAAGAGGCCTTCCCTGGGCTCCATTTTAGATCCTCCAGATCACTACCTTTCTCATCCTCATTTCTTTTTCCTCATGGTTTTTGTCACCTCACACTCTATGTCTATGTCCTCCTCACAAAATTACTTTCTGCCTCCTGCACTGAAGGAAACTCTGTGAGGGGAGGGACTTTTCTTTCCCTGCCGCATGCACACTGAGGGGCATGCACGTATCAGGAGCTCGGTGCCCACCACCGCGACAGCCCTGTCATGTATCAAATCCTGTTCCTGTTGCTCTATTTCTGCTAGCATGCTGCTCATGAAGACTACTCACCTCAGGGTTGTCAGCACCACTCTACAGATGGGGAAACGGAGGCATGGAGCATTAATAGGTCACTTGCCCAAGGTCACTGCCAGGAAGTGGCAGACTTAGGATGCAAACCTGGGCAGTCCAGCTCCAGAGTCTGCCCTCTTAACCACTTGTGCTGACTGAATGATTAACGAATCAATGAATGAAGCAGGCCATTCATGGGGCAGCCCAGAAGCTTGCCCCGGGGTCCAGTGTACCCTGATCAGACCTCGGCCCCCAGCACTCAGTGTCCTCAGTCAGAGGCCATCAGACCTTCACATACATCTACACCACAGTTTGGGCAGGTGCAGATTTTAGGACAACTCAAGCCAGGAGAGAGAACTCAAAGTCCACCCAACGCCTGGCATGTCCCACCAGACAGCTCATGGTGACACAGCCAAGCACAGCATTTTGGAAGCAGACCACCCAGGGTAGTGGTCAGATGTTAGACACATGTTAAGTCAGCCCAGTTCTCCTCACTTGTGGGGGGCCTAACAAGACAGAGCTCTCCCTCCCTGGCAAGAACCCAGCCCCTCTGCCTCCCTCATTCACCTTCAGGCAACTGCCATAAAAATCTCCATGGGACCATGAGCCACTGTCTGAAACTGGACCGTCTCTCCACAGATGCTGCCCTCTTCTCCCTGGGCGTGCACCCTCCACAGAGTCAAGCATCAGCCCGGAACCAGCTCCACCCCGAGACTAGAGTCACCTTCCCAAAGCACGTGTCTCACTGGATCAATCTCTGGCTTAGACTTCTTCTCCAACTCCCACTACCTTGTGAGAAACCCAACCTTCTTGGCTGGACAGTAGAAGCTTGCTGTCATCTGATTCTGAGCGGATCTCTCTTCCCCCAATCGCCCCCTTCACTGAACACGACTCATGAGCAAACCACACTATTCTCCTTCTCAGACCGTATCCGTCAGCCTTCACCAGAGAACTGTGGGTTATGGCAACCACCACAAGCAGCACCCACAACCCACAACCCACACCCAGCTCTTACTCACGTCGCGTTTGGCGGCTACAGCTTAGCTTCTCGTGTCTTCCCAGTCTAGAATCCAAGCAGAAGCAGAGTCCCATCCAGGACACTCCATCCTCATGGGAAAGGAGGGAAGAAGAACAAGCAATGGAAGAAGCACACATGAACTTAATGCTTCAGCTTAGTCTTGGTCTGAGCCATGTCTGCCCACCCTTAACTAAAGCGCGTCTCATGTCCGTGTCCAATGTCAACGGACTGAACGCCCTATCATGCGAGTCACACTCCCACCTCTTCCGGAAGGTCTAGTGGTGGGTCAGTGCAGTCACACAAGCCATTAGGGAAACCCCCGCCTGGAGACCTTGGTCGATGTGGTCCCTCCAACAACGGGGTCAAAGGCTATGAATATCCTCAAGGCCAACCCTCTGTGAAGACCCAGAAGTTAACACCCGTTGCTTCTCTGAGCCCTGAGCCCCTGAGCGCATGGAGATGTGAATGTCCCTCAAGCCCCAGAGAGCATTTCCGTTACTGGCCGTTCACAATTCACCTTCCCTGTTGGAAAACACTTTAGGATCCTTGGAAGTGGTGTCCATCTTTTGAACTGGGCTGTCCCGCACAGAGGAGACATTTAAGACTTATGTCCGCAGTGAGTGAGTTTATGGAGCCAGATTCCCATTTGGTTTTAGAGGTTTGTGTTTGGGGGTTTTGTTTTGTGTTTGGGGGCTTTTCTGGCAGAAAGAGTTCCTCTCCTCACAACAACCTGCTGATGTTTGGACTTGTGTCGCCTCCTCCCTCCCTTTAGGGTGACCCCTGTTCGAGTTGTCTACACTTGCCAAAGCGCTTCCCACATCAGAGGTTCTTGAAAATCTTGGATAGATGAACAAATGGATAAGTAAGTGCGTGGGCAGAGGGCCTGAGCGGACACCAAGCCCAGAGCTGGCGGAGATGGGAGTGGAGATTAGAATCAGTTTAATTCCGAATAACGTGCACTCCGTGAAATGGACTGACTGTGAATTTCTGATACGTCTGTAAACTGCTTTCTACCTTGTCTGCCAACTACCCCCGGAAAAAGACAGCCGGGTACTACAATTTAAGACATGGGACCGCATCCAAAGACTACTCCTAAGATACGATTCTAGAACAGAAAAAGAGGCGAGTGAACAGATGAGCGGCGACAAACCCTATCAAGCAAAGCCCCGCATCGTACGTTCCTGGAAGGAGAGGAGCGAGCCAGACAGAAGACTGAACCTGGAGTAAAAATGAACTTGCGGCTTGTTTGGCCAGGCCCATAATAGACTTCGAAAATAATGATGTCAGTGTCTTTACGTCTTTCCTTCACATGACTGCACATCAGACCCAAGTGAGATCGGGCAATCGAGACTGCCAAGCCCTGGAAATTAAACAGGGACAGCAGGCCACCGAGCAGTAGCTCCTGAGGTCAAGTCCTGCAGAGACAAATCCCGGTCTCAGGGAGGGGCAGCATTTACAAGCCAGGCCATCTGGCTGATAACCTCAAGGCCAGAAACTCCCTCTCTCCACCTCCAGGTGACAAGGAGAATCAACTGTGTGATCTCCCTAGATCAGAAATATTTGGATCTGGTGCTCTTCACGCCCTCCGGAAACAAAACCTCAAAATCAGAAATGCCCCATCTGACCTGTCTTCAGCTCGGCATACTGTGCTCAGGCAAGTCCACGGCTGGGCACTCGGGGGCCTTGTGGGTGATTTCATGCCCCTGTGAGCCTGCCTGCCTCTTGATCAGGTCAGCTCCTGGAGGATGGGACCTTTGTCACCTCCCAAGCAGAGGTGGACAATGGACGCTTGTCACCATAGGCGGGATTTACAGGAGCCTGAGGCCGAGGGGCTGCTAGCCACAAGGTCATGCCCTTGCTCCTGGACCTACTGCCCTCACCACCCTGTGCCCTGCAGGCCCAGTGGCAGGATCTCCAGTGGAGATGCCTGATCTGGGTGAGGAAGGGTCTTGGAAAACTGCAGCAGGTGAGGTTGTGGGGCTTGCCAGGGCTCAGTTCTCATCCTGGGGATGCAGTGCAGCTGGGACGGAAGTTCTTCATGGCTCCCTACTCCCACTGCTCCTTAACATCACCTTGAAGCTTCGAGAATACCTCAGCCCAAGTCCCAGCCTTATGGATTCTGATTTAATTGGTCCAGGGTGGAGGCCAGGCATGAGTAAAGAGAAAAAAAAAATTTTTTTTAAATCTCCCTAGGTGAGTCCAAAGCACAGCCAGGATTGAACCCCTCGGTTACAGACCTGAGAGTTCCCCTTACACTGTAACACACACGGGTGGGGATACTGGGCGGGATTGTTGAGCATTTCTCCATCCACGCCCACCCACCCCCAGTATTTGGGAAATGCTGGGGTTAAAGACTTTAAAGCCCAGAAACTTGCACACCCATGTCCGAAGCAACATTATTTACTACAGTAAAAAGGGGGAAAGGACCCAATGTCCACTGATGAATGGATAATCACGATACGGTATATATACACCAAATGCAGTATTACTCGACCTTAAAGAGGAGTGAGATTCTGACGTGTGCTACAACAGAGCTGAACCAGGAAGACGCTACACTAAGTGAAACAAGCCAGTCACAACAGAGCAGATGCCCCCTGATTGCGCTTACAATGGGGCAACTGGGGTCGTGGGAATCAGAGACCCAAAGGAGGAGGGTGGTTGGCAAGGGCTAGGGAGAGGAGAAAACGGGGAGTCATTGTCTAATGGGTATAGAGCTTCAGTTTGGGAATAAAAAAGTCTAGAGATGGATGGTCGTAATGGTTGCCCCACAGTGTGGATGTCTTTAGTTCCACCCAACTCCAGGGACATTTAACTTTTAAAAGGTTAAAATTGTAACTTACATTCTGTGCATTTTACTGCAATAGAATGCTTGTAAGCATAAGTCGTTCTTTACTACAGAATATTCCAGAATCATGAACATGCTACCACAGCCCAGTCCATCCTTGCCAGAGGCTAACTTTACTAGTCTTCCCCAGACTTCTTTGATCATGGAAGTTTTCTTGAGCAGGAGATGGAGAGAGGGGAGCAGACCAGCTGCCGACCAGGGCCCCTCGAAGCAGCATCGGGAATGCCGGGTCAAGCTCTGAGCACGAGCCTTGCGTCACCAGGCTCTGGCTGTCGTGGCACCAAGCAAAGCAGCTGACAGGCACAGTCTCTTATTTCTGCCAAGACTCCTGCCTAGTAAGGACTTGGACCCCCATTTCACTGATGGGGAAAGCAGAGGCTCAGAAAGGCCAAGCAACCTGCCCGAGACCACACAGCTCATTGGCAGGGCTGGAACCCAAAGCCAGGTGAGGCAGACTCCAGGCTTTCACTGCTCCAAGTGTGGTCTCTGGAGAAGCAGCACGGACATCCCCCTCCCCAAGCTTGTCAGAAATGCACAGCCTCCGGACTCCACCAGCATGCTAACTAGGCCCCCAGGTGCTCCCCAGCACAAGGGAGACGCAGGAGCAGCAGCCGGAGCTCAAAACCTGCTGCCTTCCCCTTCCTCTGGAGTCCCTTTCGATTGGATTGGGTGATTCTAAGCATTCATTGTGAGCTTGGAGCCTGGGGTGGGGGGGTGCTGCGGAAGCAGAGGCAACACCCTCCCAGGGCACGTGGTCTGCGCCCCTTCCCCCTTTCCTTTCTTCCTGCTCATGCATTTGGGTCACCCAAAGCCCACAAGTCACTTAGTCACACCACACTACAGTGGGATTTTTGCCAGCTCAGGAAAAACAAGCCTGGTTTAAATGATTTCAAAGCACTTCTTTCAAGGGCTTGCCCTCTCCACAGCCCACAGAATTATCCAGAAATGAAAGAGGAAAGACGCAAAGGCACAGCCGGGGGCCCCCTGCCCCCTGCAGAGGGTGTCTCTCTCTCCAGCCTCCTGCCCAATGGGAGTCCCCCCCACCATCTTCTTGGGGAGGCTGTCGGAGGAGCTAATTTTCCTTTAAGAGGCACTTAGGGGAGGCGAGCTGCCCCCGTCCTCCCCTCCCTGGTCTGCAGATTCCCTAGGTGCAGCCCCCACCACCCGGTGAATCACGGCAAAACCATGGCGGGGCCCCTTCCCACAGCGCTCTTTGGCTGAGGCTTAGCTAATTGGCCAGAGCCACTTAGCTTCCCTAA
Organism: Mustela erminea; assembly: GCF_009829155.1. Lineage (NCBI taxonomy): Eukaryota > Metazoa > Chordata > Mammalia > Carnivora > Mustelidae > Mustela > Mustela erminea. Next base: position 117,087,272 of record NC_045618.1, read on the forward strand.
TCTTCACTTGTAAATCGTTCTATCTACTCCATTAACCGCCTTGATCAACACTCCTGCACGCCTCTGGAGGCACTTCCCCCTCTTTCGGGTACCAGGTTTCTGCAGATCACCCCTTGGCGGGGCCCATCCTTCCTGCCCTGCAGGTCCCAGCGTCCTGTCCACATCCTCATCAGCCGCCACAGGGAGGCTCCCTCCGAACCAGGGGGCACACCACATGCACCTTAATGGTCCCCGGGCCCCGGGGTTCACCTCCAAATAAGGTGACACACAAAGGCCACCAGGATGCACCGGGAGGCTGGGCTGCCTCCACTCGGCCAAGGGCCCACCTGGTGACAAGAATCCTCTTTCAGCTGGATCCCGCAGCACCCCCATCCTGCTCATCAGAGGGGGTGGAAAGAGACAGGAATGGAAACCAAGACGAGGCCCTGAGTGGCAGTGGTCCCCAAGAGAGAGGACCCCAGAGCCTTCCCTTTCATAGGTAAGGACCACGCTCTGCATTTGAGAGACTCTTGCCTGCGGTTTTGTTTGCTTATAGCAAAAGCCCACCACGAAGTCCTACTGGGATGAAGCCAGACTGACACAGAGGGTCATACACCGGGTGTCCCAACCCTCGAGATGATGTGTAGGAGTGTGAGGGCTTGAGCAGCCTGTGTTCCTCTCAGCCCTGCCCCCTGAGGACATTACCCACAGCTTTGCATCCCTTCAGGACCCAGCCCAGCAGGTGCCCAGTGTCCTCAAGCCTGGAAGGAAGAAGAATGAGCAGCTACCAGAGAGGGAAGAGTACAGCCTTCCTACTTCTCAAACCCTATGTGAGCCAGAGGGGGTCCAGACACCGGAGCCGTGCCCCTCAGCCTTGGCACGATGCTGCCCCAGGACCCACCATGTCCCCTTGAGGACCCAAACCTAAGGCCAGCTGAAAATGGCTGCCCCGTCCATGCTCTGGCCGGGCTCTGTCCTACCACCCTATTTCTGCAGTCACCATATCCATCACCAGGAGCATCGCACGCTCCCATCTTTCTAGCAAATACCAGCTTGCTTCAAAGCCCGGCTCAAACGCTGCAGGCTTTGGGAGGCCTTCCAGCCACGCAGGGCACTCCAGGGGGTCACTCCAGGTCACAGGTGCCAATTACAAGTCCACCTTCTCCTCCCAACCTGGGGGCTCCCCAAGGACAGGGAGCGCTCTCCCCAGTGCCAACATCCAAGCAGTGCTCCACGCACAGATGTCCCAGGAGCGTCCGAGGTGTACTTGGGAATAATGAAATACAGGACACAAACCAGTCATTGTGCTTGGTATAAGGCTCTTCCTGGATGAGGGTCCCTAGAGAGGTGTCCGAATCTAAAGAAGGAAGGAGTGCTTCCCATCCCCCCATCTTCCCCCCTGTACTGGGGTCTGTCCATCTGCACCTGGGACCAGCGTGGACTCCCACTTTCCAGCTTGCAAAGCCAACAGCTACTGAGATCTGTAGACTGTGCCTCCTAGCCTAGTCCTCAACCTCCCCAAGAAGACTAGTAGTTTTGCCTACATCTTGCCTAAATATTGTAGCAATGCCTCCAATGGTTCTCTCAGCCTTCACTTTCGGGGGCGGGGGGCAGCAAAAGCTTATCAAGCATAAGCCAACAACGTTCACACATAGCTTGTTGAAGCTATCTATGTGCCCCCCATGTTGCCATCAGAGTCATCTTCCTAGAACACAGAGCTGCTCAGAAACACCAGCCCCCACTGCTTCCAGAAGCACAAGGAAGGGCCTTCCAGTGGTTAAGGCTCGTGGCCCCATATGTGCTCACTACAGGAAGACTTGCCTCCCATAGCTGCCCACATGCCTTGTGCACAAGCTTACCCGGCACCTACCCGACCCTTCATCTTCTTCCCCCAAAGAGCACAGGCTCTGGGACCAGGCTGCCCAAGTTCAAATCCCTGCTATTCACATCTTTTGTAAAACGGGTACCTACCCTCCCAGGCCTGTTACGAGGGCAAGGGGGTTGCGCAGAAGGCATGGAAACCAGTGCCACTCATGTGTCAAGGCCATGATCATCCTTCAAAAGCCAACTTGCCCATCTTCAGTGACCCCTTGATGTGGTGGTTCTTGATCCTGGCACTCGGGACTTACTATCCCTCCTCTGATCTTAGGGATACAAGCACTTAACCTTCCTCCTCTTATTCTGGGTTAGCGTTCCCAATTTTGATCCTCTCAATGAGAATGGAAGCTCCCTGAAGGCAGACTCCACATCTAGGTTGGGTTTTATCCCCACGGGTCCAGTGCACAGGGATACTCAGTCAGCACTCACTCAGCCACCAGGTATCAAAGCCAAGGATGGCTTCCTACCTGAGCTCCAAGCAAGCGCCCTCAGGAGGCCTACTCCATTTTTCCATACGTGTGATTATTTTAACATGCCTTAGCAAAAGATCTGGCTGAGGTCGACCCAGCTAAGGTGGCGGCCCCTGAAGTTGGCGTGTGTAATAGGATCCAGTGAGACATTTCTAGCGTAAAATGAGAGAAAGCGACAGTGGAGTCCTGCAAGCTGCCCCGTATTGGAAGGAACAAAACAACCTCCACCTTCCCATTCCAGCCAGACCCTCCCCCAACAGGCCCTTCACCATACCCAAGACCAACCAACGCTTTCGCCAAATCCTATGTGTGGTTTTACAGATCCACACTGGAAAACCCTGAATAAGTGATTTTCTCCATTCCACAAGGAAGGAACATTCTTCAAACGGTCATGCACCCACAGTTGTGCCAACGGTGGTAATGATACTTGCACAGCACTTTGCACTGAATCCTAAAAAGCTCAAGTAATCAAGAGCATCACCCTTCTGCCCATCTCACAGGCAGGACACAAAGGCTCCCACAGCAAAGTGGCTTGTGCAAAACACGCACAGGATGGAGCAGGGCGGGAACACAAACTGGTCTCCAAATGCCTCATCCATCACATCCCCCATCACCAACGGTGCGGACCAGATTTAGAATACACTCGGGGAGGCCCGTCGTGGCCATGCATGGCTGGGCAGTCTCTCAGCATCAGCTGCAAAAAAGTCAGTAACTTCTTGTCTTCAAAGAATTAACAACAAGCAAACATAAGCCCAGATGCCCATTTTTAACTTGAACGTGAAATAAAATGCTGGGGCGCCTGGGTGGCTCAGTTCGTGAAGCATCTGCCTTCGGCTCAGGTCATGATCCCAGGGTCCCAGGATCAAGTCCCACACTGGGCTCCCTGCTCGGTGGGGATCCTGCTTCTTGCTCTGCTGGCCACTCCCCCTGTTTGTGCTCTCTCTCTCTCTCTCTCTCTCTCTGACAATAAAATCTTTAATAATAATAATAATAAAGAAATAATACAAGTACTGCATTTACAAAATTCACCCTCATTCCATCGTCAGAGGTCAGTTCTAAAAATTTATCCTGTAAAGCTATAGTTCAGTACAAGTTATTTTTCAGAGATAATTTCAACAACAAAACTTAGTATAGCACTTGCTCTGTGCCAGACAATCTATTGGGCAGTTTACGTAAACTAACAACACATTTAGGGCACTGTATGGTCTCGCACGTGCACACACACACACAAGCACACACACACACAGGACTGTTCTAGAGCGTAGGCTACATCCGTGGACAAAACAAAGCCTGCTGCTTCCCTAAAGTTAGAACACGAAGGCAAAGTCACTAGTTCAAGGTCACCTAACTAGGAAGGACACACGCAGGACTGGAAACCAGGCAGTTTGGCTCCAGAGTCCGCGTTCTTAACCCTTAAACCCTCTTGGCTGCATGTTCTGATCTGTCCCAAGACATTGGCCTAGAAGGGACAGCCAGGGAGACAGAAGCCACATTTTTTGGGCACAGCTCCTTGACAGGTAGATGGAGAGGGTCTGTCCCTCTAGACACCGTTTCCTGCAAGCTGAATGGACACTAGACTCCGGTCTCATCCCAAGAGCCAACAATGCCAAGGACACAGCCCTGCCCTCCAGCAGCTCACAGGCTAGTGGGAAAAGACCAGCAGATATCTCCATTAGTAGAACTGCCATCTGTCCTGAGTCATCACAGAGCCCGGCGCCTGGGAACTGGGTGACTGTCCTATCTGCAGCTCAGCGGGGCCACTGTGAACCAGTCTGCCAACTTCACCAGGGGCCCCAGTATATTTCCCAGCCCCCCTCCTTCCACTTTAAAAAAAAAAAAAAAAAGTAATCTGATTCAGCCCTAGCCCTGCCTGAGCACTGACTCCTGCTAAATCCCCAAAGCCTAATTACTTACTATTCTGCATGGTGATCTTAGGAGGTGTTCCTTCTCGCTCTCCCCTCGGATAGCCAGTGAGCAAGACACCGCCGTTGCTAGCAAGCACGGCTCCAGGTACAGACAGGATGCGGCCATCTCCCAGGCAGCATTTTTCAAATACACCCTGCCTTCTGCTTAGAATGTCCTTCCACTGCTGCCTCCTCCCCTTCAAGGCTGAGATCAGAGGTCATCTCCCGGGAGGACTCCGTGCCCCTGAACCAGGGCACTCTTTCCAGGCTTCCCTACCTCCCTGCCTCCCTAACTGCTGCAGGTGGCTCTGTGTTAGATATCTGAGTCCACCAGCCTGACCCCACCCCCATTCTGCTGCACACTCCCTGACAACAGGGCCCTGGGGCCTTCCCAGCTCCAGAGCCCAGCGGGGTACAGAGAGTGTAGATACTCAGAAAGGCATGTTGCCTGGATTCCTCAGGCGATTACCAGGAGACCCAGGGCTGGAGCCCTGCATTGTGCTGCTGTGCCTGCAAAGGACACAGCAGGCCCACAGACAGAGTGGCTGTGCGCCCCGTGCAGGTGGGGACAACCCATTGAGCAGGGAGCACCTTGGCTTCTCAGCCACATAGGGACTCCTGTTCCTCTCCCAAGGGGTACATCCATTGTCCTTTCAACAGAAACTTTGGTAAATTCTTCCAGCACATTCTCTCGCTCTCTCTCTCTCTCTCTCTTTTTTTTTTTTCAGTAAAATGCTATGCTCCAATGTCCTCTTCAACTGTGGACAATGTTTAACTAAAAAAAAAAAAAGTTTTTAAACCTTTTCTGTTGAGTGGAAGGACTGTCTCTCTTCCACCCAAGGCAACACATGGCAATGCTTAATGATTTCCATTTTTAGCTCAGGGAGGAACGTTTCTCAGAGTTCAAGAGGAAGCCGAGTGGGCGCACTCTGGATTGCGGGAGGCCCGCGTGGCGTCAAGAGCGGAGAATCTGGAAGTCAGGGGTAGCAGATGGCCCAGTAGGGAGGAGAGATTGCTAGCAGATGGCCCCAATAGTTTGGATAAAGGGGGAAAAAAGACTTTTAATAGCCAAAGAATCCCTGAGAACGAAGGATAAAGCAGGAGGCAACATTCTTTCCGATTTCAAGCTAAACTGTAAAGCTGTAGTCATCAAAACAGTATGGTCTGGGCATAGAAACAGACAAATAGACCAATAGAGGAGAACCGAGAGTGCAGAAGTAAATCACACTAGACAGTCGACTAGTCCTTGACAAGGGAGCCAAGAACACCCAATGGCGGGGGGCGGGGGATGCCTGGGCAGCTCAGTTGGTTAAACATCTGCCTTTGGCTCAGGGCATGATCTCAGGGTCCTGGGATCGGGTCCCACATGGTCAGGTTTCCTGCTCAGCAGGGAATCTGCTTCTCCATCTCCCCCTATTCTCTCTCTCTCACGCTCTCTCTCAGAGCTCTAATATATAAATAAAATACTGTTGTGACAAAAAAATACTTGATGGGGAAAAGAGTGTCTTTTAAAAAAAAAGCACTTCAGTAAGTGTGGGAATAATTGGATATTCATATGTAAACAGATAAAACTGGACCTGAATCTTACACCACTCACAAAAATTAAATCAAAATGGATTAAAAACTTTAAAGGTATGACCCGAAACCATGAAGTTCCAAGAAAACACAGGAGTAAAGCTCCTAGACATGGGTCTTGGCAATGATATTTTTGGATAGGACACCTAAAGCACAAGCAACAAAAGCAAACAAAGGAGAGGGACTACAGCAAACTAAACAGCTTCAGCACAGCCGAAGAAACCAGGAACAAAGTCAAAAGACAATCTACAGAGTGGAAAAAATATATATATATTTGCAAACTATACCGCTCATAAGGGTTTACTACCCAAAATACATTTTAAAAATATATAAAGAAAAAAAATACCTAAAGAACTCAGACAACTCAACAGTAAAAAAAATAATCCAATGAGAAAAATGGACAAAGGACCTGAATAGACATGACATTTCTACAAGGAAAGTAAACGAAAGCCCAGCAAGTATATGACAAGACGCTCAACATCACTAGTCACTGGGGAAACGCAAATTAAAACCACAGTGAGAGACCATTTCACACCTGTTAGAATGGCTAGTAGCCAAAAGACAAGAGGTAACAGGTGTCTGCGAGGATGTGGAGAAAGGGGACCCAGGCAACTGGTGCAGCCGCCGTGGAAAACAGTACAGAGAATCCTCGGAAAATTCAACATGGTACTCCCATATGATCCAGGAATCCCACTTCTGGGAATAGATCCACAGGAAATGAAAACATGAACTCGAAAAGGTATCTGTGCCCCCATGTTCACAGCAGCCCATTCATGATAGCCTAGACATGGAAACAACCTAGGCATCTGTCCACGGCGGGACGGATAAAGAGTCGCACATATAGGTATATATGTGGAATATATCTGGCAGAAAATAAATCGGCCACAAAAAAGGGAGGCGATCCTACCACTTGAGATAACGTGGATGGACCTTGAAGGCACAGTGCTAAATGAAATAAGTCGAATATTCAAATATCATAGGATCCCACTTAGAGGAGGGGGGGAGGAGACAGCCCAACTCACAGAAAAAGAGACCAGACTTGTGGTTACCAGAAGTGGAGGGTGGTGGGGGCTGCAGATAGCAGAGACAGGTGGTCAAAAGGTACAAACTTCCAGTTATTAGAGAATTGAGTCCTAGAGATGGAAAGTACAACAAGAGGACTATATAGCAAATGCTGCTACATGACCTACAAGAAGGCTGGGAAAGAGAGTCAATCCTACGTGTGCTCATCCCAAGGACAAAAAAATTTTCTTTTCATTTATCTGTAGAAGATGGGTGTGAGCTGAACGTACTACGGTCATCATTTCACAACGTATGCAGGTCAGACCATCACGCGGAAGCCTTAAACTTTTACAGTGATATACATCAATTATTTCTCAATAAAAGGCCGGGGGGAGCTTTGATTGCAAACAAATCAGTATTAGAATCAGACCAAGAAGTAGGGCCCACCCTGATGCTTGTTATTGCAATGAACAGGCGTTCCCATTTCTCAGAGGGGTACCCAGATGGTAGAGTACCCAGACAGAGACTAGAAGTTACAATGGGAGGCCTCATCTCCAAGTTGTCTCTTTCCACCCAACCACTGATAACCATAGGCTCATAATTCGGGCCATTCAAGTTCAAAGTCTCCCCAGGGAACATTTAGGGCAGTGAAACCATTCTGTAGGATACTGTAATGGTAGACACAGGTCATTCAGAGTACAACACAAAGCGAATTCTGATGTAAATTATGGATGTTAATTAATAACAATATCAATACTGGCTCATCAATTGCAATAATTGTACCATATTAATGTAAGATAGGGGAAGCTGGGGCGGGAGGGATTCATGTAGGAACTGTATTTTCCACTCAATTTTTCTGTAAACCTAACACTGCTCCAAAATGTAGTCTGTTAATGAAACGTACGTACGTACGTACACACACACACACACACACACACACACACACACACACCCCTGGCATTTCTTCTTGTTGCCCATGTGACCTTGGGCTATTACTTAATCTCTCTGGGTCTCTAGTCCTCATCTGCCAAATGAGGATACTAAGAGCACACACCTAAAGTGCTGTTATAAAGCACTTAGCCCAGCACCCAGTATGGGGTATGCTTGGGGTTGCCATGGCAACGACTCCAGGGCTCCTGTACTAGGTATACCTTGCGTACTCAATACCTCCACACATCATGTGGTTTCAGTCCTGCAGCAGCCTGGTGAGGCAGGTAAGGACTGTTGCTATCCTCAATTTACAAAAGAGAAAACCTGCAGCTTAGAGAGCTTATATAACAGACCCAAGGTCACACAGCCGGCCGGCAGGGTGAGTTGGGACTCACACCCACGCACCTGCCTTCACCACGTCGAATTCTCTTCTCCAAGAAAGTGCTGGTGCTTGCTGGGAGAGGAGCCCTTGCTGGCTGCTGCAGGTAGAGCCAATACTAGAACCGAGACCTTTGGTCACTAAGCTATGCAATCCCCTGTAGAACACCCCTGCCCCTCACCCCCGCAAAGCCACCCAAAAGCGAAGAGCGATCCCACAGATGACAGGCTGCCATCTTCCTTGGCCTCCCTCTGGGATCCAGCTTGGGGCTCATGCAGGCCTATCTATCACTATCCCAAGGTGGTTGGTGGCACTTTTCCCAAGAAGCCACCTGGCATTCTGGAGGTTGCCCCACCCAGAAAACACCCTCCTAGGGCTGAAACTCCTCTCCCCACGCACTGCCCCACCCCCCAACACACACACTCCTGGACCGTAACTAGACAGTGAGCTCGCTGCCCACAGTAGCAAGTTCAATTCTCGCTTCTCCCAGTTGTGGTTTGCTTTTACATAACGACTTGAAAACTTCCGATGTGCCACTTATCTCCGGAGCCTGAGCCTGCTGAAGCAGCAAACAGACACCCGTTCGGAGACACTGCATCGTGTCCCTGGGAGCACCGCCCCTCCACACCCACCTCCTGATGTACTTTTCACAGCTCTAGGTCCGCTCCTCCTACCCCTGCTTTCTCATGCTTTCTGCACCTCTGCTCCCCACACAGGGGCACCTACAGAGACCCACTGAGGCACCCACCTGCTCAGTAACCTCATCTCCTCTGGACCCAGCCTCCCCGCCAACTCCTGTGCGACGGCCCGCCCCGCTGCCTCCACCTCCCCCCTCTCCTCCCACTGTGGCCACGCATCAGCCTTGGTGCAGAACAAAAGGTGACGGGAGATCAGACCCAGGCTGACCACAGAAGAGGCTCCATCTAGTGCCCACATCCACTCCTCTGCTCTCCTGAAAGACTAGGAACCACCTCCATCCGCAGATCACTCTGAAGCGCCCGCTCTCCCTGAAGCCTTCTCTTCCCAGCCTTCCTTCTGTGGACTCCCTGAATGCCTACGCTGAAGTCCTAAGCCCCACCGAAATGCTACTTGAAGATGAAGTCTTTGGGAGGGCATCTGGGCTAGACCAGGGCATGAAGATGGGGCTCTGGTCTGATGGGATCAGAGGCCTTACAGGAAGGGACCCCTGAAAGCTGACTCTCACTAGCCCTCCCTCCTGGCCACAGGAGGACACAGCAAAATGAGGGCAGAGTCCCCAGGCCAGTAAGAGTTCCCATCAGAACCTGATCATGCAGGGACCATGACCTTAGACTACCAGCCTCCGGAACCGTGAGCGGGGACATTTCTGCTGTTTAAGCCGTCTGGGCAAAGGCAGACACATGGCCAGCAGGCATTTCCAAAGGCATATGTGAAAAGCAGAAAACAAAACGTGACAAAGCAAATCCCTCCAACATCGATGGGGGGTGGGGGGAGGGGGCCAAGCTCCCCTCTCTTTTTCCACATAGGAGCACAGGAGCTTGAGAACCCAAATGAAGAGATGTGGCTTCATGGAGGACAGATCACTGATTCAGTGGGGGGAAAGGCAGCATGAGAAGGGGGAAGCATAGCCACCCAGCTTCACAGCCAACCTGTAAAGTAATGCCTCATTGTCAAGAGGGAAAAATACAAACCAAAACAACTAACAGTTTTTCCATGTAGCGGCATGTTCTGCAAGGTGGGCCATCCTCCAACATCCAAATCCTCAAAATATTAAAAAACAAAAAATTTATTTCCAGAAGAGAGAGAGAGAAAAAAAAAAAACCCACGTTTGGCAAGATGCTTACTTCTTACCTTGTCCTCATAAAATTCAAGTAACAAATAGTTTTCCAGCACCTACAATTCAGAGGCCTTGTATCATGTCTGGGGTAAGCAGATAAGAAAAAAAAAAAAAAGTGAAAACAGAAGCTCACGTCTGAGCACATGTGTAAGGGCTTCACGGGTATTGACTCATTTATTTCTAACAACCCTCTGAGGTGCAGGCAATCACCGCCCCCTTCACTACCCTAGAAGGAGAAAGTGAAGCAGACTCTGGTTTAAGAAGCAAACACCGCTCACATTTTACCTTCTAGTTGAGATGCAAACCAACACTAGAACCATGCACAACTGTGCCTGCCAAGAGCTAGAAGGAGAGAACCAGTGACTGGAAGGCTACTATGGGTTGGGTGATCAGAGAAGGCCCTGTGGGATGTGCCAATGACAAGCATCTTGGAAGAACTTGGGGGGGGGTGGGTAGGCACAGGGAAACAGCTTGGTTCCCAGAAGCCCCCAAAGTTGGCCCCACAACGTGCTCACCACCAGCTCTGATCTCACAGCTCAGAGCTGGGCCCCAGCATCTGCATTTTTCAGAGCCTCCAGTGATTTGTCACCTGCAGATTCCCCTGTTCCTCCCCCGGTGGCCTCCCTACATCCTAGGGGCCACCACCAGAGGTGCACAGAAACTCCTAGGTTCCTGAAGGTTTGTGTCTCCCCCAAATTCCTGTGTGGAAGCCTTCCTCTCCTAAGGTGGTGGGACCTGGAGGTGCAGCCTTGGAGAGGTAATTAGGTTTGGAAGGGGGTCATGAGGGTGGGGTGTCCCCATGATGGGAATCGTGAGAAGGAGAAGAGAAACCAGAGCTCAGAGACTCTTGCTCTCTCTACCCGGTGAGCACACAATGAGGCGGGGAGACATCTGCCAACCAGGAACCACCTCCCAGACCCCCCAGTCTCCAGAACTGTGAGAAATACAGGTCTGTCATTTAAGACCCCCCCGTCTCCAGTATTTTGTTATGGTGGCCTCAGCAGAGACATATCCTGAAGACTCAAGGTTGCAGCCTCTCACCGTTTCATGCATTTCGTGTGGAGGGACCCACTTCTGCCCTGTAATGCTTGCTCCTCACAGACTAGGAAATTAAAATCTAAATCCTAGAGACCTACATCTCTGGGATGGGAAGATAAATTAATGACTTTCCCACAGACCTCAGTAGTCAAAAACGGAGATTTTTTTTTTTTTTTTTAAGATTTTATTTATTTGTTAGAGAGAGAGATACAGAGCGCAAGCACAGGCAGACAGAGTGGCAGGCTAGAGGCAGAGGGAGAAGCAGGCTCCCTGCCGAGCAAGGAGCCCGATGTGGGACTCGATCCCAGAACGCTGGGATCATGACCTGAGCCGAAGGCAGCTGCTTAACCAACTGAGCCACCCAGGCGTCCCAAAAAACGGAGATTTTTTTTTAAAGTTTCTCTACATTCAAAAATGCCCCCAAACTGGTTTTCAAGAAAATCTCTGTGTCACACCAAGTCTTAGCCTTTGTTCGACACCCAGATCCCTACCAGGGTCCTTCGAAGGGTCAGGCAGCCTGGCAGCCCAGCGCTTCTCTGCATGTGGTTGCATGTGCATCGCCCCGGGATCTCTTTAGGGTGATTCTGAGGCAGAAGGCCTGGGCTGGGCCTGACACTCTGCATTCCTAGCAAGCTGCCAGGTGACGCCAGCCACCCCGGACAGCAGGACTCTTGCCCAGCGAGCATCACCCCTGGCTTCATCTGGACTCACCTGGGAGCTCTTAAGAAGTACAGATTCCTGGGCCCCAGCCCAGACCAGTGACATCAGCCACTCCAGCGCTGGGGCCTGGGCATTTTGGAAGCTCTTCCCTGACTGAAAGCTGTGGGCAGGGTTAGGGAATCACTCTTCTGGGCAGTGAGCGAGGGAGACTTCAAGGGGAACAGATGACAAGCAAGTGACTTTAGATGGCAATACAGGCCATAAACACAGAGGACAACGTGATGGGGGAGGCCCTTAAGCTACAACACAGAGCACAGGATGGGAACACCAACCAGCAAGTCCTGGGGATGGGACCCCAGGCGGAGCAGAAAGCCCATTTTCTACACTGAGCCTTCCGGGATGAGGAGCACAAGGTGTCCTGCAGGTTTCCACAGGAGAAGCCATTCCTCTCACAGGAGAGGAGGAACAGTCAGAGGCTACAGAAAATAAGACACAGTCTCCACCCCAGATGTTCTTATAGAAACATGAATGGACTTGAATGCTGACTGCGGCAGGGGATGGGGGCACTTCAGGCCGCAGTGCTCTGACACCCCAGGAAATTCTTTTTTTGTTTGTTTTTAAAGATTTTATTTATTTATTTGACAGACAGAGTTCACAAGTAGCCAGAGAGGCAGGCAGAGAGAGAGGAGGAAGCAGGCTCCCTGCTGAGCAGAGAGCCCAATGGGGGGGCTCAATCCCAGGACCCTGGGATTATGACCTGAGCCGAAGGCAGAGGCTTTAACCCACTGAGCCACCCAGGCGCCCCCACCCCAGGAAATTCTTTTTTTTTTTTTTAAAGATTTTATTTATTTATTTGACAGACAGGGATCACAAGTAGGCAGAGAGGCAGGCAGAGAGAGAGAGAGAGAGAGAGGGAAGCAGGCTCCCTGCTAAGCAGAGAACCCGATGCGGGACTCGATCCCAGGACCCCGAGATCATGACCTGAGCCGAAGGCAGCGGCTTAACCCACTGAGCCACCCAGGCGCCCCCACCCCAGGAAATTCTTAAAGCTCCATCTTCTTACGTCCCTTGAAGACCTCATATACTAGACCAGGACCGGGGACCCTCAGGTGGGACGGATACAGAGCAGAACCCTGAGAGGACATAAGAAACCCCCTACAGTTCTTCATGGGCAACTCCTTGACCCATGTAGAGAAAAGGACAGCCAGTGGGGGTCACCCTCGGTCTCACCCCGAAACTCTCAGTGGGAGGAAGCTCTGGTCCACATTTACTGAAGCAGCAGCCCTAGGACGGGACTCTCTAGGTGAACAGTGAGAAAGAACCAAGTGCCGGCACCATCCAGAGGTAAAACCTGAGACTCAGGTCTCAGCCAGCCCACACCCAGCCCTCCCCCAGCACCAGCAAGTAGCTGAGAGGGGGCGGGCATGGGCCCCAAGCCAACAGGACTTTGGAATTCCTCCAGAAGCTTCTCAGCCATTGGCACACATTCTGAGGTCTGGGAGGCCAGAAAGCTGGAGCTGTGGAGAGCGTGGTAACCTTCCCACACTGGGGGACTTCGGAGTCCAGAGACAGAGGGAAACTGAGTCGTGACACTTAACTTTGGTCTCACGCATTTGGTGACTGACCCCATAAATTTCCCCTTTTCACTAAACCCACTCTGGGGAAGTTTTCCAACTTTGCCATTGAGGCCTGGCTCTCCTAAACCCCAAGACCCCACAGAGCGCATCAGACCCAGTCACCCTCCTCTGAGCCCCTGAGGTGGCCCCCCAGGGGGCTGTTGACTACAGGACCTCTGCCACCCTCCTCCCTCATCGAGGTTTCCCTGCATCAGGAGCTAGGCTTCTCCGGAACTGTAAGCTACTTGATGACAAGGACCGTCTCTCATGCTGGTTTATATTCCCCCCCCTTACCCGCTGCTACCACCAGGTGCCCACCACAGGGCAGGAGGCACAACAGCAAGTGTGCACTATGTACATGCTTGTAAACTGGAAAGAGGGCCCGGGGACCAGGTGGTTGGAAGGGAGTCGGGTCTTAGCCCCGCCTGGGCGGGAAGGAAGGCTAGGGCAGGTGCAACAAAGTGGGGAGGCTGTGGGAGCTGGACCCGGGTGAACCAGGGATGAACCTGCCTGCCCAGAGGTCCTGGGGAGTCACTGAACTTCTGAGCCCCACATGCCCCATCTTTGCAAAAACATTGAAAGGATAAAAGTGCTTCATATTCAAAACGCACTTTCATTCCATCACTCGACCCAACTTCAGGAAGTTCCTTCTATAGGCAGGGCCCTATCCCGAAACAGTTGACAGAAACCCTAACCCAGGGGCACCCGGGTGGCTCAGTCCGTGATGGGCCTGCCTTCGGCTCAGGTCATGACCTCAAGGACCTGGGATGGAGCCCTTTCATCTGGTTCCCTGCTCAGTGGGGAGTCTGCTTCTCCCTCTCCCTCTCCCCTCCCCCCTGCGCATGCTCTCTAATGAATAATCTTAAAAAAAAAAAAAAGCATAATTTAAGTGTTCACTATTGCTAAAGATAGTGCAAATTTCCCTCTGTTTCCCCTCTCTGTAAGGGGACAAGGCCAGGTCTTTCTGCCCAATAGGACTGACTGCTCCACGGTCAGTGGGATAATTTTTGATGAGAAAATGCACTGGCAATATGGGGCAACGAGGGAGCACACAAGAATTTATCCCAAGAAACAGGGCCCTAAGCCAATGCGGCCAGGCCACAGGTGAGAGAAGTTACAGGAGGAGGGCAGGGCCTGCCCAAGGTCAGGGCACCAGTGAGCCAGAAACCAAAGCTACACTACCCCAGATTCTTGACCCAGCGTAGCAAAGCGTCCCCAGAACCCCCACCCCAGATGGTGCTGATCCTCACATCTGGGGTCCCTGGAGGACATGGAACCCAATGTCAGCCTCTGGCCTTGCACAGGTCCCCTGTCAGTCCAGCCATGCCTCCACCACTTCCAGTAACAAAAGGTGTCCAAGGGAGGTTAAAGGACGGGGTGAGCACACTGCCTATCCGGTCACTCACCAGGAGTCTCTCGGGAACAGATGGTCCAAGTTCAAAGGGAATCTGGCAGCTTCTCTGCCAGCCTGGACTCAACTACCCTCCATGTCCCACAAGGCCTTCTCAGAAGGCATCCTGAGGGCAGGGGGAGTTGATGGTGTGGTAGACAAGCTTTGAGGGAGAGCCCTGTCCTCCTTACGCCTGCAGAGCCAACCAAACATTTAATCACACAGGCTCTGGTTCCAGTGCTTCACCACTTACAAGACAATGACTTTGAGCAGCTCATGTCTTCCCCTGGAGGTCTTCTGACCTACAGAATGCTGAGAAGACCCGTCTATGAACACAAGTGAAGAAGGCCATCGAAACTGGGGTTTCCAAACCCATTCACACCCAGCCCCATACAGGGCCTTAGCAGACATCCCCCAAAAACCCCAGAAGAGGAAGTACTATTCTGCCCATTCCACAGGTGGGAAAACAGACCCAGAAAGATGCTGTGACTTGCTAGGCAATGCATTAGAAGAGCCAAGTGGTACCCATCTACAGTAAAACCTCAAAGTTCTCAGGGGGCTTCTGAATGCTTCCTCCCACTGGATCCTTCCCACAAAGACCTCCAGGTGCTGGGATCAGAGCTCCAGCCTAGGACTGCCCTAAGGCCTGGGCAGCTTCCATTTGCCTCGCCGCTCCCTGACACACTCCTGAGAATCTTCTACAGATAAGAGGTCATCTCTGGGTCCCTACAGCCTCCAATCCTTTAGTGAATTCTGAAGGGGAAGAGCAAGGTCGCCTCCCATGGCAAGCAGAATCCATCCTGGGAACTCCCATGGCAGAGAGAGGACCCTCGAACTCCCCAGCATCCTACTCCTGCAGGTACCCTGACCTGTTGTGACCCTGGTAGGTGGGTCATCCCAAAGGGCTATCTGTGGGAGCAGCTGGGCTTGCTGTCCCTCAAGTTCCATCAGATGGAGACCGTGACCAACAGGGAAAGAAAACAGACACCCAGGCGAGCAAAATCAAGACAGCAGGAGGAAAGATGGAGCCTTAAGGAGCATTGTGAGAACAAAAAGATGAAATTTTAAAACTCACCAATGTGACCTTTTCCGTTGCTGGGTAAAGAAAGTACTTGAGTTGCTTAGCAGCACAACTGATTAATGCCTGTGAGTTACCTGTCTACGCCTTACAGCTATCCTTCCCCACTCAGGTTCATCAAACCACCTTTCTCAGCTCTGGCTGTTATGTCCACAGACACAGCATCTCTAAGCCAAATGCCTTGAGGCAAGGAGTGGGGGGCGGGGAATCGATTTCTTACCAGGATCTGTGCAATTCTTTGCTGTCTGAGTCCCATTCACGGGTGCCATCAGCTTTCTACTTCTCCATGTGTCTGGTAGAACCCGTTGGCTAGCAGAAGCTGTTTTATGCCCTGTATTGGGAAATAAGTCACAAATACCATTAGGGCCATACAGTGCCTGCATTCTTCTAATGACCTTACACTTCTGTATCTGGCTACCCCAGCAACAGCCCTGTGTGACGATTCAGAGCCACCTGTTGAGAGCGATGCAACGATTGAAAGCACAGTGTCACCTGCTTCACACACAGTGATTGATTTCCTCGATCTGGTCCATTGTTTCTAGTCCCAGATGCATCAGCCCATGACCTTGGCCAAGTGCGCTCAGCCCCTCACAGGTGCAACAAGGGTTTAGATAAGTCACCATGAAGTTCTTGACCAGTAAACATGCTCTGATGTTCCTGCCCCCAGGGGCACTGCATATAGATGGCTATCAGCTCAGCGAATAGTTGGAGAAAGCTGATGGTTCGGCCCAGAGCTTCTCACCCTTGAATGTGCACAGAAATCACCTGGGGACCTTGTCAAAACGAAGATTCTGTTTCAGTAGGTCTGGGCTGGGGCCTGGGATTCCGTCCTCACAAGCTCCCAGACGATGCTAATTCTACTGGTCCAAGGGCCATAGAGGAACGAGGGAGAGCAGAGATGTGGATGCCAATGACCGCACACAGTTCAACTCCTAATAACTCCTGATCCAGCCAATACGAACGAGTCTCCCTTTAAGAGCTTCACAGTATTCATTTACCCCTCTTGATGTGCACACAGCTTCTGCTGGGTAATAATACCTCTTCTGTAATGCTGACACTGAAGAGCCTCTAAGTATTTTGTTATTTCTGGTGTGTAACTGAGGGGAAAAAATACCCTGGCTTGCCCAGTTGCAAAGCTCCAGGTTAAGATGTTCAAATAACCTTTCTGGGTTTCTGTTGTAAAGAGCCATGCTTTGACCTTCTAGCCTCAAATCACAAGTTGGGGTCTTAAAATGCAGCTAGTTTTATTTTTAAGAGTTGAATCAAGTTCCACCTGATTTTATCAACACACAAAAAAATCTTCAGATTGTCCCTAATTGCTCAGAAAGTCACCCCCTGCTTTATCTCCATGTCCAGATTGCTAAGTCGCCTGGATTTCTTTCATTTTTTTTAAATGTGAAGAAGTAAAAGGTCCACAGTGTCCAGCTAAAAATGGGAGTGTTAGCCAAGTGAAGGTCTTCTGCACATTCCACATGGGCTCACATCCCCCACTCCACCCCCAAACAGATTTTTCCCCTAAGTTTCTTTCTCTCTCCACCTCAAATCTGCATATCCTAAGGGACTCCCAAATCCCTGGGTCTTGGATGAAGGAGTGTGAATTGTGGTTCCAGACACCAGAGCTCTCCTACCTTGGGGATTAAGAGCAGTTCAGCGATGCTGAAACCTGGCAGCAACCTCCCGAGGGGTCTGCCCCCCGGGCGTTTTTAGGGTTTGGAGAGGATGCATCCGGACACCCAGGACACTCCTTTGGCAGGGGCGAGGGGAAGACTGAGACCAGTTCCCAGCCTCGGTATCTGGGTTTTCTAGAAACGCGGCGCACCAAGTCTCGACTCCGCAAAATTGGAAAGCGGACCACTCAGTTCGATCCGACCCAGGCTACGAGAATTCACACCTGCACCCCGCCTCTGCGCCGCCCGTTCCCCCACACACTCTGGGGGCAGAACTCTGGCATGGAGGGGCCCGGTGTTCAGGCTTTCATCTTGGTAACACAGACCTGCAGCCGCGTCCTGAGCCCCCAGGGGCCGCGCGCAGCTCAGGGAAACGAGCGCCACAGCTCAAAGCGTCGATGTCGTCCCTCCCGGGTGCGCTCTACCTGCCCGCTGGGGAGGGGACCTGGCTGGATGAACCCTTGGGACCAGTTTGACGGGGTAGGAAGGGGAGACATCTCGGAGCTACCCGGCGGCTTCCCAGCCCAAGCCCCTCAACTCCCGGGGCGGGCCCGCACTGACACCTACCCAAGCTGCCAAGGAGGCCGGACGCACAGCACACCAGGGCCAGCACCGCGCACACGAAGCCAACTTGCTGCGGCAGCATCTCTCGCCTCCTGCGAACTTTGCGCGGCCGGAGCGCCCCGCGGAGGGCCATCCTGGAGCGCCTGGGCGCCGTCCCTGGGAGAGGATGGGGAGCTTCGGCGGCCGGAGTGTTAGCTGCGGCGGAGGGGCGCTGGGACTGGAGCGGGCGATGCGACGCTCAGAGGCGAGAGGCTCCCGGCCAAAGCTTCATGGCCCGCGGGCAAGGTCGGCAGGGAAAGGCCCGGGGAAGGGACGTGGGGGCGTACGGCGCAGCCGGAGCTCAGAGTCCCGCGCGCGGTGCGCGCGCTCGGCGCACCATGGCTCCGGGGCGAGGAGGCAACGCCGGCACGGTGGCGCTGGCGGCCCTGGCTCGGAGGGCTGGCGCAGTCCCGGCGCCGGAGCCGCTACCTGCCCGCTCAGCCTCTGCGCGCTCGTCCGTCCGCAGCCCTGGCAGCAGTTTCCGGGGGCGCCCGCGGGGAGCACTCAGTGCGCCCCCACGCCCCGAGCCGCAGCTCCCACTCGCTGCATTCTCCCCCTCCAAGTTTGGCGGCGGCCGCCCAACAGCACCGCTCCCCTGCTTCCCCGCGAGCCAAGCCCGGGCGGCCCGGCGCGCGCGGGGAGAAGGCAGGCTGGCCCCCACGGGACCTGCGACCCTCGCGGCTCCAAGGGCCTCGACGTCAGCCCTCCCGGGGGCGAGCTCTCCCCGGGAACTTTCTCTCCGGCTGCCGGCGCCTGCGTCTGCGAGGCCGTGGCGCCTCCCGCCCGCTGCTCTCGCCTCCCTTTTCCTCCCCTCTCGCCCGCCTCTCACCCCCCTCCTCAGCACGTGTACTCCTCCCCGAGGGCGCACTCGCCCGTGCGCTCCTCCCTTCCCCCCGTGAGGCTCAACTACTGACCAATATAATCGCCCTCCTCCCTCCCCTATGGAGCCCAAACAATTCCTTCTCTACCCTCCGAGGCCGCTGCAGCGAGGAACGGGTTCTGGCAACGCAGGGACTCTCGGGACAAGGGTTTCTGTCGCGCGGCCGCTCCTCTACGGGCTCCCCACGACCCCCGAGGCGACCCGAGCACCCCCCGCCCCGCCTCCCCTCCACCCGGGGCGGGCGATGCACTAGAAGGTTAATTGCTCAAGCAGAGCTAACAAACAGGCTTGCACCAAGCCAACAGGCGCCCGCGCCCGCCGGGACCCGCTCCTGCAGGGCTCTCGGGGCGGGTGGGGCGGGGGAGCCGGCGGTTGGGGCGCAACGCCGACGTGCAAAACGCTCCAGATCTGGCAGAGGGAGAAACCCCAGAGTTCCGCGGCCCCGTCGCCCAGAGTTGAGCTTTCGGTGTTCTGAAGCCTTACTGCTTCGCAGGGCACTCTGATTTGTTTTGGCTTTGTTTGGTTTTTCCTCCTTGTCTCTCTGATCGACTCTCTGATGTAAACTGCTTTAAAAATGGGGCAGCAGGGAGAATTACAGAAGAGGAGCAGCTGGAGAGGAATCCAGGTGCAAGGAGGGGCCTCAGCCCAGACGATCTGTGACTGCACCCTAGGACTGCCTTCCCCTCCCAGGCCAGTTCAGCACGCACCTAGTTAGGACCTGCTAGGGGTTAAGTCCACCGAAAATCCTTTTTGGAACAAGGCCAGATCTGTTTAATTAAATAAATACACACCCACCGTGAGCAGGGACCCGTGCCAAGTGCCATCCAGAGAACAAAACAAAACAACCAAAAAAAAAAAAAAAAAAAAAAAAAGGTAAGATCCAGTCCCTGCTTTCAAGGAACCTTAAATCAAAGGAGAGCCAGGCCCTCCACTAAACCTCTATTTAATAGATCAGTTCTAAAAGTCACTGTTCTGCAGAATGTGCGTTATTCCCTCACTACTCAATATGTGGCCCATCGGGGCATGAGTGGTGCCTGGGAATTTGCAAGAAACGCAGGCTCTGAGGTTCCAGCCCAGACCTACTGAGTCAGAATGTGCATTTTTTCACAAGACCTCCTGCAGATTTGTGTGCACGTTCCAGTGTGAGAAGTGTGGCCCTTTTGAGCCTGTCCCAGTACCTCGGTGCCTCGAGCTGGCCACCATCGGCATGATTCATCTTGGTCTAAGCAGGGATAACTGTGTGCGTGTTAGTCTAGTGTAGTAGCACACAAGTAAGAGGTACCTAGAGGGCCAGGAAAGGGAGAAATTGCACTAATTATTTTTTCAGCAGCCCATTTCAGTGCCTACGAAGATAGTGAAGGCATGAACATAAGACTAATTGCAGTGGAAACCCCTT
The DNA here is from genome assembly GCF_009829155.1 of Mustela erminea. Classification (NCBI taxonomy): domain Eukaryota; kingdom Metazoa; phylum Chordata; class Mammalia; order Carnivora; family Mustelidae; genus Mustela; species Mustela erminea. The sequence goes on from NC_045618.1 coordinate 117,107,533, forward strand.
GAGGAAATGAAATGGAAAAGGCCGGTGTTGGTCTCCTATAGAACAGCACAGGGCTCCCTCCATGTGGTCCGTAGAGATGTTTTACCTGCCATTAAGGCCTCTGCTCCATATGGGTGACTGTTACTAAGCTTGCCTGCCAGGGATAAAAAGAATTTTCCTTTCATTGACTTGACTGTACACAGATGCATTTCACTAGCAAATAGAAAACCCTAGAATGTGTGAAATGCATCCTTTAGAAAGCTAGCCAAGAGCCTTCGATCACATGGAAGCTGAAGGAAAAAGTTAAAATGTTAATATGCTATTGTTCTATCCATAAGACAGGGTCACATTGATTAAAAACAACTCCAAGAAACAAAATGGCATCTGCTTACTAGGATTTAATGTTTTCCTAAAACTTCCCTCTGTGGAGCCCACCTAGGGCGGTTTAAAACAAGTGTCTGGATCTGAAACTGGCCAAAGGAGTCATCAGGTGTCTGCCTTTAAACGTTTAGTGGGCTCTTTTCTAGAACATTTGTTTTCTTTGACAGCTTCCACCTGCTTTCATAGTTAGAATGCTTGGAATAATTCCACATGCACAAATGGATTCTTCTTCTTTGACAGTTTAAAAAGCAATTCGTTTGAATTGTACTTTTTGCTTCATTTAAATAGTCCCCATTACCAAATAGCCTCCACTCCAGCCCTAAAGACTCACCCCTCAGAAGAGAGAATTGGGTTTTATGTACCTTTCAGATTCAAAGCATTCAGGAGCATTTTCTAAGTCAGCAGGGCCACGGGAACGAATGGGAAATGCACGTCTGGGTTTATCTCAGGCCCTTGGTCTGCCTTCAATGCCGCCAGATTCAGAGTATCCCCTCTGCAACGCTGCTTTCCTCTGATGGGACATAGTTGGGAGACTCTTCATAATGCCAAATGGTTGTGGCTCTTTTGATAGGAAGGCTCAGTCTTTGGGGGTAGATACAATATTTTTTTTCTTAAAAATTCTTTCCTGTGGTGGGGAGAACTTCACCATTTAATTCTTCTTACTTAGTTTTGTTTTTTTGTTTTTTTTTTTTTTTCAAGTTTACTAGAATGACCTTCTCTATAGATTCTAATTCCTCTTGCTCTGCCTTTCAGATGGCTGGAGGCAGTCAGCACCAGCCAGGGCAGTGGTTCTCAATCCTGACCGTGCCTCAGAATCTCCTGGAAGGCATATTAAAACTCACCTGGCTGAGCCCCATCCCAGGGAGTCAGGTTCAATAAGTTCAAGGTGGTGCCCCATAATTTGTATTTCTAACAAGTTGCCAGGAGAAACTCAGGTCCAGGGAACCCACTTTGAGAACCACTGGACTAGGTTATGCAATGGTGACTGTAGCAAACAACAAAAGTTTGCTTCTGGGTGGCAAAATATGCAAGCTCCAAATATGCCACTTTGGCGTAAAGATTATTTTGAGCTGAAGGCAAATGAGAAGAAGCAGATACATGAAAAACCCTCTGCCCTTCCCCTATTTATGTAAAAGCAGTACATAAATTTGCAAAGGTGCCCCCCCACCCGACCCCCTACCAGGCCTTCCTGGTTAATCATGATGACAACTCTAGATCCTTATCAGCCCAGAGACAGGCCCAGAGGGATCTCTCTAACAAATCTGGCTAAAACTAGCCCTTATCTACCACTATGTATCTGCCTTTTCACAATTTGCCACCCCTAGAAGCCCCGTCTTTTCTCCTTTGTCTTGTCACTTCGCTAAAAAAAAGTATTGTTCTTTTGTTCAGATGCGATAGCCCGAGTTCTCATCACCCCTTTGAGTTACCCATTACCGCGGGCTCCTGTGTATACTCACGACACATGTGTTCATAAACTTCTGCTTCTTTTCCTCTTGTTAATCTGTCTTTCGTTGACCTAATTTATAGAACTCCAGCCAAGGAACTTAAGATGCATAAAGGTTAAACAGTTTTTCTTACCTGTATGCTGTCATGGGGCAGCTACACAGGTACCTGGGAGCAACCACAGTCTGAAACCTGGCAGTTCGCCAAACCAGAGGGAGCCTTATGGAGGATCTTGCACTGGCAAGGGAATATGCGTGCTGGCCACCACTACCCACATGCTCACCGTTACCCATCACTCATTGGCCAAAGCCAGTCCCAGGGTCCCACCAAACCCCAAGGATGTCCTATAGTTCCATTTTTCCTCTGCTGGCTGAGATCTGAGCTTCACTGGGGCAGTGGACAGCCCCAGTGAGAACCACCGTACAGACCTCACATCCCTCTCCCCTGTTTGTTAGGACCTTTCCTGCCTGCCCCTCCCCGTTCCCTGGTCCTGCGTGTTGCAAAGCCCCTGCTGTGCATTGCCATGACATAGCCTATGATATGAGTGAGAATATCTGTCTCCTGCTGGCGAGCAAGAACCTCAAGGACTTGTTGTCTTATCCACAGCTCTGAACACACTGCCCAGCACATTAGGTGCTTAATAAATATTTAGGGAATGAATAAACACATTTTGGCTACAATGTGAAGAAGATAAAGTATAGTTGTTGCCTCTGTTGGGTGGCACCTGCTCTCAAGATCCTTTTCGTGCCACCCTAAGTTTCCATTCATCTTCACTGCCAAGGTCACCAGTGACCTGAGACCATATCTCAGTAGAATTTGACATGCTTGAATGCACCTTTCTATTGATAGTCACATCCATAACTTTCTGGACGGTGCGTGCTTCTGGGTTTTCTCTTCCTTCTCTGACTAGCTCTTTCCTCAGCCCTCTGGGCTTCTGTCCTGGGCTTGTCTTCCTCACTCTTTTCTCTCTTGCCCGGGAGAGCTCGTCAGTTCCCTGGATGGCAAGATTTGCTCTCTGCTGCTGATTCAGAAGTCCAGAGCTGGAGCCTTCCCAGGAATGTAGACCTGTGTGTTCCGGGGATTGCCCACATCAAAAACCTGGGCTTCATCCTGATCCTCCCAGCTCTTTCTCTCCTGCCTCAGGCTGCTCCCACTAGGACCTCAAATGGGTCCACTTCTTGCCATCGCCATGGACACCATGGGCTCTGTGTCTCTCCCAATCTTAACCAGTATCTCCAAGGCTAGCCTATCCATCACATTCTTGTCTCCACTCAGCAACTAGAGTATTCTTGCCAAAGAAGGAAAATCCGATTATGTCCCTTTCTTCCATGAAACCCTCAGAGACTCCCCGTTGCTCTCAGCATAGACTTCCAGCTCTTTAGCCTGGTATAGGATCCTGCATGATCTAATTGGGGTTTTCCACATTGGCCGCACATTCAATTCACCTGGGGAGCTTTTTGGCCCTGGGGAGCGGGTGCTGGGCCACAACCAGGGTGGTGAACCCTGCTCCAGACTCTCATGGCCCCTTGAACCCCATCCTTCATTACTCCTTTCCTTTCACTCCAGGCTCTAGCTATTCATAATCCCTTTCTTGTTCTTCAGGGGTAACCCTTGTCCCATCTTTCTGGAACATGCCTTCCTACCTCCAAAGCCCCCTTCACCTGGCACTATGGATTGAATGTTTGTGTTCCCCCCTAAATGCATATGTGATGGCATTTGGAGGCGGGGCCTTATTAATAGGATCAGTGCCCTTATAAAAAGGGCTCAGAGAGGTCTCTCTCCCCTTTTGCCACATGGGGACACAGCAAAAATATGGCTGTCTAGGAACTGGGAAATGGACCTCTTCAGACACAAAATCTGCTGGCCCCAGGATCCTGGACATTCCAGGTTCCAGAACTGTGAGAAATAAATGTCTGTTGATAAGCCACTTGTTCTATGGTATTATTGTTAGAACAACCTGAACTAAGACACCTGGATAACTCTTCTGCTTCCAATCTTGAGGAAGGTATCATGACCTCCGAGAAACCTTGCAGGACCACTGAAGTCTGAGTTAAGACCTCCACCTTCTGTGCTTTTATGGTGCCTTGTATTTCTATCCAGTAGTTCATCAGACCATATTGTAATGACCTCTTTCCTTATGTATCGTTTTCCCAGACTCTAAGCTCTGTGGAGACAGGAACCACATATACCATGCTCACGACCTGGATATAGTGGGTGTTTAGTAAATGCTCGTGGAAGGAAGGGAAAGCATACCCGGCCCTCACTCAGCACATGTGACTCGACCCATCATGTTGCTCCTGCCAGCATCCATCATATACGGGGTTTTCACCCTCGCTGCATCTTTTGATTCCCATAATAGCCTCGAGGAGGAGACAGAACAAGAACTAGAGTCCCCCCTTTACAAGGTCCCTCATACTGGAGTGGCCTGCTCAAGCTCGCACAAGGAGTTAGAGGAACAGCTGGAATCTGAACCGGGTCTTCTGCCCATTAGCCAGACCATTCTCCCATGACAGCATGTCACAGAGACTCGTCCTGAAGGGTGTGCCAACTAGCTTGTTGAATAAATTAGTTTTAACTGGAGACAGAAGGCTACACGTCATGGCACTATGTCCTGCCTGAGCCATCTCCTGGTGACTGGCTAATGGTGGGGACTCCCAGTGCAGGCTGGTCAGAGGAGGAGAGATACTTACCTAGACCAGACCTGGGGTCTCCTAATGCAACCCATACAGCTGCTCCATGCTTCGCAAGCCTGATTCTCAGTGTCCTTGGATTGAAATATGAAAATAACCAAATTGCTTTGTTCACCACTCAGAAAACATTTACTGAGCACCTAACTGCATATCGCTTTAAGCTTCAATGTTTTCCCATGCCACAAGCGTCTGAAGCATACATCAGTGAGAGTGCAGAGGAAGCTACTGTGTCCAGGAAGTCCATCACTAGCATGACTTAAAGGCCGAGCCGTTTCTTTTATACAAGAGTCTGCATAGAGCTGTCCAGGTTGGTAAGGTGGCTTGGCACCTCATCACCACGCAGGGACCCAGGCTCTTGCCACTTTGTGGCTCTGCCATCCCCTAGGGCATGATCCTCTGCTACACAGTTGAAGCTGATTGACCATCGCTCCTGGTTACAGCCAACAAGAAGGAGGAGGAGCGCCTGGTGTCGTAAGCCCCAGGCTGTATCACTCACTTCTCAGATTCTGTGGGTGGAGGCTTCGTCGCAGGACCATATCTAACCCAGGAAGACTAGAAAATGCTCAGGTGGGCAGCAGACCCCCGGGACAATTCTGCGATGGTGGGAGCAGAGGAGGAGGTTTCAGTGGACAGCTGCAGGCCCCCACCACCAATGGGGAGTGGGGACTCAAGGAAAATAAGAGAGTTGTCCAAGATGCCCCCGGTAGTAACTCACAGATCCACGCCTCCTCTCCAGGGCACGGATTACCGAGTACCCTCTATTCGTCACCCCTCTGGTCACTCAGCTCTTATCGGTCTGAGAGCAGAGGTAAGGCAGAGAGAGCTTGCCACCAGGGACAGGAGGAAGGGCTATTTGGCAAGGGACATGGCTTAAAAGTGCCTCTGGTTTAGACCCTTGCTAATTGTCTGCTGTTGGATTGGCCCTCTCTGTGCTCAGTAGGAGCCATGACATTGCACAAAAGCCAGATTTTCCTTTACAATCAGCGGACTGCACAGCCAAAGGCGAGAGCAGCGTGGGTTTTTGTTTTCCTGGGAATGTGCCCTATTTTCATATTTTTTATTTCTCTCTAATGGCTCAAGCCTCAGAAGCCCCAGCCTCTCTGCATCTCTTGAAGGGCCTGAATACATGGGAAGAAATGACAGTTATGCCAGAAGTAAGACGACAAGTGCCGAGAGAGAGAAGGACAGATAGAGTGCCAGAGATTTTCGTCAAAGGCAGTGTGGCTTTGCCTCAAGGGGAACAACTAAATGCTGCTGGGACCACCTGCAGGGACAGGTGCATCTCCCACCCAGGCGTGTTCCCGAAAGTACCCCCCCGCCCCAGACCAGAAGTCAATTCCACATGATAAGCATCCTTCTAGCCTGTGCTTAGGGGTTTTAATGAGGGAAAAGTTTCACTTTGCACACTTTGGAGTCTCCTGTACAAACATTCCTGCTAATTCCCATGGCTTGGAAAGACGGGAGAAGACACCAAGATCTAAGGACCGAAATGGTGTACATCCTGGCAAATGGGAAGAGATCCCTGCGGTGTCTGGGCAGAAACGCATGGTCTAGAAAGCAAGAGTAGTGAGCCCAGGCGGCCAGCCAGGGCAGCTGTCTGCAGGGAACTTGCCAGATACCGGGCCAACCCCTGCTGGACATGCAAGCTCTTGTCTCCAGCCAGAGAACTGGACGTCCTTTGGTTCGGTTACCCAGATAACATCAGAAACTCAGAGTCAAACAACTAAATACTCACAACAAGGCTCAGTCCCTCAGGAGAGACATCTAGGTCTTCACCACATTCCAAACCTAGCCCAGGGCCTTGCACTAGGAACTCAGCTGCCCTCAGAAGGCACTGCTTAGCACTTCTGAAGTTTATTTTTTGCTCAGACAACGTTTAAATTGGGTGTGGGGGCAGGCAGCCCTTCTCCATGTGGTTGGCTGGGCATCATGGTCCCCTCCACCTCGTGACCATGCCCTCTTCACATGTGGCTTCCGGGGGGGTGGTGCAGTGGGGCAAGCTGATCTGCACTGAGATAGCCCGGGGCCAGTGGGGAGAGGTGGAGAGTTCCAAGTGGAAGGTTTTCCTAGGTCAGACTTGGAGCTGGCAACTCCAACTGCCTCATATCCTAATGGGTTAGAACTCAGCCAGGTGGCCAGGGCCGCAAGGGAGGCTGGAAAGTGGCGGTAAATAGTCTGGGCCATGCACAAGCAAGCAGTCATCAACAAACACAATCCTAACTATGTATCCTCTTCACCTACCCTTGGTCAGGGCCAGGCAGTCTTCCAAGTACATTGTATCTACTGAGTCATTTAATCCTGCCAACAGCTCTGGCAGGTAAATACCATTATCCTCTTCCGTTTTCAGGTGAAGGAGCCCAAGGGTTCTGAGTGGTTAGTAACTTGCCAGAAGTCACACAGCTACTAAGTGACCAAGCTAGGACTCAGAACCAGGCAGTCTGGGTCCAGGATTCCCTGCACCTGCCTCAAGAATGAGCCTTCCTAGGGCACTTGGGTGGCTCAGTGGGTGAGCTCAGGTCATGATCTCAGGGTCTTGGATCAAGCCCGGCATCAGGCTCTCTGCTCAGTCTGCCTGCCTCTCTGCCTACTTGGGATCTCTCTGTCAAATAAATAAAATCTCAAGGAAAAAAAAAAAAAAGGATAGGCCTTCCTATTTTACACACGAGGAAAATTTATATCCACCCCCCACTTTTACCCAGAAAAGACAATACAGAGCTTACTCTCAGTAAACCCTTGTTAAATGAATGGATTGGTAGTTCTGTTTTCGGACATGATTCAAAGTGTTTTTAAAATATCAAGCAGGGTTTTAATGTTAGATACTAACTTTCATGAGGGGAAAGGCTGAATAGGAGACCGGAACAACAGACTCAACCCATTTGAAAATAAATTTGCAAACGGCAAGCCTTTTGGGGAATTAAAAAAAAAAAAAAAGAAAAGAAAAAAAAGGCCCAGAGGAGATTTACCCCAGCGTTGCATAATAAAGTGCCCCCCAAAGTAATACTAATACTTTAATGGCTGTTATGCAATGTTGATGGGCCTGTATGACTCAGCGTTTTAAATTAATTTAAAGGATTCCTGATGAATGTTGTTAGCTGGCTTTGGGGCCTCTCCTTTCTCTCTCCCCCTTTTAACCAGGTTCTGAAAGCAAACTCCCTGGCAAATTCTTACCTGCAGGGTGGAGACACACATATACTTCAGAAGATACCCGAGAAAGGAAAGAAAAAGAGCTTTTGTGACCAGCACCCAGTTCTGCTCTCCCCTCTGACAACTGCTGAAACCGCCCTCCTCGGGGTCATGCGTGTGAGCGGTCAGGAGGCCCTACCAGCCCAGAGAATTCTAATCCCTCAGACGGCCGGTAAATAATAATGTATAGACTTATGATTAGTATTCTGTTTCAAAGGCCAGTGATCAAAGGACAGCAGCCGGCCAGAATGGCGAACTTTGGAATTCAGCTTCTGAGTGAACTCCACAGGCTCCCTCTTCACACCTCCGGGTCCTGGTTCCACCAGAACCTTCTCTCGGTCACCTCAAGAATGCCCCCATGGCCTCGGGACACAGCCAAGTGTACAGACTATGCTTCTGTCATGAGGAGGTGGTTTCTTGCAACCATTTCTCAGCTTCCCAACATCCTTCTCTGGTTTGTGTGGAAAGAGTCCAGGACAGAAGCCCTGGTGTCTCTGAGGAAGTGAGAGAAAGTGTCTGGCCTTGAAGAGACCCATACTTTCAGGACATCGGTGCCCTGAAGCAACAATTTCATAAATGGAGCCCTGTTGACCTGTGAGAAATGAAGCCTTTCTGAGACAGCCCCTGCCACAAAGATGAATATTCAGGAGCTATGTTGCATACCTAAGAACCAGGAGATGAGTTTCAGGAGCCCTCATAGAGGGACCAGGGAAGATGTTGGGGGGGTGCCAAGACCTGCTCAGGATGGAGGGGCTGCTTATGTCTCTCCTTGTCCCCAACCTCTGCCCACCTCCCTGTCATTTCTGTTTCCTGTTCCCACTGCCCTGACTCCCAGTAAGATAACAAAGTCCCTCCTGGTTTGTTTCACATACAGACTCCTACGTAGTCAAGCTTCCTTTCTACCAAGGTAAGAGTCTAAAGGCAGTGGGTCACCATCTTTGGGGTACAAATACCTTCAAAAATTCACCGAATGCTCTAGACCCTATGCCCCCCGCCAGCCCAGAAAGTATACTAACTATACACATGGGAATTTGAATGCAAATTCTGAAGGACTGGAACCCTTCCCCCAAACCCTTCTTCTAAGGACTGTCAAAACCCTTAAGGTGCCCCTCTTCCTACTCCCGAGACCTTACCAGGACTATTCGTAGTTTAGGAAAAAACTGAAAGACCAAACAGCTGTAAATGCTCGAAGAAGTGATGATCAATTTCTCCTTGCCTCTCCAAGGACAGAAGGAGAATTCTAATGTTCATGCTGAAAAGACTGAGATGTTCGAAATTTCTAAAATTCCTTATGCTACCATCCCCATTTGGAAATCTATGAGGTTTATTAAAGGTTCTGAGAAGATCTGCAATGATGGGGCATCTTTCATTTTGCCGAATCCAGCATTTCCCAAACTTATCTGGCCCTGGAGCCCTTTTTGTTCCTATCCACAGTTAGGTTCCCATAGAACTGGTGTTTTGAGGAATACTGATGTAGACTAATCCTTACATTTTATGGATGGGGAGACTGAGGCCCAGAAAAGGGGCAAGACCTTCCCAGGGTCACAGTGAGACAGTGGTGGAGCCAGGCCTTGGTCTCCTGGCTTGTGGCTGTCTCTGTGTGGCAAACTGCTGTAATCAAGAGGTCTCTTCCGAGGACTGGAGGCACAGTACAGTTCCTTTCCTCTGAGGAGACTGCCCCAGAAGGCAGAACAACTATATCCAAGTCGCTGAGGGTGAAGAGGGGGCAGGGGTCAGAGAGAAAGTCATTGTCCGGGTCCCAGGTTTATAGCCCAGAGCCCGAAAGTGTGTGTGGATTTTCTTCATGGCAATACTCTGAGAGCCCAGAATGCTCCCCACAAGGGCCCCAAGCCAGACCAGCTCAGCACAGGCTGCAAAATGGGACCTGGAGGCCAGCCCTGGCTCTCAGGGCACTCTTACAGATCTGGTGACCCTGTTGGCATCACCAGGGGAACCTGATGGGACACCCTAGGAGTACAGACAGCAGACAGAGCCCCACCTCCGCGGCACACCTTGGTAACCGGTGAAAGCAAAATCAAAGGAGCAGCCAGGGCTCCGAGGGCTGAGTGGAGGTGCTCTGGGCCCCTTGGGATGTGGGTGGAAAGGCAGAAACTCTACACCGACTGTGCTAGGAATGAGCCTCCCTTTGTGTTTGCTTGTTTAAAACCTACAAATGATGAACTGCTTACCAACACCCCCCACCCCCAAAATCTCCAAAGCCTGCTTGGCAGCTAAACAGAGAGCCCTCTCCTATCACTTCCCAAAATCTTAACCCTTAGAACAGCAGCCTACCCTCCATAGGGCACCCACAGGTGACATTTTCCCAAACATGCCCTCTGAGTCTCTCTTCATCCTCCTGATGCCAAGAGTGTCCTCTGGTTCATTGCTAAAAACACAGCAATCATGTGATCATTGGCTCTGATGTCAAAAGATGCTAAGGGTTGCTACAAAGTCGACAGCAAAGGGTCTGAGATTTTTCTATTAAAAAAAAACAAGAACAAACCAATAATCCTCCTTGTCATGCTTATACCTATGTAGGAAATGTGTGCATTAATATGTGTGGGCAGACACTGGAAATAAAAATACCTCCTTTGATAAAAAGAAAAGATCAAAAACTTCCGTGGGGTTCTGCGCTACTTGTTGGACAGCAGGCTGCGCCCCAGTTTTCTTGAGTAGAGACAACTTGTCTGATGGAACCCATGGAGGTCCTAGAAGCACCTGTTGATGTGGCCCTCTGGGCTGGCAGGACACACAGGGGGTAGGAGCGCTGGAGGTGTCCCTTTTCTCCAGGCAGCCCTCCTGGATGGATCAGTGCCTTTCACTGAGGCAGTTGCACCAGTCTGGGCTGCCTCAGTGACCAGCCCAGCAAGGCAAGAGAAGGCAGTTCTCAAAATGAAAGACACAGAGACTGTCGCTGCCAACTGCGGAAGAAGTCCCACGTCAGGCAGCCCTGGACAATCGCTATGGCCCTGGCATGAGATCCCTGGAGAAAAGAGGGCTCCCTGGCCAGGCTCTGGCCTCCTCAGGGTCCCTCCACTCCACCGCACCCCTCCCCACTTCTGCTTGCCCTCTGTACTTCTCCCTAGACCCTATATCCCAGGTACTGTCCATGCTGTCCCCTCCCTCCTAGTTTTTTTTTTATGACTTTGAAGTGGAAGAGGCAGTGATTCATAAGACAATGAACAGGGTCTGGGATCTGCAGCCCGGTGCCCCGGTCACATGTGGGCCTCACAGGTTGGGTGGCTTCTGAAAGTGTCAATTCATCTTTTCATGCCTCAGTCTCCTATCTGTTAACAATGGGGCGGGTCTTTCCTTAAAGCTTTGTCACCATCCACTGAGCTGTGAACATCCTGTAGGAGCCTCCGTCTTCGGACGCGCCCCAAAGCCTGTGAGAATGAGATATGCACACTGCCACCCGCGCTCACAATGCAGCCCCGGAGTGCGCCGACTGATCCCAAACTTGCACTCCCTCTCCCGCCGCGCTCAGCTCTCAACACAGGGCTTGGGTGCCCGCTGCCATCCTTCAGGTTCATCAGTGGACCTTGCCTCCCCCCACCCCGCCCACTCCCTGGAGTACCTTAAGGACTTGTTCTGACGGATGCTTCTGGCTCTGTCCACACTTAGTGTCTCTCAAACATTCTCCACCCGGCTCTGCCCCTCGGTCTGGTTTTTTTGTCTGGACCTGAGCCTGCTCCTGACTCCCCCTGAATGGGGATCTGGTGAGTTTCAAAGGGGGAGATGAGGTCATGCATATGGAAGCACTAACCTCCGTCGTGTCTGGCACGCAGACGATGCTCCCTGAGTCGCCTTCCTCCTGCTCGGTCTTCCTAGTTCTTGGATCCTCTGGCTTCTGGAACCTACGAGTGACCCACGCTCAGGCCATTCCTTGTGCAGGACTGGATCTAGCACTGGTTCCGTGGGAAAGGCAACAGAACTTCATCTGACACGCCATTTCCGACCAGCTGGCAGTGACTTCCCAGTGCGCCATGCTACAATGGAGCAGAGCGAGAGTAGGCTTGAGGTGGAAGAAGACCAGGACGGACCAACAGTGTCTGCCAAGAGCACGCGGGGGAGAGCATTTGTGGTTCCCGGACACGCCCTTGCTCTGGCTCAGGCTCTCTCACAAACCGCGTGGCACGAAGAAAGTCGCTTCTCTTCTCCGAGCCTCCGGTCCCTCAACTCTAAGTGAGGGAAGAGTCCCGGCCAGCTCCTGGCACCTTCCTGGGGTCGGTGCTCACCTTTATCCCTAATGGCAGGCCTGCTGGCTCTGGCTCCAAACCCCTAAATTGGGAAATGTTCAACTGCAGATTGTTTACATTGTGTATTCAGAGTACGAAGTGGTGTTTGAGAAGGGTTGCCATGGAAACGGTGAAGTGAGGAGGCAGCTAACTATGAAGAGAAATAATCCAATATTAACACGCACAAGCTACGCTCTCGGGCTGCTGTAAATTAAATATCATGTTAGCAAGCGGGCAGCCACTGTCCGTGTGCCCAGCCTTGGTCTCCAAAATTGGAAGAAACTACCTCTTGGGTCTAGCTTGTTAAAGAAACCGTAGCAAATTCTGAGGCTCCCTGATTTGGGGCTAAGATTCCTCCCAGCTCAAAGAGCTGGTGCCCCCAGGCCAGTGGCTCTCAAACTGTCGACTGGGGACCTGGTTGGATGAAAGATCCCGGGGTCCGCCTGCCACGACCCGTCCTGATTTCCAGCGGGAAAGGAACTGTGGGCTAACTTGCCCCACCACCATCCCAGCAAACTGGGGGAGAGCCAGAGGGGCTTGTACCCACCTGCCTTTGTGCTGGGGATGTGCACGATTTGTAAATGAATGATAACAGCTGAAATGTTAGCATCCAGTTATTGGAAAATTATAGACTCCCCAAACGGGTCCTGCAAATGGGCATCGCTGCACATTGCCGGGCTAACCACACAGACTGCCACCAGCTCCATGGATACTGGTGAGGCCGGAAAGCACAGCCAACACGAGGCAGCGCCGACGGGACGCCGGCAGCCGGTATCCTTCCCCGAAGTTGCAGGAACCCCAGCCATTTCTGTTGCCAAGAGCTGGGTGGCAGCCAGACTCCTTAGTAGAATGCAGAATTAGATTCCTCAGTAAATGCTAGTGACAGGCTCCTTTTACCTTATAAACACTAAGTATTAGGAATCCTCCGTGTTTGTTTATTAGGTCACCTAGATGGTCTGTAACAAGGAAAGGCTTCCAGAAGGAGTGCCCTCTGCCTGGGGCAAGGGTTTGCGTGTTTGTTTCAGGAGGGTCCCCGAGACATCCTGAGACTCACTAGCTGACCAAGCCAAGCAGGTGTGTTTGCCACTTCATGGCTCTGTCCCCCACTCCCGACCACGGAACGAGAGTCCCCCAGCCTGGGCTGTGGGGCCAGCTACATCAGGGTTGCCAGGGGACTGGGGAAAAAAATGCCTTCCGGGGCCACAGCTCTGGAAATTCAGATCTACAAGGTCAGGGATAAAGCTCAGGGATCTACGCTTTCAAAAATGTCGCCAGACATTTTTGCTGCAAAAATGCAGCCAGACGTGGGAGCCTAGGCTCTGTCCTGGCAGGGACCTGGGGCTGGTTGGAAAAGCCCCAGCACCTCAGTTTCTCTGTCTGTACCCTGAGGATGAAGGGCCCAACCCCGTCCGCCAGGGACGGCAAGGCTCACAGGACAGAAGACTGGAAAGCTCTGGGCTCAGCATGGCTCCTAGGGGATCCCACCGTGTTCATCTAGAAGCAGTGTGACCCACAGAGAGCCCCGGGGAGCCTTCACAGAGGGACACTATTGTTATGCTTTACAACCTACATATACATTGTATATGTTCTTTTATATGTACCAAATGCTTCCTCGATGTTCAGTCTTTAAGAGGATGGGAGAAGTTTCGATTTGGAGTCAAAATGACCTGTGTTATCACCTATCCTGCCATGAGCTGTGCCCACTAGCCGCGAGGTCCCCTCTCTCAGCTGCCATTCACCGTCTTTAAAATAGAAATAATACTGGTTACTGCCCAGGGTTTTTGTGAGGGCTGGAAAACACGTTTACCTTAAAATCTTTTTGAGGAGAATCCGTAGAACTATATGAAGAGAATAAACAGTAGGATCGAAAGGGGAGGCAGGACAGGGAACATTAGCATAATGCCTGGGGGGCAGAAGGGGCGTGCCACAGGGACCCCTCTCCTGGCTGGTCCCGACAGGTGCCCCAGCAAGCCGGCATGGGGAACTTGTGCTCAGGCAAGCCACAGATGCTTCAGGCCGGGGCGGGGGGATGGGGGGGGACAGAAGAGGAACTGACAGCTGACGTTCTGCTGGACAGAAAAGGAACAGCAGCTCCCCCACCAAGGTCAGGGTGGCCAGCACCCCCATGTCCAGGGTGAGACTCCCAGAGGTCCCATCAGATGAGCAGAACTCAGTTTCAGAGAACTGAAAAGAACCAAATTGTGGGTTGGGGGCAGGTCCCGCCTCATAGGCTCTGGGCTGCAGGAAAGTGTCCCCACACAGCAAGGGCCAGAGCACAGCTCACACTTCTCCATGCCAACACAGGACGACGTGCCAACAGGCCAACTTGACAGCAGGCCCAGGCTTTTGTCCTCACCCCTGCCCTGCTAGGCTCAGGACTCCCTCAGAGGTGACTCTCTGTGCGCAAGCCCGAGTCCCAGCCCTAGCTGTGCTCATCAGATGGCCGTACATCCAGGCAGCCCCTCAAGGCAGGCAGAGCCCACGGCGCTGCTGGGGCCACCGAGGGCTTCCGGAAGCCACACTATGACAGGTTCCGCTCAGCCTACTGTAGCTCCTCAGGGAGTCAGGTGGGGACATTCTCTCTGCAGAGTGACTGCAAACTGGGCCTCGGCTCCCTGCAGTCTGGTCCTGCAAAGCCACCTTGACAGCCACTTGCCTGGGACACCAACCTTCTACAGTCTGACTGGGACGATGGGCCCATTGGGCTTGAACCTCTATTAACCTTTGGCCTCTGGCCCTCACCAAGGGTCAACCTGCTGATACCATCTCCACCCACCCTCCTGGAGAATTCGATGGCAGAGGCTAAAGTACCACCCAAGCAGAGTCACCCCCCAAGGGGAGGGTTCAGGATTTGGGCCCTTTTCCTCGAAGGGGGTGCCTCTGCTCCTTGCCCTGCTACCCCCGGCAAACTCCCAGGTAGGCATGAGATGGCGGTGTCAGGGGGCATGGCAGAGTAATTCCACCTGCTCCTGGAGTCCCAACATGAATCAGAATGTGCGTCTGTAACCCTGGAGCTCCGCATGCCCGCAGGAGACCTATATGGCCCCAGGTAACATCTGCTGACTTAATGGCTTGGTCCATTTGAGCCGCTCTAACAAGAACACCCTACACTGGGGTGCCTGGTGGGCTCAGATGGAAGAGCCAGGAACTCTTGATCTCGGGGTCGTGGCTTTGAACCCCATGTTGGGTTTCAAGATTACTAAAAAAATAACTAAATAAAACATAAAAATGACCATACACTGAGCAGCTTCTAAACAAGAGAAATTTATTTGTCATATTTGGAGGCCAGAATGTGCAAGGTCAAGGTGCCAGCAGATGTGGTGTCCAGCAAGATGTCCATTTAATCACTGTGTCCTCACAGAGTGGAAGGGGCAACGGAGCTCTCTTGGGTCCGTTTTATAAGGGCACTAATCCCATTCACGAAGCCGCCTCCCTCATAACCTGATCACCTGCCAGGCCTCTCACTTTGGGGATTAGTTTTCAATGTACAAATTTGCGTGTGTGGGAGGCACGAAATCCAGTCTTTTGGACTTAAACAAATACTGTCTACTCATTCTATTCTAGGCCTTGGCTGGCCCTGCAGAGCCAGAGACCAAAAAGACAGTTTTTGCCCTCAGGGTGCTCACTGCCTAAGAAGGGAGACACGGTCTAAACAATAACAGGGAAAAAAGAATCGAACTTGGGCCAGGTTCTCAAAACCCCAGCAATGGTGCTAAGGGATGATCATGGCCCAGTTCTATCAGAGATTGGACTTCCAGGCAATTCCTGGAGCAAGATGTGGGTTCGGAGAGGAAACCCAGTGATAAGAAGTGGGGCCCAGGATGGACAAGGACAAGAAGCACAAGCCCTATGGGGACCCCAGAACAGCTGCGATGCTCGAGACCCCCATGAAAGCCAGCCCTCAGCCCCTGTCCATGGTGCTGTGTGAGGGAAGGGGAAGGCTTCTCTGTGGGTCAAAGAAACCTCCACACTACACTGGGCTAGCATGTAGAGCAAAGAGTCAGGTTGCCTGATGAAATACAGGACACCCAGTTAAATTGGATTTCAGATAAACAATAAATAATTTTTTCATGTAAATAGATCTCATGCCGTATTTGAAATTATTTGTTGCTTCTCTGAAATTCAAATTTTAATGGAGCATTCTATATTTTAATTTGCTAAATCTGGCAACCGTAAGACAAGAGATTTATTTCTCTCTTCCTTCATCGTCTGACTGGTCTAGGCTGATGGGAGAGGGCTGCTCCGCAAAGTCATCAGAGACCTGGGTTCAACTTGCTGCCTCCATTCTTCAGGTGTGGATCTGAGCAGCCATACCCGTGAGAAATCATGCCCTAGAAATGCAATTCTTGGGTATCGCCAGGGTCAAATAACGAAATAGCGGAAGCCCCTTGTTTGTGTTTTAAGATTTTATTTATTTATTTATTTATTTATTTTTGGACTGGGGGGAAGGGGCAGAAGGAGAGAATCCCAAGCAGATTCCTCAAGCACCGAGCTTGACGCCAGGCTTCATCTCACAACCCGAGACGAAATCCAAAGTCAGCTGCTCAGTTAACGGAGACACCCAGGCGCCCCTTGGAACTGCACATGCTAGTCAAAGGCACAGCTGACGACGACAGTGACAGGATGGCAGGCACAAGTACTATTTCTTTTTTTTTTTTAAGATTTTATTTATTTATTTGATAGACAGAGATCACAAGTAGGCAGAGAGGCAGGCAGAGAGAGAGGAGGAAGCAGGCTCCCTCTGAGCAAAGAGCCCAATGCAAGGCTTGATCCCAGGACCCTGAGATCATGACCTGAGCCGAAGGCAGAGACTTAACCCACTGAGCCACCCAGATGCCCCGGCACAAGTACTATTTCTATTACTTGGATTGAAGGTGCAGGAACCCAGTGCCTCCTGGGAATGGGACCCTTCAGGCATAAAGGAAGATGGTCAGGAAGAGGATCTGAACATTTAAGTTCAACAATTGAGATTCTGCCGGACTCCAGCTCGTGCTTAGGAAAACCCCCTTCTCATTACAGCCCAGCTTGGTTTCGCTGAGGGGTCCTTTGAAGTTCCCAGCAGAGGTGGGGGTGGAGGGGAACCGTCACCCGTGTTTCAAGGCACATTTGTTTCAAAGTGGGCCCTGAATAATGCTGTGGTGCAGAACTGGGCCATTGTAAACGGATAAATGTGGGGCTGACGTCTGTGGGCCTATTATCTGAACTGTCAGATGCGCCCGGGAAGAGCAGGTTTGCTGACCATCAGGGTTCACTTGGCCAAAAAGCAAAGGGGCATGGGGGTAGTGAGGCCAGCTCTCTGCTGATCACCCCACTTTGCTGATTGTATAACGAGGGGGCTAGAGAAAGTTCCATCCACTGGCATCGTACCTCTGTGACAGAGCGGGAAGGGGTAGGGCTTCCGTTCTTCCCCTGGCTCTTGAAAACCATACCAACAAAGGAAAAAAAAAAAACGTAGTTACTCATTCTCTAGTTTACTGTCTCTCTTCTGCTGGATTCTCAGTTTTCCCTGTTTCCAGGCCCAGTTAGTATTTTCTGGGGTCCGTAGAATGGATGATGGCTTTTTAGAAACAGTGATGTTTGTAATATTTTCTTAGATCAGTTTCTCCCATTCAGAAGGATAAAGCTAGATGAGGATGTGATGTGTGTTCAATAGCATTAAGATCAACGCTGTCACTTTTCAGAGGTCAAGCAAGTCATTTTTATGGATAAAGAAACCAGCTTGCTCATAATCAGGTTCTAGGATTCAGACCTAGGCGTCTAATATTCTTTCCACGACAACAGAAATGCTTCTGTTCCTTTATTCGTTCACTCAGTAAAGACCCATCACTTTGGGTTGGCTATGGACCAGTGAATGAGGTGAGCGAATTCCTTCTCCAGGGAGCCTACCTCCCACGATGGGAAGACTGGAGTTTCTGATGCAGGTGAGTGTGCCTCCTAGCACATCTTGCCCATGGCTGCGTACCTAGTCAGTTGAGAATAAATATTTAATAAGTGAGTGAATAAATGCCCTAACAGTGGCCCTGATCCATGACTCTTCATTGGCTTCCCCGAGGCCACACTGAGAAGGTATTCCAGCTAATAACACACCCAGACCCAAGTGAGGTCGCTTGTGGATGGGTACATTAGCTCCATTCCAGGGAGCAATCTGTAACTTTCTTGTGAAGCATAAACTTGGAATAATTTCTAAATGGCAGGTGCACAAATTATTTCTCCAAGGAGAAGACAATTTCGTCTTCCCACTTCTCATCATGCAAATCTTTCAACCACAGTTGGTAATAAATGGAAATTGATAAACGGGATCCAAAATTCACATTTAACTGTTTGGAAGAACAGTTTTCGTTGAAAAAAAAAAAAGCAGCTGAACAGAACGGGGGCTGGTGAGGGCAGGGTTTGTCTCTGAGACGTAGCTGAAGCGGACGGTGAGATAAATGTCAGCAGAGAAGGAAGGAGAACTGTGTTCTAGAGAAAAAAAACTTTTTTTTTTTAAATTTTAGGGTGAAATTTGAGTATTCAAGGTCTGGGGACCAATTGTCACTTGTCTGGATTCAGTCCACTGTGCCTTAGGTCTCAGACTCAATTGTCTCAGCAGTGTATGTGGGGGCCCTTCAGGACCCAGGACCACCTGCCCTGTTAGTCTCACCAGGCACTGAGCTCACTCACTCCGTCAGCTCTGCTCCATCCCCCTGCCCCAGTCCCCTGTCTTCCAGAACATACCACTTTCTGTTCTGTGCCTCTGCTCAAGCTGTTTCCTCTTCCTAGAAAACCCCTACTCCATCCTTCAAGATCCAATTCAAATGTGACCCCTGAGGTAAAGCCTTCCCTTGGATCAGATGAAACTAAGCCTTCCTTCCTCTGTATTCTCAGGGCCCTTGGCTCAGACCGCACATACAGCATGTTTGAATCCCTCTTCTGGCTAGTTAGTGGTCTATCTCGTCTAGACTTTGAGTTCCTTGGGTCTTAATTACTTTCCAGTGATCCACTGTGTATCCAAAAGTGTGTCTGGCATCCATGAATGTTAAAGCAAGAGGATATAAATACCAATTAAAAGTGAGGTTTAGTTTGGGGAGTACTGCTAGCTAGGTAGAAGAGACTGTACATTACACTTGATTATTAAGGCAGGATTATGGAACAACCTTTCAGGGGTAGCTTAAAGATATTCATTAGTTAGAGATACAAAAGTGCTTGGAGGCAGAAGAACGACCAAAAGCAAAATGGTGGTCAGGATGGGCTATTGGGTAAATATCAACTCTGGAAAAAACAAACTACAGGTAAGGGTATTTCCGCTGCCCCCCCTTCTTGACCTCCCATGGCCACTAATGCTGCCAGACAGTTCCCACCCCAAGGCCACAGCTCCCATCTGGGTTCCAGGGACACTGTTCTCTCCCCTTGTCCCTTTAGGCGCTGGGGTAGTGATGGCTTCCAAGTATTGTGTATCCACCTGTGGGGGGCGGGGGGGCTCAGCGTCTCCTGTTAGTTCCCTCATCTCACTCATTCTTTCCTGATTGGGACTTTTGGCTTCAAAACTTCAGTTGAAAACTTTAAGTGATATCCACCGTACAACTCTACGATTCTAGCTTCTCCAGAATCCCGCTTATAAAAATGTTGGGTATCACTCTGCCATACCCAGGGACTAGCAATCAATAACCCAGAGGCCGTATCTTTTATAAGCAAAGTATCAAAACACTTTTAAAAAAATATTTTATTTATTTATTTGGCAGAGGGAGACACAGAGAGGCAATACAAACAGGGAGGGCGGGCGAGGGAGAAGAGGGCTCCTTGCTGAGCGGGGAGCCCAATGTGGGACTTGATCTCAGGACCCCAGTATCATGACCTGAACTGAAGGCAGATGCTTAACAACTGAGCCACCCAGGCACCCCTATTAAAACACTTTTTAAGTTATTGGAATGCCACTGGTTTTTATAAATAAAGTTTTATTGGAATAGAGCCACAACCATTCATTTACATATTGTCCATTGTTGCCTCCACACCACTGCACTGGCAGAATTGTGTGGCTGTGACCAACAGAATGGCCTGCGTGGCCTGAAACATTTACATCTGGCCCTTTACACAAAAAGTCTGCCCCTCCCCTTGCTTTGCACTACTATACATTCAAAGGCAATGACTTTAACATCCTTCTGCAAAATGGCTTTTAGAGAGTTCTACCTCTCTCTTTTTTTTTTTTTTTTTTGAGTGTGTACGTGTACTCGGAGGGGAGGGAGGGGCAGAGGAGGAGGGAGAGAGAGAGAATGTTAAGGTGAGGGATAGTGGCTACCTTGTTCCTGGAGAAGCCAGCGGCAGCCAGGGCCTCAAGGCTTTGGGAGTTAGGCCACTGATATCTGACTATTGTCCTGGAGACAATAACAGGTGCCTGGGGGACTCTGCCTAAGGCCGGTGACAAGGTCAGATCCGGCCTTTAAAGGGACCACTGGTAAGAGCTGGTTCTTTGAAAGAATTAATAATATGGATAAACCCCTGGCCAGACTTATCAAGAAGAAAAAAGAAAGGACCCAAATAAAAATCATGAATGAAAGAGGAGAGATCACAACCAACACCAAAGAAATACAAACGATTATGAGAAGATATTATGAGCAACTCTACGCCAGCCAATTTGACAATCTGGAAGAAATAAAGGGACCACTGGGAGGCCTGTGGGGAGAGAGGCACTGAAGAGAAGCAGATTCCAGGAAGGTAAGTCCGACCAAGGAGGCGGGTATGGACTAAGGCCTGACAAGGGGGCTGGACGCAGGGGCGTGGACTCGGAAGAAATTTCAGAGATGAGGTCAGCGGAGCTGCTGACTGATTGAGGGGCTCAGGGCAGAGGGAGAGGTGAGTGGTGTTGAGATGACTTCCAGGCTCCTGTCTTGAGCATCTGAAAAAGCCAGCTCCGTGCTCTAGGAGCTCTCAGGAAACCTTCTGGTTGCCAAAACCCAGGCTCAGTTCTTGCCCCTTGAACAGGTTCCACTGTGACTGGGAGATATGCCTTGTCTTGATGGTATGAATTTCACAATGGAACCTACTGTCTAGAACCACCTGCGGAAGGGGATGGGCACAGGTGATTGTCATATGCCCCACCAGGCTGGACCAGAGCTTTCCAGAGAGGGAAAAGGTTTTCCCTTTTGCTGGAAGGTTGCCCTCAGGGGTTCGGGTGGAGGCAGGAGTTGGCAGAGGTGAAGACGCCTCATTCTCCTTCTGAAGGCTGCCTACGGAATACTCACCCTAAGTCTTCCCAGGGCCACTGCATCCCCGCTGTTTCCGCCCCCACCAGCTCCACGGATCTGGGTGCCCATGAAGGAGAGCGATGGCTGCAGGGAGGGGGGCAGGAATGCTCCTCCCACCCCTGCAGGGAAGGTCAAGTTGAAGCCCCGAGCAGGAATCTCACGGTTGCTGGGGACAAATGCCCTGGAATCTTCCAGAGCCAGGCACAGGGCTCCCTGTTTCCTCTGCCCTTGGAAAAGGAGTGCATTTGGACAGGAGTAAGGTGTGTGCTCGGGAGGCCCAGCTTTGTTTTGTTCTCACCTTTCTGGTCTAAGAAATCACAGCACGGTAGGCAGCTGTGGCCCGGACAGCAAGTGAGAGTTCATTCACGGCTGGAAGGGCAGCAGAGTCCAACAGGTGCCAGGGGTAAGGGCAGTCTATCCCCTTACCTGGTCCTCTAGGACTCTACCTTCGTGAGCAAGGTCAGAGCGGGGGGATGGTTCAAGGACTAGGTTCACTGAGGGTCCACTTGGGTCCACTGCCTTTAAAAGTGATGTGAATAGTGGGAGAGAAAATATCAAGAGGATTGAAGGGTCCCGTTGGGTTGAAATGTCAAGGCCACCTCCGAGCAGGGGCTGAACTGGGTCCTCATTTGAAGTTCACTTCAAAGAGAGCAATACTACCGGCCTGCCCCCACCCCATTTGGGTCTCTCTGGGAGCATCTTCTGCACTGAGAATAGCATTTCCCGTTTGTGTGGAGTTTCGCAACAGGATTCCAAGGTTCACACTCATTTTCTCATGGGGCTGATGCAGGTGAAGGCAGGAATTCCTGTGCTTACTTCCCCAGCTGAGAACACCCCCACACTTTTCTAAAGTCCCACAGTTAGTGAGGGGTGGAAGGGTTTCTGGTTCGAGATGGTGGTTATTATCTCCATGGTGAGATGACACGACGTGATCGAATCCACTTGTCTGCCCTCCACGTCTGTAATCAGGTCTCGAAACGGGTCCCCCAAAACAATCAAGCTTTTCATTGCATTACGAGAGGCCTCGGAGGAAAGAGATGCTCTCCCAGGTTGGGGTCACCTGCTGTGACCTTCTCTCCCATGAAAGGTTCTTGGCTCAGGTGCCTATCGGTTCCAACCCCACTGAGACCTGCATTCCACAGACCAATGTTTTAACTCAACCAAGATGTATTTTTTTTATCATCATAATGTTAAAGATAATAACTGCCCCTCCCCAATGCCAAGACAGTTATTCTGGAATATTTTATTAGTCCTAATAACCAAATGCTATCAAAAAACCATTTAAGCTCACCCAGTTAATTAGGTCTCCAATTATAAGGAAAGTAAGATGAGGAAGTTGCAAGATTTTCTGAATGCTACTTAATAAGGCTTTTAGTTTGAAGAGTATTGTGTCATTTTGTTCTAACACCACAAAAACCTGTCTTGGAGGAGATTAAAGAAGGGATTCTTCAAAGGAGATAATTTCTGCTGAAGTGCATAGTGAGCTCTTTATGCCCAGATGGCTGAGAACACTGTATTCACTCTACTTGAAACTTTTCAAAAGAAAGATGTGGTTTGAGAGGGAGAGAAAGAGGAAGAGAAAAGGGGGGAAGACAGAGAGAGGGACCAGAATGAAGAGGGGGAGAAGTGAGAGAGAAATTTCCTAAATTATAAAAATAATTTAGAGAAGACAATACACCGGACCCGTTGGGGTGGGGAGAGGTGTTTCAGTGAGAAGACAGAGCACTGGTTTTAGAGACCTGAATTCTGGTTGCAGCCCTCTGGCTTTGCTGCTTGTCCTTGAGCAGATCCCTTGGATTTGAGCTTCTTTCTAGAACCCCCCCCCCGGAATTAAATCTCAGGGGCGTCCCACGCCCACTTCCTCTCTCACTAAGAAACTGGGTTTTGTGCCCCGCCCCCACCGGCCACGGGTGTATCAGTGTCTTAGATATGCCTGCAATTTCCATTTCAGACTGGTTCACTCACATTCTCTCTCACCCCAGTCCCAAAAAACCCTAGGAAATGGGCAGGGTGGGATTTACAGACCCATTTTACAGATGAGGGGACTGAGGTTCACCGGGCTTCCATGCCTCATCCAGTGCACTAGTAATTAGAGTTCAGAAGCAGGTCTGGGGGCTCTTGGGTCGGAACATGCAGAATTCCTTGGGCTCAGGAGCTAATTCATGCCCAGAAAACCAGACCCTGTATTGCTCTTCCATTTAGAGCAATTCCTTTTTCTAACCAAGTTGTACTGTGGAGTTGAGGAGACATAACTCGGAAGGTTAGGGGGTTTTCAAGTTTGAGGATCAGAAAAGGGTCATGGTGTCTCTGGCAGGTGTCTTAGTGTCACAGTGGATCACGGTGTCTCTTGCAGGTGTCTTTGTGTCACAGTGGGTCACAGTGACTCTGGCAGGTGTCTTAGCAGGCAGGAGTCAGGGAAATTCGTGAGTTGCTTTGAGTCAGTCTGGCAACTTAGGACCTGTGTCTCTCTGAATAACCAGGGAGGGAAAGGATCTGGATGTTGCTCTGAGGTCTTTTCTCATGGACAGCCACAACGAAGTACCACAAAGCAGATAGCTGAAAACAACAAAAGTGTGTTCTTTCGCTTGTGGTTTGGAGACCACAAGTCTAAGGTCTAAGCGTTGGCAGGGCCGTGTGCCATCTGAAGGGTGTAGGAAAGGATCTTGCCTTGCCTTCTAGTAGCTTTCAGGGAGTTGCAGACAGTGCTTGGCCTTCCTTGGCTTGCCCTGCACCACCCCCATCTCTCCCTCTGCCATCATGTTTTTCTCTCTTTCTTTGTCTCTGTGTCCAAATGATCTCTTCTTCATAAAGACGCCCGTCATTGGATTACGGCTGACCGCAAGTTCGTATGACCTCATCTCCACTTGCCCTCTGCAAAGACCTTATTTACAAATAAGGTCTCACTTGCAGGTACTGGGGATTTCAGCTTCAACATATCCTTTGGGAGGGGGGACTTAATATAACCCGCAGCAGTTGGCTGCCCTCTCATTTACCACTTCTGAGTTTCATAAATAATTATCAGGAGGGCTTCCCACAGTGGACACATTTCCAGTGCTTTGGCTTTGAAGGAAAAAAAAAAAAAAGCCCTTAAGCAAGGGATAAAAAAAGCCTGAAGTCAGGAAAACAGTATTTTTCGGCACTTGTGCAAGAAGGGAATTTCAACGTGCTCTGGTCGCAATATTTTCCCCAGTACCATGTTACGTAAACAAAACTGAAACTTTTCGTAAGAGACCCTCCAGGAAGGACAATATACTTCAAGTTAAATGGGGTTTATAAGGCTCCCTGAATAAAGTGTTAATGGAGTTTGTGGGACTGCTGTTACTCTGCACTTAAGATGTTCATTGTACATAGTTATGAAAGAAAGCAGTTTGGAGCTTGCTTCACACTTCACACTTCACTCTTGCTGGAAAGGCATGGCTTTATTAACTTCTGTTCCATGAAATGAAGTAGATTTCTGCCCGAACTTTCAAGAACATATTGCCTTCCTTCCGGGTGATATGGGTCACTGGCAAACAAATAATGCAACGTAAAAATTCTAGAAAAGCTGTCTGCTCTAGTTTGGACACCTATTAATTTCTTGTGCCATTAGAGAAGCAGTTTTATCTTTGCGGTCTGGAAGGAGATGTATGGTACTGTACTCATTTGCGTTATCTCTGTCTGCTTTCAGGCCCTCCCCTGATTCTTTGTATTTTTCTCCCTTCTCGAGAAAAAAAAATATATATATATCGCAGGAAATGGACAATATCCCATTCTCCCCACTGTGCTCTGGGCATTGAAAGAACAACCCCATTTCCTAGTCCTCTGACCCCTCCCAGAGAACTTTATCATTTCTGCAGCTGCAAAAAACCCCAAACAAACAAAAACAAAACAAAACAAAAAAACCAAACCAAACCAAAACAAAAAAAACCTTTCCTTAAGAAACACACAGGAAAGGGGCACCTGGGCGGTGCAGTGGGTTAAATATCTGCTTTCAGCTTAAGTCAGAATCTCAGGGTCCTGGGATCAAACCCTGCTTCAGGCTCCCTGCTTACCGGGGAGTCTGCTTCTCCCTCTACCCTCTGCCCCTCCCTGCTTGTGCTCGCTCTCTCCCTCGAATAAATAATATCTTTTAAAAGAGAAAGAAAGGGAAGGAAGGAGGAGGAAAGAAAAGAAACACAGGATAGAAGGAATGCTGTCCAGCCCCGAGTCAACAGCGAGTCACATGAAAGAAGCAGGGTCCTCTCCTTCCTCCCAGTCAACCCCAAATACCCGCATCGCTGTTGTAAAACTTGAAAAGAATGGTAATTCAATGTAAACGCCACTTTTCAATCTCCTTCTAAAATCATGCTTTCCCCCTTCTATCAGACTGTAAATGTCTCCTCGGCATCCGTGTTCCCTTTCTCTCTTCCCTACAGCTTCCCATCTCTGTCTGAGGACCCTTGTGAGACAATCATCCCAAATGATTCGGGCTCCAAGGATGGACCATGGCATGGAGCCAGTTAATCCTTTCTGTGGCCCTGGCCATAGTGACTGGTTCAGATGCGGACAGGACCTATGGCCTAGGCTAGTTCAAGCAGAGTGGATCTTAAGACTTATACTGCAAATGCTAAGATGAAGATCTGCCATCCCCCTTTGGACAGGAGAGAGGGAGGTTTTGACTTTGGGAGCTGCTGGCAGCCATCTTGTGCCCACTAGGGGTGCTAACTTTGGATGAAGTCAGAGCTATGGGTGGTAGAGCAGAGAGATGGTCCTTAGGCTGGATCAAGCCTCATACAAAACTTATCCTTCTTTTGTACCATTTAGTTACATGGCTCAATAAATTCCTTTTATTATGTAAGCCTCTTGAGATGCATTTTATAATACTTAAAAGTGAAAGAATCTTTCTCCCCCTCCCGCATTTCTCTGATACCCTTTTCCATACACACCAATAGTCTTCTGATAACATGTTTGAGGCATGATGAGTTTGAGGTGTTTGTGGAATATTCAGGTGACAATAACCAGCACGGTGCTGTCCAATAGAACTTTCTGCGGTAATGGCAATGATCTATAGCCATGCCGTCCCACTCAGTAGCCACATGCGACTACTAAGACCTTAAAATGTGGCTTATTGGAATGAAGAAACAAATGTTAAATTTTCTTTTCTTTTCACATGTGTCTAGCAGCGACTCTCTTGCATTGCACAGACCTAGAAAGACTTTGAAAACATGAAGTTAAGACATGTGTTGGGCAAAGACAGAAATGTGGAGGTCTCGAAGTTTGTCAGAGGGTGTGGAAAGAGAAGAGAGTGAGGGACAGCGCATATCAACGTCCGAGTACAAGTAGGAAAAAGGAACTAGCAAAGGATGCTGAGAATGTGGGAATGAGAAGTAGGAAGGAAAGCATAAGATATGAGGATCCTGAAAGCTAAGGGCGCACATTTCCAGAAAGGAGGGGTCAATAACAGAGCCACATATAGCAGGGGATACAATAAAACAAGTAGCCATTGGCCTCGTCAATAAAAAGGTCATTGGGAGTCATCAAAAGAATAGTTGCCTGATGGAAGGAGAGGCCAAATGGTTTGGGACAGCTGAACTGAGACAACTTCAGTCATGGTCATGAATGCTCATAAAGAAGTCACACCATGGAATGTCTAGGAGACTTCAGCCAAGAAGGGACTAAATTTATACTTCTCTAGGTCTTTACCTTGGTCACTTTGATTTGTTACTGGGGGACATAGTGACATTTTCCCCCCAACTGACTCTTTGGAAATTTCATCAAATCCAATATGGCTCCCTAGAAAACATGGTGGTATCCCTCATGCTTGTCATCTCTGATTCTAATTTCTGTATTGTCAGCTTGGGCTATCCAGCAGCCCATTCTGAATCACCATTTTGTCTTTTCTACCTCTGATATATATTTATTTGGGGCTTCTATTTTTAGCCTGTCTGAAGGGAAAAAAAAGGTAATGGGAATTCACAGGATTTATTGCACAAATTACTTCCCGGGCTCCCTCTGACCTCCATCAAGGCTTCTGACAGTGGCATTGTATTTCTTATTTATTAGATTTTTAAGTGCTCTGTTAGGTAGTTGACAAGCTTTCCTTAATGTCTCTGCAACCCAAGTGCACAACAGCCACTGAAAATTGATCATAGGTCATATCTGGCTCATCTTTAAATTTAAATCACATGTATCTTTCTTCAACTCTGTAAAGGCTTCCAACAGAGGTTGCTGTGAGCCTTGCATAAAAACTAAGGACACTAACTTCAAAGTTATTTATAATATACACACAAAGCATTGTTGATCCTTAATACTAGTAGTCAAAGTGAAAGCCAAAAAAATCTAAATAATTTCTGCAAAAACATTGCACTTCCCACAACTAGTTAGAAGACTTGTAGTTCACTCCCTTACCGCAAAGTTATAATGAAGTTTTTGAAAGAATTCTCCCCCTAATGAACTCATTTTTCAAGCCTTTGCTGACCCACAAATCATCATGGATTGGCTAAGGTCATCTATGGCACTCCTTGGGCCCTGAGAGATCCTTTGCCATACTGGTTTTAGTCTACTTGCCTTGTTGTTTTCCACACTGCTTCTCCTACCCTGGGCTATAGCTGATGCTGGGTCTTTCCAAGCTTCTTGCCTTAGCAAATGGCTTTTCTCTGCTTCAAAGGCTTACCCCTACCTATCCATCAGCGGACTCCTCCTGATCTTTTAAGACCCGTTTGTTGTTATCAAGCCTGGGGGTGCTCTCTCTGGGTCCCAAGTGGAAATAGTTGTTTCTTCTTCTTGGCATTCACTCCCAATTTATAGCTTGAGTACATTGCCTTTTGTTTATTTATGGGTCTTTCTCCCTGGCTGGAGTCTCCCAAGATAGGGACCCTGTATCATTCATCTACCCTCAAAGCCTAGCACAGTGCTTGATACAAAATAAATATTCCACAAGCATGGCTGGATGGAGAGTGAATGATGAATGAATGAATGAATGAGTGAGTGAACAGATGTTGTCTATGGAACCCAAAACCAGCCAGGTCTGCAAGGTCAATGCAAAGCAGACATTTTGGAACAAATGCATGTGAAATGTAGAATAAGTCAATCTCTGAACAAAGAATAAATACTGGAAAGAGGTGCTCGTCTGGGACATCCAGAGTTGGCTCCGGCACTAACCTCCTGTAGTGACTTTGGGTAAGACCCTTCCATTACCATGTTCCTTATAAAAGACAGGGATCAACCAATTGGTCACCAGTATCCCCTCTACCTCTAACTTTCTCAATCCTAAATCATAGGATAGAATTTCTGGGAATCAAGTTACACTGCTGGGACCTGCTCTATGACAGGTTCAATAAATATCAGATCTAGAGAAGGAGGAGGCTGTTTTCATGGGTTTTGAGTCCAGTTTGTTTCAAGCATTAAGACACAGGTTGTATCTACTTCTCTGTAAATGGCTCATTCTCCCCCTAGCATTCCTCTCCTCTACCCAGCACAATACTGGCATAGAAGTGGTTCCACAGATATGAACTGATTGATCTAAATATTTCTAAGTTGGCTCCCTCCATGTAAAGTCATTCATTCATTCATCCACTTACCTATTTACTTATTCAAGCACTCACTCATCCATCCATTTATCCATCCATCCTTGTATCCATCCAATAAATGTTTGTTGCATACTCCGATGTGCCCAGCTCTATGCCAGGTACTGAGGTAGTGACTGCCATCACTCAAAGTCCCGTGCCCATTCCAGGGAGAAGTAAGGGAACTATGCCCCTGGGGAGCCCTGCCCAAACAGCTAGTTGTCAGAACACCTCCACTAGGTGGGAAACAGGTTAAAATAATGTAGGTCCCCAGCCCCCACAGAAGTAGTATAAGGGAACCAGGGATGATTCGCTTGAACAAGGAGAACCTTGAAACTTTGAACACTTTTTCTACAAGCAGGCACAAGCAAGGCCATCATCCCCTAGAAGTTACAGAGACACGAATGTCTGCTTAACCTATGAACAAGCTGGCTAGCACAGCTATCAGAAAACGGAACAGGCTGCCAGAGACGTAATGAGTTCTCTTGCACTGGAAGCGATTGTAAGAAGGCTAGAGAATCATCATTTGCTGGGGATGTCACAAAGGGAATTCAAGCATGGAAAGGAGGGATTGGACGAGGTGACCTCCAAAGTTCCTTCTCACCTTGAATTTCAGAATCCTAGGAGCAAAACTACATTGTTTGTGTCCCACTCAGTGCCCGGACAGCCCACTTAGCATTTGGCTTCCTCCCCCACCGCCCCCCAAACCCTTTAATCCTACTGGAGCTAAATTGGCAGAGAATACAGTAGCCTCTCTATCAGATCAGTTGGTCTACTGAAAGAAGTTTGAGAACAGGAATCCTCAGAAACAGAAAATTCTTAACCAGGAAAACAGAAAAATCAGATAGGTCACAATCCCACTTTGTAAGACGGAATTTGTACCTGAATTTACAGTGTCGGGCAGAAATTCTCCAGTGGTCTTGGGTCACCAAGAACTGGGACACATCCCTGACCCGCATTCTGAAGCTTGGGGTTCAGAGCCTATTGGCTTTGCTAACAACCACACCTGTCATCTCTACAGTCCCCGATGGGTTAGCCACCCTCTTGGAACATACACAGGAACATTCCTTTTTTTCATAGTAAAAAATTGAAGCAGTTACTAGAACAAGGAAAAGAATTCTGAGGTTCCCCCCTCCCCCCACAAAGAATTTCACTGAACCCTACAAACACAGGAGGCAAATGCCAGGGAAGCAACCTTGACCAACAACTGGCAGTGAGGTTTAATCAAGTTTCTCTGGTCCTTTTTTCTGCTTTCAGCAGTGCCAGAGTTCTAGGTGACTTCCTTTCATTGCTCAGTAGGAGGAGCAAAGGAATGCAGCTGTCTGAAGAGCGGGGTTTATTGGAGAAATAAATCTCTTTGGCTAAATATGAACCATGCATAGGAAACAAAGGAACTGCTTTTTAATGACCAAGGTTTAAATGAAGCCCAGCAGCCGAAGGCAGAACCCCAATTAAGAAGAGATGGGAAATTAGTGTCCAAGAGACCACTTAAGGTTACATAAATATTTCCTGTGCGAAGTTACCAGGAATAGTTTTGGTTGCTGGGGTTTTAAAGATAAGTAAGACACTCTTCCTGCCCTCCCTGGGGTTTGGTGATGTGGGGTGCAAGTGGGGTTACCAGGTGGGGTTAAAGAGGAGAGGACAGGACAGGGTGAGAGGTGTTGTCATTGTGGTCTGACCTCATGCTGTGGACATATCTCACCAGGAGGAAATCAGGGAAGGCTTCCAGAAGAGGTGCTGTTTATCTTGTCTTGAAAGATACGTAGGAGTTTGCAAGGAGGAAAAGGAGGGAGAGCTCTTCCAGGCAGAAGGAAAGCACGTGTAAGTAGAGGAACTGAGAGGGGACAGAGTCCACAATGCGGGGTGTGACAGGTGTCAGCAAATATCAGATCTGGAGAAGGAGGCATCTGTTTTCATGGGGTTAGCTCCAGCATGTATGAAACATTAAGACAAAGATTGTATCTACTTCCCTATAAGCAGCTCAGTTTTCCCCTAGCACTTCTCTCTCCTCTATGCAGTACAACACTGGTTTGGAAGAGGTTCCATAGATATTGATTGAATGACTGATCTAAATAATTCTAAGTTGGTTCCCTCCACTTACTGAGTCATTCATTCATTCTTACCTATTTATTTCACCTATTCACCTATCCACCCAACAATTTATCTGTCCATCCTTGTAACCATCCAATAAATATTTATCGCACACTCACCATTCAATGTGAGTCCACCTGTGGAAAATGAAGTTACATAGGCAGGCCAGAGGCCACCCATGCCACGAACACATATAGGCTTTATTCTATAAGTCAGGGTTTCCCAAATTTAAGGGACACAGAATCTTCTAGGGAGCTCATATTAAAATCCAGATTCCGGGTATTGTGCTTTTTCCAGGTCCAAAGTGGCCCAGAAACCTGCATTTTGATGAGGGCCGACACAGGTGGCACACACAGGTGACAGCTGAGACACAGCTGAGAGGCCCGGGGTGCATGTCGAGGAAAGGGCACGCCTTCTGCTGGGTGATTCTCAGCTGGCAGCCAGCGGGAAATGACCTGAAAGAGGAGGGAGTGGAGAATGGATTGTCACAGAGGTATAAGAAATTCAGAGTGGGCCCTCCTGAGGGGTGTTGGGGAGGGGGGACCAGCAGGACCACCGTTGGTGTGGTGTGGCACCCAGGGGGCCTCTCTTTGGTGGCCTTTGTCATGCCACCTGCAGCAGCAAGACCAGGAAGAGTGAGCAGGGCCAGGGGGAGAGGCTGGAGCAGAACCTGCCTGCTCCTTGGCAGTGCCCAGGGGAGCGTGGCTGTCCCACGGGAGCCACACCTCATTTATGCACTGTGCCACTAATGAAGCCAGAGGCCCCAAGCCTGGGGAGGTGCTGGCCCCTAGGCTGGGAGCAAAGCGGGGAACACAAACAAGTGGCAAAGGCAGCCATGGGCCTGCCCCAGGGCACCAGCCACGCTGATGCCCCACTCTGCCCAGTGACGTCACCAGTGACGACACAGTCCCACGGTTCAGCCCCAGCCCAAGGCCTCCAGGTGACCCGGCTTCTCAGACTGCTGCCAGCTGCTCCGCACAGGGAACCAGCTCAGAGGAGCTGCTCTTCCGGCCAGGCCCTCTTCTCACAGGCTCCCCGTGCCAGGCAGGAGGGTGACAGATGTCCAGAGGCCTTGGCGGTGAATAGCCCTGTTGTCCAAAGTAAGGAGTGGTGACCAGTGCAGGTGCCAGTGCCTTGCTGGCATTGGAGGCAGGAGAAATGACAAAAGCAAAGAAGTTTCCTTCCTTCTGAGGGCTCTCCGCTGACATGAGATCACTCCAGGCCACATCAGGTGCAGTTAAGCCAGGAGGCTGAAGAATTGCAACCCCTCCCCCCTGGGGGCACCTGGTGGCTCAGTGGGTTAAGCATCTGACTCTTAATTTCAGCTCAGGTCATGTTCTCCAGTTCCTGGGATCTAGCCCAGCATCGGGGTCCCTGCTCTCTCTCCCTCTGCCTCTCCCTGCACCACCCCACCCCTGCTCCTGCTCTCTCTTGCTTGCTTGTTCACTCACTCTCTCTCTCAAATAAATTAATAAAATCTTAAAAAAGAAATGCAAAAACCCCAAGGCAGCCACTCCTGACCAGTCCAGCTAAAGTTAGCACTCACGTGGTACCTTAAAGCAGAATTTCTCAACCCCAGTGTGATAGCCCCATTTAAGAATATTTTGCATTGTCTTTAAGACCTTTAAGTGAATTTCAGAGATAAGATAACCACTCAACTCATAATTTCCAGAAACCATATAATATCCTGTTCGTGATAGACAGGCTGGAAGAACAGTAAATTAGGATAGTATATTTCACGGCCACCCTAGGAGACATAATGAGGTAGCCACCTGCATCACTAACTAGAACGGATGAGACAGCGACACATATGCGAAACCTGGCATCGGGACATTGTATCCATGACTCAAGCGGCACAAATAGAGCCACGTTAGAGATCCATTGGCTAACAGCGTGCTGTGGAAAATGTGAGTTTTCTGAAGCGGAGAATAATTTTTGATAAAGTTTGAACCAAATAAGGTGCCACCCTCCCTCACTTTGCCTGGCATTGCATTCCCCTAAACACCATACATTTAAACTTTGGGGGAAAAAAAAAAAGGCAATACTTTGTATTTATATGTACAATGGAATGTGGGCTACTTTCGGGTGGTGATGGGTTGTTGCTTTTATGTACATAAAGGCACCGAGGACATGAAATAGGCATGAGCAACAGAGGACAGACAGTTCATGGTGTGGGACCATCCCTCATGAAGTGGGACTTCTCCCTGGCTCCTATCCATTAGATGCAATGAGGTCCCCTAACTATTGTGACAACCCAAAGCATAGAGCCACAGATTTCCAAAGTGCTCTCTAGGGCTTGGAGCTGTCCCCCCGAGGACCAATGCTGTGGACTTGACAAAGCAGCTTCTTGTACATGAACTGATCTGTGCCTCCCAAGGGAGGGAAGCTGAGCGGAGTCGAAAACAGGCCCGGAGAGGGAATGTCACGCCTTGGTTCACGGGGGTTTAGCCAAAGAGCGGAGACCCAGGATCTCTGAATCTTGGGCTTGGAGGAACTTCTGACTCCCAGTGACAGGTACTCCCTGTCTCCCAACACAGCCACACTTTCTGAGACACTGGGAGTCAGAAGTTCCCACAGATGGGAATTAAGTTAAATGAGATCATTAGGGTAGGCTCTAATCTAACAGGACTGGTGTCATATAATCCTAAAAAGAGATAAGGGCACAGACGCAGACGGATGACCTTGTGAGGACACAGGGGGAAAGAGGCCACCTACGAGCCAAGAAGAGATGCCCCAGAAGAAACCGGCCCTGCCAACGCCTTAAGCTCAGATTTCTGGCATCCAGGACTGTGACACAATACATCTCTGTTGTGTGAGCCACCCAGTCTGTGGCTCTTTGTCATGGCGGCTCTGGCCCACTCATGCAGATGGCATCTTGAAGACTGTCTAGCCTGACTGCCTGCCCCCATGTAAATTGCCTTGGGATTGCCAGGAGCCGGTCTCCTGTCTGCTCTCCTCCACACACCAACCACGGGGCGGAAAGGACAGACACTGCCTTTCACTCTATCAGCCGGATGAAGTCATTCACACTCTGCCAGGGAAACTCAGAAGGAGTCTCCCTCAAGCAGGTCAATAGGGAAACAGGTACAACCTCTAATTGTATCTCCAATGTTAGGGAGAACTGTGGACTCCAGACGAGATGAAATCAGGCCAATTAATTACCCAAATTACATTAATTACCCAAATCTCTGTGCTGAGGCTCCATCTGCCTGGCTAACGGGAGACTTAGTCATCACCTAGAGTTCTTACAATCACCAGGTGTGCTGACTCACGTCTGGAAACTGGGATTTCTGTCCTCATCCCTTGTTTGTCCAAAGGGTGGGGCAGAAAGCCCGGTGCCCAGTGATGGGCAGACTCCCCAGATAGAACCCCCAACCACCCCTGGCATTCTGTTCCTCACCGGGTAGGGCTCTGACCCAACCCACGGGATCTCATTGGGCTGGAATAACTCAGAATTGCCTTTCTAAGGGAAAATGCCTTTTGTTTTTTGCTTAAGCAAGGGAGTCCTGCGGTGGAGTGAGCTGAGCCCCAATATTCCAGCCTCTTTCATCCACACATACCCACAGACACTTTCTCCCAAAGCCCACGGAAGTTCATGAGATGGCTCCCATCTGGCTCCTTGACCAGCTGCTTCACTGACCCTCCTCTCTGACCCTGTCACCTTGGTGCCAAGGTCACGGGCAAGTCTGATGTCCTTGATCTCCTGTGTTGGTTTGGGAGGAGGGAAGAGTGCTCCTGGGACAGGTGGTGTCCCCTAAATCTGACCTCGGAGAGGGGCCACCCCAACATACTTCACGTTTGCCCATGCCTAAAGGGTTCAGAGTACTCGGGTCCCTCTGTCCCTGAAGCCCCCTGGCCTCCCTGTGTAAGCTCACAAGATGACTGGGAGCCCTGGAGGAGGGTCTCTGCACAGCTCTGTGCCAGCGGCCAGGCCCTCAGCCTCCTGGTGCTGCAGCTGTTTGACCTCCACCACACCCGAGTATTATCTGTCAGCAGCCTTTACCACAATCACCTCCCGGTCCCCCAAGACACTCACCCACTGCTGCCCAAGCTCCGCCCTCTGCTGGGTTTCCTCCCACTTCACCAGAAGCTCGGTCCTCCAACCTCTTGTTCGTTTCTCATCTCACAACCTCTAAATGGTAGGGAGCTCCGGGACCCCTTCTCCTCTCTCTCTACACACACTCCTCGGCTGAGACTCAGGGTTTTAAATACCATGGATGTCCTGAGGACTCTAAATTTATGTCTGCACCCAGACCCCTCCTGTAAACTCTGGAGCTAATCGTGTTGTGGCTCACTGCACACAGCTGGGGGCCTCTCCGCCTTGACGTGTCCACGCTGCCCTTCCGATCTTTCGTCCCACAAATCAGCTGCTCTCACAGCCTTGTCTCATCTTAGTACCTGTCAGCTCTGTTCATCTTGATCCCTGCAGTCACCCCAGATATGTGACTGGGGACAAAGTGTTTCACGTTCCCGTGACTCAGTCTTTGCATTTGTAAGGTGGGGATAATAGGGGCACTCCAGGGTGGCTCAGTCAGGTAAGCATCTGCCTTCAGCTCAGGTCATGATGTTGGAGTCCTGGGATGGAGCCCCGAGTCAGGCTCCCTGCTCAGCGGGAGAGTCTGCTTCTCCCTCTCCCTCTGCTCCTCCCCCCTGCTCATGCTCCTGCTCTCTCTAGCTCTCTCTCTCCCAAATAAATAAAATCTTGAAGAAAAAAAAAAAAAAGATGAGGAAAATGGTTTTTAACTCATAGGATTTCTATGAGAATTGAAGGAGTTAATATTTGCAACAGATTTGGACCCATGTCTGTAGCAGGGTAAGTGCTCTGAGTGTTAGCGCCGAGATCAGTCTTGGGCTCCCCTTTCTCTCGCATCTCATGTTCAATACGTCAGCAAATCCCATTTGCCGCACGCACAACATAGCATCTGATTGCTTCTCACCCACCCCCGCCAACTACTGCCCTGGTCCAAGGCAATGATTTTCAGTGAATTTATAGTTATGCAACCATCACCATAACTTTGTTTGGAGACATTTTCATCATGTCTTTTCTGGACATTTCATATAAACGGAATCATACAACAGTGGTCTTTGTGTCTGGTCTTCCTTCCTCTTACCGGGACTCCATCCAGAGGACTCACTGCGGCCATGCATGCAGGAGGAGCTCATGAATACTTGTGGGAGGGAAGAATGATTTTGATGTCCTTCCACGTCACGGAAGGTATCAGTTTGTTCCTTTTTTACTGCTGAATGGGATCCTGCCATATGGATTTTGCCTGATGTTTGCAATAGCTTTCCCTCGGGTCTGCCTGTTTCTACCTGTGCCCTCATCCCCTCTGTTCTGAGCACAGAAACCAGACAGATTCCTCTAGAGCAGAGGTCAGTCCACGCCACACACTGAAAACTTCCATGGCCCCCATCTCAGAGTAAAAGCCGAAGTCCCTACAGAAGTGGCTCAGTCTGTTCAGGCCGCCATAAAAAATGCCACAGATGGGGGCTCAAAGAACAGACATTTATTTCTCACAGCTCCAGAGGCTGGATGTCTGAGTTCAGGGTGCCCGCCTGGTTGGGTTCTGGTGAGAACCTTCTTGGCTTGCAGATGGCCGTCTTCTTGCTGTGTGCTCATCTGTACGGTCTCTCTCTCCTTCTTCTTATAAGACCACCAGTCTTACCAAGTGAGGACCTCACCTCTATGGCCTCACTATTTCCTAAAGGCCCCATTTCCACATATAGTCATGCTGAGAGTGAGGGCTTGAACTTTATGAGGACAAGGGATTTTGTGGCTTTGCCAGGGCTCTGTCCCCAGTTCTCGCTCCTCCCATGCATGCAGTAGGGGCCTGATAAGTGTATGTAGGAGGAAAGAACGAGCTGAGCTCCTGCTGAGCTCCAGGTCCTGCCCAGTCACAGTGTCCTTCCCCACCAGCACTGGAGCCAAATCTGAGAATTGTGGGCAGCCACATTGCCCAGAAGCAGAATCCAATTGTGCTTACACAGTGGGTCAGTATGAGTTTGCTCTCTTGAGAAAACAGGATAACACTCCAGCCCCATAGTCCACTTGGGGTGACAGGCCCATTGCAAGGTCCCGCCCCACTTGTGTTCATCCACTCCACCAATATTCCCCAAATACTGCTTGTGAGCCACACACACAATGATAACAGGATCTGGTCCCTGCCCTCCTAGCTGGAGAGATAGGTCCAATCCAAGGCAGCTGATGCCCCAGTAAAGGATGCAGAAGTGACTAACCCCACTTGTGAGTGGGATCTGCTTCATGGCATACCAACTGGGTCCTAGAGGATGGTTAACATGATTAACAGGCAGAGCAGAGGGAAGGGCATGTTAGGGAGAGGAAACTCACTGTGTTGAGGGAGGGGGAGGCCATGTGGGAGTGAATGAGAGCACATATAGACCGAGTGGTTCTCAAACTGCCCTGCGGGCTTCCTGAGAGATTGTCAGGAGAGACGGAGGACAGGTGTGACTCAGAACATCTCTCTGAACCTGTTTCGCATAGGGGACCTTCTCACAAGATTTCCTTTTAGCAAGGAATTTGAAAACTAGTGCTATCTAGTGCTGTCCAGTAGAATTTTCTGCTGCTAGGGAAATGTTCTATATCTGAGCAGTAGCCACAATGCATTTGAAATGTGGCTAGTGCAACTGAGCAACTGAATTTTTCATTATATTTAATCTTAATTAATATAAATTTAAATTGAAATAGCCATATGTGGCCAGTGGCTGCCATACTAAACAATGCATCTAGGTGACAAGAAGCCAATGGAAATGTTTAAGTGGGACATAACCACAACTGTGCCTTGGAAGCCGGAGAGTCTTATGACTGCCTTAAGAAGTAGATAAATTTATGCCCATTTTGTTGATGAGGAAATCAAGTCTCAGAGAAGTAAACTGACTTGTTGAAGGTTTCAGAGCTGGTAAGGAGCTGAGGAGGGTCTTGAATCCAAGTCCTTCTAGCACCAAACCTGGGAGCCAGCCAAAGATGCTGATGCCCCTGGGGCATGTCCAGGTGATCTATATAAATTCTATCATTGACAATTATGACTGTCTTGACACTGCTTGCCAAGTGAAGTACCAGTGGGTGCTATAACTGAAGCCACCCCAAATTCTGCTTTAGGGAGAATGAGCCATGAAACTGGTATATGAGAATTTTCTAGTAGTAGAGTTTTCTTATTAGGAAATATTCTGCGAAAATTTCTTCCTAAGTCCATACAATTGGTTGGGTTTTTTTTTTGTTGTTGTTGTTTTTTAATCAACTGCTGTGGGGTCTTAGATATTAAAATTCCTATGCATGTACTTAGCTTTCCCAGTAATAAAAGTCTGAGGCAAACAGTGAGTTGGACCACAGTAATTACCCCTCTTGATATTATTCATAGTAAAGCATGTCATCCACAAATATTACCACAAACACTGAAGAGAATTCTCTGCCTTCACATGGGGCT
This sequence comes from Mustela erminea, assembly GCF_009829155.1. NCBI lineage: Eukaryota > Metazoa > Chordata > Mammalia > Carnivora > Mustelidae > Mustela > Mustela erminea. The sequence continues at coordinate 117,145,721 of NC_045618.1, forward strand.
CTTAAGGATAATTTCTTAATGGGTATTTTCTTTTTTTTTTTTTTTTTCCTGGCAGGTAAAATAACAAGTTGGGAAAAGCCTTCACACTCAACGCTGAGAGATCAAGCTCTTGTTGTTCCTTCCTTGGCTGCTTTCATGTCCAGCTGACTCAGAAAGTGTTGAGTAGGGAAGGGAAATGAACGTTGCTCTGGGGAAAACAACCATGTTCTCCACTGATCTCGACAGAATCTGGTTTTGTAATAGGCAGGACATAGCAGGTTATGCCGCAGTAACAAACAACCCCAAATCTCAGTGACCTACGATAATGATGGCTGTTTCTCTCTCATGTGGCCCATTGATCTGGGGTCAGGTGGAGGCTCTGTTTCATGTGGTCATCAGAGACTCAGACTGACATAGCAGATCCCTTCTCTGACTGTCAAGAGCTCTGAGGGGTTTCCACTCTGATGTAAATGCTCTGGGCAGGAAGCGAGGTGCTTCATTTCCTTTGGCAACTTACTGATCACGTGGCCATGTGGCCCCATCCAACTATCCCCTGGAGGTCAGGAGATACAATCCTGGTGGAAATCCCGAGTGTTTGCCCTAATGACCATCCCAGCTGGGACCTGCAGTTTTGTTCTGTTTCTCTGCTTTTCTTATTTTGGAATTTTATGCTCCTCTGGATTTCCAGGAACAGCAAGTTGGTGGAGTAGGCAGGTGTCACAGGATGGAACAGATCGCCTGAAAGTCTTAACCAAACAAATGCCTCCTGCCAAGGTTTTTTCAAATCACAAGCTACTTTTCAGCACAGACTCCTATGAGGGAGATGCTGAGGAGCAGGGACTGAGCTCAAAGGAACTGAGAGGCCGGCTTGAACTTGGAGTTGGAAGGAGCGGCCCTGTCATCTCAGGGTTCAGGAAATCGAGGCCCACAAAGAAGTTTCTGTGAGGTTGCCTGGGCAGGGGTAGGACTAGAGCCCAACTCTCCTGGCTCATAGAACTGGAAAAAAAATGTTTCCCCATGGCTCACCAACTGCCACCTCTGCACAGACTCTGATCTGAAAGGAATGGAGGGAAAGACAGAGGATGAAGGGGAGGGGAGGGAAGCCCTGAGCCCTGTTGCCTTTCTTCAGCAGACTCTGGACAAATATTCCCTTCCTGGGTTCCTTGATCAAGGCCTTTCCTCTCCCCTAAACCAACCTTTCTGGCATGCCCCATGGCAGTTCTATTTCATGTTGTCATAAATCAATGACCCAGAAGCTTGCTCTAGCTTCCTGTGACCTGAGAAAGCCGGATCTGTGTCTGTCAGAGAGAGAGAGAGATTCAAAGACAGAAAAAGGCAGCAAAGGTGAAGAGGATGAGTGTGGCCTATGAAGAACCCTGAATGTGATGGGCCTTCCATCCGCCATCCCAAGATTACCTGCTCCGGGGACTATCATCTGGAACCTTCTGGTTGACTTTTCCTTGTCCAGGGGCTCTCTCCTCCACTACAAGAATGTGCATTCCACGAGAAGACCGACTTCAACCGCAGTCTTGCTTGACAGCCGGCTACATCCCAAGCACTGGGAGGTGCATTACAATATTTGCACAGTTCAGTATTTGTTGAATGGATTCGAGGAGGCATTTAAAGGTTCTAAATGCGGAGGTGACAGGATCATGTTTGTCTTTCAGAAAGATCAAAAGAGAAACGTGTACACATGGCCCTGCAGCTAGTCTCCAAGATGGTGAGGGAGGAGCTGGAGGCTCGTGGACGGCATCCCAAGCCGAGAATGATGGTCCGGTGACAGGGAGAAGAAGAAAGGTGCAGCGAAGGTCCATTTAGTCCCTCACTCGCTCACTCACTCAGCCCACACTTTGCCTTGATAGTTGCTGTGATGGTGGGGGATGGCACAAAGGAGGGAACTCAGCAAATCCTGTCATCCCAGAGCCCCAGAGCCCTCTGGTCCACCTATGGCTTCTTCAGTCTCTTGATCCAAAGACGACGCAGGGGGTCCGTTTGAGCTCCCGAATCCGATCCCCTTGCCTCCTTCACAGGCATTCTGCACCCCAACACTCCCAGGGCAGTGGGGGTGGGGGATGAGCCAAAAACAGAAACAACAGAGACCAGGCTAGCAATAGAGACGGGCTGACAGGGAGGGTCATTAGGGAGAAGAGTTTGAACCCAAGATCAGAGTCAAGATTGGCTAGACAAAACTTTGGCGCTGGAGGCTGAAGCTAGACTCTCCCAGGCTGAGAGGGTGCGTCCTGCACCCCAGCCTGTGGCCCATGTGCTCTCCTCCACTCATTTATTCACTCATTCGGTCCTTGCCATTCTCTTGCGCCTGTTAGTCTTACTGGTCCTCAGGGAACGCTTGCTTTAGGGGACTGGTTTGAGAGACATCCTCTTCCGATTCACAGATTTTCTTGGTCAAAGGGAATAATCACTGGGAGGTAACAGCTGGTCACTATTTTACATCATCTTCATGACTGAAGGAGGACCATCTCACAGATCGCTGGGCTCCCCGGCCCTATAGCCACAGAAAGCTCTTTGGGAGCCCCAGCAACTTGCCAGACCCCCAGGGAAGCCCAGGCACACAGCCACATCCGGCCTTGGGAAGAAGATAAATATTTAACGTCAGGAGGGACATGTTGCAACCTTTGCAAAGACTTTAGAACACCTACAATTAAGTCTAACCCCTAATTCGTCTGCGTAAACGCATCTTTGCTTAGTTCCATTCCCCACATTGGAGGCAAATTGGCTTTCCTTGGGTGAATCAGAGGGAGAAGTGCTTTCAAGGTGAGAGTCTCCTGATATGAAGCGGTAGGGTGGGGGAGGGGGAAATCCAAGCCTGAATAACATGTCCAAAATAAAAATCTTGTTATTTAAAGCTGAGGTACGGGGAGAACCCTATAGAAGCACTGATGATGTCCCTTAACACCGAGAACATTCATCACAATTGATGGCTCCAACCAACAGCAGGGGAATCAGAAGTGATTGATTAGATCATCTCTTTAAACCGTTGCCAAAAACTGCCTTGGAGAACGTGCTTGCATCTCCACCAGTGAAAAATGCGTGTTCAAGTAATGTCACCTGTATTAAATTATCGCCCTTCTGTCCAGGTATATACAAACTGATCTGCTGATGCCTGGCTGAGGTGTGAGGCTGAGAATGTGTTATAATACACATATTGGCGCACATGCTTCTCTACATCTTCACCTTCTGCTCCAGCAGGTAACTCAGACAGCTAAAGCCAGGTGCATGAGGTTAAGGTCACCTATAGAATCTCCTGCTTCCAGGTGCTTCTGCTTCACTTGGATGCACAGCCCAAAGCCAGCTGTGGCCAGCTGTCCTATATGACCATGACATGCTCCTCAGTGGTTCCTGTGCCTTCCTGTCTTGGCCCCATCTCAGCCAGGCTTCACAGAGCTGTACCTACACTCCCTTCTACCCTTCCTCACCTCATCCCCCACTTAGCAGCCACTGGTGTCCCCTGTGCCTTTCTGTCCATGCCACTGAAAGGAACACACGCAGCAGATAGTGACTCGACCTTCTGTACCTCTCACCAGTGGATCTCCTCTTGACCCTCCTCCCTCAGCTCCTTAGGTGTGGCCCTCACCACTGATGTCAGGCTGTAGGAATCTCCACCTAGATGGTCTGTCTGGTCTCCAACTCATCTCTCCACTGTTGCCAGAGTGGTCTGTCCAAAATGCAAATCAAATCACTCCCCTTCCGACCTTACCTCTCAGTGGCAACTCACTACCCCGGGATACAGATTCTCCTTTGCAGGGCTTGGAGATTCCAATCTCCAGATACCCCGCATTCCAGCCATACGAAATAACCAGTGGGTAGACAACCCCGTGGAGCTGGGTTGCATCTCCATGCCTTTGAACATTCTGTTCCCTCTATGTGGATATTCTTCCTTCAAGCTTTCTTCCTCAGTGAAGTCTTGGACTTTGGTGACTAGATGCAGACCCTGAGACCGGGTCTCTTGTTCAAGTGATTTACGGGCAAGGGCATGAGGAAAGCAGGGGGAGGGTCCATGCTGAGCAAGAGTGTGGATTTAGCTAGGGACAAGTTTCAGTCCGAGCATATGCCAAGCTGCGGATCACACCCTGCACCCCGGAGCTTGCTGCGCACACACACAGACTTGAGGCAAAGACAGCAGCTCTCTGTGGCTCCATGGGTCTTTGGCTGCAGTCAGTGGGGGTGGGGATGGAGGTCACCTCCCAGCTGAGGCAGCTTCTTGGCAGAGGGCAGTTCTCCAGAGAAGGGGGCAGCAGTGAGGGGAGGCTTGCCCTGACCTGTAAAGAGTATTGAAGGAGGGCACCCCAGCATCCACCGTGCCACTGGCTGGTGAACTTCAGTGGTTCTAAATTTCTCTGCAAGGCTACTTAGTGTGGAAGCTGCTGAGCCCCAGGCCCAGAGATTCTGACTCAGGGGATGGGAGTTGGGTGGCCAGTTTGCATTTCCAGCAAGTTCCCAGGTGATGCTGCCAGCAGACCTGGTAGACCCACCTTTAGAGAGTCAGGACACTACAACTTCTCTTCCCCACCCTCCACCCAGTCACCAGGACAGAAACTGCCTTATCCTTACTTGGTTCACCCAGCACCTGCTAGATGGCACCATATAACCATGGCCATGTCCTATGATGGTGGCTAGTAATGGTCTACCTCCCTTATGAGCAGAGAACCATTAAAGAACCAGTGTAGAAATCTTGTTCTTCTTTTGTCTACACATCATAGCTCGGTGCCCGGCACATTGTAGGTCTCAGTAAATCCATCTTGAGTGAATAAATGATTGCCTGCTGTGATAAGGCAAATATACCTTCTATTGACCCAGGGCTCTGGATCAGGATAAACAGCTGTTTTAAGGCTGCCTTGCTCCAGGATGGAGAGAAGGAAGCTCTGATCATTTTGAGAAAACCACATCAATGAATCTTCTCACTGAGCAGAGGTGAAGCCAAGCTGGGGAGCGTGAGAATTAGAAGTGGAGCTGTGCCGTGTGATAAGGTTGGAGCTGGTCCTCCCTGCAGAGAATCACCCTTTAGACAGATCGGGATATTGTCTGGGAAGAGGGAAGGATGTTAGCAGTCTGGTCCCCATGAGAGCAGAGGGCAGAGGGTCATGGTCAGGGGCTCCTGGTTGGGAAAGTGGGGTAACCTTCAGCACCACAGGTCCCACATTGACCCACACCAAACAGCAGCAGGTTGGGAGTCAAAGAGAGAAAATGAGCCTGTGGGCTGGGGTCCTGAGATCCATTCTCAGATATTATTAGGTTGCCCTCTTTCCTACAATCTAATTCCTAAGTCTTTCAGAGAAACAGAAGAGTGGGAGACAGCCCAGTTTTTGCTGGACTTCAGAGAACCACACAGGGAGGTCAAAGAGGGAGCAGCCTGGACCGGCCAATAATGAGATGGAGAGAGATGCACCAAGAGATGGAGTAATTGGCTTGAGGGGGGCGGCAAATGCCCCTGCTAGCCTGGGATGGGGGGCATCCCAGGTCATGGGACTTTCAGTGCTGGCACTGGGAAAGTTCCAGACAAACCAGGGTGACTTGGGTGCCCTCCCAGAAGGTGTGACGATCAGAGAAAACAAGTACCCATTTGTGAACACCATAAGCATCCCTCTGAGACCTCTCTAATACATTGGTAGGGGAAGCAGTTAAAACTGGCCTCCCTTCCATCCCTCAGAAAGGGGACGAGGCTCATTGCCTATTAAAAGGAAGGGTGCCCCTGAAGGTCGCACAGCTGAGGAATATATGCGATATACACATAATCTGCAGGTGTTTGGAAAATTCTTATCATGGCTAATGATTTTATACCGGTCTTCATCAGGGGAGAACAACTAGCAAATGGGGCAGAGCAGACCAAGCATGCACTAGGAATCATGAGAGCTGTGCTCTAGCCCCGGCCCTTTCGCTAACTAGCTGTGTGATCACAGACAAGTGAGTTGTCCTCTCTGAGCTCCATTTTCCTCTCACATAAAAGTGAAGATCTGAAATAGGTCCCTTTGGCAGTTTGATGAGGCTTATAGACATTCTGTAAGAATAATGTTTGAAGTGTATAAAATGGAATCAAATTTACAAGGAAAACCAATTATATTGTCATAAAATTATCAACATATTGAGAAAACCAATTTTGTTATGTAGTAACATATGTACATCTTAATAGGTGCAGTAAAGAATAAGTCCCAGCAGTGGGTATGACAACTGCAATTTCAAAGTAATTACGAGCACAGACAGTATTTCAGGATATCTGTGATAACTGCAATTTGATATGAAGATATTTGTGATTTTTATCAGCAATGACGTCAAAGATGCTGCCAATGCACGTGTGGTTTATTGCACACATTTGTGATGGAGGAAGGAAATGCTACCTTTCAGTAAGTTAGCAAAAATAAAAATACAGTTTTCCCTTTCTATTTCCCCCTGATTTTATCCATAAACTTTATTACAGGCTGAATTGTGTCCCCCCAGATTCGTATGTTTAAGTCCTAACTCCTGGTACCTCAGAATGTGATTGTATTTGGAGGCAGGGTCTTTAAAGAGGACATTAAAATGAGGTTATTGGGGAGGGGGTGATCCTAATCCAATATGGCTGCTGTCCCTGTGAGAAGAGATGAGGACACAGACACACACAGAGGGAAGGTGGTGTAAAGACACAGGGAGAAAGAAGGCAGCCATCTACAAGCCAAGGAGAGGGGCCTCAGAGGAAATCAACCCTGGTGACACCTCAATCTTGGACTTCCAGCCTCCAGGACTGTGAGAAAATAAATGCCTGTTGACAGAGCCCCTCCATCTTCAATGTTTTGCTGTGGCGGCCCCTGCTGACTAATGCTAGCCTCCAGGTCGCAGACCCCAAGTTAAGAATTCCAGAATAGACAATCTCTAAGGCACCTCTGAATCTGCCCAGGCTGCTGAAACCCCTCTGTGCTGGAAGACAAGGGCTCTGGTGAACACAAAAGACCATAATCTTTGGGCCACTGAGAAGAATCCAGGACGAAAAGGGGCCCAAGTGCTCTGGGCCCTCTTCACCGATTGTGGGTGTATCCAACGTGCTAAGAAATCCCCCCAGAGCTCTCCAGGGCAGCCCCTGTGCTCCTCACAGTGTCAGCACTTTAGCCCATGAAGCTTTATGACCCCAAGGCCCAGTGAATGGTGCCTGCAAGAAGAGAACAGGTTGGAGGGCTATCTCCTGTCAGGTCCTGGTGGGAGGCTGAGGTTGGTGTTCCCAGCACCAGAGGACCTTCCCAGGGAGTACTAAAGCCCCCAGCCAGTGCACATTTGCTGGGGGGTTGATGAGGAAGGTCCAGACTTCTTAGAGTTCCAGAGGAGGCTCAGGGAGGTGGAAGAGAAGGGGGAGGAAGAGGAAAGAAGGAAGAGAAAAGGAAAACAGAGAAGAGAGTTGTTCAGATGGAAAGGAAGAAAGTAAAGGGAAAGAGGAAGAAGCAGGGAGCACAAGATGAGTTCGGGAGAAGTGACAGACAGGGAGAGAGGGAAGAGGAGGGAGAAGAGAGAAGGAGAGTGGGCAGACAAAACTGTTGGAGGACCCCTGGCCTCTCCAGGGGCTGCCAGTAACTCAGGAACATGAGAAGCAAGAAAAGGGCCCAGAGAAGAAGACCCCGTCACATCTCACCAAACACATGATTCCTAATGATTGAGTCCCAGCTCACATGCCAGCTGTTGTTTCAGCAATCTGTGAGTGGACAAAAGACCTTCCCCTGCACAGCCCCAACTCCTGACTCGGGGGAGGCAGGATGAGGACAGGCTGCCTCTCAGCCCTATCCAAGCTGTCTCCAAGGGGGTTGCCTGTATTCAGGCAGGAAGGATGCCTGACTCCACGGTTGGCCAGCAGCTCCTCTTCCCCAGAGCCCCGGCTCTCTGCCCTCTCATGGAAAATCATAGATAGGGTTTATTTTCTTGATGCTGGTTTGTTTTTCAGTCCTGTCGGCTCTGATATGCTTAATACTTCCCTGGAGAGAAGTGTGAAGCCATTGCAATCTCTGAGGTAAATACCTAATTAGGATGCTTCTGAACAGAGTATTATTTACTTGGGAGAATGTATCTTGGGTCAACGTGCAATTAGGGAGGTTATTTTCTCAAGAGAGTGTGGTGGTTCCGGCAGGCCCTATACTTAAATATGTCGTTAGGTGCTGCTTAAAACACCTTGGGTACCTGAAAGATACCCTGCATTTATTTTTAAGAAATTTGCCTGTTGCAACTTTCATACAGCTGAGCTGCTGGGGTAAGGAGAGCTAAACTGTGATTCTAACTCTATGGTTGAGAGAAGCAAAGCCAGACTGGGTCACCCCCCAACTAAACCAGTAACAGTTAATGATTTAGAGCCAAATAGGCCCATTGATTCAACCAAGACTCTAGTCTAGATCAGGCATGGTGCTTAGTATTTGCATTAAGGGGTTCCTTTTACTCAACACGTATCTGACTTTCAACAGGAAATTACAAAGCACGACAAAAGGCAAAAGAAAATCAAAGAGACAAAGTGGTCATTAGAACCAGACTCCAATACGACACCCATATTGGGAATCAGGCAGAGAATTAAAATTCATATGATTGATAGGTTGAGGACTCTAGTGGAAAGAGTAAAGAACACACAAGAACATATGGATAATGTGAGCAGAGAAATGAAAACTCTAAAAACAAACAAAAAGGAAAAGTGGGAAATCAGAAACATTACAACAGAATGACTGTTTTTGATGAGCTTATCAGAAGACTAACTATGCCCAAGGAGAGAATCAGTGAGCATGGAGATAGGTCAAAAGAAATATCCCAGCTGAAATGCACAGAGGGAAAAAGCCTGACAAAAACATAACCAACAAGCACTATGGGACCACATGGAAAGGTGTAGCATATGCATCATGGGAACACCAAAGGACAAGAAAGAGAAAACGGAGAAGGAACATTTGAAGTATCAACAGCTAAAAGCTTCCACAGCACAGATTTAGGAAGCTCAGAGAACACCACGCAGAATAAATACCAAAATAACAAAATAACCTCACACCTGGGCTCATCACATTCAGACTACAGAAAACCCAAGTAGAAGAAAAATACTGAAAGAAGCCAGAGTAGGAACATACCTTACCTATAGAGGGACAAAGATCAGAGTTAGAGCAGAATTCTCAACAGAAAGCAAACAAGCAGGAAGAGAACGCAGTGAAATATTTTAAATGTTCAAAGAAAAAACTCAGCAACCCTGAATTCTATGTCCAGTGAAATTTTTCTTCACAGGTGAAAAAGAAAGCTTTTCTCAAATAAACAAAAATGGAGGGAATTCATCACCAGCAGACTTGCCCTGAAAAAAAAAAAAAAAGATGATAAAAGAGTTTCTACACACAGAAAGAATATGATAAAGGTCAAACTTAATTTACATAAAGAAAGGGAGAGTGTCAGAGAAGGGATAAATGAAGGTAACGTGAAATCTTTTTATTTTTTCTCGTTCTTAAGTGATATAAAAGATCACTGTTGAAAGCAACAGCAGTAACTGTAATACATGATTACAGCAGAAAGGTAAAGGGCAATGAAGGAGGACAGTGTCGTAAAGGATGGAAGGAGTGATTAGGGGTAAAAGTACGTATGCTACATGTGAAGTGGTATAGAATTATTGGAAAGTAGACTTACATTTTTAAAATGTATTTTGTAACCACTAGGGTAACCATTAAAACAAATTAAGAGTTGTGACTGATATGCTAAGAGCAGAGATAAAGTGATAATATATAAAAATGGCTCATGTAAAATGAGAGAGGGGAGACTTTAGGTTTCTGTCCTGGCCTGTAGGAAGTGTGGACATCACCCACTTTATTCTAACAAGCAGAAAAGCTAAGCAAAATGACAAAGCAACTCTCCTTAAGATCCAAAAGAAAAGTGAAGTCATAGAGCAAACCACAGCCCCCCAAATTGGACAGACCAACAGTTAAATAAATACAGAGAACCATAACTTAATCAAAATAGAAGCCCATAAGCAGCAACCTGGGAGGGAGCCCATGCTGAGGTAGGAAAACCTGAACTGTAATTAACTAGAGGCTCAGTGCAGACAAGTCTGAGAGCTCAAAACTCCAGGGCCACCCAGTCACAGGGGCACCCCTACACTCCTCTGTAGTGCTAGACTTTATGTGGGAGAAGGGAAACACCCAACTCTAGCTCCTTCTAGCCATTCTGTCCCATTGAAGGAGTGGGGGAAAAGCCTGAGAATCATGTGTGAAGTTGACAGTTCAGAGATAGGGACTTGCTAAGACTGAGAACTAACCACAGGACTATGGAATGCTTACACACACACACACACACACACACACACACACACACACACACACCCCTCATCACCACATTACCAACAGCCTATTTACAGCTGTTCCTTTTACCCTATATATCATGTGCAGTTATCAAGAAAAATTACAAGACATGCTAAATGGCAAAAAGCACAGTTTGAAGAGAGCAAGCAAGCACTAAAACCAGATTCAGATATGGCAAGGATGCTGGAATTGCCAGAGGAGGAATACAAAACATCTATCATTAATATGCCAAGACTCCAAAGGATTAAGTAGATCTAGCCAGCAAGCACAGCTGGCCATGTGAGCAAAGAGAAGGGAATTCTAAGAAAGAACAAAAAAGAAGTGCTAGAGGTCAAAAACACTGTAACAGAAATGAAGAATGTTCTGGATGGGAGAATTTGTAGCCTGGACATGGCTGAGGAAAGAAAGAACATGAGTTAGCTTGAAAATGTGATACAAACTCCCAAACTGAAAAGCAAAGAGAACAAAGACAGAATAAAACAGAAAAGAATACTCAAGGACCGTGGGACAATTACAAAAGGTGTAACACACACGTGATGGGAAGACCAGAAGGAGAACAAAGAAGGGAGTAGAAGAAATATTTGAAACAATAATGACTGAAAATTTCCCCAAATTAATGAAAATTTCCCCCAAACACACAAAGCCACAGCTCAGAAGGCACCGAGCAGAATAAACACCCAAAAAACTACACCAAGGCAAATCATCATCAACCTACAGAAAATCAAAGAAAAATAAAAAGTCCTGGAAGAAGCCAGATAGCAGAAAAAAGATGAGAGTTACACCTGACTAAGAAGAGAGTGGAGTGAAATATTTAGTATTAAGAAAAAACCACCAACCTAGAATTCTATATCCTGAGAAATTATCCTCCAAAAGTGAAGGAGAAATAAATACTTTCTCAGACAAACAAAACTTGAGAGAATTTGTTGCCAGTAGACTTGCCTTGCAAGAAATGTCAAAAGAAGTTATTTAGAGAGAAGGAAAATGGTAAAAGTCAGAAATTCCTATCTACCTAAAGAAAGGAAGTCCTTGCAGAAAGAATAATCAAAGGTAAAATGAAACCTTGTATTTTTCATATTCCTAATTGATCTAACAGATGACAGTATTCAAAATATTATTAGTGATTGTTATTAGATGGCAACAATGTATTCAATTATATATGCATGTGAATCTATATATATGTTTATGCATGTTTATATATAAGTGAAATGAATGACATTTGTTGTTGACATAGTTGTACATGTATAGGGCAACCCACTATTAAAAGTAAAAAAAAAAAAAAACTGATAGGCTTAAAAAGGAGAGGAAACAAAATCATAGGAATAATCATAAGAAATGCTCAATTAAAACCACAAATGGCAGCAATGATACAAAAGACAAGAGGGAGAATTTAGGATCATTTTGTTATTATAATATATTAGCTCCATCCATGAAGCAGTAGGAATGTGAACCTGGATTAATATATCTATAATCACTTTGAATGCACTTGGAATGTGAACATTGTCCAATTTCAAAAAAAGTCAAGTCAGCAAATGGTAAACTAATGGGGCTTTCTTACTTAGTTTAGTTAGCGTTGGTAGACCTTTTTGTTTTGTCTTTGTGAATACATTTTAAGAATTTTTAATTTGTATCTGCTTCAGGACCCTCCTGCTATAACTGGGGTGTGGCAGGGAGAATCATGGGGTGATATGGAGACTGAGGAGCAGAAAGATTAGTTGTACATGTATAGGGCAACCCACTATTAAAAGTAAAAAAAAAAAAAATACAACTGATAGGCTTAAAAAGGAGAGGAAACAAAATCATAGGAATAATCATAAGAAATGCTCAATTAAAACCACAAATGGCAGAAAAAGAGTGGAAGACAAAAACATGAACAAAGAATAAGAACAACAAACAGAAAATAGTAACAAATATGGTAGATATTAATACAACTATATTTACAATCACTTTGAACATCTACAGTCTAAATACTTCAATTAAAAGACAGACATTATCAGATTGGATTAAAAAGCAAACCCAATTAGAGCTGTCTATAAGAAACTCACTTTAAATATAAAGACACATAGGGTGCCTGGGTGGCTCAGTGGGTTAAGCCGCTGCCTTCGGCTCAGGTCATGATCTCAGGGTCCTGGGATCGAGTCCCGCATCGGGCTCTCTGCTCAGCAGGGAGCCTGCTTCCCTCTCTCTCTCTGCCTGCTTCTCCGACTACTTGTGATTTCTCTCTGTCAAATAAATAAATAAAATCTTTAAATAAATAAATAAATAAATAAATATAAAGACACATATATATTAAAAGTAAATGGATGACAAAGTGTAAAGCTAAAATAATACAATAACAATAAAAACAAAACAAAAGGGTAAATGTGGCGAAAGATACATAATGTTAACATGAATCAAAAGAAAGCAGAAATACCTATATCAATTTCAGAGAAAACTTCAGATCAAAGAAAGTTATCAGGGATGAAGAGGGACATTATGTGATGATAAAGGAGTCAATTCTAGAAAAAGACATTTTGATCTTTAATGTATATGTGCAGAACAACAGAGTATCAAAATGCATAGGATGAAAACTGATAGAACTACAAGGGAAAATCAATGAATGAACTATCATAGTTGGAGTCTTCAATACTGCTCTGCCAGAAATGGACAGATTCAGCAGGCAGAAAATCGGTAAGGACATTGTTGAACTCAGTAACACCATCAATCAACAGAATATTATGGACATCTATGGACTACTTCATCCAACAACAGCAGAATACACATGGAACACTGACCAAGGTAAACCACATTTTGGGCCATAAAACACACACTAACAAATCTAAAAGAATAGAAGTCATACAATTTCTAGTGTCAGACCACAATGGAATTAAATTAATTCCAGGTAAGATAACTAGGTATTTTGGAGATCAAATAACATACTTCTAAATAACACATGTGTCAAAGAAAAAAATCTCAAAGAGAAATTTTAAAATATTTTGAACTGAATATTTTAACTACATAAAGTGGAAATACAACTTACCAAATCTGTGGATTACAACAAAAGTGGGGTTTTGATGGAAATTTATAGCATTGAATGAATACAGTAGAAAAAGAAGAAATATCTAAAATCAATTAGCTAAGCTTCCAGGTTAGTAAACTAAGATAAAGAGAACAAATTAAATTCAAAGTAAGCAGAAGAAGAGAAATAATAAATACTAAAGCAGAAATAAATGAAATTGAAAATAGGAAGTCAGTAGAGAAAAAATCAATAAAACCGAAAGCTGCTTCTTTGAAAAGATCAATAAAATCAATAAATTATATCCAGGTTAACAAAGAAATAAAGAGAGAAGTCACAAATTACTGATGTCAGAACTGAAAAGACACTACTGCATGTCCCACGAACATTAAAATGATAATAAGTAAATACAAAACAACTCTATGCCCACAAATTTGATAAAACCCAGATGAAACAGACCAGTTCCTTGGAAGACAGAATCTGCTAAAACTCACAAGAGAAGAAATAGCACTAGGTGTGGTGCATAAACAATGACTCTTGGAACACTGAAAAAATTTTTAAAATAAAAAAAATCTGAGGGGTTTGAAGTGGCGGGGGGGTGGGAGGTTGGGGTAACAGGTGGTGGGTATTATAGAGGGCACGGATTTCATGGAGCACTGGGTGTGGTGAAAAAATAATGAATACTGTTATGCTGAAAATAAATTTAAAAAAAAAAGAAGAAGAAGAAATAGACAATCTGAATTGGCCTATATCTATTAACAATATCGAATCAATAATTAATGACCTTCCACAACAGAAAGCACCAGGCCCAGATGGGTTCACTGGTGAATTCCAACAAATATTTAGGGAAGAAATTATACCAAATTTCTACAGTTTCTTCCAGAAGACAGAAGCAGAGGGAATACTTCCCAATTCACTTGGTGAGGCCAGTGTTACCCCAAATCAGAAAAAGACATTACAATGAAACTACAGACCAATCTCTGACAACAATATAGTTGTTATAGTGTCGTACAGAGAAGTCTCACTACCCTAAAAATCCTCTGTCCTTTTCCTATTCTCCTCCCTTGTCCTCCACCTGACAACCACTGATCTTGTTACTGTCCCCATAGTTTTGTCTTTTCCAGAACGTCATGTAGTTGGAGTCAGACTATACATATATAGCCTTTTCAGACCAGCTTTGGTCACTTAGTTGTATCTATCTAAGTTTCCTCTGTGTCTTTGCATGGCTTGATAGCTCATTTCTTTTTAGTGCTGAATAATATTCTCTTGTCTGGATGGACCAGTTTCTTTATCTGTCCACCTGCTGGAGGAGTTCTTGTTTGCTTCCAAGTCTTGGAATTATGAATAAAGCTGCTATAAACATCTGTATGCAGGTTTTGGTGTAGACGCAATTTTTCAACTCTTTTGGGTAAATACCAAGGAACATGACTGCCAGCTTATATGATGAGAATATGTTTTGTTTTGTAAGAAAATACCGCCCTCTCGTTCAAAGTGGCTGTGCCATTTTGCATTCCCACCAGCCATGAATGAGAGGCCCTGTGGCCCCACATCCTCACCAGCAAGTTCAAATTTTGGTTGTGATATCATTTTTATTTGCAGTTCCCTAATGACATATGGTGTGGAGCGTCTTTTCATGTGCTGATTTGCCAGCTGCATATCTTCTTTTTTTTTTTTTTAAAGATTTTATTTATTTATTTGAGAGAGAGAGAGAGAGAGGTCACAGGTAGGCAGAGAGGCAGGCAGAGAGAGAGGGGGAAACAGGCTCCCCACTGAGCAGAGAGCCTGATGCGGGCCTCGATCCCAGACCCTGAGATCATGACCTGAGCTGAAGGCAGAGGCTTAACCCACTGAGCCGCCCAGGCGCCCTGCATATCTTCTTTGGTAAAGTACCTATTAAGGTCTTTGGCCCATTTAATTGTAACAAAGGTAGTACTCTGGGGAAGACGTTGATAATGGGGGGACTTATGTGTGGGTCGGGGAAGGGGGTCAAAACTTCAGGACCTTCTCCTCAATTTTGCTGTGAACCCCAAACTGCTCTTGGAAAATAAAGCCTTTTTTCATTTCATTTCTTTCTTTCTTTTTTTTTTTTTTTTTTAATAAGAGAAGGCAATTGTTTCGCGGGCACAAAATTTCTATTTGGGAAGATGAAAACATTGTAAAGATGAATGGTAGAGGCCCCCAAAACCTTTAACACAGGAAGGTTTTGTTTGTAGAGAGCATTCCTAGAGGTTGAGGGTTGGTTATGAACTTTAGCAAAGGGCTCCTAGTCTAGGTGGAAACAGCGAAACACAGGTCATGGGCACAGGGCCCAGAGATGGCATTGCTGCCTCCTCCAACCTATCTGACCTCAGCCATGGATCCAACCTCCCACACCTTGGTTTTCTCCTCTGTAAGATGGGGAAATGGACATGATGATCCTGCTGACTTCTGAGGCTCTTTTGAGGCCTCAAGAGGTCAGTGTATGAAAAGAACTTTTACTGTGTGACTTGATAAACAGTCACTATTGTCATTTTAAATGCTTTTCTGTATCTGAGCTTCTCAGGCCGGATCTGTAATTATTTCTTGCAGGAAACACCAGCAACTTTGGTGCAGGGAAGTTGCCCTTCCCAAGGCAGCCTGCAGGGCCCTTACCCTCCTCCGACTCCCCCAGGCCCGGGGAGTCTGACTCGAGACAGCTGGGCCAGACCAGGGCCTCTCTCAGTAACGTGACCCAGAGACTGGTGAGCTCGGTCTGTCGGTAAGAGTGGGCTGGATTTGTATAGTCACCAGGGCTCAAGGCCTGGTCCACTGACATCCTGGGAAGCCAGAAGTCACCCAGAAGCAGAAGTTATGGGAGAGTGGGGGCAATGAGGGGTCTGGTTTGTGGGGGCTCAGGGAGAACAGAGGGGAGAGGCAGACTCAATAGATGGGGAGAGATCCCCTGAGGTCCCGCCAACACTTCCCCAACTTCCACTCCATCGGGTTCCCTCACCCCTTACAGTAAAACCCCTTTACACTTGAGTTTTTTTACATGGGTTTCTGTTTCTTAAAACCGAGGTGGCCCTGACTGAAACCTTAATTTGCAGGCCTGTTTCACCCACCAGACCAGGACACCCCCCGGATTTCCAGCACCTACCAGGGCTCAGTAAACTGCTTGTGCGGGAGTGAATGTGTGAGTGGAGCACTCAGAGACAAGCCTGTCCAGGCCCTCCTCCCTGCCCCTGCCTTGTTAATGTCCCTGCATCTGGCTTCGGCCCACTTCCCGCACGCCACATGGTCCTTGGGTCCAAGAAACTCCTTCTTCCATGTCTCAGGATCCCAGGAGGCCAGCAGAGAATTTGCTTAAACTGCAGAGCCTGGAGATCCCATGCACATAGGGGTGGGAAGAGAGAGGTTACTGATAGCCAAAATGTCATCCCAGAAAACGTGGTTAGCCCCACGGAAGCTGGCTGTTTCCAGGGAGGGGAAGGGCCCGTGCTTTATTAATGCCACGGCACTGTGTTCTGGGTGTCCACGCAGGCTTTCCCACTGAGTCCTCGAACCTGTGTCCTGGGGTCCTGAGCCCTGACACCTCCCCTGTCCTGCTCTGTTCCAGATTGCCCTGTGGGGTGACCCCTCTGGGCTGCATTTCCCAGTGAGCTTCTGGCTAGGTTGGGCCAAGAGAGACAATGGTGGAGGACTGGAAGGTGGGGTGGAAGGGAGAAGCAAGCGTTATGTCTCCTCCTCTCTCCTTGTTCGGGTAGCACCCTGGCAAGGGCTGGATTCTCCTGTGGCTTCAGCCTCAGCCCAGTGACCCAGGCTCTGGGCGGCAGTAACACTGACCCCTCCCTGGGGCCTGCCAGCCCATGGTTGTCTTCCTGCTCATCTCTGCACGGCCTCACCTCACCCCTTTGGCGTCCCGGTGCTCCCATCTCTTGTGTAACAAATGTGCTGCCCTAAAGTCACTCAGTTTCTTAAATCCTCCAGGAACCTCAGCTCCCCGAGCCAAACCCAGTATGACCTCTGTGCCCTAGTGAGAAAACAGAACCACAGGGATAAGAGGGGCTGAGTGGCTTTGAGTGAAGACACTGGGTTTGAACCCAGTTTTGACTCTGAGGCCATGTTTTATTCACTCACTTCCTTCCACTGCCCTTGAACATTCCTCCACCCGCTGGGCACGCTGGCCTCAGTCCCACCTGTCCTGTGGCTCTCTCGGGCAGGTCTCATGGCCCTCCCTGGACGGCAGACTCCAGGAGATCTGACAGTGGCTGCTGGGCTCCCTGTTAAAGTCAGACGTGTGGCCCCAGCCCCTGAACACTCCACTGTTCATGCTGGAAAGTGTTTGCCCTGCTCCTTTCCTGGAAACTGCAAGAACAGACTGTTCCAACGAGACTTTAAAAGCTGCTCTGGTTGATTCACTTCATCGTCCTCTCAAAGAATATCTATCCCAAGGATCTGTAATCCTCTCACTACCCGAGCGAGACGTGTTATTTTTTTTTCTAGAGCGTTTCCTGCCCCTGCCTCCACTCCAGCTAGGGACTGGATGTTTTCTGTTTGACAGACTATTAAATGTTCTAGATCTTTCATACCCACAGTGTGGTCTGCTGACTGGCAGCGTCACCCGAGAGCCTGTTGGGAAGGCGAACTCCTAGGCCCCAACCCAGTCATGTTGAATCAGAGCATTTTAACAAGGTCAAGGTTCCCTGAGAATTCCTCGATGCCTTCAAGTTGAAGAAGTCCTGCCCTTAGATGCTTCGGTAAATATTTAGTAGGCAGCGATTGTGTGTGATTTCCTAACAGTGATACCTGCAGGAACATAGTAAGAATTAAATGAATTATACATTGGAATAGTGCTTGACACATAATAAATGCCATGTGTTTGAGTGTAGTAATCATTATGAGTGTAACTATTTGCTGGACCTCAAGTCAAGCACTAGGGGGCCCTAAGATTAATAGATGAACAGGAGCCCTGCCTCAAGGTGCTCTCCGGCTGTCGTGAGATGTATATATAAACCAATAACTGATTGAATATAGCCCGTGCTCTAATGGTTACACACCAAACTGTGGGACCTGAGATTTGGACAGTACCCTGTGATTTACAAACAAAATCCATATAGTACATTACTTGAGCATGAAGCTGCTTTATAAACCACCATGGCCATTATTTCCCTGTAATTGCGCTCAGACGGGGCAATACCCAAGGTCACACAGGGACTCAAATCCAAATCTTTTTAGAAAAAAAAATTTATTTATTTATTTTAGACAGAAAGAGAGAGAGAGAGAGAGAGCATATGCATGCGAGCAAGGTCGGGGCAGCGGGAGAGAGAGAGTCTCAACCAGACTCCGCACCCAGCATGGAGTCTGATGTGGGGATCGATCCCACGACCTGAGCCAAAATCAAGAGTCAGTCGCTTAACCAACTGAGCCATCCAGGTGCAAGATTCTAATCCAAATCTTTTAATTCCAAATTCAGTGTTCTTTCCTGTACCCAATGTCGCTTCTTTGAAAGAGAAGGCACCGGGTGCGGGTAGGTCTTGGAAGGTTCAAGGTGGAGGGAAAGGGGCAACCAGGG
Organism: Mustela erminea; assembly: GCF_009829155.1. NCBI lineage: Eukaryota > Metazoa > Chordata > Mammalia > Carnivora > Mustelidae > Mustela > Mustela erminea. Next base: position 117,164,499 of record NC_045618.1, read on the forward strand.
AACAGCATCTTCGCTCATGTTGGACTGGCTTCTCACTTTGTATTCCTCGTTGGAGAAGGATGGTGATCATGTTTGGAATCGAGCTCGCTCCTTCTCAGAAGTTACAGACAAGTGGAAATGGAGCCCAGGCAATCAAGGGGGCTCAGGATCACTCTTGCATCTGGGGGTTTGCAGGCAATTCCAGCAGTGCACATACTGCCCCTCTAACATTGACTTTTTTAAAAAAGCAGGTCTCAGGCTCCTTCTGGAAGCTCGGCTGAGGAAGCTTTGTCTACCCATCACTCTTGCAGCACATGGAGTCTTTGAAGCAGGCTCTCCCAGTGACGGGTGAATACAGCGGTTCTCAAAGTTTGTGCCCCAGACCAAAGTGTGGGTGTCACTGTGGCATCCCCTAGGAAATTGTTAGAAATGAAAACCCTCCAAGCCGCCCCAGAGCTATGAGGCGGAGACTGGGGGAGGGAGGCCAGCTGTAGGTGTTTTAACAAGCCCCCCAGACGATTCTGAGCATGAGAACTGCAGATAGTGTTGTCCAATACAACTTTGTGCGACATTGAAAATGTTCCCTATTTGCACTGTTGGATATAAAAGGCACTAGCCGCATCTGGGTACCAAGCCTGGGAAACTTGGTAGCTGAGGAACTGGATTTTAAGTTTTATTTACTTTTAATCAACTTAAATAGCCACACATGGCCATTGGCTACCTCAATGGACAGCGCAGGTCCAGAGGACAGTCCGCCCCCCCCCCCACAGTTCACATATTGCAAATGGTCACAGGATTCCCCAGCCAGGTGGCAGGTGGGTTGTCTGAAAGGCATAAGGAAAGAAGATTTCAGAAAGGAGATGCTTCATTGCCGGGCCCAGGGAGAAGCCAGGTCCTGCTGAAGCTCAGTAGAGACCATGCAGGAATGGACATTTCCTAGAAACCCTGGTCTGTGTGTCCACAAAGGTGGCATGGGTAGGCACTGGCCACATCCTCAAGGAGAGGTGCTGAAATAGACAGATGGGGACAAACAGGGCAGTGGTGGGTGGCAGCTCAGAGGGCTCATTGACTCATAAGCTAATGATTCACGTAGACTAGAAAAAGAGGAGATGTCAGCAAAAGAAGACAGGCATGAATTACAGCAGGACAGATTCTGGTCTGACCCAGGAAGGACGGCTTGATAGGGTATCTGAGACAAGTCTTGCTGTCGGAATCTGGGAGCCTCTGCCCTGCAGGGGAAGCGTGGGGTGGAGAGAGCGTCCCTGCATCCTGGCTCCTGTTTCATTGACTAGCTAACTGATCCTGACCTCGAGCCTTGACCTTGTTGGCCTCTTTTATCAGAAAAAAAGGAACCGCGGGCGCCTGGGTGGCTCAGTGGGTTAAAGCCTCTGCCTTCAGCTCAGGTCATGATCCCAGGGTCCTGGGATTGAGCCCCGCATCGGGCTCTGTGCTTGGCAGGGAGCCTGCTTCCCCCTCTCTTTCTCTGCCTGCCTCTCTGCCTACTTGTAATCTCTGTCTGTCAAATAAATAAATAAAATCTTTGTAAAAAGAAAGAAAGAAATAGAGGAACCAAGAGGCAGAATGCCAGTTTGATGGGACAGAACAGCACGGTGATTATGAGTTCAGGCTTCTGGAACCAGCCAGATACAGGTGTGATGCTCAGCATGGCCTCAGCAGGACCCCATGTAAGGCACTGAACATTCCCATGCTTTATCCTCACCTGTAAACTAAGTCCACTAACAACAGAGATCTCCTAAAGACTACATAGATGCAAACCTATAGCATAGTGCTGGGCACGTAACAGGAGCACAGTTATCATTTAAAAGCTTGCTAAGTGCTCAAAAGCCTTTACTCATCCTCACTCATTTACTCCTTACAACAACCCAAAGAAACAGTCCTGATACTTGCCCAAGATCACCTACCCGGTGGGTAGCTGAGCCAAGATACAAACCCAGCAACTAGCTCCACAGTCCATGTTTCCAAAAGCTTTTGTAAAGTGCCTCCCTAGAGATGACTGGGAGGCCCAGTAGGTTAAGCTTCTGACTCTTGGTTCTGGGTCAGGTCCTGATCTCAGGGTCATGAGATCAAGCCCCTTGTCAGGATCGATCTCTCTCATTCACTCGCTAAAATAAATAGATCTTTTTTTTTTAAAGACTTTATTTATTTATTTGACAGAGATCACAAGTAGGCAGAGAGGCAGGCAGAGAGAGAGGAGGAAGCAGGCTCCCCGCTGAGCAGAGAGCCCGATGCGGGGCTCGATCCCAGGACCCTGGGGTCATGACCTGAGCCGAAGGCAGAGGCTTAACCCACTGAGCCACCCAGGCGCCCCAATAGATCTTTAAAAAAAATAAATCAAGTGCCTCTGTATACACTCACTTTTGTTAGTGTCCACGTGCAAAACGACGGGATATAGGAAACAGGATAGCATATCAAGAACCAGGAGCTAGAGGTCCTAATTCCAGTCTCCTTACTTTGTGACCGGGATCCCAGTTCCTCCCACCTTCAGTGTTCTCATCTGTGCAATAAAAAGTGCGGACTAGTTGGCTCTCAGAGCCTCAGGAGCCATGAAAGTCTTCAGACAGACTTGCAACCCAACTTTTTGCTCTGAGTAATTTAAACCCATTTTGCCTGGTATTCAGAGGGAGATGGGAAGTCCCTAGAGGATCCTTCTAGGTCCTAGACCATTTAAAGGATGACCTCACCCCAAGCACTCAGAAGGGTCTAGTGGGAAATGCCAAGAGAGTAAGGCCAGACCTAGGATCCCAGCCCTGACTTGGCAGAGTCAGCTTAGGCAAACCATGCCCTTCCCTGTGCGGCCTCACAGTCAGGCTTCCTGTGCCCACCTTCTCTACCGCTCTGGCTGGGCATTCCCCCTCCCAGCCCCAGGGGTGAAGGTTAACTGGTCTAGTCAGTCACATAACTCCACCCCCCATTGGTGATTGGCTGCTACCTGAGTCCCGGTCTCGATCCTGGCCAATGAGGGGGAGCGACCAAGGTGCTGTGGAGAGAGGATTCCTCCCTCATAGTCCAGCCCCAAAGGTGAGCCTGCCTTCTAAGAGGACTGTATGGATGCCAGGAGCTGCTGTGGCCACTTTGTGACCATGAGGAGTAGTGGCAAGAGTCACAGAGCAGCCGGGACCTGGTGTTAGGGAGCCTGTGGATTAACCAGCCCTGCTGCTAGCAGGACTACCTTTCAAAGACATAATGAACCTATTGTAGTTGAAGTCTCTTTTGGTCCAGCACTCTCTTTCCTACAGTCAAATGCGTTCTAAATTACACAGTTAGTGTTCTCATTTGTCAAATGAAGATAATACCACCAGGTTCTTGGGAGGATAAAATAAGATGAAAGATGTGAAAATGCCGAAAGCCTCCGAGAGTGCCTTCCTACTACAGTGGCCCAGAAGCTAACACTTTAAAAGGTGTGTGTGCAGGGAAGGGGAGTGTTGTCGGTTCCCCTGTGACCCACTGATGGAAGATTCAACACCCAAGGGGCTTTTCTGTGGCGCGGAAGAAACCCCCACAATGGTGTGGACTTTCCTTAATGCTTGATTTGTTCGCTTCCATCTAATCAACAGAATGCATAAAATCCATTTTTCTCCATTATAAATAAGATGAATTCAATGTCTATAAACAAGTTAAAATGAAGTGGCAGACAGTGCATCTGAATCTTTTGGGTACTTTGAAGCCCTCACATAGCAGACAAAACTTTCAGAATCACAATGGTTGTACAACTCCCTATGATACTCATAACTGACACTCATCTCAAACAGAGAAACCGTAGCCCTAACTCGTTATTTTATACTTGATATATTACCTTGTCAGGATTATTGCTACATTTATTTATTCTTCGTTGCATTTTTGTATCATCCTAGGGTTTTAGTAATATTTTATCCCTTCCCGGGAAGTCATTCATCTTACCAAAGACTTGCCAAAAAACAGAGGACACTTTTTCAGACAAGCTGAGGACACAGAACTGGGCTCATTGGTTCTTGGCCGGGACATGCACCCGCATGCACAATTTAAAGTGATTCAACATGAGTCCCAGGCCCCCAGGTTGGGTCTCTTTTTATTAAGAAAGCAACAACAACAACAACAATAACAAACAAACAACAACAACAAAACTTTAACTTGTGATGACTTGGGAATTTTAAGTGTATGTCTTCTTATGGATTTTTTTTTTTTTTTTAAGTTTCCAAATGTGGTGACTTCCCGGAGATGACGTAATGAGAATACTTCCCCTGAGAGATAGTCTTTCCCCAAACCCATCATTGCCATCTGACCAGGAGAAAAACATTTGACAAATCCAAACCCAGGGACATTTCACAAAATACCTGATCGGCACTCCTCAAGAGGTCAGGTGATCCAAAACAGGGAAAGTCAGAGAAGCTGCTGCAGACCAGGGGAGGCTAAGGAGACAGGAAGTCTGCCTGGAACGTGGCCGCCAAGATGGGTTCAAGAACACAACAAAGACATTAGTAGAAAAACTGATATAATCTGAATAAAGTCTGGAGTCTACTTACTAGTAATATACCAATGTCAATCTCTCAGTTTTGACATATGATAAGTGATCAGGTATGTTTGGACATGAAGTTTCCATTGTGGATGATGTCCACTAAGTTCTGGAGATTGTGCCCATAGTCAACAATATGTATTGTGCTCTTCAGAATGTGTTAAGAGGGTAGATCTCATGTTAAATGTTTTATGAAACAAACAAAACACAGGGGATATAAAGACACTCTGGGAGATGTTGGATATGTCTATTATCTTGACCGTGGTACTGGTGTCACAACTGTTGGCATACTTCTAAACCCACAAAACTGTACACACGAAATATATACTGTACTTTGTGTATCAATTATACCTTAATTAAAGCCTTGAAAAAAAAAAGTCAACACTAGAAAAACTGAGAACGAGAAGTCTCTGTGACTAGTGGGATCTTAGAGCCTCAGTATCTGACAGATTATCTTTGTGACCTTTCTCAAAATCTAAACTTATCCTAGATGAGTTTATTTTTAAAATGAGTGCCTTAGCCAGGGCTCCCCGAGAAGCAGACTCAGAGATAAGGATATGAGCGGAAGTAGTTTCTTAAGGAGGTGATTCTAGGAACCGCCTGGCAGGCAGGAAGTGAGGACGTGAGACTGGAAAGGGAACGATCTAGAGAAGGCCTGCTGGCAAGCAGGGTACCGGTGTGGGCCAACCGGGACAGTCCTGCCCAGAAATACAGGAGATGGTGTAGATCATAGCCCAGCGTTACTCCAAGTGGGAAGGAGGGGAGCCAGAATATCTATCCAGCATTCCATGCAGCTATTGGTAGAGCACCATCCTGGAGCTGGACACTTCTGCCTTGCGTGGGGCCAAGCAGGCTCCCTTGGCCACAGACAGCTCCTGGGTAAAGAGCTGCAGGGCTTCGAGTCAGGTGACTGAGGGATGACACGTCCCCCATGGGGGAGACAGACAGGACACAGATGGCACCTGCCATGCTCGGCTTCTTTCCCAGAACTGCTTCTACCTTTAAATGTTTCTGGGCTAAGACGTCTTACCCATTACCCTACTAGGATGTGTCGAGCTGGTACAATATGATTTGTAATTTATGCGGTATTCTTTATTCAAATGTTATTATAATTAACATAAGGCCACCTAAAACTTTCATCTCCTGCTTGATGAGGGATTGAATCAGCAAAGTGAGCTCCTCTCCTGAGAGTTTCTGATGAGTTGTCGCTGGGGAACCTTCTGTTGAGCTCTCTTTCTCCCTGCTTCTTGCATGTGCCCGCCCATGCCAGTCAGCTTTGGGGCCCCTCTGCCTGGGTTTTATGTGACGGCTGTGCTCATCGACCCTTCCTGCCCTTGCTACTGTGTCTGTTGATTCTCAGATTATTTGATTTACTCGCAGTTCCTGGTGTTTGTTCTTCCCTGCTTATGCAGATAGAAACAATGACATAATCTGTCGGATACCAACCAGGAAAGCAGAGGTCATTTCAATAGTTTCCACGGAGGGAATTTATCAAAGGGAATTGGTTCTAGAGTTAAGAAGCCCACAGAGGTTGCGTGAGGTAACTGAGATTAGCAGCGAGAAAGATCTGCTGGCAGTTCTTGGGGCCCAGTGGGACAAAAAAAGAGAAAGTGCAGGGGGCATAGAACAGCTGACAGTCACTGCAGGAGACACAGAAGAGTAGGGAGAGATTCCCCCAGCTCCTTTCCTCTTTTTCTCAGCCTCCTTCCCACTGGCCAGCCCCTGCCAGAAGCCCAGAAATGCAGCCTGTAGGAGGCGGTCCCTGCGTCATGCAGAACAGTGAACGGTCAGGAGTGAATCTGAGACTCACACGTAGGTCTCCTGTCATTGGAACCGGCCACCCACCTTACGGAAGAAACAAAGTATTCTATGCATTAACACTCCCTTATTGACTAAAAGAAAAAGCAACTGTATCCTACTGGTGATCCTCCTCAAATCACTCAACTACCCTTTTGTAGGTTAGACGAATTTTTCTCATTTGCATATCATTACGAATTCATGGCCTCTCATGAATGCTCCAATTAATTGCCTTATTAAATGGTCAAATTGTCACCCTGTCCATGTGAGCACTTCTAGGATGCCCTTGGCATCCTTGAAAGCATTCTTCCTTTCTGGCAGCAAGATGATCCAAAACTTTCCATCCTAATCCCCCCCACCCCTACCCCCAGCCATGGAATCAGCCACCTTCCCAAAAAACCCCACTCCATGAACAAAGACCAAGCATCAAAGATCAAAACCTGGCTACAATGAGTTGATCCTTGATAGTGACCAACCTGGGAGCATTTCTTTCTATCAGGAGTTTATCTTGATAGTTCAACTCAACACAATGTCTTGTGGAACCTCACCTTTTAAAAATAGCATATTGTTGTCCATGACCAAGATTTCTTCTTTTAAATTATTTTATATATTTTTAAAAGATTTTATTTATTTATTTGAGAGAGAAACAGAGACAGTGAGAGAGAAAGCACAGTCCAGGAGAAGCAGGCTCCCCACTGAGCAGGGAACCTGACTCGGGGCTCGATACCAGGACCATGGGATCATGACCTGAGCCAAAGGCAGATGCTTAACCGAGTGAGCCACCCAGGTGCCCCCATGACCAAGATTTCTCATGTGCCCAGTTGGACCAAAGTGCCTTGAGGAAGTGGCAGGGGAGTGTTGGCTTCAGAAAAGACTGAATCAGAAGCCAAGCCTTGAAACATCATGACCCAAGGACATGCTTAGGAGTGCCAGGCACTGCTCTGAGCGCTCCCCCTGCAGGATCTCACTCAGACATCCCAACCCTCAGCAAGTATGATCATTATTCCTGTTTTATAGACAAGAAAACCGACTCGGGAGGGTAAGCGTCCGTGGTCCCGCTAGACGTAACCCGCAGAGCTATACTCTTCACCACCGACTACAGGACTAGGCTGGGTTGTCCCGGGTTCCCAAACAAAGCCTCTCCACTCCCACAGCCACACCTCGGCACCTGCTGCCTGCTAGCTGTCCTTTGCTTGGGACACCTCCTTGACCTTCAAGTTCCAGCTTGAACGCTCTTCCTCCTTGCTCCGTGCTCCTTGTACATCTCAACACACATTAGGGTCATGTGTGTGCCTGTGCATGTGTGTGTGTGTGTGTCCCGTTACACTGTGAGCCCCTCAGGGACAGATTCTGTGTTTCATTCATCATTCATTACACTCAGTGCCTAGCAAGTAGCAGGTACTCAAGTCAGACTTGATGAAGGAAGAAATACAGCACCCCCGCTCTCGAGTAGCTCAAGGAAATGCTTCTAACACTTGGCATAAGCTAAGGGATCACCCATCCCCCATGCTCATTTCCTATTTATTAAATGGGGCATCCCCCTGCTAACCCACATCTTAAATATGCACCCATATTGGACGGACGCTTCTCTGAAAATGTGTGAGTCTTTATCTGCTGTGGAAAACAGCTGAATTTGCTCCGGTCCTCACGGTTTCAGGTGACAATCTGAGAGGTCAGTGAAAACTGGATTAGAGTCAAGGCTAAGGACTCCCCAGCCTCCTTTCAAGGGTCTGAGGGCTTGTGAGAAATCTCTACAAAGAAGCAGTGTTCTTGCCAGCTGGCTTTGGATCGCTCCATGCACACACACACACACACACACACACACACACACAGCCTTGGTAACCAACAGTTACTAAAAAAAGCCCCAGTGCAGCCACATTCCCCACAATGAGAAATCCTCTGGTAATACCGGGGGCATGAACAAGTTTCCTCCGAAGCATTTCGTGTGCCTTACTCCGAACCGCCTGGGGAGCACGCGAGTCCAGGGGTGCGCAGACTCCAAGACTGGGGGTGGGGGGGAGGACTCTGGGACCATCGTCCGTCAGGGTTCCTCAGACTGAAGCTCTGTGAGCATTTGGGCAGCGCAGGGGTTGGTGTGGCCGAGGCTGCTTAATGAATGCGTAATTAGCACCACGTTGTTCTGCCCATGGCCAGGGTTCAAGTCCTTGAAAACAATCTGTTCCCTGAAATAGGTTAAAACCCCCTCTACCGCCTCTGTTACCTCACTTACTCTAGTGACTCAGCCACAATGCCTATATGTGTAAAGAAAAGTCCCTGAAGAAATTATTAGTGTTGGCATAGCAACAATATGCTAATTGCATCTTCCCTAAAAGCAGGCCAGCGGGACCTCTCCCCCTGTGGGTCTGGTTACTGTGCGCTTCAGGAGAGAGTAAAACTGCATTCCTTAGAATGCAAGCCATATTCCATACCCTCCTTTTTCACCCCCGCCCCACCCCCCAGTTTAACCCAAGTTCATAAGGTTTGGGTGCGTTTTCATGCTTCTGTGCTAAAACAGAACACACACTGAGACTCAGTCCACAAGCTCTTCTTGACGTCGGGGCATCAAGGAGAAACGAGGTCATTGTCTTTCCTATCTTCCTTTGTCCTCTACCCCCAGAACCTCCCCGCACCTCCGAAGTCTAACTAACCAACTGAGGGCGGCTGCTAAGAAGCCCGGTGAGAGGGACAGCTTTGAACAGTTACTGTGTTTGGGGCTGCAAATAACAGAGGAGCCGAGGCAAAGCGAATTAAACCGGAGAGAAGATTGGCGAGGGCACGCAAAGACGGCGGGGCAGGGTGGGCTTCGGGTTGCTCCATTTTGTGCTCAACGATAGAGTCAAGGACTCAGGTTCTCTCCAGATCTCTGTTTGCCCATCCCAAGCCCTGAAACTCCTTCTAAGTCTGTACCCCTGTGGTCGTGGCTACTAGCACTCAAGGGGGAGAAGAAGAGTGACAGAGAGATGGACACACAGAGAGACAGAGAGAATGGATCTGGCTTCTCAGCCTTCCACAAAAGGTAGAGCCTTGTCCCAGAGACCTTCAGCAAATCATGTCTTGTGTCTCGTTGGCAGAATCAGGTCATGTCCGTTCCAGACCCAGGAAATAGCAGGGTACATGGGATTATTCCCAGATGCCTCAGGATCACCCTGCGAGATGAAGTTAATTTTTCAAATTGAAGTTTTACTCTGCTCTGTGGGGAGGGTGGATGGACAGGGGGGGACGCCACCATTATGTCTGCTATTACAACAGTGTGGAGTACTGCTAGCCTACTACACCTACTACTACACCCCTACTACACCCCTAGCCTATGAGTTAGCGCTACTAGGACATGGGCAAGCACTGCTAGAAGGGGAAGACTATACATTCTGCTATCACGGTCTCACCTTAACTGCCCTCAAGCTTGGGCTCGGTCACCAGAGACCTACCTCGAAAGGCAATGGGAACTGGAGGCTGGGGTCTGGCAACCCTTGTTCCACCTGGGAATGAAGTACAACCTCTCTAGTGCTTCATTCTTTAATCCTCAGTTGTGACGTGTGACTCTCAGCAGAAGTGCCGCGCTCTGCTGGTGGCCCACAGGGGCTGCTCTCTGAAATCCGGGCAGATTGTGGACAGAGAAGTTCCCACAACGGCAGAGTGGAGAACATCTCTCCACTCAAGTCCCCTTTGTCTTGAACCTTTTTATCTGTGAAGTACCTGCGTGGAAGGAGTATAGTATTATGTAAATAAAGAAACACTTACTAGCCACAGAGCGTTCGTAAGAGAACCTGGGCAATTAAAATAGCAATGGCGGTCCCTGCACAGTTTCCAATGTTTCGCTTGCCTTTATCATATGAGCCTCGGAGGAACACTGGGAAGCGGGTAGAGAAAACTGTATTATCTCCATTTAATAAGGGATGAGGCTTCGGAGCTTAAGTAATTTGCTTCAGCACTGGTGGACCTCCGATCTAACTTGCACCCAAAAATACAAAAGGAACTCTTAAAGTTCAAGGTATGAAAAGCAACAACCAACTTATAAGAATGACAGAGAACTTGAATAAACACTTTATCAAAGAGGCCATAATAATGGCAAATAAATACGTGAAAGATGGTGCAACATCATTAGCCATGAGGAAAACACAAATCAAAACCACAAATACCAACGCACACCAGCTAGAATGGCTACAACAAGAAAGACAGACAATACCGAGAGCTCAAGGATGCAGGGGACTGAGACACTTTCAGTGGGGATGTGAAAATAGTACAGCCGCTTTGGAAAATGGTTTAGCACTTTCTTATAAAGCTAGATGTGTGCCTCCCATAGGACCCAGCAATCTCACTCAGGGATATTTATGTCTAGAGAAGTGAAAACTTAGGCTCACACAAAAACCTGTACACAGATAGCAGTTTTATTTGTGAAAGCCCCAATCCAGAGACACCCAGATGGCCCTCATGGGGTAGAGCTCAAGGCTGTGGAATATTACTTAGCCATAAAAAAAGAATGAACTGTTAATGACGAACCTCGAAAACAGTGTGCTGAATGGGGAAGCCAGTCTTGAAAAATTTATTGCCTGTACGATTTCATGAACCTGATGTTCTCAAATAGGCAAAACTGCAGTGCATGGCGATCTGGTCCACATCTGCCAGACCTCTGGGTGGGGGAGAAGGATGGCCATGAAGAGGGGTTTTCTGGGGGCACTGGATCTGTTCTGGGTGGCAAACCTAGAAATGTATTCAGGTGTTGACATTTAGAGCACTGTATACTGGAAGGAAAAAGAGCCAAATGTTACTGTATGATCTTTTTTTTTTTTAAGATTTTATTTATTTATTTGACAGACAGAGACCACAAGTAGGCAGAGAGGCAGAGAGAGAGGGGGAAGCAGGCTCCCTGCTGAGCAGAGAGCCTGATGCGGGGCTCTATCCCAGGACCCTGAGATCATGACCCGAGCCGAAGGCAGAGGCTTAACCCACTGAGCCACCCAGGCGCCCTATGATTGTTTTTTTAAATAAAACTTTGTAAAGAGTCAGTGGCTTGTAGACCACTTCAACTCCTTGTCCACTGCTGTCTCTACCACAACACACAACTTGGATCAGCTCACGACTTTGCTCAGGGCACAGCCCCCAGGCCTGTGCTCAAAAACTTGTCTCTTGCAGAAAATTCTAATGAACTTTACTCTCCGTTTTCCCTGCTCATGGAAGTAGGATGTTAGAAGGGGAAGGCATGGAGCTGCTGGAAGCAAACACATTGGCAACAACAGCAAGCGATGGGTGCTTAGAAAAAAAAAAAAAAAAAGAGGCTGAAAACCAAAAATGCAAACCTACACATTCAAAACATGGTCATGTCCAGGGCCAGGTTGTTCAAGGGCTAACAGCCCCCAAACACACACCCACATGTCAGTCCTGGTTCCTGATGAGGAACCTGAATCCCAAGAGAAGTGTGGAGGGAGGGGGGTTCCAGGCTCTTGGTTCTCCCTGAACAACAGCAGAAGGAAGTCAGTAGGGGAGGCCAGTCATGTCCACTCTACTCATGAGCAACCCTGAAGGTTGAAAGCATGTCCGTTTGTCCTTTAGTTGGGACAAGAATTTGGACAAGGGGATGTGGACACCCAGTACACCTACCAATGGCCAGGATCTCCCTCGAGAAAGGTCTTGTTGCTGTCTCTCCCTCCCATCACCAGTGATCATCACAGCTAACATTTACTGAACACCTACTATGTTCCAGACCCTCTCTTAAGAGTTTCAAATGGACTATCCCATGTAATCCTCACAACAGCCCTATGAGGAGGAACCATAATAAGCCCAACTTTACAGATACAGAAACTGAAGTCAGAGAGGGCAAGTGACTGGTTTGAAGTCATACATCCAGCAGGTGGTAGAGCCGAGACCATCTAGCTCCACAGCTTCCCCTCACAACCACAGTGCCGCATGCCTCGAAGAGTGAGCCGTGACATGGAAGCAAGCACAAAGGAAATTGGCTTTAGAGCTGAAATAGAAGAGAAGAGAAAGTAAGGTCGAATAAGAAATTGGGTCTTCCTTAGGACCCTGCTGGGCATGACCCCGAGCTCAGAGGATCAGCTGCCATCGATCTATCCTGCCTTGCCTGGGGGGTGGTTCCCCAAAGGAAGATGATGCAGTAAATGCCTCTACCCCATGGGGACCAAATATGCCCCGTGATCAGGGTTGAGACTGGGAAATCTCAGGGATACCATGCCAGCTCGAACCTTCTGTTCCAACAATCCATTATGGCCCTCTGAGGTCTGACTTGTCCCAAATAGTCCCCGGGTCTCCTGGGTTACCTACGCCCCACCTCCATCCCATGCTGACCTGAATCCGGGCAACTGCTGACGCAAAGGTTCTCATTATTATTAGACTCATGGGTAGTCAGAATGACTTTTGTTGTTTTGATTTTTTTTTTTTAAGCAGGAAATCAGATCTCAGCCAATTGTAGGAATTCAGCTCACTAGATGAATTAAATGGAGGGAAAGGAGAATAAAAAACATTCCCAAACAAATGGAATGAACGGGCCAAGTGAAGAGATGGCTTCCATCCACAGTTCTGCAAAATGTGAGAAGTGGGCTTCTTCTGGCTTGAGATTGAGGGACTGGGGAGTTGCCATCATCCCTGCTCCCCGCTCCCTCTTCCCTCCACACTTCAGGCTGGGCTGAGGAGTCTGGATTTTATTAGCCACCAAAGAGGCCTGAGGCATCTTGGGGTCAGGCCCAGACAGGTAAACCAGTGAGTGATGGGTTGACCAGAGTCTACAGCCCTCTTTCCTTCCTGGAATCTCAGGTCAAGGCCCTGGAGGGTCATTGCTCTGGAGAGGCCCTGAGACAGCAGAAGAGGGAAGCCGATGTATGGACAGTAAGGCCTAGAGGAGGCTCAGGGAAGTTCCCCAAGCCACCATTCCGAAGGAAAATGCTTCTGAGCTAGTTGTCTTTCCCTTTGAGAAAGGCCCTCTTTTTCCTGGGAATTCAAATCTTCCGTGGACATCCACAGGAATTAAAGCAGAGAGGAGTGATTCCAGAATACCTCCCTAACAAGACGTTCTCTGGGTTCCTGAGATGTTCTGATCAGCCCTGCGCCCTGTTCAGTTCATGGCCCACCTAGAACCTAACAAAGCAGAGGCCAGTGCCTCCTCTCCGTTCTTCCTTAGAAACGAAACGTGGGGTTTATTGGGTATAGCAATGCACTCAGGTTTAAAGGCACTAACTCACCTGGGAAATGCAATTTTTGTCCCTTCTTCTCATCAGCATTCCAGAAATTGACCTCTATGTGCAAATCTGTTCTTAACTACTTATGTAGAATTTTCCCACCCAGGCTCAGCCCTCTGTGTTTCAGTCCAGACCTAACAGGTGGAAGGAGTTGACCGCCTGTGCATGTAAAGGAAGGAGAGAATGCTGACTGATTTTTATTGAACTCTGTGTGCCTGGAACTATGCCATACCAAAAATAGCTCCAACATGATGAATACAGTCCATGTACCAAGCCCCTTCCTTGTGGGGAGACTTCCAGTTTGATTCAAAGCAGATTCAGATGTGCCTGGACAAGTCAGGAATATCAGTGGGGAAGACCCCATCAGAAATCTCTTTGCACTCAACATATCAGATGAAGGGCTAGTATCCAAAATCTATAAAGAGCATACCAAACTCAACACCCAAAGAACAAATAATCCAATCAAGAAATGGGCAGAGGACATGAACAGACATTTCTGCAAAGAAGACATCCAGAAGGCCAACAGACGCATGAAAAAGTACTCCACATCACTTGGCATCAGAGAAATACAAATCAAAACCACAATGAGATATCACCTCACACCAGTCAAAATGGCTAAAATTAACAAGTCAGGAAATGACAGATGCTGGCGAGGATGCGGAGAAAGAGGAACCCTCCTACACTGTTGGTGGGAATGCAAGCTGGTGCAACCACTCTGGAAAACAGCATGGAGTTTCCTCAAAGATTTGAAAATAGAGCTACCCTATGACCCAGCAATTGCACTACTGGATATTTACCCTAAGGATACAAATGAAGCAATCCAAAGGGGCACGTGCACCCGAATGTTTATAGCAGCAATGTCCACTATAGCCAAACTATGGAAAGAACCTAGATGTCCATCAACAGATGAATGGATAAAGAAGATGTGGTGTATATATATACAATGGAATACTATGCAGCCATCAAAAGAAATGAACTTTCGCCATTTGTGACAACGTGGTTGGAACTAGAGGGTATTATGCTTAGCAAAATAAGTCAATCAGAGAAAGACAACTATCATATGATCTCCCTGATATGAGGAAGTAGAGATGCTACATGGGGGGTTTGAGGGGTAGGAAAAGAATAAATGAAACAAGATGGGATTGGGAGGGAGACAAACTATAAAAGAATCTTAATCTCACAAAACAAACCGAGGGTTGTCGGTGGTGGAGGGGAGGAGAAGGTGGTGGGGTTATGGACATTGGGGAGGGTATGTGCTATGGTGAGTGCTATGAAGTGTGTAAACCTGGCAATTCACAGACCTGTACCCTGGGGCTAATAATACATTATATGTTTATTTTAAAAATTAGAAATTATTTTTTTAAAAAAAGTCTCTTTGCACTGAGGACTAACAGACCTCCTGGGAGAGAACTTATTCCAACAGACAAAGGGAAGTTACCCAGCATGTGTGTGGCAACATCCATTAGGACTAGTTTTGGCTGAATATAGCAAGAAAAAAAAAAAACCTTAAAATGACTATAGCTCAAAAAAGATTCAAGTTTATTTTCCTTTCATACAAAAGGATCCATAACCAATGGTTCAATACTGGCATGGAGATTCTGTGGTGTAATCAGGGACCCAGACTTCAGTTTTTCTGTTCCACCATGCAGGGACATAGCTTCCATCCTCCACCTGTCCTCCTGGTCCAAGACAGCTGCCGCAGCTCCAGCCATCGCAATTCACACTGGTTGGCTGAAAGAAAGAGGAAAGAGGCTAACAAGGGACATGCTTCCAGCTGCATCAGTTCTCTAGGCAACCTTCCCTAACCGCAGAACTTCTGCTTAAAACCTGTTGGCCAGAACTGTCATATGGATATATTGAGTTCTAAGGGAGGCCAAGAAATCTTGTCCTTTAATTCAGGTGGCAAGAGGCCCAGCTGGAAATCAGTGTTTACTTCCCAAGGAGAGAGGAAGAGATGGATTTCTGGATAGACAATGAGGAATCTCAGCTAGAAAGCCTGACCTCGGCTCTGCCTCCAGTCCTGCCTTGTGGCGGCATGATCCAGTCTCAGGAAAGTAGGAGGCTGCAAGGAAACTCTGAGAGATAGGGACCTAATGAATGCTAAATCGGGATCCCTCCCACTGGAGAGTAACATTTGAGAGGAAAGGAGAGCTTTCCCCAAATTATAGCTCAGCTTTGAAAGGACTCAGTGAGAGACAGTGGTCAAGGTGCCCGGCAGGGCAGCCCCAGTGCACAGGGGTAGCTGACTTCTTGGTGAGCCCATGTGCAGGGCATCCCCTAAGTGGCTTCCCAAACACGTGAAGGAGGGGACAGTGGGGTTCTCCTGTCACCAAGAATCTGTGAAACTTAGCTTACCAGTGTCCAAGGGACCCTGTTCAGACTCCAGACGAACACCTCTTTGGAGAGGGCCAAGATGCAAAGGTTTTATAAATCGATGGTTAGATTAAATTAGGACCAACACCAAAATATTCTACTGTTTTCACTGTTCTACACATTCCTCCCAGTGTGCATATGGTCAAGACCCACATACAATTCACTTTTTTATAAGTTGATACAGGAAGTTTGGCTCCAAGCTTTTCCATTTTTTTCAGAGAGTCCTTTGCATTTGCAGATCTACCATTTCCAAAGCGCTTTTGGACCCAGTGGGTCATCCAGACTCACAGTGATCTGTTGTGAGGACACTATTATTTTTCCCGTATTACAGACAAGCAGATGACTTCAAAAGAAAGAGCTGAATGTGAAATGATTTTCCCAGCATCACCCAGCTGGGATGCACTACAAATGGAAGTGGAGACACGTCTGCTTCTCTTTTGGTCCCCAATAGAAGGTGCAGGGTTGGGGGTGTGATGTTGACATTTTCCGCTGTTTGGGCTATAGCTAAAATTTTCAAGACAAAAGATTAAGGTGATCATGGAGACAGCAGCTGTCACACTTCATTTTGCCAAAGGATCACCTGAGGAAACTGTAGGCATTAAGTCTGGCCAGGATCGAGGAAGATGCATATTAAATTGTTCTAGAATTCTTATTACTCAAAGTGTGGTCCTGAGCCCGGCAACATCAGCATCACTGGGGAGCTTGTTAGAAATGCAAATTCTCAAGAACCATCCCAGGTGTCCTGTATAAAAATCTGCATTTAAACAAGCTCCCCCAATTTTTTTTTAAATTTATTTGTCAGAGACAGAGAGAGCACAAGCAGAGGAAGCGGAGAGGAAGAGGGAGAAGCAGACTCCCCGCTGAGAAGGGAATTCAATGCAGGGTTCGATCCTAGGACCCTGGGATCATGACCTGAGCTGAAGGCAGACCCTTAATGGACTGAGCGACCCAGTTGCCCCTGGGAACTCTTTCTTAAGGACAAACACATGTGAAGGGACTTGCAAACATTCTCTTTCATCTGCTCAGCAACACAGCACCATGAGGTGTATTATCACTGTTTTTTACCTGGGAAGGCTGGATTCCAGGGAAGGGGAGTGACTTACCCAACGGGCCGCTGTAAGGGGCAGAACCAGACTCAAACCCAACGCTGACTGGCCCTTCTGCTACCCCCCTTGTCAGTCACTCTGCAACTGTGGGTTCAAAGTCTAGTCCCCAGACCTGCAGCGCAGCAGCAGCACCTGGAAACTTATTCAAAATGCAAGTTCTGGGGCCCCACCTCAGATCTAGTGAATCAGGCAATCTGGAAATGGAGCCCAGCTAGCAGCGGCCTGAGCTTTCCAGGTGATTCTAATACACATGCAAGCTTGCAAACCTCTGTGCTGCAGACCCAAACCCGATGAGATGCAGGAGAGGAGGGGGTGGTGGTAGAAGCCCATGGCACTTAAAACCATTCTGACCTTCCATGCTAGCTGAAGTTCCAGCACAGGTGTCCCTCCCGTAACATGATGCTGTGGGACCTTGACACTCGAAGGGCAGAAACTGGAACCCCACCCCCCATATCACCTGGGAGCTTGTTAAAAATGCAGAATTCAAGGCCACGCATCAGAATCTACCACAGACCTCTTACATCAGCACCCGCATGCTGAAAAGATTCAGACAGAGGTTAGAGGCTGAGAAATGTTGTAGTGGAGGGAGCGCTAGGTGGAGAATCTTCATTCCTGAGTGTGAATTCCGACTTCACCACTCTCTTGGACTTCCCAGCCCTCTCTGTTCCTAACTCAACAGGGAAAATCTTCAAAACCTCCGGGATATGTGCCAGAGTTCCCTCCGGGGAAGCTGACACAGGTGAGTCTCAGCCAGCCTCTAATTCATGTTGGGACCCTCCCCTTTACCCTGAGCGATGTCCTGGGGTTGTGAAATTACCCTGAGAGTTTTCTGTGAACAGACAAATCCAAGAAAGAGCAAGGAAAGATTACATCACCTGAAGCAGAGACTGCATGGGTGGGGCAAGGTGAGGACTTGAGTCGGGGGCTAGTGTCTGAGACAACAGAGCAAAGGGTGAGGGGCAGAGAGGAGGAAGTCAGTGGCTTAGAGGATTCTGTCTGCACATACCAGGACATACATCAGGCTGGGCAACTTCTACGGGGTTGAGCCCATTCCTTTGCCTTGGTAAGGGTTCTGCCTCAGTTTCCCACTTGGCCCTCCAGCCCCCTGCCCGAGGCCCGTCCGTAAGGCTGATGGCCAGTCTGCTCCCTACCCTGCTGATGGCCATCCACAGCTGCCCTTAGCTCCCCCTGCTTCCTGTCGTTCACTAGATCCCATTTCCCTTAGGGCCAAGACCATCTGAAGTATAACTAGATCTTACAGAAACAAGAAGGCTGGAGAAGGGATCTGGCCGTTAATCTGGCAGATGGGGGGTTGGGGGAGAAAGCTGACACAGATTTCCGAAATAGCTGAGAAAAACCTCCCAAGAGATCACAGAGAAGAGAATGGAATGAGAGAAGCTCAATACTGGGAGAAAAACCATATGTGCTTTGGGGGAAATGTAATCCGCACATACCTGGGACTTTTAAATCACCGGAATACCTTTTGGTGGCAGCCATTGGATATCCAGGAAGCCTTTGGTTCTATTTTAGTAGTCTTCGTTAAGCCCTTTATTTTCAACATCAGGAAATTGTGTTCTGCCAAGAAGAGATTACTTGGACATCAGGTTAAAGCCTCTAAGATTCCAGAAAAATTCTAATGTGGCCCAACCCATTGTGGGACCCACCAGTACCCAGCCTGGCACTTCTCTCTGGGTTTTTCTTGATCTGTTTCCTTTTTGAATCCGGGCATGTTAGTCAGCTCGGATTGGCATCATAACAGGAGACCGCAGACTGGGTGGCTTGAACAGCAGAGCTCCATTTTGTCACAGTTCTGGAGACTGGAAGTCCAAGGTCAAGGTGCTGGCGGGGTTGGTTTCCTGTGAAGTCTTGCTTCCTGTCAGCCAGCCTCTTGCTGTGCATCTCTTCCTCTGTGTGGGCATTGAGAGAAAAAGAGACAGCTCTTGTTCTCTTCCTCTTATAAGGACAACAGTCCTACTGAATTTGGGCCCACCCACGTCACCTTCTTTTACCTTTATTACCTCCATAAAGGCCCTATCTCCAAATATAGTCACATTAGGAATTAAGGCTTCATCATATGGGTCTGGGGAAGGGAGACACAATTCAGTCCCTAACACTAGGGTTGAGAAGCTAGGTCTCAATCAGTCTACAAGATGCGGCAATGGAGGACAGCTGGTATTGGTGGGTTGGTCCCTAAAGGCTAGAGATGAGGGTCCTCACCTCTGGACCTCAGTTTCCTCCTTGGTAAGAAATGAAGTGGAACAAGGCCCTGTTGTACTAGGACCCCTAGATACTGATTCTGGCTCTGCTACCGTCCAGCTGAGTGTCCTTGGATAAGCACGGCTTTCTTCTGACCCCATTTTTTCCATATAAGAAGAGGTGTCAACTCAAAAACAAACATAAAACCCCCATGACCCAATTTTAAAATGGGAAAAGGGGGTGCCTGGGTGGTTCAGTGGGTTAAAGTCTCTGCCTTTGGCTCAGGTCATGATCCCAGGGTCCTGGGATCAAGCCCTGAATCAGGCTCTCTGCTCAGCTCTCTCCCATCCCTTGGAGGGATAAAATTCTCTCTCTCTGTCTGCCTCTCTGTCTACTTTTAATCTCTGTCAAATAAATAAATAAAATCTTTTTAAAAAAATAAAATGGGAAAAGGACTTGAATAGATATTTCTACAAAAAAAATATACAGCTGGCCAATAAGTACATGAAAAGATGCTCAATATCACCAATCATTAGGGAAATGCGAATCAAAACCACAAGGAGATACCACATCATGCCCATTAGGCTACTATCAAAAAAACAGCTGGACGCCTGGGTGGCTTAGTTGGTTAAGCGTCTGACTCTTGCTTTCAGCTCAGGTACGATCTCAGGGTCCTGGGATCAAGCCCTGTATCAGGCTCCACACTCACAATGGAGTCTGCTTAAGACTCTCTCCCTCTACCACTCATGCTATCTCTGTCTCAAATAAATAAGTAGATCTTTAAAAAAAAGAAGAAGAAGAAGAACCCAGCAAATGACAAGTGTTGACAAGGATGTGGAGAAGTTGAAGCCCTTGTGCACTGTTGGTAGAAATGCAAAATGGCACAGCTAGTGTGGACAACAGCCTGGAAATTCTTCCAAAAAGTTAAATATAGAATTACCAGCAATCCCATTTCTGGGTATCTACCCAAAAGAAGTGAAAGCAGGGACTCAGATATTTGTACATGAATGTGCATAACAGCATTGCAAAAAAGTGGAAACAACCCAAATGTTTATTGACAGATGAATGCGTAAACAGAATGTGGTATACACAGACAATGGAATATTATGCAGCCTTAAAACAGAAGGAATTCTGTCATACGCTACAACTTGGATAAACCTTGAGGATGTTATGCTAAGTGAAATAAGCCAGTCATAAACGAAGAAATCCTGTATGCTTCCACGTCTATGCGGTCCCTAGAGGAGGCAACTTCATAGAGACAGAAGAACGGTGGTTGCTAGAGGCTGGGAGGAAGGTGGAATGGGAACTTGGTGTTTAATGGGAACAGAATTCCAGTTTGGGAAAGATGAGAACACTCTGGAGATGGAAAATAAAGAGAGGTCATGGGTCTAAGTCTAGGGGGGTCATGTAGCTCTGAAATTCTCTGCCTCTTAGTGATAACAAACTTAGTAATAACAAACTATAAGAGGTTCCTCTTTTCCTTCACCAAATGGCAAAATCAAACCCTCAGCCTCTTTCCAGCCTGTGCTCCCCAGACCTGCATAGGGAAGAAACACCTATGAGAAACTCTGGGTTTAACCAGTCTTTTTTCTTCTTAGAGGGACGTGGGGGTGAGTGGAAGCCCCTGGAGAAACAGGCAGCTTGGAGCAAGTGTTTTGTGATCCTTGGATGGA
The DNA here is from genome assembly GCF_009829155.1 of Mustela erminea. Lineage (NCBI taxonomy): Eukaryota > Metazoa > Chordata > Mammalia > Carnivora > Mustelidae > Mustela > Mustela erminea. The sequence goes on from NC_045618.1 coordinate 117,185,320, forward strand.
TAAAATTCTTTTAAAATTCTTATAAATCAGGGTTCTTGTCCTTTTGGGTGAGTCCTGCCTATTTTATTTCTGAGCTGGGCAAGGCTGCTGGTGCATAGATTCAGGAAAACCTGACTTGGAGCCCATCTGTTCAGTGTTTGAAGCAAAATCATGGGAAGTACTCAGGCTGAAAATTGGTTTGGGGTTTTGGCGGTTGTCTCCAGAAACAAAATCCTTTAGCCACCGTGGAGATGAGTATAGTAGCTTCAAACACACTGCCCTGTGAAAACACACCAAATATCATCTTTTGCTTTCCTGATCTTTGGACATTCTAATTTCAGATGTCTGCCCTTCAAATGTGAGCCGTGGCTGTCAGTTTAAATACCAGACTCTTGATTCACGGTAGCCTTAAAGGACCAGAGGGCTTTGCAGCAATCCAAAGGAATGATTTCAAACCTGGATGCCCACCTCTGCTGTTGGTAATTCCATGGAAATCCCTGCCAGGATACATCTGAAGAAGGTCGGGCGTGATGTCTGCAGGGTCGAGCCCATGGCCCTCACCGCTCCCTCCCCATCTCCTTCAAATCCCGGGGCTGAGGCTGGGCTGATGTCCAAAAGCCTCTGTACCACCCCAGGGTGAGGATACCTGTCTTGTTCACCACAGTATCCCTAGCTTGGGAGCAAACCAGAAGCTCAGTACTTATCTACTGAGTTTAATTGAATGTCATCTTGGGTGGTAGAGAATGGAGCCTATAGGTCAAAACATTAATTCCAAATAAGCCAATTGAAACACAAATCTTTGTGTTGTCTAAGTACACAAAGAAGAAGCACTCCAAGCTGATTCCTTGTGCTAATTAATACCAAACTTTAAACCCTAAAGTCACTGTATTATTTTTGACCTAGGATTATCAATCCTAAAATACAAAGGCAATTATAACAAATGGCTGATGATTCACTTTCTTCATTTTTGTTTACCCCCTTTGGCTCATTTCCTCTCTCACAAATGACAGATTCAGAGCAGGGGATCTCTAGCAGCCCCAACAGACTTGCCAACCCCACATGAGACAGGGAGGCCAGACTGTGGGCTCACCCACCGGTCCTCCTTATCCCTAAATATTGAAAGCCCTAGATCTCCCTCTAGGTATGTTTCTGAACGAGCTCCTCTGTTCATCAGCCTAGGTAAAATCCTTGCATTTTGTATTACACCATAATGCTACTTTCCAAAGCATTATGATTTGTATCTGTACCACTTTATTCTCACAACCACCTAGTGAAATCAAAAGGATCCCCATTTTGCAGAGAAGACGGAGGCATGAGGAGATCATGTCATCTGCTCACTTGAATTAAGAGCATGGTTGGGATCCTAATTCCTTCCCTCCTTCTCCCACTGCATCATTTCTGATTTTTAAGGCACCTTTATAAGCTTAAAACAGTAGAGCCCAGCCAGTTTTTAAAATACTTTGCTCACCATGCCTGGGACAAACACCAAGGATGCCTGCTGGCTACAGTCACTTCTCTGGTGGGGCAAGAGCCTTTTCGTTCTGAGTCAGCAAGCTTCTTAGACTCCATGCTGGCCACTTCTTCGGTTGCTATGTGCAGAATCCATTTCAGCAACTGGGGGACTCAGGGTCTGAATTCACAGAAAAAGGAACTCAGGACCCAGCAAAGAGCCAGACCTCAGGAATTTCATGGAGTGCTGGGTCGTCCTGGGTCTGAAGTGGCTCGTGGCCTGTAGCAGCAGAAGTCTATAGAACTTCGAGCCGGTCTAGAACCTTCCTATTAATGAGACTCTGCTTTCAGGCAGACAACTCAGGCTGTTTCTCTCTATCTTGCCTTTGCCTGCCTGATGCTTTAGTGCTGCTCAGAGGGTGTGGAGTAATGAAGTCAGCGCATGAAGTGAAATCCCAATAGAGTCAAAATGTGCCCTTGAAAATTCTTGAAGTCTCCTGGAGAGATCAGCTGGTATGTGATGCTCGTGGCCCCATTCAGTTACATGCAGGTGTATGGGGTACAATCCTGGCTGAATTTTTCTTTCTCTGGCACTGTCTTTTAAACCTTCCCTGCAGGGGGTGTCCTTCTCCTGTCCCCGGATGGACATTTGGGCAGTCCCTTCATTTTTAATTAAGATAAAATTCACATAATGTAGAATTACTCAATAACCATTTAAAGTGAACCATTCAGGGGCATTTCGTACCTTCACTCTGTTGGGCAACCACTGGCTCTATCTAGTTCCAAGACATTTCCAGCACCCCAAAAGAAAACCCCCTACCCATCAGCAGTCACTCCCCGTCCCCCTGCTGGTCCCGCATCCCAGGCCCTGGCAACACCAGTCCACTTTCTGTCTCTATGGGTTTACTTGCTCTGTATATTTCATTTAAATGGAATCTCACAAAACGTGACCTTTGTGTCTGGCTTCTTTCACTGAGGATAAATATGCTCGAGCTTTGTTCTTTTCCTCAGCCCCCCGATTTTCGCCCATCCTTTTGTTTTCAAAAAAGTCCTACAGCAAATTTCTTTGCAAACCTGGTCTCAGTCAGAAATTCAACTCTCAGGGCCATTCAACAGTTATGTCTTCTTAAGACAAGACTTCTGTGCCACCTCCTGCCGTGGTCCTTCCTGCTCCAATGCCACCACCTCCCTTGAAGAAGGAAGGCCATGGTCTTTCTTCTCTCCCTCCCTCCTCCTTCTCAGTTTGCTAACTCCAGCTCCTGGTTTCTGGCCCTGATAGGTTGGAGAGCATGGAGGAAAAGCTGGGAAAGGGTGCGGGGAGCAGATTTGCCAGTTAACTGGCAAGGGAGGAAAACGAGCTCTGAGTCTCATTCTATCGCACATCTTTCTTGAACGGACCTTTCTCTGGGCCCTTCAGAGGCTTCTGGCCAGGTTCTGCAATTGCAGACACCTTGGTGTGGGCAATATATTGTGTTTTTCCTGTGTTCCAAGCACCGCACATGGTCACTGTGGTGCCCCATGGCCTTTTCAAATGGTCTTCCGAGCAGCATTGAAAACTCCCCAACTGGTCTCTCTCCCATGAGGTTGGGCCTACCAAAAATAATTGAAATCACATAGAAATATTTAGCTATTGCTCTACAATGGGCTTTATTACATTTGTGGACCTGTAAAACTATAGAACTGTAAACTAGTCCTATTCGAAATTATACTTAGAAATAAAATTCTCAGGGAACCTGGCTGGCACAGTTGGTTGACTGTCCAACTCTTGGTTTTGGTTCAAGTGGAGATCTTAGGGTCATGAGATCAAGCCCCCCATCAGGATCTGTGCTGGGCATGGATCCTGCTTGAGATTCTCTCTCACCCTCTCCCTCTGCCCCCTCCACCCCCACTCATGTGTCTCTCTTTCTCAAAAAAAAAAAAAAAAAATTTTTTTTTTTAAACAAAAAATTTCTCAAAATAAAAATAACATATATTTGTACCTGCATATGTTTGAGCAAAATTTTATAAGTATTTATACTAATTATGTGAAGATTTAAAAAACATTAGAAGAATAATTACTGTGAGTACACAGTCAAGTTCTTGAATCCGTCTTGTGGCTATATCCAATAGTGTATCCCATTCTTCTGAGGGATATGCTTTGTTTCATTTTATTTTCTCCAGTTTGGACTCATTATTTTTAGATTTTCATAACACGGCCCAAAATTGTCTTCAAAGTTGCGTTTACTTGTTAATAAATTTGAAACTGTTGATACCTTCGGAAGAAGCCTCTAAAGACCATGATTTTTTATTTTAAGAATTTATTTATTTGACACAGAGAGAGATCACAAGTAGGCAGAGAGGCAGGCAGAGAGAGTGGGGGAAGCAGGCCCCCTACTGAGCAGAGAGCCTGATGCGAGGCTCGATCCCAGGACCCTGGAATCATGACCTGAGCCAGAGGCAGAGGCTTTAACCCACTGAGCCACCCAGCTGCCCCAAGACCATGATATTTTTAATAATAACCGTGACCGGTTCCCTCAGCAGAGGCATGGGCTGGGTGGTCAACCCAGAAATGGGCAGAAGCCTGGGAAAGCCCTCCATGTCCAACCACCTCATTCTGAGAGTTAGTCAGGTCTGTGCTACAGATGAAAGAAGAACCTGTCTTGTGAATGTGCCCTTTCTGGGTCAGGAGCCTCCCAGGCCAGGTGCAGTCAGTCAATGGAGCTCCTTCTCCACGTCTGGGGTGTGCTCACCAGCTGCATGTCTCCTCCTTTCTTGGCTGAATCTACATCCTTAATTTCTTCAGCTCTTCTTGGTAGCTGTTTGTATTTTCATTTGGTCAGAAGAACCATCAGTCCAAACAAACAGCTGTGAATGAGGAAGAAAGAGGTGGGCAGCTCAACCTGCTCGTGTTCTGACTTGGGCCATGAGGAGGCAGGATGGCTGGCAAGGCCAGCTGGAAGGGAACCCATGGGCAGGAGGCCTGGCCTTGGTCTGAACTGTCTGGTTCCAACCATCTCAGAAGCCAGATGGTGCTGCGCTCCGCTGTCTCCAGGAAGGGCCACTGGGTGGAGAGGTGAGGAACCTGCTCTCGGCCACCCACGCCAAGCCAGCTGTCCAGGAAACTGAAGTAAACCATTCTACTGGTGGCTGGGGGGGCAGTGCCGCTGCCAGTGGGAACTCAGGAGGGCAAAGGAACTGGTTTTGCCAAGAGAACATCTTCCTGAGATGGGCCCATAAGTAGGCCACGTCTCTCAACAGGGACCTCTTCATTAGAGAGGAAGTTTTCACCAGGGACACGAACTGGTATTAGGCAAAGAACAAGACAGGAAAAAAACAAATGAGAGCCAGACCCCAAGGAACACAAACACCCAACTAACAACTTTCTCTGTCTTGAGTTCTCTCTCTGGGCTCAGTAGATTTTGGAGCTTCTTAGGATGGAGTCCAGCCAGTGACTCAGTGTGGCTCAGAGCCTTTCCTCACTCCTTAGTGGCCTCCGTCACCATCAGAGCTGGCTCTACCTTTGGTCAAGGTCACCAGCTCTGTTCGTTTCCTGGGACGGCTGTAGCAACTGCCCAAAAAACCAGTGCCCTGATGGGACAAGAATTTATTCCGTCACATTTCCGGAGGCCGGAAGTCCAAAATCAAGATGTCAGCAGGGTTGCACTCCCTCCAAAGGCCCTAAAGAAGCCCGTTTCCCAGCTCTTCCAGCTTCAGGCAGCTGTTGGCGTTCCCTGCCTCGCTGGCACATGGTCACGCCCCTCCCATCTCTGCCTCCGTGTTCATGCGGTCTTCTCCTCGGTGCATCTGTGTCTCCTCTCCTGTCTCATGAGGACACTAGCCATCAGATTCAGAGGTCTCCCTGTAGTCCAGGGTGATGGTGTCTCAGGCCCTCAACTCCATCTATAGAGACCTTTTCCCCAGGTGAGATCACATGCACAGACTCCCAGGATTTATACAGAGACATAATCGTTTCAGAGGTCACCATGACATCAACTAATTTAAAAGTCTCGGAAATTTTGTTTGCAGAGTACTTTTTTTTTTTTTTTTTTTTTTTTTTTTTTTAATGGGGGTAGATGGCTTGGGGCAGAGGGAGAGAGAAGATCTTAAGCAGGCTCCATGCCTGGCAGAGCCTAGTTCAAGGCTCGATCTCGAGACCCTGAGATCATGACCTGAGCCAAAATCAAGTCAGATACTTCAGCGACGGTGCTCCCCAGGCACCCCGTGAGGTGCTTACTCAGTGCCCACTGTCTGCCGTTCCTGGGGGCTGGGCCTGCTCTGCAACCCCCCACCCCAGGCCTGGTGGGAGTTCAGACGAGCACTCCACCTTCAACTCAGCAGTTGTGCCCAGCAAGCCAGGGAGTGCCAGGCTCCCCACGAAAAGCACCTCCTTCAGGAAGCCAGCTCAGTGCGGACCACAGAGCAGCCTGAAAACACCTACTCGGGCCCCTGAGCTTGGGGGGCAGGGGGGACACATTCACTGGGGCTGCAGGAACAGCCACACTCGGATGACTGGAACAACCCAGATGTGTTCTCTCTCCAGCTAATATTGGGAACTGGGGTGTCTGGAAGCCATGTTGTCTCTGAGGCTCTGGATAACATCCTTCCCACTCCCTCCCAGCTTCTGGTGGTGGCCGGGGCCTCATGGTGTTCGTGGCTCGCAGCTGTGTCTTTCCAATCTCAGCCTCTGCCGTCACGTGGCCCTCTCCTCTTTATGTCTTCAAGGTCAGCAGTCATACTGGAAGACAGGCTCACCCTTGCTCCCTCTCATCATTGCCACAACCCCATTTCCACATAAGGTCACATTCTGATGTACAGGACTTTAGAACTAGGACATATATCTGGAGGGGGACACAGATCAGCCCACCACCCAAAAGTAAGGGCAGACTGGCCCCTGGGGCTTGACGGTGTCCCAGAAGCATGACTTGGGGCCACAAGCATGCTCTCTGGGGCAGTCCCACAGGGCCCAGGCCATCCCTGCCAGACTCAGGGTGGAATCTTCGAGGAAACCGCTGACCTGGACCCTTCTCTCAGGGCAAGGAGGATGAAGGCAGTGCCAACAGATCCCAGCTGCCCTGGTGCGGAGGCACTGGCTGCTCTGTGCCATCCCCAGGGCCTGGCCTGTTTCCCTCAGAATGAACAGACCACCACTACCGAGTTCCTGAATCTTCCGCTCCACTGGCTTTCGGGACTCAAGCTCTTCCTTCGGCTCCCAGTCGCCATTCTGGGCATGGAGCTTAGCACCTGCCGTTTCTTGACAACACCCGCCTGCTGGTTCATAATGGAAGTCGGAGCACGTCTCCCCTCTGCCTGCGGCCCCCATGGCTCCTGTCTCATCCCTCATGCCTCTCAAGTCTTTTCTCAGCAAGAACATGGGAAGGGAGCCCAGTCCTGGCCATCCTGCTAGGACCGCAGCGCTGCCCACTGTGTCTGATGGCTTTGTTTGTTCAGGGATGTCTTCCTGGGGCCTAGACCGGTCCCTGGCAAGTATGAGGCAGGATGCATTCATTCAGATGCCTAACCGCGGGTTACAGCCCATCAGGCTCTGTCTAGGCCTGCAAGCACAGTCTTCATCCCTCATCCGTGGCCTGGCTTGTCACTCCTCACCTGCCTCTGGCTCCCTGCTGCCCACGCCCCCTGGCAGGCATTCCCCCTGTGTGGCCCTCCCAGAGTGCCCGGCTTCCAGAACCCCCCAGCAAGAGCTCTGCCCACCATCTGCTGTGTCCCCAGGCTGGACTGACAGAGGGGACACGCGATCCCCTTCTGTGTGGCATGATCACAGGCGAGCCTCTCCTGACTGCTTCCCACTGCTTTTGGAGGCTGAGCTGTTCGAAGCCAAAGTTTCTGGGTTGGCTCATTTTTAAACAATGATACGGTTCACACATTCAGCACTTCTGCCCCAGAGCCCTAGGCAACCGCTCCGGCTGGCTCCCTTCCAGTTCTCTGATAAATCGGCTTCCCAGTCAACCTCTTCCAGGGCAGCGCAAGCTTGGCAGGACCTCACCTTCAGAACTCAGAACTCGCTTCATCAGAATGTTGACAAGCCCGTGTCTGCGGAGGTGGGAGGGTTTCTCTGTGTTAGCTCTCAGGCATCATGTTTATGGAGTTGACCAGAGATTCTTTTGCAACTTTTTCTCAGGGTTCTGGAAATGTAGCTAAACATAAGCAGAAAAGAAAGAAAGAAAGAAAGAAAGAAAGAAAGAAAGAAAGAAAGAAAGAAAGAAAGAAAGGAAGGAAGGAAGGAAGGAAGGAAGGAAGGAAGGAAGGAAGGAAGGAAGGAAGGAAAAAATCTGTACATGCTGAACAACTTTGTTTTAGCAAGCACGTCTCTTCTGCCGAAGGAGATCAGGATCTGTCCTCGCTGAAGCCCTGAAGGCAGCAAATTCTCCCAGCGGGGACTGAGATGACAGGTTCAGGGACTCATGGGAAGCCTCTCTGGAGTGAGTTGGAAATTCAGTGGGTCAGTGCAGCACAGCTGTCAATATGGCGGGTGCTGGTGCTTCTGGCGCCTTCCGTAGGTGGGCCAGGATGCTCTAAATATTACCTCCTCACTTGTCCGTGGTTGCGAGAAACAGAGGGAAGAAGGCTAGCTTGGCGTGTTCACTGACTGAGTCTACCGCTGAAAGACACTGCTTCGGTTGGCACGTGATTTTGGGTCCTGTTTGCTTGAGGTAAGAAGACAAAGGAAAGAAGAGACTTTGGGGAGGAGGAGACATGAGGAGACATGAGGGTCCATGGAGTGCAAATGGGGGGGCCCTCCTGCCCCTAAAACCTGGTGGGGGGTGTTATGCTGCCTGTTGCTCTTGTGGTCCAGAGAGCCTGAGATGCCCCGGTGCTGGTGATGTTCCCCAACGAGACCTCGGAGAGCGCAAAGCAGAGCCTGGAGGAAGTCCCAGCATGCAGCCCCCTATGCTGGGTGCAATGCAACCCTTTTGATCCTTTAGATAGAAATCTCCCCCACTGCCTCCCCAGCTCCAAAGACCACACAGTTTTGCAGAAGAACCCTTGAGAGACTGAGGTTTGCCTTGTGGGGGTGTCATTTCCTTGGGAAAGTGGCAGACTCCAGGTTTGACATCACTGGCACCTGAGATTTTCTCAGCCAGTCAGAACACAGTGTCCTTCGAGGCTCCTTGCCACCATACTATATCACCTGCCTGCACAAGGCCCTCTCCAGCAGCTCAGGACGCCCCAGAGGTGGCTCCTGCACACTCGTGCGTGGTCCCTTGGGGGCCTGCTGCCTGTGAAGACATTCTTGCTCGCACATTCCAGAAGGGGGAGGATGGGGATGCCAGGGGTGACGCCCCGCGGGTGCTGTGCCTGCCCGGGGCATCTTCCCTGAGCAGAGCCCTCTGAGATCTACCAGCAGGGGGCTGACCTCACACTGGGCATCCAAGTAGCATGCCCGTGCCTTCCTGCTCTGCCTGCTCCTCCAAGAATTCTCAGCTGGGCAGGCCCAGGACAAGGGGCAGCTGAGAACCGCTCCAGCCCCATGTCCTTGCCCTCTCGGGGGCCCGTGCAGAACTCCCACAGCCCGCAAGCTCCATATTAGTCATTCTTGGTTCCGGTTCACACTTGCTGAGAGGTATAGCTAAATCACAGCCACGGGCACACAGATTTTCAGCTTCTGTTCGTCTCTTGGTATCTTAAGCCAATGCTTTGACACTGGATTAGGAGTGCCTGCAGGGTGTGGGGGCCAGGGAGGAGAGTGAGGTGGTTCAGAGCTCTCAGGCTGTTTATAGCCTTGGCCTGTGCTCCGTCCACCCACCCCACTTCCCCACTAGTCCTACTCTTGATCCTCCTGGCTAAGACACTATGGTTTGGGACCTGGGTTCTTATCCTCTTTGCCTGTTATACGCGGCACTGCCTTTTCTGGCCTTGCCCTTGGCTTCCCCTCAACAATTTTCTGACTTACACTCAACACGGCCTAGTTTGGCTGTCTTTAGCAGATGCTCCTCCCAGTTCAACGTGGTCTTGACAGCCTGTTGTTCCAGAAGTGTCCCTCACGCCCACCCTGCGCCTGCTGTGGGTGAGGCTGGGCACCACCAGTAAAAACAGAAAATGTCCTTAAATTTAGCAACTTGGGCTCTAGCCAAAGGGGGAAACTGAGGCAGGTGTTCTATAAAGTTTAGCTATACTTCCTGAGGTTGAAGAGTGGGGGCGGGGGGAATGGGTGGGTGTATGGTGTGTCTGGAGGTAGATTTAGTGTCATCTAAAATGCAGACATCTCAAGAGAGATGTTCATGGTCTAGTTTAATTGGATGAATGGACTAGGAGGTGTGGGGCTGGATTCTAGACCTGCCTTTGGTGGTTAAGCCAGGGAAAGGACTCAGTAGCAAAGACTCCGTAAAGACCATGGTACTGAAGGGAACAGACAACCAATAGTCCAGGTAAAGAGAGGACCCAGGATGATATTAATGAAGAATCCAGGTCCAGGAGGGCAGGTGGTCTACTGGGCAAGTTTCAAGGACCACAATCCTAGCGATGGCACCTAAGGATTGAGGTTGAGTTTTTAAATGGGGAGTTTCACAGAGTCCAACATGGAATGCTTCAAGTTGTCCCACTCGGTGGACAGCAAACTTCGATGTCCTTGGCACAGGCCGCTAACATAAATGTCCTAGCGAGAGGTGGGACTCCTGCCAGCGGCAGAGGCCATCCCTGTGGGTGCCATGGGTGCCGTTCCCCATTAGCGCTGGCCCTGATTTCCAGGATCTCATGTCCCTACTTCCTCTGAAATTAGGAAAGTCGTAAGAGTTGCTCTGACCAGTAAAACCCAAAGGGCATGTGTCCTTCCGGGAGGAAGCTTTAAGGACCAGCAAGCTGCTCACTTTTTTCCCTGCTGCATATGTCCAGAACATGCTTCCACCAGCCCGAGTCCCCATGTGGCCATGTGAGCAGAACCCTTTGCTGACCCATCCTTGGACATGCAGCGTGAAAAACTCTAATTGTGTTAAACCACAAAATGTGGGGGTTTGCCACTGTTGCAGTGACCTCACTGGCCTAGCCATGGAGCCCTCACTCTGGGATGAGGCTCTGTGACCATAATCAAAGGGTTTCTGAGTCTCCGTCAGCCCTATGGAGCTCAAAGAAAACTACGAAAAGGTACCACCCCCCTGCCTGAGCATTCTCATTTTGTTAAGAAATCACACAATCCTCACCAGCCTCATCAAGAAGGCATTCCATGATGGCTGCCTAGAGACTCCTGGCCCTCGGAACAGAAAGCAGCCTGTTGCAGGGCGGAGGCAAGGATGGCAGGGAGCTTTGGCTGTGTGGCGGCTCCCTAGGGATAGTCACAGCCCCATCTGCAATCCCTTCAAGGGAAATGACACTGGGCGTGATTCTAACTGGTGTCACTCTCCCAGGAGAGAGCTCATCCCAGATAGATCTGTTGGGCCAGGAGGGAGCACTGAGGTTTACAGGGGTGAAGCAGCAGAACTGAGGGGCCCTCTCACCATATCCCCATTTCCGCATCTGTGCAATGGCACAATTCTGATCCACCAAGCACCCCTACTGACTGGACACTGCTTCAGGCCCTGGGGACACATAGATGAACACGTCATGGTGTCTGTCCTTAAGGATCGCACAGTCCAACACAATGCCTCTCAAAATGCGGGGCGGCAGGAAGACAAGGAGCTTGTACCTTCATTAGGGACACCATCTTGATCAACTGACTTTTCGATTTTTTTAAAGATTTTATTTTATTTATTTGAGAGAGAGAGAGCTCACAAGGGGAGGGAGGGACAGGGGAGCAGGAAGAAGCAGGCTTCCGGCAGAGCAGAGAGCCTGACAATGCAGGGCTTGATCCCAGGACCCTGGGATCATGACCTGAGCCGAAGGCAGATGCTTAACCAACTGAGCCACCCAGGTGTCCCTCAACTGACTTTTTGTATAGCCAGGCTTTCTCATTGAAGAAAGCAGGGAGCTGGTTTACAAATTCTTTATTGCCGCTCTATTGCCCACCATGGAGTCATTGATTTCCCAAATATGGTCGAATAGTATTGCCTCGTAGTGTTGAGACTTATTCTAAGAGGGTAAGAAGAAGTGAAATGTTTTGCTAGGGAAGCAATGGCAGGGGCTGTCGGGGCCCCCAGAGAGCTGATGCCCCAGGACTGCCTTTGGTCCATGAAAAGAATGTGGAGGAGAAACCCCGCCCCTGGGGTGGGACAATCCTGAATGCATGCTCTCTGCTCTGTCTCAGAAGTCCCCAGCAAGACTCCACCCCGGTCACCCACAAGGGTGAACTGCTTGCTAGGAAACCCTCTCTGCGTTCCTTCCCCTCCTTCTCTCCACCTGCCCGTGCTTCCTGAGTTCTCCTCCCAGTTAAACTACAGGCACTCACATTCTTGTCTCAGGACCTGCTGCTAGGGGAGCCCTATGAAAGACACCGTTGGTTAGTAATCCCAGTAATCAAACAGCAGAACTTGGGCTTGATAAGCCCTTTGGAGGTGATAGGGAAATGCTTTCTGAGAGATGTCACTGTACCGAGAAATCTTTCCATGGTTCCTGTTACCACTTCCCTGCTCAGAGTTGCCCACTCCGAGTGTAAGGCTCGACTTTAAGGAAGCAATGGAGTAGGACCTCCAGGCGCTGGACTCCAAAACAGAACTCTTGATTTTTTTTTTTTTAAAGACTTTATTCATTCATTTGTCAGAGAGAGAGCACAAGCAGGGAGAGTGGCAGGCAGAGGGAGAAGCAGGCTCCCCGTTGAACAAGGATCCCGATGTGGGACTCAATCCCAAGACCTTGGGATCATGACCTGAGCCAAAGGCAGACACTTAACTGAATGAGCCCACCTAGGCATCCCCAGCACTCTTGATCTTTGCCCCAACCTCCTCCTCTCTCCTGAGACAGCCCCATCTGTCCAGTAGCCCAAGCCCTAACCCTAACCCTTAGAGTCAGCTCTGACTTCTCCCTTCTCGATGCCCTGCACAAACAATCCGTTGTTAAGGCCTTTTGCTTATGCTTTGGGAACCCGGTCAAAACTACTCAGCCCTCTCCAGACCACCCCTTAATTCCAAGCCATCATCACCTCTGTCTAGGGCCGCACCAATGGCCTCCCAACTGGTCCCTCTCCCTCCATCTTACACCTTACAATCCAATTTCCAGAAAACATCCAGAGAGTCCTAAGAAAACCCTAAATTGGATTATGCTATCCCTTGCCTACAGCCTTTCAGTGACTCCTCATCTCAGTTGGAGAAATACCCAGACGCGTTACCATGGCCTGTAAGGCCCTACGGGAGGTGGTTCCTGCCTGTCTCCAAACTTAGCTTCCTCCATTCCCCACTAAGTTCCAGTCAAGACCTCTGTTTAGTTCCTCCAATGTCCCCAGCACTTTGTTGACCCAGGGCCTTTGCACATCCTGTCCTATGTGCCTGGAAGGCCCTTCCCTGGTCCTCGCACAGCAATGGCAGCACTTTGCATCTGTCAAGGTTTAGTTCAAGTGTGACTCCTCTACCAGGCCTTCACCAGTCACCCTAACTAAAATGATCCCCCCTGCAACATGCACCAGAAACCCCAATTACACATCTGGTGAGTGCTCAATACATTTTTTTAAAGGTTTTATTAATTTATTTAGAGAAGAGGGAGGGGAGAAGGAGGAAGAGAATCTTCATGCAGACTCCATGCTGAGCGTGGAGCCTGATGCGGGGCTTGATCTCACAACCCTGAGATCATGACCTGAGCAGAAATCAAGAGTCAGACCCTTAACCAACTGAATCATCCAGGTGCCCCTCAATACATTTCTTTAAGTCACAATAGCTTAAATTCCTGCCTCTGGCATTTAATATGTGACCTTGTACACATAAGCCTTAGTTTCTTCAAATGTAAAATGAGGGTGATACAGTAATTACCTTATAAAGCTTCTAACATGGGGGTGCCTGGGTGTATCAGTGGGTTAAAGCCTCTGCCTTCGGCTCGGGTCATGATCCCAGGGTCCTGGGATCGAGCCCCGTATCGGGCTCTCTGCTCAGCGGAGAGCCTGCTTCCTCCTCTCTCTCTGCCTGCCTCTCTGCCTACTTGTGATCTCTGTCTGTCAAATAAATAAAATCTTAAAAAAAAAAAAAAGCTTCTAACATGGTCTTATGCAGTGGGGAATCTGGCAAATGCTGGTTTATATCCGTGTCCATCAGAAAACTTTCAGCTGTGCAGAGCCAAACACTTCACTATGAGAGGACTCAACAATAAAGGGCCTCATTATCTCCCATACTTAGAACACCTGAGTTAGGGATATCCTCAGCGGTGCCATCAGGGTCCCAGACTCTTCATGTTTCTGTGCTGCCTTCCACAGCACAATAGCTTGGTCCTAGGCTTGTTCCTGTGGCCACCAGTTAGCCACGGCAGTTCCCACATCACACGTGACAACACATGGCAACACTGGGCTGAAAAAGAAGAGTATTTCCGCCCATGCATCTCCTTCTATAGGGAGGGAAAGATTTCCTGGAGCATACCAGCAAACTCCTCTTATCAGTCCCAGGGGCCAGGACTGGAGCAAAGGAGAATGGGGAATCTCCCATCTGGCCATGGCGGCCTCTCTGGGGCCAGAGGGGATGGAGAACGATTGGGGGATGTGCATCTAGAAGATTCCCCTGTGTCTGTCTTCTCTTTCCTGTCTGCTCCCCTTGCCTTGCCTTCTCCTAATGGGACAAGGCTGGGTTGGTGTGAATGAGGGATTCCATGCATTCTGCTCACCTGTGTTATTCCCTGTTTGAAAAGAAAGGCCTGCGGTTGTTATCTGGTGGGATCGTGGGTGTTTTGAGCCTGAGACTAGGGATGCGGGGTGATGAGTAAGAAGGAGGTAGAAAGAGATCCCGATATCGCCAGCGGGGGAAGAGGACAGCACTGAGCCCTGACGGCCTGAAGGAGATACCAAAGCTGGAACCCAGAGGCAGGTGAGAGCCTGGGCCACCTTGAGCTCAACCTTTTCTGGGAACAAGGGAAGTGAGCAGAGGGAAAGAGAGCGCTTTTGTTGCCAAACCTCAGGCTGAGCTCTACTTTTCTTCCTCAAGCCGCCCTGACTTTCCTCTGCTCTGTCCTGTTCCGTCTGGACACTGGTGCTTCTCAAAGCTCCTGGCTCCTGGCGCTCCAGCCTCTGGGGACTGTGGGGAAGGCCCCCTCCCCGCTTCTCCTCTTCTTCTTTGGGATCCTGTCTGCTCCTAAGCCAGAAAAGTCATTCCCAACAGCAGACACACATGGTGCCGATGGCTTCAGACAGACCTCAGCGTGGCAGCGCTGAGAGGAGCAGCTGAGCCGTGGGGATCATCCTCATGATGGGAGAATGTGTGAGTTCAGTGGGCAGTGGTGAGTCCACCGTTCTAACCCATTCCAGCCTGAGTGGTTCTGGGTTCTGGGAGTTTAGTTACCACCTCCAGACCTGCCCTGTTATAATTAAGACATTGGCCTTGGCTAATAAAGACTGGAAACCCAACTTGCCTATTTACCAGCTAAAGTGGACATTTGTCATTCCTTTTGGCCTCTAGAATCCAAACCCCTTTATTTTATGGTGAACTCCACCTGGAAATGGGGATCCTCTCTCCTGTAGAAGTAGAAAATGCCAGAAGCTCCCAGTCCCCACCCCCCTCACTGCTAAGGCCCAGGCACGTGACCCGGGCCCCACAGAGTCCATCATTGAGTGCCTAGATCAAATCCTTCTCTGCTTGAAAACCTGCTGCTTTCTCTTTTTCTGACTGGGCACTCACTGACGCTGGCTAAGTCTGGTGTCCAGTAGGACTCTGGGCATTTTTCATGGCCTCCAAGTTCCAAAACTAGGTTCTCTGGCCCTCCCAATGACATTTGTTTCCTAGATTTATGAAGATAATTCTTCTTCGGCTTTATTGAGATGTAATTGACCTATAACATTAAGTAGGTTTAAGGTATACAGTGTGAAGACTTGATACACTTACATATTGTGAAATATTTACGGCAATGAAGTTAGTTAACTCATCCCTCACCCGACATAATTACCATTTGGCTGCTGCTGTTGGTTACGGTGAGAACACCGAAGCTGTAGTGTCTTAGCAATGTTCAAGCTTGCGACACGTTACTGTTAACTGTAGTCTTCTTGTACCTTAGATCCCTGGAAGTTACTCGCTTAGAACTGAAAGTTTGTACCCTTTGACCAAACTCTCCCCACTTCCCCCACCCCCTGGTTAACCACTATGCTCTGTTTCTGAGAGTTTGGTGTTTTTAGATGCCACAGATAGGCGAGGTTATACAATATTCGTCTTTCTCTGACTTACTCACTTAGTGTGCTGCTTTGGAGGTTGAACCACAGGGTCACAAATGGCAGGATTTCCTTTTAATTTTTTGTCTGTTTAACATGAGAGTGTGTGTGTGTGTGTGTGTGTGTGTGTGTGAGATATCCCATTTCTTCATCCATTCATCTGTTGATGGACACATTGTTTCCATGTCTTCGCTACTGTGAATAATGCTGCCATGAATATGGGGGTGCAGATATCTGTCTGAGATAATTTCATCTTCTTCAGATACAGCCCTAGAAGTGGAATTGCCAGGTCCTACGGTGGTTGTATTTTAATTTTTTAACGACCTCCATACTTTTTGTTGTGGCCTCCCCAATTTATACTCCTACAAGCAGGGCACGAGGCTCCCCTTTTCTGCACATCCTTGCCCACACTTGTTATTTCTTGTCATTTTCATACTAGCCATCCTAACAGGTGTGAGGTGTTAGCTCACCGTGGCCTTGATTTGCAGTTCCCCGATGGCGAGGGATGTGGAACACATTTTCACGCACCCCTTGGCCATTTGTATTGAGGTACATTTTGTACACTGTGATATTCACCCTTTTTAAGTGTAAAGCACTACAAGTTTTGGCAAAATTATACAGTTGCATAACCATGCCCACAATCAAGATCGGGAACATCTCCTCCATACCAAAAAGTTCCCATGTGCCCTTTGGGGTCCGTCCCCTCCCCCTGCCCCCACACTCTGTTAATGATTTCCTTCCACACTCTGTTAATGATTTCCTTCTTGGTAGTTTGGCCTTTTGTAGAAGGCCATATAGATGGAATCATGCCGTATGCTGCCTTCTGAGCCCTGTTTCTGTCACTTACCATAATGCGTTTGAGACACCTCCCCATTGCTACATTATAAGTAGTCTGTTCTTTTTTACGGCTGAACATTGGGTTGTTTTCTGTTTGAGGTGATTATGAATAAAAGCTGCTATAAACGTTCACATGTGAGGTATTGTGTGGCCCTATGTCCTCATTTATTTGGGGTAAATACCAAGGAGTGTAATTACTGAGGTCTATGGGAAACCTACATATAACTTTATCAGAGACCGTCAAACTATTTTCCAACCACCACAGCCTGCTTCCCCCTCTCCCTGCCTCCAAACACCACACGGCTTGGTGTTTCCAATGACGTATGAGAGTTCCAGCTGCTCCACATTCTTGTCACCATTTGATATTGTCAGGTTTTTAAAATACGAGCCATCGTATTTAAATTCCATGCGTTTAATTAGAAATGCTGTTGAGCATCTTTTTGTGTGATTATTTACCATTCGTATACCTTGTTTGGTGATTATCTGTTCAAATCATTGGCAGATTTTTTTAATTGGGTTATTATTAAGTTTTGAGAATTCTTTGTATGTTCTGGTTACTGGTTCTTTATCAGTTTTGTATGTTGCAGACATTTTCTCCCAGTTTGTTGCTTGTCTTTTTATTTTCTTAAGTGTCTTTCAAAGAACAGAAGTTTTTCATTTGGATGAAATTCATTTTATAGATTTTTTTTTCTTTTATGATTCATGCTTTTTATGGCTGAATCCAAAGTATCAGATTTTCTCCTGTTTTCTTCTAAAAGTCTTAGAATTATAGCCTTGACTTTTAGGTCTATAACCCATTTCAAATTAAATTTTGTATATGGTCTGATTGAGAGGTATGGGGTTTTTTTGTTTGGTCTGGTTCTTTGTTTTTGCAATAGCGCCATTCATTGAAGACTGTCTTTTCTCCATTGAATTGCTTCACACTCATGTTAAAAAAAAATAAGTTTCTGTATGGGTGTAGATCTGGGTTCTGTTTTCCTATAGGTGCCTATCCTTTCACCAATACCAAGCTGTATTGATTGCTACAGTTACAAAGTAGATCTTGAAGTCTGATAATATGAGTCCTACAATATTGTTCTTTTTTATCAAAATTGTTTGGCTACCTGAGGCCCTTTGCTTTTCTATATGAATATTAAAATCAGCTTTTCAATTTCTCCAAAGAAGCCTGCTGGGATTTTGATTAGGATTATGGTGAATGTGGAGATCAATTTAGGGAGAATTGGCATCTCGACATTATTGCATCTTTTGATCTATGAACACAGTATATGTCATTTATTTAAATCTTCTTTGATTTTTCTCATCAATTGTTTATAGTTTTTAGCTCACAAATCTTGCACATTATCCCAAAGCATTTCATGTTTTTGGTGCTACAGTAAATGGTATCTTTTTAAAATTTTTCCATTTCCATTTGTGTATTGCTAACATGTAAAGATACAAGCAAATAAATGAATTAATTTTAGTACATTGACCTTGTACCCTCCATTCTTGCTAAAGTCACTTGCTAGATAATAGCACCTTTGTAAATTCTTTGGACTTTTCTATGTAGATAATACTATTGTCTACAGCTTTATTTCTTCCTTATCATTGTGCCTTTTATTGCTTTTTCTGGCCTTATTGCACTGCCTAGGACATTGAGAAGGAGTGATGAGAGCAACATCCTTGCCTTTCCCTCAGTCTTTGGGGGAAAGTGTGGAGCATCTCACCATTAAATAAGATGGTAGCTGTAGGGTTTTGTGTCTGCTTTTTGTTACGGTGAGGATGTTCCCATTTATCCCTAGTTCACTGAGTGTCTTTCTACCATGAATAGATGCTCAATGACCTTTCAATAGATTTATTTTCTACTTAAATCAGCTAGAGTTGGGGGCACCTGTGTGGCTCAGTGGGTTAAACCTCTTCCTTCGGTTCAGGTCATGATCCCAGGGTCCTGGGATGGAGCCCCATATCTGGCTCTCTGCTCAGTGGGGAGCCCACTTCCCCCTCTCTGTGTCTACTTGTGATCTCTCTCTGTCAAATAAATAAATAAAAATCTTTTTTTAAAAAAATCAGCTAGAGTTGGTTTCTGTTGCAAATAGATACCCTGACTGATACACTACCTTGAAACACTGGGCAAGTTCCTTAACCTCACCTGAGCCAGGATCTAAATAGAAGTCTGGTAATGAAAATTTAAGCCCTTTTAATTGCTCCACCCTAAGAGAATAACCACAGTAACCTTCAAGGCAAGACACTGTGCTGTAGATGAACCTTGAGTTTATTATTTTTCTCCCTCCCCATCCTCAGTAACTTTGTTTATTATATATAATTATATAAATAATATATATTCATTGTAAGGAACCTGAAAAATTTGTTAAAATCTAAAGAAGAGAGTGTAGGTCCACCAGACATTACTCCCCTGAGATCACCACCATTATAATTTGATAATTACTTTTCAAGCCTCTCTGCATGCGACCTCACACATACATCCATAATCTCCCACAAGCAAACCTACAGAACATACGTGCTGTTTTATCATAAGATGCCACCATCACCCCTCCTCTCTCACATCTGAACCACCCTCTCCCATCGCCACATCTCTGATGGGTCATGGGATTGACTGGGCTCAGCCAGGCGGTTCTCATGCGGGGTCTCTCATGTATTTGCAACTGTATGTTGGCTGAAGCTGTGGTCTCAGAATGCTCATGAGGGCTGGAAGTCCTCCTTGGCTCTCTGTCATGGCTGGTGGTTGGTGGGGTGTCAGCTAGGAGCTCAACAGGGGCCATTGGTTGGAACACCTTGGGCTACTCAAAGCAAGAAACCCAGGTTCTGAGAAGGAGAAGTCCTGGAATTCCAAAACACCCAGGTGGAACCTCTCATGCCTGAGCTTCAGAAATCCCAGAAGCCACTCTGTCATGTTGTTGGTCAAGTCAGTAAGGCAAGCTTGGATTCAGAGTATAGGGAATTAGACCCGGCTTTCCATGGGAGAATTAACAAAGAATTCGTGGCCATCTTTAACATACCACACTTACAACAGTAAGTAAGTCTTGAGAACCTACTATGATCCAGGCACTGTTACAAGTGCTGGGGATACAGAGGTGACAAGACAAAATTTCTGTGCTTATGGAAATTACTCTATAATGTGGGAAGACAGACAACAAACAAGGGAGCAAATGAAGCTCCACAAAAATATTTTAATTCATTAAATCAATAAATTCAATGCTATCTCTCTGAAGTCCTGGGAGTTCTACCTGTGCTTTGCTGTGACACTCTTGCCTTCGTGCCTTCCATGTCAGGCGTGGCTCTACCAGTCCATGTCTGCGGGGGGTAGATCACCCCCATCTCCGCCATCTCTAAAGGTTGCATGGGGAGCAACACTGAGCAGGGACCATAGAGCCCGGTGATGAAGAACAGGAGGGTTTTGAAGCCACGAGGTGGGTTCAAATCCCTGCTCCGCCAATCTGCTTGCTGTGTGACCTTGGCAGCTAACTTCATTTCTCAGCTCCTCAGTTTTCCCATCTGTAAACTGAGGGCCCGGGGCCAATAATAGAAGCCATGTCCTCAGGTTGCAGTGGGAACTGACAATTGTGAGTCCCTGCAATAGTGCCTGGCACACAGTAGGGGCTTTCTCCGTGTTTGTTGAATGAATGGACAGTTCCTCCATCTTCTGACAACTCGAGTCAGCTCTTCTGCTGCAGGGAGTCCCGCCACCCACCTGCCTGTGGGCTAACCTCCAGCAGCATGTGCCAAAGCCAGGCCGAAGTGGGCTCCGCAGTGCTCATTCCCCAAGTCAGCTTTTATGGTGGTGCTAAGCAGGCCTGTTCCACCTGTCATTTCAGGAAAACGAAATAGACCTTCCCCTCTGGGGTTGCAAGAATGCCGGCTCACTCATGAGCACAGCCCCGTGAAGGCGTGCGGGTTCCAGAAGCAGAGGAGCAGGCCTCCTAAGTGATTAATGGCTCACAGCGTGGGCCTGATCTTCCCACAGAGCTTTGTGGTGCTGTGTCTGAACCCCAAGCCCAGGCTGTGTGGCCCAGGACCAACACCCACCCTTCCAGGTACTTTGTGTCGTGGACAGGCTGTTGGCTCTCAGCCTGGCCGCCCTGTTGTTAAGCCAAGTAGCTTACCTCATGTGTCATCCAGCCCCCGGGGAAGTAGGCTAAGGCCAGCCTGGGAAGATTATTTGCAGGGAATTAGAGCAGGAGGGAGCAGGCTTAGGGAAGCCTTCAGCCACTGGTGGCTCATCTGTACTGGCCATCTGCAAAGGATGGGGGCCATCTTTAGCTAAGAGCAAGCACGGACCAGGGGAAGAAACCGCCAGGGGAGGCACCCTCACAGCCCTGGGCAGGTACGCCCTGCTTCCTGCCTCCCTCTCCTCTTCCCCCAGGACTGCTGACTAGAAGCACCAGTTCTGCAAAGGGCCAGCAAGTTGTGGCTGGGAATGAGGACACCCGAGTGCTCCCTACCTTGTCACTCACTGGGGGGCCTGGGTGAGCCACCGTCCCTTTCTGGACCTCTTTTTCCTCACCTGTAAGAAGAGAGTTCTGGGCCAATGGAGCTGGCAGTACCCCCCATCTCTCCTTCTTGAGATGCCACTATTCAAATTGGGGGACATGCAGGAGAAAGGACCCATTTGGGATTATTACTGGGTTTGAAGGCCACAGCATGAAAAAGACAGAACTGTCACCTGTGGGGTGACAACTGGAGTTCAGTGTGGAAGGAAACAGTCAATGTGGATGACACACAGGACTGTCTCATGGCAACGCCTTCCTCCCAGAGACCTGGAACCAATGTAACTAAACTGACTTCTAAGGGAAAATTATATAATCCCCATAAAATGGATAAAATTGGAATTACTCAGATGCTTTAAATAACACAAATAGTATTTTTTTTCTTTTTAAAGATTTTATTTATTCATTTGACAGAGATCACAAGTAGGCAGAGAGGCAGGCAGAGAGAGAGGAAGGGAAGCAGGCTCTCTGCTGGGCAGAGAGCCTGACACAGGGCTCGATCTCAGGACCCCGAGATCATGACTTGAGCCAAAGGCAGAGGCTTTAACCCACTAGGCCACCCAGGCGCCCCACAAATAGTATTTTTTTGAACATTTATTCACCAGACATTGTCCTTGGTGTATAACCTCACCTAACCCTCACAATAATGTAAAGTGGATAATATTAGAAGCCCCAGTTTACGGATGGAGAAACTGAGGGGCAGCAATGTGCAAGGCTAACCTTAGTCTGGCTTCGGTGCCCATGGGCTAACATTTGCCGGTTTTGCCTCCGGGTCACCAGGAGGGCTCTTGGGCCAGAGTAAGCCTTGGCCACAGCCTCACTGTGGCAGGGACTGTTTACCTGGAGTCCACCTCCATCACCTCTTCAGGGATAAGAGTCCTCCTCACCAAATAGGGCAGAAAGTCTGAGCTTCGGACTCACTAGCTTGTCCAGTCGGAAACCCTCGGCTTCCCCAGTGTCCTGGGCCAGCTCTGCTAGACCCATAAGTCAGCTACTTGCTGCCCAGAGCCTGGCCACCGTGCTCCCCTTCCCACCACCCCCTACACCAGCAGAGTCAGGCCATGGGGGATCCCCAACCCCTGGCTCCCCAGGTCACACACAGACCTGGTCCGACTCCAGGATCCTTACCCCACCCAGCAGCACGTTCCCTCAACATCCAGCCCTCAGGGGCCAGTATCAGGTTTGCCACAGGATGACGGCATGAACCGAGAGACCCCCACGTCCTGTGCAACATAGGGGCCTAGAGGTTTGGGGAAGAGATCGTGGTGAGCTCGGGTCCTCACACTGGTTCCATGACTGAAAATTGGATTCAAGTAGGTGTTGGCCTTTACCTGATCTGCAGGACCGGGAGGGCTGAAAACTGATTAGTTGATGGAAGGACAA
This sequence comes from Mustela erminea, assembly GCF_009829155.1. Classification (NCBI taxonomy): domain Eukaryota; kingdom Metazoa; phylum Chordata; class Mammalia; order Carnivora; family Mustelidae; genus Mustela; species Mustela erminea. The sequence goes on from NC_045618.1 coordinate 117,207,640, forward strand.
GGGATTTCAGGGAACCATTCTGAGGACAAGCCCCATGCTGCTTCTAGGGCCCCGCCTCCCCTGAAGCGTGTAAGGAGAGGACGTGCGGGAGGCCCAGCCTTGCAGGCAGAGCCGCCCGGAGATCGGTAGCTCTTCACGGTGCACCAGACGTTCCCCTGCAGGGCATCCTCTCATCACAGCGAACGATGCGACGAGGATCCCCCGTGAGATGCCGAAAAACAACACACGTGGAGAATCGTGAGGTACTCTACGACTGTTTCCTAGTATGACGAGTGAAAACACAGCCCCGGACTGCTGTGTGGGGCCCACCTCGGCGCCAGGTCACGTGCAAAAGAAACCCCAAAACCATCTTTAGTTTATTGGGGTGGCTGGTGGGCTCAGAAGTGTGTGTGACTCTCCATCTCGGGGTCATGAGTTCGAACCCCACGTTGGGTGTAGAGATTACTTAAATTAAAAATTTTTTTTTTAATTTAGATCTTTAATCACCTGAAAAATTCCAAAAAGGGATTCAGTGTCCCTCTTCCTTGTCCTATATGATGCAAGCTGTATCTATCATTCTTTTCATGAATCCCCAAAACTTAAAAACAGACAAACGACAGAACAGAAGAGCCACCCAGCCCAATGGCTTTTCTCCTTAGTCTCAATCTCTCCCATTTCAAGACCTGCCCTTTTCTCTTGCATGCAGACCTCTGCCCTTGCAAATAACTCAATCTATGTTTTCTTTGCCCTTAAATTCTACAGTTCTATCGCCCATTGTAATTGACACACAACTGCCAGGCCCAGAAGCCACCCCATAGCAAAGCATCCTTTTTCATGGAGGAGTGGGGAACATGTGAATACTTTCTGTTTCTGCCCTATAAATAATTCCCAGTGATCTCTTGACCTATCATATAGCCACTGTCAGATTTGTGATTGTCCAATAAATACAATGGAAAGTCTAAGTTCTGGTGACTTAGATATTATTATATACATGTTATAGGAAAATCTATTCTTGCTGTTGTTTTTCTGAATGCCAAAATACTGTTTTGAGAAGCTATATCCGCCTGAAAACATAATCAGTTGATGCTAATTCGGGAGGCTTATAAAGATCGCCAGAAGGAAACCAAAAAAGCCAAAGATTTAACACAGATTTAACAGATGTAGTTGTTAAGGGGAAGGGTCTGAGATGTTGTTTTAAAAAAAGAGAAAACTTTTTAAAGACCACTAAGAAGCAATGCATCTTGTTCAGAGGGCCAGGCATCTGCTGGGTCCCCACTAAGTTCTGGGAATCCAGAGGCTTCTCTCCACCCATCATGGGCTTTCAGACCCAATTCAACACCACGCTGGGGAATGAGCTCACCCAGAGAGCCTCCGCTGAGGTCCTGCAGCCCCTCCCCCTCTCTGTGGGGGGCAAAACAGTGCCCCCCATCCCAAGATGTCCATGTCCTCATCCCTGGAGCCTGTGAATATGGTACCTTCCATGGCAAATGGGATCTCACAAGTGATATTAAGGACCCTGAGAAGCAGAGATTATCCTGGATTACCCAGGCGGGCCCAGGGCATCCCAAAGGTCCTTACAAGAGAGAGGCAGGAGGTCAGGGAAGAGATGACAGCAGAGGCTGGAGTGACACAGTGTCTCCCTGGGCCACAGGCCCAGGGAATGCAGCAGCCTTTAGAAGCTGAAAAGGGAAAGGAAATGGATTTTCCTCTCAAGCTTCTGGAAGGAAAGTGTCTGGTGACACTTTGATTTTAGGTTGTGGAAACTCTGACCTCCAGAACTCTAACAAGTTGGTGTTATTTTAAGCCAAAAAAGAGCAGTGCAGCTAGTCCTTATGGTCTGGAGGTCGTGAATATGTATCCACAAGATGAATTGTTCCCCAGGTCCCCAATGACAGTGTCAGGCATCTCCAGGAGTGTAGCCTGAGGCTCGGAGGACTCAGAGAAGAGCAGACAGACGTGGATGTCAAGGGACCCCCAGCAGAACTGGAATAACATCCTCCATGAAACCTGAGAGGAGAAAAAAAAGCCAATTTCTAATCAGTAAAACCTTTAACCTATAACCTATAACCTATCAGTATAACCTATAACCAAATATCTAAAGTATGATAGATAGACGAGTGTGCATTTAAAAAACAAATCTTGGGGTACCTGGTTGGCTCAGTTGGTTGAGTGACTGACCCCTGATTTGGGCTCCGGTCATGATCTCAGGGTGGTGAGGTCGGGCTCAGCTGGAGTCTCTCTCTCCCCCACCCCTCCCCCTTCATGCACATTCTCTCATTCTCCCTCCCTCAAATCTTTTTTTTTTTTTTTTTTTAAGAATAAGTATTACAAACCCTTGACTATCTCTCTACAAATTTATATATTCAAGTTGGCCAAAAACATTGGCTTTTGGCTGTTTGGTTGGTTGGTTGGTTGGTTGTGTTTGGGGGACGTTTTACCTCTTTTCACCAGGAAAATGGGGAATTGCTTTATATTCCGAGTTGCATACGTGAACTGGGCACATAGGGGCATGGCAAGAACAGAAGTAAAAGCCCGGAGTTCATGTTTTAGTCTTCAGAGAGCTAAAACCTGCACTTGCCTGAGGTTTTAGGAAGATGAATCCCCCAGATCATGGCAAAATTCTCATGGGGGCTGCCTTCCCCTTTGGGGGGGCCAGCCTCTCGGCATATTCGTTCTCTGGGCTGCGATTTGAAGGGCAGAGGTTGGAACATTCAAGACAGACTAGGCCCAGGTGAGCCCCTTAACGCATTGTCATAAGAAGCACGAGGTCGTGAATTCCTTCTAGAGATCTTGAGAAGACTGTGTTGGAGCAGTGGGAGGAGTCAGTTCAGCTCGTGCTGTCCTTTTCTTCGGAGATCTACTCTAGAGAGAAGTGCGCCGCTTGACACAAAAGCCAGGTTTTCCCCAGTGTCCTTCAGAGACAGAGCAAGAAGAGCAGAGTGCGGGGAGCATAGAGGAAGCCAGCGCAGCTCCCCGTGTCCTGCCTGTCCCTGCCTTCATGTGTGTAATCCATGACATTCTCTTCCCTGGGATTCAGTGTCTATAGAGAATTTTCCAGATCAAGCATCAGGAAACTCTAATCCAACCTAACCCCTACCTCCATCCAGTAATTCATTTTCCCTCCAACATTCAGAAACCTTTAGAAACCCAAACTCAACGTGCTGTCCTCCCCAAAGGGTCTACTTCGTGCTTCTCTTATAAGAAAAGAAAAAAAATTTTGAAGGAGTTCGGTGTTGTATTTTGCGGGGGGCGGGGGTGGTGCGGAAATCTCTGACTTGGCAACATTTCTGCTCTACTTAGAATTCCACAAGGAATCATGATTTGTAAGCATGGTTTAGTTGGCATAGGTTTATGGTGTTTTGATTTTCAAAGGGTTTGTCTGTCTGTCTGTCCTGTTTGATCTCATCTGACAACACTCCCAGGTTAAGCAGGGAAGGTGCCGTCTGCAGTTTGCAGGTCACAGAAGCTGAGGTTTGGAGGGAAATGAAAGCCCATACACATCCGTGTGGCTCTCCCAGTTGTTTGGTCCCATGTGGTGGGCTCACTTCAGTCTGAACTCTTGTGTTCCTAATTATATTTTGTTTTTAAATTTTTAAATTTTTTTTTTTTGGTCAGAGAGAGAGCAAGAGAGTGAGAAAGAACACATAAGCAGGGGGAGCGACAGGCAGAGGGAAAAGCGGGCTCCCCACTGAGCAAGAAGCCTGACATGGGACTCTATCCCAGAGCCCTAGGATTATGACCCGAGGCCAAGGCAAATGCCCAAATGACTGAGTCCCTTGTATTTCTAATTTTAGAAAAAGAACAGCTCAAACTAGTTTAAACAAATAAACCAAAAAAGGGAATTCACTGGTTCATATAAGAAGTTCAAGGGGTTGGTTCAGAGGGTCTCAAACAATAACATGCATGCTTTCCCCTCCCCTCCCCTCCTCCATCCCTGTCCCCCACCACGCCCTTTGCCTCCATCCTTAGCTTTGTCCTGTGTTAGTGTCCTTCTCAGGTAGGCTGTCCCCGCAAGAAGTGGCGGAGGCAAAGATGGCCAGTACGCACAGGATTAGGCCCTCCAGTTCAGCAGCCTCATAGAAAGCACAGTCCTTTCCCAGCAGCGTTTCAACCAAGTCCAGAGCTGGGCCTCTCTAGCTTGGCCTGAGTCTCTGTCCCAACCCTGTGCCAATCACTGTGGCAGTGGGCATTGGTGATTCCCCTCCCAGGCAAGGGACACGAGAGCCGAGAAGGGATGGGTCTCCAAAAGCAATCCAGACTCTGTTACGGCAGAAGGGAAAGTTGCTGGGGAGGCAAAAACTGTGCAAACCTATCACATTAGTCATTGTCATGATTCTGGTGAGACACCGGAGGCAGAGAAGCATGGTCCTGGGTCCCCGAGCCAGACCTGCCTCCAGATCCCATGGCCCGTTTGCATGGGTGTGTGGGTCCACTGGGATGCCTCCAAGCGGCAGAGGTGACCTCAGTCCACCTGCTGCTCAGCTTGAATTCCCTGCTCCCATCGGGCACACCAGCGTCTCCTCATCTCACAGAGCTTCACACTGTTAGCTCACCCCTGTAAAGCATCACCTTAAGTGTAGGAAGAATATATTTTGGGGGACACAGTAGGTCCATGGTCAGATTCCTCATGTCCTTCCTTTTGATTTTCTGGGAGGCAAAGGAAAGCCGTCTAGACCCGAGCCACCATTTCTCCTTCTGAGGTTGGCCCTGCCCTGCCCTGGCTTCCTTGCCATGAGCAGGTACTCTGTGGTGCTCACCCATGTCCGCCATCCCTCTTCCTGTCCTCCACCCTGCTCTTGGGCATCTGTCTGTTCTGATCTATTGAAAAGGCTCTTGTGTCTATGTTCTTAAACATATATGATGTCCTTCAAGGGTTAATGCCCGGGACCGAGCCTTATTTCTCCTCTCCCACTGAGTGACCAATTCAGCATCTCATATGATCAGCCTTCAGTAAAAAAGTGATTTGCGGGGCACCTGGGAGCTCAGTCGGTTAAGTGTCTGACTCCTGATCTCAGCTCAAGTCTTGATCTCAGGGTTGTGAGTTCAAGCCCCAGGCAGAGCCCACTTTAAAAATATATATATATATATATATATATGCTACTGACTTGCACTAGACCCATTTTTTGGGTGACAGGAGGGTTAGCATTCAGTAGACTAAGAGGAAACATGGTGCATGGTAGAGGCATCACTCATTCCCATTTCTAAATTTTCCAATCACAGATTGTTCTAGAAGCCCCAGATTGTTCCAGAATGGATGGGAGCAATTCCCTAAGCATTATATAGGGTCTGAATTTGTCTTGGGGTTATTTTTCTAATCAAAGCATCTTTCACTTGCTTTGCAGTATATTTTTTAGAAAGTAATTTCTCCCAAAAGTGCCCTTTCTTAGTTCCTCACAATTAAACAACAAAAAAAATCTCCTCTTTTATGTTTTCTCTTTTCATTCTTTGAGATACTCATTTTTTCCGTAGATAGATATAGATGAATTAATATATTTCATTTCCCTCAAATTTTAATGTGTCTTCTTTAGATTCTATCCTCTACTTCAGGCTGAGAATAGGGAGTTAGATTACCCAGAGCATTAAAGATTTATCATCTCCATCACTCTTTATAGGACTTCTCTTATTTCTGAGGAATAACTCATTTGCTTAGGTTATTTTGCAACAGAAAGGGGAATTACAGTTTTCTGAAGCCCCTCAAGAATCTTCAAAGAATCTGTAGGATGGTGAGCTTTTAATAACTTCAACTAATTACCCTTTTAAAGATTAGATGTTAGGTTGAAGCCTTTAGGTTTACCACCATTGCAAATGACTAAGAAAACCAACTTACTATGGACAAAATGTGGTATCGATACAAAAATACCTCCAGGGGACAGCCATTTGTACAAGAAAAATCTTCCCCAGTTCAGATTTGAGGTCTGTCATAAATCCATCCAACCAAGAGATGTTGGCTGCAAGTGCTAAAATTATGTGAGCGGTTTTCCCCTTTGCTGAAAGCAGTGAGCTGAATTAATGTAATATTTGTTTTCTACCCACTGGGTTACAATGGTAATGAGGAAGGGGAGGGCCACGTGGAGGATGAGAGCTATAGGGACCCAGACAGGCATTCATTTGCCAGGTCTTGTTTTTATTACCCATCCCCCCACCGTGTTTGGGATCTAAACAATAGAATGCCATACCTGAAGCACCACAATATGTTTGACTTGGATGATAGAATCATAACGTAGAAGAGGGTCTTATCACACCCCCACCCCCAGGACGCTTTCAAAGGTAAATGAGGATCAGGGAGGACTAGAGATTTGGCCAAGTTTCCATAGAAGGTGACAGTTTCAAGCCTTCTGAATCTCCAGTGTTCTTTCTACACCGAGACACTCCTCTGTTCTCACTTATCATACTCATCACCCCTTTGGGGCAGCCAAACTGGGGATGAGACCCAAACACTAGGGCCAAACGAAGTGTACACGTTCTTAAACATCTCACTTGAAACCATATGTAACCTCAGAACTTGTCCAGACTTTACGATTTTTAAAGGGCAATGGATCATATATTGGAAATGGGAGGAGCAGTGATCGTACTACGCAGCGAAGCTTTCCAAGACAGGGCTCCTCTTACAGCTAGGGTAGGCAAGGGGAGAGCAATGAAAGCTAAGGCACTGATGCTCAGGGGGAGTGCTTCCCTGCCTCCCTGCCTCCCTGCCTCCCTGCCTCCCTGCCTCCCTGCCTCTCTGCCCTGTCTCCTTCCTCTCCTGCTCTCTGAAGCTCTGTCCCACCTGCACCACTGAAGGTTGCTGAAAAAGACGAGATGAGACTTTTCAAGTGACATCTGCAACAGTTTCCTTTCAGACTAATTACTCATTAAAGCAAAATAAAAGCATTAGTAAAATTCATAAACTAAACACTGGAGGGGAAAGTTCACCTTTTTTTTTTTTTAAAGATTTTTATTTATTTGACAGACAGAGACCACAAGTAGGCAGAGGCAGGCAGAGAGAGAGGAGGAAGCAGGCTCTCTGCTGAGCAGAGAGCCCAATGCGGGGCTCGATCCCAGGACCCTGGGATCATGACCTGAGCCGAGGCAGAGGCTTTAACCTACTGAGCCACCCAGGTGCCCCAGAAAGTTCACCTTTAATGCTGACCTGGATTAGAAGCTTCCCTCAACTATTTGTCTGTGTAGTTTCACAAAAATGGTGTCATACCTTCTCTATTGCTCTGAAATGGACTGTTTGTCATTTTAATATAACACAAACACCTTTCTAGGTCCATAGGTAGTATCAACCTATTGATCAAAAATTTTTTTTTAAAGATTTTATTTATTTATTTGACAGAGATCACCAGTAGGCAGAGAGGCAGGCAGAGAGAGAGGGGGAAGCAGGCTCCCCATTGAGCCACCCAGGCACCCCGATCAAATTTATTTTTTAAAGATTTTATTTATTTTAGAGAGGAAAAGAATGGTGGGGTGGGGAGAAGCTGAGGGAGAGGGAGTGAGAATCAGAAGCAGACTTTGCAGTGAGTGTGGAGCTGAGATCACGATCTGAGCTGAAGCCAAGGGTCACAACTGAGTCCCTCAATTAATTAAAAATTGCTTTTTAAAAGAGGTTTTAACTCTTCCACTGTATGGCTACACTATAATCAACTATTCCCTATCCATGAATGTTCAGTGCCAATCAGGTTTACTATTGCAAAAAAAAAAAAAAAAACCCAAAAAATGTACCAATAAAGTGCTTAGTCTAGGAGCACCTGGGTGGCCCAGTCGGTTGAGCACCCGACTCTTGGTTTTGGCCCAGGTCATGATCTCAGGGTTGTGAGATTGAGCCTTCGTCCATCTCTGCGCTCAGCACAGAGTCTGCTTGAAATCTGTTCTCCCCCTCCCCCTTCCGCTCATGTGGTCTGTCTCTCAATCTCTTTCTCTCTCTCTCTCTCTCATAAACAAATCTTTAAGAGCACCTAGGTGGCTTAGTTGGTTAAGTTTCAGTCTCTTAATTTGGCTCAGGCCATGGTCTTGGATGAGCTTGACCCCTAGGCTGCATGTCTCCCCCATGCGTGTGCGCTCTCTCTCTCTCTCTCTCCCTCTATTAATCTCTAATATAAACAAATAAATCTTCAAAAAACAAAAATAAAGTGTCTAGCCCAGTGCCTGTGATGTAGTGAGTCCATGTGTCTGGATCCCTATCTTCCTTACCTCTTGGTGCCTTTGTGATCAGAAAGAGAGTTATAATAGAAGTTAGGGTTAATGATGCCAAAGACCTGCTAATCATTTTGAACATCTCTGTTTGCTAAAGTCATGGGTTTTCCTTGGTTTCTGAATATGCATTTGACCCTAGTCCTTTCCCTACTTTATCTCAAAGGTGGAGATTTCAAAAATGTGAAATCTGCCTGGAAAGGCTCTAGCAGTAGCAGGAAAATGCTCCCAAAGTGGAACAGGGAAGCATCGTGCTGCTGTGAAGCATTTACAACAGGGAAATCATCACATGATCCCCAATGACACACTAAAGCAAGCCCTGCTTCTATTTTGAAAGGGTGGTGAGGAAAGCAAGTTGAAGCCCTGGGAATATCCAGACCCCGGAGCTTCAACAACGGTCAGAGAGGTATAGAGCATTCCTTCTCTGAAAGATATGAAATTGATTTGGTTTATGAACATCTTGACATCCACTGATGTTCTCTATTCAATCCATGCAGCTGACATCTTCTTCTTTCCTGAACACCTATTTGTGGCCGCTCTGGGATAGGTCCTCAATGATAGCCGCTCTTTAATCTCTCCCAGTCAAAGCCTGTGGACTTTGGAATTCTCCGATCTGGTTGCATATCCTGGCTACGGCTCTTCATTCCTAGCAATTGACACCAGGAAAATGATGCTGTCCATCTGGCAGAGACTGGGCTGTGAGGGTTCAGTGCATGGAATGCAAGGCAAGGTCGTGTGGGATACACAGTAAGCATTTGCTGGCAGACCTCTTCCATCTGGGTCAGCAACTAACTGGGAACACAGATCCTTCCCCCGCCTGGTGCATTAAACAGTGCATAGCATATACTCTCCCTGCAATTCATTTGCCACCCTTCATCAGCTTCTGTAGGATTGCCAGTAGAAGTTAATCCTTTCTGAGCACTCGAGAGCTAAATAGGCTAATATTGGCCTCCCTTTTTAGGAAACCGAAGTCATGGAATGAAGAACTCACGTTGGGCTGGCTGCTGGAGGCTGATATCTGTGCGTGAGTTTTGTACAGGTGCCGCAATAGATGTTTTTTCCCCACTGTGAAACACATCTTAATGATTACTGGTAACAAAGGAGTAAGAATGGTGGTTCTAACCAATCTTTTTAAAAAATGAGTTCTGGCTCCCTTGGGTTGGTCAGGGTCAAATATGATCTCACAAAATTTCAGCGAGAGAAAACTTAAAAAAAAGAACAGGGGCACCCGGGTGACTCAGTTGGTTAAGCATCTGACTTCAGCTCAGGTCGTGATCTCAGGGTCCTGGGTTTGAGCCCCGCATCAGCCTCCCTGCTCAGTGGGGAGTGTGCTCATCCCTCTCGCTCTGCCCCTCCACCCGCTTGTTATGTGTGTGTGCACTCTCTTTCTCTCTCTCTCAAATATATAAAATCTTTTTAAAAAGAACAGAACTAGAGAGTATTATGCTAAGCAGAATAAGGCAGTCAGAAAAAGACAAATACCATACGATTTTACTCATATGTGGAATTTAAGAAACAGAACAGATGAACACGGGGGAAAAGGAAAAAATGATGTAAACCAGAAAACAGACTCCTAACCCTCTTAACTGAGGGTTGCTGGCAGGAGGTGGGTGGAGGGGTGGGCTAGATGGGTGAGGTGGATGAGCACTGGGTGTCGAATGTAAGTGATAATGCACTAAATTCTGCACCTGAAGCCAATATTTCACTGTATGTTAATGGGGAGGGGCAGCAACAAGAAAAAGTAAACATATAATTCACTTAGAAGATCATTCTCATGTAAGATGCTGGGGTTGGAAGCAGATTCTTGGACCATTATGTTTGGGTATTGGTGATGGGCACTGATGCTCTCATTCAGTGGTTGAATGACGAAGACTTAATTAACTTCTCTTTTTCTTTTCTTTTTTTTTTTAATTTTTAATTTTTTATAAACATATATTTTTATCCCCAGGGGTACAGGTCTGTGAATCACCAGGTCTACACACTTCATAGCACTCACCAAAGCACACACCCTCCCCAATGTCCACAATCCCAGCCCCTTCTCCCAACAACTTCTTTTTTTCAAAGACGCTTTACTGCACATTGAGTACCTAAAGCCGGGGGTCACTATCGGGAACTGAAGAACTGCAACTTCCCTGGTGGCCAGCTTCTTGGATCTTAGAGTGAGCCTCAGCTGGTTTTTTTTGTTTGTTTGTTTTTTTGTTTTGTTTTGTTTTTTGGTAAGGTACCCTTTTCCCAAAAGTAATCCCTATGGCATACTCCAACCTACATTCTTGGTTCCTGTTTGCTGTGGTTACCAGACTATTCAACAAACTAGTTACCTACTAGGGACCTAACTCAGATATGACTGTCCTCACAATGTGGTATTTTGTAATAGTGGCTCTTTGCCATTATGTGTGAGTATTAATATCACCATGATGCAGGACTTTGTGAATAAATCTGTCTGCATTTCAGATTATGGAGAAAAATTGGAAACCATCCAACAATTGGGAAGAGCTAAACAAACAATGATACAGCCATATGATGAAGTATTTATAGCCGCTAAAAGATATTTATAAACATGGGGAAATTTTCTCTAAAGGCACAATGAAAACTTACATATCAATTACATAAACATTTCATTTAAAAAAAGCTGGAAGGAAACCAAAATGATAAAAAGTACTGCATTTAGTAAAAGATTTTTTTCCTGTTTCTGTCTTTCCTATGCCCTCCAAATCTTCTATAATATGTATTTATTACTTACTACAGAGAAAAGTTAGAAGGGAGAGGGGATGTCTACTGAATGAAGGGCTCTAAACAGGGTCTTACTGATAGCATGAAGCAGAATCACCATTTCTATTTTGAACACTTGATCAGCAATTAGTTCACTAGTCTATGAGTACTATGGCCCTAATTCATTATCCTTTCTGGCATCCATCTTTATACTCAGTTTATAATACAATCAAATGCCTTTTTTAAAACCTAGACTATTAGGGGTTTTTTTTTCCCCTCTCCATTATATATTTATTTATGCCATGGGTTTAGAAAGACAGGTGAAATTCCACTCTCTCAGATTTTGCCTGTAGTCCAGATTGTTAGGATCCCTGTAGGTACCAATTTTCTGTCTTCTCATACAAGAGCCTACTTCCTCCAGTGGCAGGTTATTTGCAAATTTCCTGAACCCGCTACCAATATCCTCAAACAGAAAATTTATAAAAATGTCCAGTTAAGGTAAGATGAGAACAGTCTGGTAATTTGGGCTAGCACATATCCATTGATGAGGCTTTGCAAATAGCTTTGGAAGGGTTAGAAGCCCCCTTGACCAGGGGCACTTGTATGCTTCAGTTGGTTACACATCTGCTTTAAGCTTGGGTCATGATTGCAGGGTCTTGGAATTGAGCCCTGTATAGGGCTCCCTGCTCAGTGGGGAGTCTGCTTCTCCCTCTCCCTCTGCCCCTCTACCTGCTTGTGCTCTCTCTCTCTCACACACACACACTCTCAAATAAATAAAATCTTTTAAAAAAGAAAGAAAAGAAACCAACTTGACTAAATCCCACCCCAACCCCCATATCTCCCTCTTCTAAGTGTTAGACAGCACTTTGGAATTAATATATAAGCATTCCTGGATCAATATGTTCCAAGATTTGCAGGCTCATTTTTCACCAAGGGATGCCTGTTTTTTCTAATTCTATGGGAAATAGCACAAAATGCACAACAAAGACCAGAAAAGATTCAGTAACTCCAGATTAATGCATTATCACTTTGACCAAAACAGAAAGTTTGCTGCATTTAAATTATCTTAATAAATGTCTAAAGATAAAAATGGCTTAGATAGGGGCACCTAGGTGGCTTAGCCAGTTAAGTGTCTGCCGCTGGCTTAGGTCATGATTCTGGAGTCCTGGGATCGAGCCTCAAGTCCAGCTCCCTGCTCAGCGGGGAGTATGCTTCTCCCTCTGCGCCTCTCCTCACCGCCCTCCAACTCGTGTGTGTGTGCTCTCTCTCTCTCTCTCTAACAAAACATCTTTAAAGGATTCTTGTCTAGAAGCTAAAAGTTTCTTAGAGTACCTTTTCTCACTTGTTTTTCTCACTTGTAGATCAAGTGAGCTGGTGAAAGAACCCGATCCGCTATTGATCAGGTGTGTGACTTTGAATAAGCCACTTAGGAACTCCCTCCTCCAGTGCCAGCTTCTGTATTTGCAAAACCAGAGGTGAGATGAACATTTAGGGTTGGGATGGAGTAAACAAGGCAATATGTGTGAAGGCAGCACTAAATAATTGTTAGCATTTGCTGAGGTGCTTACTACGTGCCAGACACCCTGTGCTTTCCATGGTTCATAGCATTTAATCCTCATACAACCCCTAGAAATAGTACCATTCCCATTCCTGTACAGGCTCGGAGATATGACAAGTTTGGGTCTGGGCAACCACAGCAAAGTGAATACTGCAATAAAGCAAGTCAAATGAATATTTTGGTTTCCCGGTGCCTATAAAGTTATGTTTACACCATAACTGTAGTCTATGAAGTGTGCAATAGCATTATGTCTAAAAGAAAATGTACGTACCTTAATTTAAAAAAATATTTTATTGCTAAAAATTGCTAACCATTTTATAGCTAAAAAAGGCTAACCTGAGCTTTCATCAAGTTATAACCTTTTTGCTGGTAGAGGGTCTTGCCTCGGTGTTGATGGCCGCTGACTGACCAGGGTGGAGGTTGCTGAAGGCGCCTGTGGCCATTTCTTTCTTTCTTTCTTTCTTTTAAGATTTTATTTATTTATTTATTTGACAGAGAGAGAGAGAGATCACAAGTAGATGGAAAGGCAGGCAGAGAGAGGGGGAAGCAGGCTCCCCACTGAGCAGAGAGCCCGACGCGGGGCTCAATCCCAGGACCCCGAGATCATGACCCGAGCCGAAGGCAGAAGCCCCAACCCACTGAGCCACCCAGGCGCCCCATGTGGCCATTTCTTTAAAAAAGACAACAATGAAGTTTGACACATTGACTCTTCTTTTCACTTGAGCACTTAAGAGGCCACTGTAGGGTTATTAACCGACCTAATTTGTTGTGTCTCAAGGAATAGGGAAGCCCAAGGACAAGGACCTGGGGGAATGGCCAGCCAGCCAGTGGAGCAGTCAAAACACACATATGCTATAATTAAGTTCACCATCCTATATGGTGCTCCAAAAGAATTACAATAGTAATATCAAAGATCATTGATCACAGATCACCATCACAAGTTTAATAATAGGAAGGTTTGAAATTTTGTGAGGATTCCTAAAATATGACACAGAGACACGAAGTGAGGGAATGCTGTTGGGAAAAACAGCTCCAAGACTGCTCGGCACAGGGTTACCGCAAACCTTCACTGTGTAAAAAACACAGTAACTGCCAAGTGCAACAAAGGGAAGCACAAGAAAACGAAGCATGCCTGTGTATTTTAAGCGTTCGGAAAGAAGGTTACTGGCCCAATCCCCACAGAAAGTGGTGCCCTAAGCATCTGAAGTCCTTGACTTCAGAGCCTGTGCCTCTAACTACTACATCTTCATAGACTGGGTATTGGGTCCTGCCTTCTAGTATCCAACCTTCCGCCTTGAGGTAACAGCCCCTCAGGTTCTTGGGGTGAAGTGTCCCTCTCTGTGTCTAACCTGGGTGAGCCTGCCAACTAAGGGGTCCGTCTCCAGCCAGAGTCTGCTTGTAACAAAAGCCAGGCCAATGGTGGACTTCCCTAATGACTTTGTACAGTGAGTAGCCGACTCAGTTCCTTAGTGGTGACTTGAAAGACTGTTGTGTTAGGTGCCTAGAGCCCCAGAGCTACTTGGGGTTTTTGTCCCAATAAGCTTTTTTTTTTTTTTTTTTCCTAAGTTAGCCAGAGAGTTCTTTTGCTCCGGACCAAGGAACTGTATTAATATATGAAAACCACTACAGACTGTAATGCCTGTTCTGTGTGAGAGCTGGAGGACCATGGACCGACCAGAAGCTTCACTTCCTTATCTATAAAATGGGGTAGTAACATTCCGCCCACAATCATTAGGATTCAATGGGACAATGCATATAAAGTACTTGGCATTGTATTTGGGATACCACTTTCTGAAAGGTAGGACCTGCAGAGAAGTGAATCTGAAGTGAATCTGAAGTGACAGGAAGATAGACCGTGGGGCAAGGGGCCAGCTCCTGGCAAGTGGTAGGGCAGCAGAGCACAAAATCAGACATTTTAGAAGTCTGCTCCACTGAGGGACATTGCTCAGAGGCTAAGCGGGGGTGGACCCCTCATGGGGACAGTGTGGTCTCAGGACCTGCAGGGTCACAGAAAGATCAAGGTTGTCTGAGTGTGGCAGAGCTGCCAGGTATCAGAGTGGGGAAGCAGGCTACAGAGATGGAGCTGAGAAATGAGCTCTCAGTTGGGGGTTGCCTTAAACCTCATGATCCAAGGCACAGTCGGGCCACTGCTTTTCGAGCAGGGACCCCACACGTGGCAGATCCGGGGAAACTCACCTTCCTCCTTCAGAGGAGCAGCACAGCAGGAATCTGCTGGTTTTGGAGACTCCAAACGAGGCCGTGCACCAGAGACAGAAATGCTCGGTCACAGGCTGGGTGAGCTCAGAGCACGGCCAGAGACCAGGGAGATGGGAAGGACTGACTGCTTTTCTCTGAGGGTGCCCTGAGTGGGGCCCCCCGCTCTCGGCTCCTCCAGGCCAGACACTGGGAAGCCGCTATCTTCATTCCCGTCCTCCAGAGCTCTACAGAAAGAGTTCAGGAAAAAAAAGCTCCCAAGAGCGAACCTGAGCAGATTACTTAGCCCAGCCCCTGGTAAGGGCAGTGCAATTCTGCCTCCTGCAAAGACATTTGAGAATCACTACAATAGGCCCCTCCCCCAAAAGACCAGCAAGAACATCCAGCCGAGACCAAGTTCACCAATCAAGGAGAACAGCAGAACTCCAGAGCTAAGGGAAAGCAATGCATGGAATTCATGGCTTTCTCCCCATGATCCTTTAGTCTTGCAAAGTTAAATTAAAAATTTTTTTAAATTTTTCTTATTCTAATTTTTCTAACTTTTCCTCTTTCATCTTTTAACATTTTTAACTAGTTTATCTTAACAATACCTTTCTTTAAAAAAATCTTTTTAAACCTTCATTATTATAGCCATACTTTATTCTTAATTGTATTTATCCTTATTTTTTGTACATATAAGGTTTTTTTTTCCTAAAAAATTTTGGGATACAGTATTTTCTAATATATTAAACAAACCATAAAACTAGTACAGGGCTTTGTTCTAGTCTCCAGCCTGAGCACATTCTCTCCTTTTTTTTTTTTCTTTTTCCAACCAACTTATCAATTCCTTTTTTAGATTTTTTTTTTAAATTTTCAACTTTACTGTCATATTCCACCCCTTCATTGTGTTTACTCTTATTTTTGTATATATATAAGCTTTTCTTTCTTTAAAATTTTGGGAAGTAGTTTCTTCTTGAAGACCAAAATACACCCAAAATCAAGTGGGTGGCTCTGTTCTATTCACCAGTCTAATATATATACATACATACACATATATTTTTTTACATTTCTTTTTACCCACTTTCTTCTCCCCCCCCCATTTGGGGTCTCCTCTTATTTGGTTAGAGTACATTTTCCTGGGGTCTTTGCCACCCTTTTAGTATTTTATCCTCTGTTCATATATTCTTATCTGGATGAAATCACAAGGCAGAAAATCTTACCACAAAAAAAAAAGAACAAGAGGCAGTACTGATGGCTAGGGACCTAATCAATACCCACATTGGTAATAGGTCAGATCTAGAGTTCAGAATGACAATTCTCAAAGCATTAGCTGGGCTCGAAAAAGGCATGGAAAATATTAAGAGAAACCTGTCTGGAGAAATAAAATCCCTTTCTGGAGAAATAAAAGAACAAAAAAATCTAACCAAGCTGAAATAAAAAAAGGTGTTAATGAGGTGCAACCAAGAATGGAGGCTCTTACAGCTAGGATAAATGAGGCAGAAGAGAGAATTAGTGATATAGAAGACCAAATGATGGGGAATAAAGAAGCTGAGCAAAAGAGAGAAAAACAACTACCGGACCATGAGGGGAGAATTCGAGAGATAAGTGATACCATAAGATGAAACCATATTAGAATAATTGGGATTCCAGAAGAAGAAAGAGAGAGGAGGGCAAAAGGTATATTGGAGAGAATTATACTAGAGAATTTCCCTAATATGGCAAAGGGAACAAGCATCAAAATCCAGGAGGCACAGATAGCCCCCCTCAAAATAAACAAAAATAGGTCCACACCCCGTCATCTAATAACAAAACTTACAAGTCTTAGTGACAAAGAGAAAATCCTGAAAGCAGCTTGGGACAAGAAGTAACATACAAAGGTAGAAATATTAGATTGGCAGCAGACTTATCGACAGAGACCTGGCAGGCCAGAAAGAACTGACATGATATATTCAGAGCATTAGAGAAAAATATGCAGCCAAGAATACTATATCCAGCTAGGCTATCATTGAAAATAGAAGGAGAGATAAAAAGGTTCCAGGACAAACAAAAATTAAAAGAATTTGCAAACACCAAACCAGCCCTAAAGGAAATATTGAAAGGGGTCCTCTAAGCAAAGAGAGAGCCTAAAGGTAGTAAAAGAACAGAGACAATATACAGTAACAGTCAACTTATAGGCAATATAATGGGACTAAATTTATATCTTTCAATAGTTACCCTGACTGTAAATGGGCTAAATGCCCCAATCAAAAGACACAGGATATCAGAATGGATAAAAAAACAAAACCCATTGATATGCTATCTACAGGAAAGTCATTTTATACCCAAAGCACCTCCAGAATTAAAGTGAGGGAGTGGAAAACAATTTACCATGCTAATGGACATCAAAAGAAAGCTG
This sequence comes from Mustela erminea, assembly GCF_009829155.1. Classification (NCBI taxonomy): domain Eukaryota; kingdom Metazoa; phylum Chordata; class Mammalia; order Carnivora; family Mustelidae; genus Mustela; species Mustela erminea. Next base: position 117,224,646 of record NC_045618.1, read on the forward strand.
GGGTAGCAATCCTTTTCTCAGATAAATTAGATTTTAAGCCAAGTTTTGGGGGGAGGGGGTTTGGGAGAAGGGGGTGGGATTATGGACATTGGGGAGGGTATGTGCTTTGGTGAGTGCTGTGAAGTGTGTAAACCTGGTGATTCACAGACCTGTACCCCTGGGGATAGAGTATTATGCCTCCATCAGAAAGGATGAATACCCAACTTTTGTAGCAACATGGACGGGACTGGAAGAGATTATGCTGAGTGAAATAAGTCAAGCAGAGAGAGTCAATTATCATATGATTTCACTTATTTGTGGAGCATAACAAATAGCATGGAGGACATGGGGACTTAGAGTGGAGAAGGGAGTTGGGGGAAATTGGAAGGGGAGGTGAACCATGAGAGACTATGGACTCTGAAAAACAATCTGAGGGTTTTGAAGGGACGGGGGGTGGGAGGTTGGGGTACCAGGTGGTGGGTATTATAGAGGGCACGGATTGCATGGAGCACGGGGTGTGGTGCAAAAATAATGAATACTGTTATGCTGGAAATAAAAAAAAAAATTAGATTTTAAGCCAAAAATTATAATAAGAGATGAGGAAGGACACTATATCATACTCAAAGGGTATGTCCAACAAGAAGATCTAACAATTTTAAATATCTATGCCCCTAACATGGAAGCAGCCAACTATATAAACCAATTAATAACAAAAATCAAAGAAACACATCAACAATAATACAATAATAGTAGGGGACTTTAAACACCTCCCCTCACTGAAATGGATAGATCATCCAAGCAAAAGATCAACAAGGAAATAAAGGCCTTAGGTGACACATTGAACCAGATGGACATCACAGATACATTCAGAACATTCTATCCCAAAGCAACAGAATACACATTCTTCTCTAATGCACATGGAACATTCTCCAGAAAAGATCACACCCTGGGTCACAAATCAGGTCTCAACAGGTACCAAAAGATTGGAATCATTCCCTGCATATTTTTAGATCACAATGCTCTGAAGCTAGAACTCAATCACAAGAGGAAAGTTGGAAAGACCTCAAATACGTGGAGACTAAAGAGCATCCTACTAAAGAATGAATGGCTTAACCAGGAAATTAAAGAAGAATTGAAAAAATACATGGAAAAAAATGATAATGAAAAGACAACTGTTCAAAATATGTGGGATGCAGCAAAGGCTGTCCTGAAAGGAAAATATAGAGCGATACAAGCCTTTCTCAAGAAACAAGAAAGATCTCAAGTACACAACCTAACCCTACACCTAAAGAGCTGGAGAAAAAACAGCAAAGAAAGCCTAAACCCAGCAGGAGAAGAGAAATAATAAAGATCAGAGCAGAAATCAATGAAATAGAAACCAAAGAACAGTAGAACAAATCAACAAAACTAGGAGCTGGTTCTTTAAAAGAATTAATAAGATTGATAAACCCCTGGCCAGACTTATCAAAAAGAAAAGAGAAAGAACCCAAATAAATAAAATCATGAGTGAAAGAGGAGACATCACAACCAACACCAAAGAAATACAAACAATTATAAGAACACATTATGAGCAACTATATGCCAGCAAATCTGACAATCCGGAAGAAATGGATGCATTCCTAGAGATGTACAAACTACCAAAACTGAACCAGGAAGAAATAGAAAACCTGAACAGACCCATAACAAGTAAAGGAGATTGAAGCAGTCATCAAAAATCTCCCAACAAACAAGAGCCCAGGGACAGATGTCTTCCTAGGGGAATTCTACCAAACATTTAAAGAAGAATTAATTCCTATTCTCCTGAAACTGTTCCAAAAAATAGAAATGGAAGGAGAACTTCCAAACTCATTTCATGAGGCCAACATTACCTTGATCCCCAAACCAGACAAATACCCCATGAAAAAAGAGAATTACAGGCCAATATCCTTGATGAACACAGGTGCGAAAATTCTCATCAAATACTAGCCAATAGGATCCAACAGTACATTAAAAGGACTATTCACCACGACCAAGTTGGATTTATTCCTGGGCTACAAGGTTGGTTCAACATCTGCAAATAAATCAATGTGACACAATACGTTAATAAAAGAAAGAACAAGAACCATATGATACTCTCAATAGGTGCTGAAAAAGCATTTGACAAAGTACAGCATCCCCTCCTGATCAAAATTCTTCAAAGTGTAGGGATAGAGGGTCCATGTCATCAATATCATCAAAGCAATCTATAAAAAACCCCACAGCGAATATCATTCTCAATGGGGAAAAACTGAGAGCTCTTCCGCTAAGATAAGGAAGATGGCTGGGATGTCCACTATCACCACTGCTATTCAACATAGTACTAGAAGTCCTAGCCTCGGCAATCAGACAACAACAACAAAAAAATTAAAGGCATCCAAATCAGCAAAGAAGAAGTCAAACTATCACTCTTTGCAGATGATATGATACTTTATGTGGAAAACCCAAAAGAGTCCACTCCAAAACTGCTAGAACTCATAAAGGAATTCAGTAAAGTGTCAGGATATAAAACCAATGCACAGAAATCAGTTGCATTTCTATATACTATCATCAAGACAGAAGAAAGAGAATTTAAAGAGTCGATCCCATTTACAATGGCACTGAAAACCATAAGATACCTAGGAATAAACCTAACCAAAGAGGCAAAGAATCGCACTCAGAAAACTATAAAGTACTCATGAAAGAAATTGAGGAAGACACAAAGAAATGGAAAAATGTTCCATGCTCATGGGTTGGAAGAACAAATATTGTGAAAATGTCTATGCTGCCTAAAGCAAACCACACATTTAATACAATCCCTATCAAAATACCACCAATTTTTTTTCAGAGAAATGGAACAAATAATCCTAAAATTTATATGGAACCAGAAAAGACCCCAAGTAGCCAGAGGAATGTTGAAAAAGAAAGCCAAAGTTGGTGGCATCATAATTCCAGACTTCAAGCTCTATTACAAAGCTGTAATCATCAAGACAGTATGGTACTGGCACAAAACCAGACACACAGATCAATGGAACAGAACAGAGAGCCCAGAAATAGACCCTCAACTCTATGGCCAACTAATCTGTGACAAAGCAGGAAAGAATGTCCAATGGAAAAAAGAAAGTCCCTTCAACAAATGATGTGGGAATATTGGACAGCCACATGCAGAAAAATGAAACTGGACCATTTCCTTACACTACACATACAAAAAGACTCCAAATGGATGAAAGACCTCAATGTGAGATAGGAATCCATCAACATCCTTGAGGAGAACACGAGCAGCAACCTCTTCGACCTCAGCCACAGCAACTTCTTCCTAGGAACATCGCCAAAGGCAAGGGAAACAAGGGTAAAAATGAACTATTGGGACTTCATCAAGATCAAAAGCTTTTGAACAGCAAAGGAAACAGTTAACAAAACCAAAAGACAACTGACAGAATGGGAGAAGATATTTGCAAACGACCTATCAGATAAAGGGCTAGTATCCAAAATCTATAAAGAACTTTTCAAACTCAACACCCAAAGAACAAATAATCCAATCAAGAAATGGGCAGAGGACATGAACAGACATTTCTGCAAAGACATCCAGATGGCCAACAGACACATGAAAAAATGTTCAACATCACTCAGCATCAGGGAAATACAAATCAAAACCATAATGAGATACCACCTCACAACAGTCAGAATGGCTAAAATTAATGTCAGGAAATGACAGATGTTGGAGAGGATGCGGAGAAAGGGGAACCTTCCTACACTGTTGGTGGGAATGCAAGCTGGTGCAGTCACTCTGGAAAACAGCATGGAGGTTCCTCGGTAAGTTGAAAATAGAGCTACCCTACAACCCAGCAATCACACTACTGGGTATTTACCCTAAAGATACAAATGTAGTGATCCGAAGGGGCATGTGCACCTGAATGTTTATAGCAGCAATGTCAACAATAGCCAAACTATGGAAAGAACCTAGATGTCCATCAACAGATGAATGGATAAAGAGGATGTGGTATATGTATGTGTGTGTGTGTGTGTGTGTGTGTGTGTGTGTGTGTGTATATATATATAATGCAGCCATCAAAAGAAATCTTGCCATTTGCAATGATGTGGATGGAACTAGAGGGTATTATGGTGAGCAAAATAAGTCAATCAGAGAAAGACAATTATCATATGAACTCCCTGATATGAGGAATTTGAGAGGTAGAGTGGGGGGGTTAGGAGGTAGGGAAAGGAATAAAGGAAACAAGATGGCATCGGGAGGGAGACAAACCATAAGAGACTCTTAATCTCATAAAACAAACTGAGGGTTGCTGGGGGGAGGAAGGAGGGGGGAGGGAGAGGGTGGTTGGGTTATGGACATTGGAAAAGGTATGTGCTATGGTGAGTAATGTGAAGTGTGTAAACCTGACAATTCACAGACCTGTACCCCTGAGGCAAGTAATACATTATGTTAATAATAATAATAATAATAATAAAAAGGATGGGAGGACACTTGAGTCATGGCAGCCGGGTGCAAGGGGCTGGGAGGAAAGCAGTCAGCCCTGTGGTCAGACTGGTTAAGCACAGGGGGAGTGAATAAGTGAATATATTGGGGATTATGGGACCCACATTTTTTACTATAGGGTAAAGGAGGTAAAAATAACGGCAGGGGGGGGGACTAGAATAAATCTTGTGGAAGAGGAATTGGAGATCTGTGTGCACGTGTAGTTTTTAATACATAGAGATGGGTGAATGAGGAACAAATGTGGATGTATATATTCCCTACTCTGCTCAGAAGACCTAGCAGCAATGATAGCACAGTGGCAAGGAGCACAACCCAGCACCCAGATCTCGTTTCTAAATATCATTCTCCACTGGGGCCCCTGGGTGGCTCAGTCACTTAAGCAACTGACTCTTGATTTTGGCTCAGGTCATGATCCCAGAGTTGCGAGATGGAGCCCCCGCTGCCTAAGATTCTCTCTCCACCTCCCTCTGTACCCCTTCACCTCTCTCTTGCTCTTAAAAAAAAAAAAAGGTAAATACCATTCTCCACTAAACCAAAACAGGACTCTTTGGAGAAACATCTGATCCCAGGTTGGGATAGGAATAATACAAAAGTGAGAATAGGTGCAAAAAACCATGGAGCCATTATGGAAAACTAGAAGTCCCTCAAAAACTTAAAAATAGAATTACTATATGACCCAGCAACTCCACTGGATACATAGCTCAAAGAAATTGAAAGCCACATCTCCAAGAGATATTTGCACACCCACGTTCATCACAGCATGAGCCATAATAGCAAAGGAGGAGACATGACGCAAATGTCCATTGACAGATAAATGGATAAAGAAAATGTGGTATAGGGCTCCTGGGTGGCTCAGTGAGTTAAGCCTCTGCCTTTGGCTCAGGTCATGGTCTCAGGGTCCTGAGATTAAGCCCCGCATTGGGCTCTCTGCTCAGCAGGGAGCCCGCTTCCCCCTCTCTCTCTGCCTGCCTCTCTGCCTACTTGTGATCGCTGTGTCAAATAAATAAATAAAAATCTTTAAATTAAAAAAGAAAAAGAAAAAGAAAGAAAATGTGGTATATCCATACAATGAAAAACACAGCCTTAAAAAGGAAGGAAAATTTTTAAGTAAAAAGGAAGGAAATCCTGTCACAAACTACATATGGGTGAGCCCTGAGGACATTTATGCTGAGTGAAATCAGCTAGTCACAAAAAAGATACTCTATGGTTCCACTCACAATCTAAAGCAGTCAAAAATCACAGAAACAAAGGAGAAAGGTGGTTACCAAGGGCTGGGAGGAGGGTCTGGGGGTTAGTGCTTAAGGGGTATGGAGACCACAGTGTTGCAAGATGGAAACATGCAAGTGCTTTGTTGCACAACATGAATACACTTAACTCTACTGAACTGTACACATGAAATGGTTAAGATGATTTAATGTTTTTTTTCACAAAAATTTTTTAAAAAGGAAAAAAGAACCTGAGGCCATGTTCAAGAACACAGAAGCCAGCTTGAGAGTGCTCCCACTAGCCAGATCTAGGGCAACTGGAGACTGAGAATCTAATCACGATAGTTTGTAGATTATCAAAAAGCATCCATGTTCCATACTGCCATAAATAAATAAGTGGGAGAGAAGATAAAGTATGACACTAGGATGCCAATTACACATAGATGGCAAGAGTATAATTAGAAAGCCACCTTCGGCAATGTCCGATTCAGATAAGAATCATCGACAGATGCTAAAACCAGAGGATAAATATTTTACAAAAACAGATATTGATATAGTCCCAAAGCAGCTCCCCACAAGACACTTATTCCTCATTAATTAATAAGTACAAGATACTTATTAACTTCACAGTGAAAACCCTTGCAGACATAACCAGTTATTAGCAATTAACATCACTGGTAACGGCAAAAACAGACACCAAACGCCTCCCGATAGAACACAGAGAACACAGCATCGTTTCTCTGCTTTTCCTGCCAAACATTCATAACCAGATTCTAACCATGAGGCATCAGACAACCCCAATGTAAGGGTCATCCTACAAAGTAACGAAGCAGCCCTCTTCAAAAATAACAAGGTCTTTAAAAAATCTTCTGTTAAAGAAGTGCTCTAGGTTGAGGAAAAGAGGAGGGAAAACCTAACTGAGCACATGCAGCACCATGGACAGGACCTTGGAGCAAAAATGCAAGGATCACCTTAAGGGCATTTTTAGAGTACATGGTAGCATTTGCATGGGGGTCTGTGGATTAAATGGTAGAATTTTATAAGTACTGGTTTCCTAATTTTGATGGAATTACTCTAGCTATGGCTAATGGGACATCATAACCACAACTTAGTATCAAATAGTTAAAAAATTAATATGTATATGGAGAGAATAAGGTAAATAGGGCAAAATGTTAACAGAAGTGATATATAAATTTTTAAATTACTGTAAATTTTCTATCAGTTTAAAATGATTTCAAAGTAAGTTAAAGAATGAAATATATACAAAGTGATCTTTCAGCTGTAAGAAATTTATTATACTGGTTTTTATTCTACTGGAGACATCTGATTGATGCTTTCATTATCTCAGGTAAACTATTCAAAAGAGTAGCTGAAATAAGTGTGGAAGAAGCTTTTCTGAATGGACACTAATGTAGATAATAAAATCCTACTTAACAGTTAAAAATGTACAATATTCTGAATCTTCATTAAACATGCTTCTTTCTTCTTGCAGTAGTTTATCTCCTTGAAAAAAAATCACATATATGATACTGAAAAACCTTGAGAATTTGAGCCCTGTACATTTAAGTAATTTTTTCTCATAACTGATAAAGAATTTACAGTGTCTCATTAGAGACTTGTATCCTTTGATATTTAAATATGAAATTTAACCTAAACCATGACTTGTGTTGGAAATTAGATTATCTTTATGATTTCTGGTATATTCTGCTTTTAATTATAGTTTGGGATTAAATGTTTAATTTAAAAAATCTCCGGGGCACCTGGGTGGCTCAGTGGGTTGGGCCGCTTCCTTTGGCTCACGTCATGATCTCAGGGTCCTGGGATCGAGCCCCGCATCGGGCTCTCTGCTCAGCAGGGAGCCTGCTTCCCTCTCTCTCTCTCTACCTGCCTCTCCATCTACTTGTGATTTCTCTCTGTCAAATAAATAAAATCTTTAAAAGAAATAAAAAATAAAAATTAAAAATCTCCAATGGTAGCAAATGTCTGTCTATAGAAGAGGTTTGGTTTTTTTTAATCCACCCCCCCCCCAATCATTTAGAGTCAAGTGATAATGTCATATTGGGTCAAGACTGCAAGCTGTTTCTAAAATAGTTTACATTCCTCATAAGCTTGGTAAATGAATCTAAAGAGAAATGAGAGCTCCCAAAATATTAAAAACGAGGACCGCAGCAGCACCCTTGAAATAAAAATAGCTTTTTATAAAATAAAAATAAAATAAAATAAAAACAGATTTGTTTGAAGGACTTCACTAGTTGCGAATATACAATTTAGCAGTGCCTTAAAAACAAAATTTTCAGAGGAAAAAAGGAAATATGATCAGTTGAATATTAACATTACAATCAAGAAAAACTCAGAAAAATGATGTATTAAGACTTTATGAATCCTTCATACATTCTCCACTTGAGATTACCATTCAGTATCAAAAATTTGAGCAGGACCCATGGAATCCAATAACAATTTCACAAAAGAAAGCATATATACTTCAACTACAGTGAAGAGAAATTTAAAACTCCCCAAACTTCTATTTTGCTCCTTGAAATCATATTTTGACTTCAAGAACTAAAATGAAATAGGCCTGAGTCATAAATGAAAAGCACCCTCCCCCCAAAAAAGAGAGCTATGTGTGCACGCTGCGGGAGTGGAGGGGGAAGAAAAAGGAGAGAATAAAGATACCCTCAACTTCCAGCAAAATCCTCGGTTTATTTATTTTGGGAATTTTGGGTATTTTCTCATAAATGCAACTAAGGTAGTTAAAAGAGATAGGCAAAAGGAGAAGAAAATTACCCCTCACTGATCTCTGCTCAGGTAGGATATCTGAATGTTCCTTCTCTAGTTCCCACTACAACTTCACTTTCATGTTCATTCTGTAGTTGCTGAATGGATGAATAAGAGGGGAAGGAGATGACAAGGAACAAGTAGCACCAAAACAGTCAACCTCTCAATCGCTGAAGTACTAATCACTAGTACTTACGTAAAGTGAACATATACCAAGAAATGAAAACACAGCAGTGCAGAAGACAAGTAGTTGAAATTTACAGCCTTACACCTCATAATGTTACAGTAGGGACTGTGGAACTTACCTAGTTCAACACACTTATTTTAGTGTTCAGTGGGTTCTATAAGGACTCTAGATCAATGAAGGGACTCTATAAAGCTGGGTCCTGTTTCCACTCTGAACGGCTATGAGGCTCCCAAGCAAATCCCTTCCCTTCCTGAGGCCAATTCATCCAAAAGTGAAACAAGTGAGCTGAACTAGATGAATTCCCGTCTTCCTCAGCCATAACACCATATGATTTTAAGCTGTAAATTTCAACTACTTTTTTTCTCCCCTATGGGTTTTCTGCAGACCCTGATAAGCTGATTCTAAAATTCACACTGACATTCAAAGAGAACCAGAAAAATCAAAACAATCTTGAAAGAGAACAAAGTTGGAGGACTCACACTTGCCAATCGCAAAACTTAATAAACAGGAATCCAGACAATGTGGCACTGGCAAAAGGATGTATTATATAAATCAATGAGACAGAACTGAGAGTCCAAGAACAAACTCAAACATTTATGAGCAATGGATTTTCAACAAAAGTGATAATCTGATGAGGAAATGGTATTTTCGATAAACCATGCTGGGACAACCGGATAGCCACATGCAAAAGAATGAAATTGAACCCCTACCTCAAACCATATACAAAAATTAACTCTAAAGAATTTGAAGACTTCAAGAGTTTAAACTATAAAACTCATAGGAAAAAAACAGGTATAAATCTTTGTGACTTTGGATGAAGCAATGGTTTCTAAGATATGACACCAACAGCACATGGAACCAAAAGAAAAAAGCATAAAGCATAATTCATCAAAATTAAAAACTTTGATGGTATAAAAGGACACAATCAAGACAGTGAAAAACAAAGAATGGGGAAAATGTTTGCAAATCACATATGTGATAAGGATTTAAGTATCCAAACTGTATTTAAAAACTGCTAATTCAACATCAAAAAAAGATAACTAAGAAATAGGCAGGAGAATCTGAACAGACCTTTCTCTAAAGACATGCAAATGGCCAATAAGCACAGAATAGATGCTCAATATCATTAGTCATTAAGAAAATTCAAATGAAAACCTCTTCACACCCACTAGGATGATTAAAATAAAAAACAGAGGAAGTAACAAGTGTCGCCAAGGATGCAAAGAAACTGGAATCCTCGCATCCCGCTGGTGGGAATGTAAAATAGTATAGGCACTTTGGGAAGTAGTTTAGAAATAAAGTTTGGAAAACTGACAGTTTCTCAAAAGAGTCACCATATTTATTACCCAGCAATTCTACTTTTAGGTATAAACCTCCCAAAGCTAAAAACATATATCCACACAAAAAACTTCATAGGAATGTTCATGGCAGCATTGTTTCTAAGAGCCAAAAGGTGGAAACAACCCAAATGTCCACAAACTGAAGAATGGATAAACAAGATGTGGTGTATCCACACAATGGAGTATTGTTCAACCGCATGAAGGATGCTGACACAGGCTGTAATATCAATCTTGGAAATACTATACAAAGCGAATGAAGTCAGACACAAAAGGCCACATATTGTATGATTCCATTTTTATGAAATATTCAGAACAGGCAAATCCATACAGACAGAAAATAAACCGACGGTTGCCTGGGGCTGAAATGAAGGAAAAATGGGAAGTGACTGCTAATGGGTAAAGAGTACCTTTTGGGGAGGATGAAAATGTGCTGGAATTAGAGTGGTAAGGGTTGCACAACTCTACATATACTATACCCAATGAATTATATACTTTAAAATAGTGAACTTTATGGTATGTGAATTTCAATTTTTTTATAAAAAACCCTCCTTAGAAAATTGATTTCCTCACTTCTATTTCAGACCACCTACTGGTTCATGAAAACAGAAACATTTGTAATGATACTTGACATTTATAATCCATTAAAACAAATACTATAATAAAATTTCTTTTTAACCAAATTATTTATACGTATCAGTTGATCGTCCACTTGTATTTAATTTGCCTCTAAACAAAATCTGAAAGTTCCTCTGAGTTCATGATTTATTTTTTGAATTTATATTTTTCTTAAGTGACTAAAGCTAAACAAATGTCTTCCTTTTGAAATTTTAGCAATTCTGTCAAGAAACAGGTCAAAGTATTGCTCTTGCAGTGACATTCACACAGCCATCTTCAAGGAGTACTTTGAAATTTAATTCCTTCTTCATAAGACAATAAAAAGGCTAAGCGAGCAACAATTTTTCAGTATCAGTATTGCAATATAATATGTATAACCAGATGCTTCAAGCCATGTAACAAATGCAGACTTTCTTTCCCCTGGAATATAAATAGGATTCCAGGCTTACTCTCTTCAGTAACAAGAATTGATGTGAAATTTTTTCAAAGCTCTCCAAAAAAAAAAAAAAAAAAAGAAAATACTCTTTATCGTCACCTTCTGTAATGTTGTTTTGCATTCTGATTTTTGGTATCAGAAGACTGTAACTTTGTGTTAGCACTATAATCCATAATGAACTCTCCATCAGCTTTGAAATAAAATATTAATCCCAGTCTGATATCATTGGGTAGTACTATACTATACATAGATCCATATAAGTTAAACAGGAATGATCCTTCTAAAGATGCTAAGTATGTGGAAGAGGGCTTAAATACTTAAGAAATAAAGATCAAGGACGGCCACAATCAAGCTACACATGAAAAAGCATCAGATGACAAGAGGGTAACATGATTTTCATTTTTAGGTTCAATGAAAATTGCATATGTTCAGTTTTTACTCTTAAACACAAGTGGCTTATCCTGTACCAGGGATGCCAGCCCCAAGAAAGACAGGAACACAGAAAGGATGACCTTAATCAACTTCAGTATTATTTTTGTATTTAGGTGTATAAAATCTATCCACTGCTTCAGTAACCTTAGGAGGGAGCAAGCCTAAGAGATGAAACATTTATACATTTTGATTAAATTATGCTATTACCTTATAAAACGATGTTCAACATCTGTTTCCTTAAAAACAGAGCACTGAGGGGTCTCTGATAAGTAACCTAGCTGAGAGCTAAAATGCATAGAGAATCCTTAAGACTGTAACATGGCAAGGAGTTCTTTTGTATTATGTGTATTCAAAGGGTGGTGGTGTAGTTCTAACTGAACAACACCTTGATAAAACAAAAAATGGGAGAAATAAAAATTGATTTCTGAATCAAATGTGCACCACCTTCCAGTAGACTGAATAGCTGGGAAATACAGGTAGGGTAAGGAGATATGCCCCATGTGAAGACAACTGCTTATCAGATTCCAAAGAACAGTTAGAGCACAAACTGTTTTTTGTTTTTTAAACACATAGGCCTCAAAAAACCGTTTCACCAGTTTTGTTTTGTTTTTTTTTAATATAGCACATCTTTTCTAAATAATTCTCACTTTTCATTCCAGAAAATATAAGAAACCGTTTGCAAGAACTCACAATATGCAAACATGTTTCTCTAAGGCCATGAGCTGGTTTGCTAAGTTGCATTGTTTTATTCAAGTAAAAAGCCCTTCTAGAATAAGGGGTCTGTAGAGGAAACCAATCACCCTCAATTCTCTGGCCTGCACACTTGTTAGGATCTCTATCACTCTGAAAGCCAAAAGGTAGAATGCTTACTTGAACATTAGCAAAATGGACTGTATTTACACTTTTTTAAAAAAACTAATGCATGTTAAATTTTTCTGGCAATTCTTTTTGTATGTTACAAAACAAAAAAGGAAAAGCTTAGAATAAGAATGCTTTTTCTTAGAAAGGTCAAACAGATACTTCTTGACATCATGTCCTTTACACAATGGCATACTGTTCATATAAAAGGTCTCTTATCCTATAAAAATCTTGACAAAGGCAGCCTTCTAATCCAATGCGTCCAGTTTCCGTCTAGAAAGTAAAAGTAAAAAAAAAAAAAAAAAAAAAAAAAATTCTTTAGCACATTTCCTAATCATCAATAAGCAGACATAATAAACAAGATATATTAACTGGGTTATTTGCTGATTGGTCTGGAATGGGTTGCTCTGCATAGAACACAGATAGAATATTCGAGTCATGAATCTAACATAGACATGTAAATGTCAGAATTCAAATAATAAAAATTTACAATAAAATTATACATCATTTCTTTGATAGTAACTTTTATAAGCCTTCAAGGTCATCATTATGAATATAAATTATGGTCTCCAATTTGTGAAACTACCAGTCAAGAATTACAGAATTCAAAATGGCAACGCATCAGAAATAAGTACTTGTTCAACTCATCCCTTATTAAAAACACACTTACTCTACGGACTGCTACTTGGTTGTTGCAAACAAGTACACCTCCTACAAATTCAGCTTGAATTCCCTCCCGTAAAAGAACTTGCTTGAAGTCTGACAGTCTTGGTTCGTTCATAAAAACTGACTGATGTCCAGGAACCTTAGAAAAGGTTAAAGGGGAAAGAATCACTTCAGATAAAACAGCAGACACACAGCTGTACTGAATAAAGTGAAGTAACTAACACAGGATCTCTAAGATACTTTCTGTCATCCTCTGAAGACCTCTGACAGATCGTATGAAGGCTGCAAATCACACTCCAAGTTGTTATTCTGAATTTTACCTCCTTATTTAACATTACAAAGCCCTTCACATTTTCTGAATGTTTCCCAATCAATTTTTATTAGTCATGCCTCACAGAAACAGAGAGACATTTGCTGATGTGATGCTCTCCACTCACCCACTTGCTTGAGGGGGTCAAGGAGAGTGCCAGTACACAGAACTGAACCAAAAACTTGGTTTTCTAGATCCAACTCCTTCACTTAGTTCTGAGGGGAGTTCTTCCCTGATCCCACTTTCACCTTCCTTCCTCCCGGAGAGTGAATGCCAAAAGGTTTTAGAATCAGAAAAACAAGCGGCTCAACCTATTGCTGCTGCTCGGAAATTGCCTTGAAGAGCACTAGCTTTAGCACACACAGAAAAAAAGATTCTTATTCCTCCCCCAATCTCAAGAGCAACACTAGAAGGGAATCCAGCGACAGAGGCTGTCCCTCTACTCCTTACTGCACAGAAAGCCTGGAGTCCCCTGACATGCACACACGACTCTGATGACACAGTTTTCACACTGTTGTTGTAAGTTAATTACCAGAAATCTTTGCTAACTAGGGCATCTCCTGAGAACATGTAAATACTAAATTAAAAATTTATCTGTGCTTAATAAAAGATTTCTAACTATATCAAACCAAAAATGATTTCAGCTGAATTGACAACATACAAAAACGGAGGACAAGAGTTTCAGTCTTAGAAAACTATAAATCTTCTGACTGGAAGCAGGTATGTGATATAATCCTCACAATCAAAATTTAAAATCTGAAAAAATAAATTATGAAACAATAATGTATCTATAATATTTGTTAAACATTTCCTTTAAATTATCATTCCCGGGCGCCTGGGTGGCTCAGTGGGTTAAGCCGCTGCCTTCGGCTCAGGTCATGATCTCGGGGTCCTGGGATCGAGTCCCACATCGGGCTCTCTGCTCGGCAGGGAGCCTGCCTCCTCCTCTCTCTGCCTGCCTCTCTGCCTACTTGTGATTTCTCTCTGTCAAATAAATAAATAAAATCTTAAAAAAATAAAAAAAATTTAAAAAAAATAAATTATCATTCCCTTGCCATCCAGGATATATACACATGCTTGTGTGTGCACACACAACCACATCTTAAGTAATCTTTTTCTAAAACTCCAAAATCAGCCTACACCAAACACATTATTTTTTTTTTTTTTTAAGATTTTTATTTATTTATTTATTTGACAGACAAAGATCACAAGTAGGCAGAGAGGCAGGTGAGAGAGGGGGAAGCAGGCTCCCTTTCAAGCAGAGAGCCCAATTCGGGGCTCGATCCCAGGACCCTAGGATTATGACCCAAGCCAAAGGCAGAGGCTTTAACCCACTGAGCCACCCAGGTGCCCCCAAACACATATTTTAGAGTTAAAAACATAAAAGAAAAATCCAAAGGATGGCAAATTAAGGAAGAGACAGAAGCAGCATGTGCTTGTTTACCTCATTTGGGGGTAAGGGTTCCAAGGTCGGAATGATCTCACTCTCTTCACCTGTCTCTTTCTCATCATCCCCGAACAGACTCTTCATGGCCTTCTGTTGTGCTATAACGCTGGAATCCGAAGGAGCGTCCACTTGCATTTCTGAGTCCTCTCCATCATCCTTCAGTTCTCCTTCTTCTAAAATAACTCCTGTGTCCACTTTGGAAACTCTCATATCCAAGACACCGTCTATCCAAGCTAATTCGGCATCTTTTGCCTTACAAAACTGAAGGGAGCTGACAAGTGAATCTTTCAATCTCACCTAGACACGATGCAAAAGGGAGGGAGAGATGAAACCCTGAGTATAAATTAACAACAAAATATAACCAGTTATTATTATTTGCTAATTCTGGTAATGCGTATTAAGATTCGAAAATCTTTCACTCATCTGATCTTCACAGTGACTGGTAATGACCTAGTGAGCTGTGAAATCATTAGGATCCCTGTCTACTTCCCAAAAGGTTCTTAACCCTTGGTTGCACCCTGGGATCACATGGCAATTTCTTAAATGACATGTTAATGCCAGGTTCTACCTTCAGTGACTCTAACACAAATGGTGAGACTAAATCCAGAGCACTGAGTCCCCCCACCACCCCCCAAGTTCCCCAGATGGTTCTCATGTGCATCCAACATTGAGAACCACTGATAAGCCTCATCCTCTAGTGGTTGCTGCTCTTCAGGAGTACTGAATTACTTACTGTTTCCTTCATTACCATGAATTCACACATCCTTATTCTTGGAACGCCGCTTCCTCTTTTCTGCCCAGAATAACTTTGCTGCCTGGTGAATTCCAACCCATTTTTTCCAACCAAATCCAGACATTGCTCCTGCTTTAACTGACACCATCCCCCCCACCAGATAAAAATCTAACCTCTCCTCTGTGCTACTCCTATTTTTTATACCTGCCTCCATTTTTTTTTTCAATTAGGAATAGACCCTTGATATCAGTGAATTTTTATAAAACATGTAAATTCTTGAATACTCCCCATTTCCCTCACCTTCACACTTCCACAAATGCTGTTCCCTCTGCCTAGAATACCCTTTCCCCCTCTCTATACCACCCTGAGGATCCATCTAAACATCTGTTAGGATTCAGCTTAGTTATCACTGCCTCTGGGAAATCTTTTGTAAACTTCCAAATCTGGGTTGGGGTCTCACAACATCCTGTACTTCCTCTATCAGAGGTAATAACAATGTGATAAATGATCTTTCCTTATTATAAGCCCCACTGACCATAAGATCTAGTAAGTCAAGGGGACCATGTCTGTCTCACTCACCACTGAATTCCTAATATACCTGTCCTCATCTGCAACAAAAAGTCTTTGTTTCTGTGTGGCTCAAATGCCAGTGCACTTACCTGGTAGATGTGAGTTTCACTAGTGGCATCAACTGTTTCGTGTAGCTTTGGCATGTACACTTTAATATCTTTCCCACCGAATGCACGACAGCACTCTGCGAGATCCTGACTAGCCTCTGGTGGTCCATGGACAATGATCAGCTGTCGTGGTTTCATCTGATTAATAATCTTTTTAATGGAATCTCCATCAGAGCGTCCTTCATAATCTATGTAAGTAACCCTGGCTCTGTAATTAGACAGGATAATTCAAGCTTATTTTTCTATAAGTTAACTCCAAAACTAGGTTATTAATGGCTTTTATCCGAAAAGAAATGTATAGGATATATAAAATGAGGATTTTAGAAATATACATGTCACACTGTTGATATGTATTTGAATGGGATTATTCAGTAGCTCTTAGAAAAAAAAAACTCACTATATAAAGAAAAATAAAACTGGATCCTGATCTAATGTCACATACAACAGCAGGCTGAATTGAAACCATAAAAGAGAAATGTAAATATTTACATTTAATAAAATAAAATGTATGAATTACATTTGTGACCATGGACAAGGAGGGACTTCTTTATGTAATCACAAAAACATAACAGAAAATATTATTTCATTACATCAAAAGTAAAGATATTTTTAAACAAAGTAGACCATGGACAACTCTTATAAACAAGTTAACAGACTGGGAGAGGATATTTGCATTGTCTGAAACCAACCAGGGCTAATATCCAAAATATACAATGAACCTCTGTAAGTAACAAAAAGGCAGCAACCTCTAGAGAAAAATGCACGAAAGCCAGGCACTTGGAATTCACAGAAAACAAAAAAGGTAAGAAGCATTTGAAGAAGATAAACTAATAACCACAGTAAGACAAATTTAAACAGTAGTGATACATTACTCTATACCTACCAGGCTGGAAAGCTTTAGAGTTAGATAATGCCAAATGCTGTTAGGGAAACAGGGATGAAAAAAGCCTTCTGTTCCACTAGGAAAAATATAAACTGATACAGCCATTCAGGAGAGAATTTTCTGATACTGTTAATAGACAATATTTAGATAACAGCTATACCTCAAAATACATACTAAAGAATAGCACTAGACAAATAAACCACTGTGCTCTCTAATGACTTAAAAAAAATTCCAGAATGATGATTTACTGCTGTTACAACTGTAACAAATAAAAAAAGGTTTATTTACTACTTCGGGTTATAGTAACATTTTTAAGACACTGGAGCCCTGGAGATGTTTAAGTCAAGGAGTATGCTTATGAAACACTTAGAAAAATTAAACTTGTGACCTGCGTAAGTTCACATGCTACCAGACTTAGTAAAAAGGCCAGAATGTGGGATGCCTGGGTGGCTCAGTGGGTTAAAGACTCTGCCTTCAGCTCGGGTCATGGTCCCAGGGTCCTGGGATCGAGCCCTGCATCCGGCTCTCTGCTCAGCAGGGAGCCTGCTTCTCCCTCCACCCTCTGCCTGCCTCTCTGCCTACTCGTTGTGATCTCTGTCAAATAAATAAATAAAATCTTTAAAAAAAAAAAAAAAGGCCAGAATGTTTCTTTGTATAAATACATAATTTAATGTTTAAACCCCACCTCACCACCCATTCAATCACACTGGAATTCAAATACCATTAATGAAAACAAAATGCCACCATACTTCACAGGTCTTTGCATGGAAAAAGAAATTAAATTTTAAAAGTACAAACTTACTAGAGGATATTCAGAAATTTCACTTTTGAAACAATGTAAATTATATAATTCAAGTTCTTAAAATTTTATAATCTAGTTTCAAAAATGCAACAAAAAGCACTTACTTTATTTCGATAGACTCTGTCGTAGAAATACACTTGGTAGGAACATCAGATAAATCCTGATCCATGGGTTCATCTCCGTTTGTCAAGCCAGATTCTAATTTGCTTTTCTCTTCTTCAGTCGCTTGAAGTTCTGGCACTAAGAAATCCTCTGGTCTAAATTGTAAGTCTCTAATTAGAAGCAGTAACGAGCAAGCTAATAATATTATATAAATTTGTAACTAGTAGATGGCACAAGTTTTAGACGCCTCACGTATCTCAGATTTAAGTATACAACTTATGCAAAGCTAATGCAACTTTATAATATCAATTACCAAATGATATATTCTGTTCCTCCTGACCCCCGAGGAATGCTCTTTAAAACACACCATGGGGGCAAGTAAAGAGACCTACACCATTAGAAGATCTCCGTGGCTACCTTAAGTACTATTACAACGTGGCCCTGCATGTTTCAGTCATTCTTTCCCTCCATCTCTATAGTTTCCCTTGCCAATTCCCAGTTCTTATAAATCTCAGCTTCTGATTTCTGTAAGAGCCCCAGTTATCCCACCTGTGCCCAAAGAAAGCGTATGACTCCCCGTTGGCACATTACCACTAAGACTGAGATACAAAATCATGAGCTCCCTCAAAAGCCTTTACTTTCATTTCATGAGATGAATGAATGCATCTGTCTCTCCATTTTTACTTCCAGTATGAGAGAGAGTTGTATGTTAAAAGTAAAAAAACAGGGGGTGGGATTATGGACATTGGGGAGGGTATGTGCTTTGGTGAGTGCTGTGAAGTGTGTAAACCTGGTGATTCACAGACCTGTACCCCTGGGGATAAAAATATATGTTTATAAAAAATAAAAAATTTTAAAAAAAAAAAAAAAGTAAAAAAACAGGGTCACCTGGGTGGCTCAGTTGGTTGAACAAATGACTGTTGGTTTTGGGTCAGGTCATAATCTCGGGGTCATGAGATCAAGCCCAGTGTTGGGCTCCCATGCTCAGCGCCAAGTCGGCTTGAGATCCTCTCTTTCCCTCTGCCCCTCACCACTCCCACACTCTCTCTCCCCTCTCTCTTTCTCTAAAATAAATGTCTTTAAAAAAATTTTTTTTAAAAACTTAAAAATGTTCTCGCTTACCTCCCATAATTATCAATGCCCCACCCCCAAATCCACTCACTCTCCTCTCTCGGAATGCAGGCCTCTGTTACCCAACACCTAGATTGCTATGTAGTTTCTCAGATCCTGGAGTCCAACTTCTCCCTCTGTAATCCACATAATAGCAGTAGCAACCACTTAAAGTACATTTACTGGGAGTCACGAGTCACAGGTCAGATTCTGTGCTAAGGGCCTTAAAAACATAACCTCACTTAAATCTTACTCCTACTTTTCAGATAAGGAAATTGAAGCAAAAGAACACTTGTCCATATGCTAAACAGACTGGACACTAATTGAGTGGAATGGTAAATAAACTCACTAATGCTATTTAGATTGTTATTTTCTCTCTGCACTATTTTAGAGGACCAAGTAGTGCCCCCCTTTCTCTCTCTTAAATGGGGAAACAAAGTCTTGCTCATCTTTTTAAACTTTTCCCCTACCTAGGTAATAAAACTGCTGCTTTGCCCTTAAAATTAATTCTTTAGATGTTCCCCAACCTATTTTTTTTTTTAATTTTATTTATTCATTTGACAGAGAGAGACATCACAAGTAGGCAGAGGGGCAGGCAGAGAGAGAGGGAAGCAGGCTCCCCGCTGAGCAGACAGCCCGATGCGGGGCTCAATCCCAGAACCCTGAGACCATGAGCTGAGCTGAAGGCAAAGGCTTAACCCACTGAGCCACCCAGGTGCCCTGCAACCTTTCTGTTTTATACTTTACTTTCACACTATACAAGTCCTCTGTATCTTTCAAAGTGGGGTACTCAGAAACTATCAAAGTACACGATATGACCAGAAAGTCCAAATTTATTGAGTTCTAATGATACACTGAGTTATACACAAACTACACAGTCTAATCAGGAAAAAAGAAACAGTTATTTTGTTTACATACTTGATAATTTCTCCATATTCATCCCATTTAATTCTTTCTTCCGGGGCAGGAAACATAGGGTAAGACTTTTTAGCCTGTTTGAAGAAACTTCCTTTACGACTACCTTCACCTTTCATCATCAGGTCATGTTTAGTCTTGTGAGCTGACGGCTGATCAATGTCTTCCTCAACATCACTCTCATCACTGGAATCTATGTCTGCCCTAAGAAGATTGTAGAATAGATAAAGGTCATCAAGCCCCCACAAGATTTTGAATTAATATTTATAACATTAGTTTTGAATTAATTCAATGATAATTTTATTGGATTGGTAATTTTGTAAAATAGCATTAACTGTCAGTTAATAAATACACATTAATACTAGCACTGAAAGTCTCGATGATACTCAAAAAAAATTCTAATAACACAAAACACTAAGGCACATCATAATCAGTGAAGGAAAATGCATACACACACACATTCTACAGAGGAACAAAGAAAACAGTGACAGCATTATCTCAAACTGCCTGCCAGAAACAATGGAGTGAAGTCTGTAAACTGCTAATCCATATTCCCAGTAAAAATATCATTCAAATATAAATATAATTTTGCCAGACTACAAATAAACAAACAAAAAAAAACCAGAAAAATCTGATGGAGGATATTGCCTGCAGATACGCAGTTTATGAAACAAATATCAAAGGCATTTCTTCAGAGAAGAGAGGATGATACCATGTGGCAGTATGTCCACACAAGGGAGGAATGAGAATAAGAAATTAGAAATATGTGTGCAATGTAAGTCATTTAAAAAAATTTCTTCAAAAAATAAAATTGATTTTCTTTTAAAGATTTTCTTTATTTATTTGACAGACAGAGATTACAAGTAGTCAGAGAGGCAGGCAGGGAGAGAGGAGTAAGCAGGCTCCCTGCAGAGCAGAGAGCTCGATGCGGGGCTCGATCCCAGGACCCTGAGACCATGACCTGAGCCGAAGGAAGAGGCTTTAACCCACTGAGCCACCAGGCACCCCTAAAATTATTTTAAAAACAAAACAAAACAAAATTTGCACTAGAAGAACTTGGCATTCTAGCACCATTTAAAAATGTTCACAAAAATAATGAAGTCAACAGAAAATTTAAATACATATTTTTAATTTAAATTCAAGTTAGTTAACATACAGTGTATTATTAGGTTCAGAGTACAGTTTAGTGATTCATCAGTTGCATACAACACCCAAGGCTCGTCATGTTACTTGCCCTCCTGAATGCCCACCACCCAGTTACCCCATTACCCTTCCCATCTCCCCTTCAGTGACCTTCAGTTTGTTCCCTATAGTCAAGAGTCTCTTATGGTTTGTCTCCCTCTCTTTATCTTATTTTTCCTTCCCTTCCCCTATGTTCATCTGTTTTGTTTCTCAAAGAAAATTTAAATATTTTCAAATAAACTTTTGCATCTTAGAAATAAGTTCTTAAATTATATGTAATTTACATACAAGCTTCTAATCTGTCTGAAAATAACTCACTCTTTTGACTGCTCTAGTTTTTTCGCCGCTTCTTTCTTTAGTTTCTCTTTTTCTAAGTATTCTTCTAGTTCTTTCCCTTCAAGCTTCACACGTTTCCTCAACTGGAGAAAAACAGCAGACAGAAGGAAGCATCGTTATCAGGGGTTAGGTGGTGGGGTGTGAGATGTAACACATCTGTGAATTTACCATCTTAAATTTGAAATTATTCAAGTTCCCATTACATGCAATTACAGATCCTCCTTAGATTAAGACCAAAATTGAGCTGCCACATTTCTAGGCTGGGTTTAATTTAAACTGGTTAAAAATCACCAATCAGGAAAAGAAAATACAGATAAGTATTTTTATAATTTGGAGTAGGTGAGGCCTATGCAAGACATAAAACCCAAAAGCCACAAAGGAAAAGATGAATAAATATGGCAACATGAAAAAAAAATACATCTCTTTGACATTTAAAAATCTCATAAAATTATAGGGAATGGAGAAAATTATCTGCAGCACTACTTGACTATCAGAGGCTCTTTTTTCCTAAGAGCTCTTCCCAATCAGTTAAGAAAAAGATGATCAACACGTCAAAAAAGGACAAATCCATATATAAGCAACTTACAAAATAAGAAAAACAAGTAACCAGTAGCTATGAAAAGATGTCTCATTTTGCCGGTTTTTGAAAAATGCAATTTTTTGGAAACATAATACCATTAAGATTTTATTTATTTATTGGGGGGGTGGACATGAGGAGGTGGAAAGGCAGAAGGCGGAAAGGGAGAAGCAGAATCCCCACTGAGCAGGGAACCCTAACGTGGGGCTCAATCCCAGAACCCTGGGATCATGACCTGAACTGAAGGCAGAGACACTTAACCTAGTGAGCCACACAGGCACCCTGTAATACCATTGCAATATCTTTTAGATTGGCAATGCTAATTACTATATATCTATGGAAAAATTAGCACGAATATGGTAGAAGGTAATTTGCCATAAAAATGTGCCTATAAATTTGACACTGCATTTCTACTTCTAGGAATTTATCCTACGGAAACAATCCCAAGTGTAAGGAAAAAAGTACAATTGCAGCTATGTTTGTAACAGTAAAACAACAAGACTCAACTTTAAAATCCACCAACATGGGATGATTAAATCAGTAGATCTCTCCAACATTTTGATCTCAGGATTGCCTTAGACTCTTAAAAATTACTGAGAACCCCAGAGTTTTTGCGGTTTTTTTGTAGATTACATTTATTAATGTCTACCATATCAGAAATCAAGAATGAGAAAGTTTTAAAATAATTATTTGTTCACTAAAAAATAAAATCATTGCATAGTAACGTTATCATATCTTTGCAAAAGGTAACTATATTTTCTAAAGCAAAAAAAATATTGGAGAGCACGGCATTATTTTACATTTTTGCAAGTCTCACTTAACATCTAGCTCAATAGAAGACAGCTGGATCCTCACATCTGCTGAATTCAATCTCCTGCAATATGTTGTTTTGGTTAAAGCATATGAAGAAAATGCAGCCTCACACAGATGTATAATTGGAAAAGGGAAAAATATTTAAATAGCCTTTCCATGAATATTCCTTGGTATTACATCAAAACTCAAAAACTGGTGGTTTCTTAAAGATTAGTTGTAACGTGGAATCTGAAACCAACAACTTTTTATGCTGTTATATTAAAATTTACTGATTTCTCTTGCACTTTGAATGGCTCTTTTAGCTGAGCACTATTTTGTACCTACAGGCATTGGTTATTTGCAAAATACTAGTGCACCAAGTTACACAGATCTTACCAATGTTGACAATATTTTAAAAATCACATTTGCAAATATCACCACCAATCTCAATCAGCAAAGCCGCCTAAGTTTCAGTTGTCAATCTCACAGTGAGGGGCATCCCTTTTTAAAATTCTAATTTTCAACTTCGAAGTTTGAATTTTATCAGACTTAGGCAACCAATGCTATCAGTTGTTTTCCTTAGAGTGACAAACTCAACTTAACTCATCTTTGGGGGAGTATCTGCCGAATACCCAGGTCTGAATAGCCATGTCATTATTTCAAATAAAAATGGGTGTTCCAAGAAAAAAGTGGCCAGTTAACTCAATTACACATGTGGCTTTCCTCGAGGCAAACATCATGTGTTAGTAAACAACACAGGTGCTGTGTGCATACTGCCCATCCTGCCATCCAGATTATTTTTAAAAACCTTTTATTAAACAGATTTAATAAAATTAATAACTATCACTGCTTCATTAAGAACATTCTTAAGTGAAATGGACCCTTCTGGAACTCCGTGTGCTGATGTAAGATGTGACGGCTGGGGCAGTGGCTGGTGGCACTGCTGGATTTATGCTGAGGTACCAGCACTTTTCCCACCACTGCTTTGACTTTGCAATGTTAAATGCAGGCACAGTGAAAAAGGCAAACAATATCTTCATATTCCTATCAGAAGTAGTTTTGACCTTTGGCGCTCCCTGAAAGGGTCTCAGGGACCCCCTCCCAGGGGCCCTCACACCATACCTTGGGAACCACTGGACTCAATAATCACTGTATATACACACACATGTGCAATTATAAAGTCACTAAAATGAGTTCGTTTATTTGAAAACACTTGAATGTTTATAATATAGCCATCTGTGCATGAGAAGTCAGGAGAGCGGTTTCCCTCAGAGAGGAAGGATCTGGAAGGGGATGTATGAGGTACTGCTGATATTCCTTGGTCTGGGTACAGACCAGACAGGTGTCTCTCACGCACACTTCCAGTATGTTACATGGCAGTGGACACTGGAAAAAAATCTGTACTTTTTTGGCTACAGTAAATCTGTGGAAAGTGCTGCTATTGTCTGAGATGAGGAAGACTCAGAGAAGAGTTAAGTCTGGGACTAGGGGAAGAAGAAAGAGTACAGTGTTTTGCAGATGACCTTGTAGAGGGAAAAACTGATAAGTCATGGAGAGAGAAGGTATGATTATAGAAGAAACACCCCTATGAGGGGAAAAGGAAAAGAATCCTAAGTGTTAGTACTTACTAAAAAGTCAAAACCTAATGTTTCAAGTTATAGCTCCAAATGTTCTTTCCTATTTTTTTCAAAGTGAAACAGCTTTTATTTTTTACTTTTTGGAACAGCTTTTCATATTCTTTTTATTAATTCCTCAAATGGCCTATGCCTATCAACCTTAATTGAATTTCTAGTAATTATTATTTTCAAATTCAGTATTTTGCATCTGATAAAACTATTTCACAAGTATTTCAAAGAGCTCTTTTCATTTTTCTCTTAAAAATTTATTTATTTATTTTAGAGAAAGAGAGAGTGAGTGTGTGCACGTGGTGTGGGGGCCAGAGGGAGAGGGAGAATTTCAAGCCGACTCCCCGCTGAGCACGAGTCTAACCTGGGACTCCACTCCATCACACAATCTCACAACCCTGAGATTATGACCTGGATCAAAGTCAAAAGCTGGCCGCTTAACTAGCTGAGACACCCAGGAGCCCCTGAGCTCTTTTAATATTTAAAGAAAACTCCATGTTTCTAAGCTATTAAATAACCCAAATGACAGTTTTTACTTTGATATGTTTGTTCTGCATCCTTCCTCAATAATTCTGTATTTATAGTGAAGATATAGATTTCAGTTACTATTTCTGTGCTTTTCTTGAGTAGAGTTAAAGACTAAGGTATGCTTATCACTCAGCCTCTAACAAACAACATTCCTTAACATGTCTACTAGGAAGGAAAAATGAAAGAATCATCTACAACTGTGCCCAACTGTGGCAGTTATTAGCCCATTCAGTATCCACAACTATAGATTTCA
The DNA here is from genome assembly GCF_009829155.1 of Mustela erminea. NCBI lineage: Eukaryota > Metazoa > Chordata > Mammalia > Carnivora > Mustelidae > Mustela > Mustela erminea. The sequence goes on from NC_045618.1 coordinate 117,249,900, forward strand.
GTTAATGATACTAGCTTTGGAAAACTGACAGATGTGCTGGTTGGTCATTAAGCAAAATGATCTTTTGGCATACCATTCACCTGGCTACTGTTTTGTGCTGGTTAACAGGAGCTAAAGCAGCAAATGCGGATACAGAAACAAGTTAGGCTAATTAGTGGGGAGAAGATATGGGGATTTTTGTCTGACTGCTTCTACTTCTTAGGTAAGTTCGAAACAAATTCATGTGCTATGGGTGAGGGCTGAGTTGAGTTGTGGGATATTTGAAGAGAAGGGGGGTATAAAGCTATCTAACTGGGGAGTAGGAAAAAAGAGTATCTTAGAGAATGCTGGACTGGTGCTGGGTACCCATCTGAGATGTGACATCGCAAATGTGAAGGGCAATCTGCCCACACAGTAGTGTGTTTAACGCCAGTAACATAAGGTTGCTTGGGTATAAGCACAGTTAAGCAAATGGTTTAACTAGGGTCAAAGCTTTGCCCGGTAAGTACAATAAATAGGAGGGTAATAGAGATAAAATAGGAGGGTAATAGAGATAAAAGTAATGATGGACCATTGACTAGAAGCTGGAGCAATGATGGATAGTAGTAGAAGTGGCCAGGTTCACAAATTAAAAGTCCCAATGGAACCAAAGAATTGTTGGCATGGGGCTATCAGAGCAAGTCCAGGGCAAGATCAGAGTGGAATGCTTGAGGTGGAGATCTTCAGGGGTAACCCGTTAACAAGGTGAAGGGTATGATAACAAGAGTAGATAGTATGATTGTGGGAGGGATGGCTAAGGTGAAATGGAGGAAAAGAGCATTAAGAAATAAGGTGTGAAGGGACTGAGAGGGCCGAGGACTTGGCCAGATCACACGTATGGATGCTAGAGTCATCAAGAATGCAGTCCTGAGTGAGTGCACAGGAAGACTGTGGACCAGAATTAAAGTCACCAATGAAGGACAGAGAACAACCAAGGCATCAGTAAATGTCAGAAGGGGTCAGAGTATTGTCAAGTCTGATGGCACAACCTAGAAAGGGAAGAGAAATGGCTTAAAAGCAGAGAAAGGATCCCTGCCGCACCCAAAGTTCATGAAGCATGAAAGAGAAAAAGAGCGTCTACTTGAGAGACCTACAGGAAAAAGATCGTTGTTACGAAACAGCCAGATTTCAATTAGGGAAAGGATGTGAAAAGAAGTTTTCAAAGAGTGCTGGAAAATACAGGGTACGTGTGTGGCACCTTCTGGGCATGGTTCCACTGGATACCATGGAAGGGTTAGAGAATGAGGATTTCCAATTAAGAAGCTCAAATCTGTGCTATTAAAGGCTCTCTACTGTTACTCTGGTAAAAATCTGCGAACAATTTCAAGTTTCATTTTTGGTCACTGATTTCTATAAACATCATGCATGTGTCTCCCAAACACTTTTAAGATAAAGTCCACATACAAGCACTTACCTCTATTTCTGTAATTTTTTCGGAAGGGTTATCAATTAAGAAACGGGCTAAAGTCCCAGGAGTAGTTCTGTAAGTTAGAATGATTGAGTTTTTAGGGTCCTGACACCACTGAATGAAGAGATCCCTTGAAAATCCGCATTCCAGGTCAGGCTGGCTGGCGAGTACCACTTTGGGGCTAGGTACCCGAGCCAAGTCAGAAAGACCGTGACATAAAGAGAGATGGCGAAACTGAAATGGATTATTTCTTTTGTCTTCAAAACATCTCATCAATTTGTCACTCATCCATTCTACCTAATATAGGGGGAAAGGATGACCATAATTAGAAAATACTAGAATATAACTGCAATGTCTTCTTCAAGGTCTAAAAGTTCATGTTCTGTCTTCTTTTAAGTATTTACCACCAATAGTTCTTAAAACTTGTACCATTCTGATAAGCAGCTTATTTTCTGTTCTGTTCCCCCATTATATCCTTCTAACCCATAGCTCATCCCTAAAAATCCAATTCTGCATTTTATTTCAGTTACAAGTCACCTTAACTCTTACTGAGAAAGCAGTGTTAAGTTTTAAATAAATATCTTACCCAAGATTGCTATTTCAAGGGAAAGAGCTTATTCAGAAAGAAGAGAAAAATGGATTCCAACATTTATATCCTATGAGGTAGGTTTCTACTTTTGTCCTCATTTTACAAATTGTGATACCAAGCGTTAGAGAAACAACTTGACCAATCTGTAAGATGGGGACAAAAACAGAACCTACTTCATAGGGTCTAGAAGGACTAAATGAAATATTCCATGTGAACACATAGAACAAGTGGTTCATTACCATTACCATCATCAACCTCTTTCACAGGGAAATAAAACCCAAAGAGCAACTAAATTGTTTTCTAGAAGTCCAATTTCTGTAGAAAACTTCTGTAATACAAATAACACCATGAAAACAAACCTGGGACTTGGAAAACTCCACCACATTATAGCTGACATTATTCAGGAGTGCCAGCGAGTAGACACCCAGGCCCGCATCTTTAGTTCTCCAGATTTGATCAAGGAGTTGAGCAAGTTCCAAAACTCTGCCTGCAGTGTCCACTGCTATTAATACATTTCCATCACCTCGAAGTGTTTCCAGGACATTTGCTAGAAAACAAGAATGTAAAATCCATAGAGAACATAACAATACCTTGCTGCAAAATTAAAGAAGACTTTATCTCCAGTATAAAGACTATAACTTATAAATAAGTGATTATTGGGCCAGGTACACAATTTTTAAAATTCCACTCAGGTTATTACAACTAGTTTTTATTCTGTGACTGTATCTTCATAGGAATGAAAGATAATGCCATTCATTCTCAATTTTTTTTCACTGAAAAAGCGTAAATCAGTGGTCTCCAGCCCTCTTCACCCACAGGACACATAAAAAATGACATTCTTATAGTATACTGTGGCCATTTAAAACTTTGTTATAAATGATTCCCAAATTTATACACCCAAATACACACATTCATACTCTCTACTTTATACATACACATTTTGTAATGTTTGCATGCCTACACAATAAAATATAGATCCAATTCCCTCTTCCAACAAAAGTATCTTTATGAGTAGATATCCTCACTCTACATTAAAGTTGGCTTGGAAACATTTGGTAAAACCAACTCTAGCAAAAACAAACAAAAAAATATACAAACTGATACCTTCTTAAAGTGAAAACAATATAGTACACGAATTCTGCCTTTTTTAAAAAAGATATTATTTATTTATTTGTCAGAGAGAGAACACGTGCACAAGAAGGGGGAGCAGCAGCCAGAGGGAGAAACAGGCTCCCCGCTGAGCAAGGAGCCCAACCTGGGACTCAGTCCCAGAATGCTGGGATCATGACCTGAGCTGAAGGCAGATACTCAACTGACTGAGCCACCTAGGCACCCCACAAGCTCTGCTTTTTAAGTAGACAGATGAAAGCAGTGGTTTCAAACTCGTTTAAAGGTAGAATCTAGGGGCGCCTGGGTGGCTCAGTGAGTTAAAGCCTCTGCCTCCGGCTCAGGTCATGATCTCAGGATCCTGAGATCGAGCCCTCCCTTGGGCTCTCTGCTCAGCAGGCAGCCTGCCTCTCTGCCTACTTGTGATCTCTGTCAAATAAATAAAATCCTTAAAAAAAAAAAAAAAGTAGAATCTAATTTTCCTGTTGAAATCCTGTGTAGCTTATAAAAAAAGAGTAAGAAGGTAAAGCAGCTGGAGCCAAAGCAGAAGCAACGAGGGATGGCTTAGAGGCTCCTCTTTAAAACTGAGACTACTAGATTAGAGTGTTAAGACACCCAACATCAAAAATCAGTGAACTATTTGCACCCTCAAGTATCACCTTTGCTTATTTTTCTTTTAAAGTCTAAGTGTTTTGCTAATGGATTTTTTTTTTTTTAAGTATTTATTTAAGAGAGAGAGGGAATAAGAGAGTGAGCACCCAAGCAGGGGGAGCAGCAGGGGAGGGGGAGAGGGAGAAAGAGACTCCCTGGTGAGCAGAGAGCTCAATGTGGGGCTCAATCCCAGGACCCTGGGATCATGACCTAAGCTGAAGGCAAATGCTTAACCCACTGAGCCATCTAGGCACCCTTTTTTAACAGATTTCTATGAGCTCTTTCTATATTCTGGCATTCCCTAGACATATATCAGCGAATGCCAGATAGAGCTAGCTATGTGCTGAATGACAGGGAGAAGTCAATCTCAACACTTATCCCACAAAAGCTGAATTCAAATGAACTAAAGTCTCTTTTTCTACAAAATATGGTTACATAATATTTTTTCAAAAATATTAGAGTTAGGGGAGCCTGGCTGAGTTAGTTAAGCACCTGACTCTTGATTTTGAGTCAGGTCATGAACTCAGTGTCATGAGACTGGGTCCTGCAACAGGTTCCACACTAGGTGTGGAGGCTGCTTAAGATTCTCTCTCTCCCTGTGCCCCTCCCCGACCTCTCCCTCTCTTTTAAAAAAAAAAAAAAATTAGAGTTAATCAATCTCTCATGACAAGAAAAGTGTTAAACAAAATAGAAGAAACTGTAACTCATACCACCATGCCCCTCCACGGAGGACATTACTATGTAATACGTACTCAGAAGTTGCTCATCTCTCTGTTTTCTCCTAGGCTGCACATATGTGGCGTTAAAGGAATCTGTGATAAGCAGGGAGGGTCTGCTTAGCATTTCCAAGGAACATCCATTTAAATGACTATAATAAAGTTGAAGAAGAAGAATATTATATCATTTCAAATAAGCAACTGCTTATCTCACCCAAAAACATAAGCAACTTTCTTTTATAAGATTTTTCCTTCCCTAACTATAAAAGGACACGTGCTCATTAATAAGAAATCTAATACGTTTTTTTAAAAAAAAGGAAAATTAAGATCTTCCAGAGTACCACCACTCAGAGAAATCGATGTATTTTGGTATATATCCTTCTAAGCACACAAATACACTTTTCTAGGCATATAAATGTGAATATATTTTACAAAAATTGGTATCTCATATATATGTCTCTATACTCAGTTCTACACCCTGGTTTTCTCCCATGATACTAAAACTGGTTTCTAAACCTATTTTTTAACAATTGTAAAAACCTCTGCCTAGGTTACTTTTTCTCATCATTATAAATAATCTCAAAGAACGTTTTTGCAAGAAGCTTCAATTGCATTTCTGACTGTTTCTTTAGGACACATTCCTAGAATTTACAATATACAATTTTGCTAAATGGCTTTCCAGAAAGATTTAATCTTTTTTAGAAAGCTCTCTCTTTTCCAGAAGGAATGAGCAATTTGTTAAATATCTCCTAGAAGAATACTACCATTTAAAAATCATTTTAATGATATTTAATTTTAAAAGAATTATGGTTTAAATTTTTTTATTTTCGTAACTTTTGTCCATCTTATAACTGGCATCTTTTTAATTGGTTAAAACCTAGTCTTACACATATAAGCCTTTAGGCAAAATGCTACAGATAATCTCCCTACTTTATTGTTCTTTAGTTTATTGTTTCAGATGTTTTAAATCTGTATATAATCAAATCTATCGGGGCGCCTGGGTGGCTCAGTGGGTTAAAGCCTCTGCCTTCGGCTCGAGTCATGATCTCAGGGTCCTGGGATCGAGCCCCACATCGGGCTCTCTGCTCGGCAGGGAGCCTGCTTCTCAGTCTCTCTCTCTGCCTGCCTCTCTCCCTACTTGTGATCTCTGTCTGTCAAATAAATAAATAAAATCTTAAAAAAAAAAAAAATCAAATCTATCAAAGTTTTCCTTTGTAACTTGGTCCACTGCCTTTATACTCAGAAAACCCTTTTTCATATTAAAGATTAGACTCACCTGTATTGTTTCATTTTCTATTTAACTCCAATCCATCTGAAATTTATTTGTTATGTGGTAAAAAAACAAACAAAAAACCCCACAAACTGACTTTTTCCCAAAATGTTTAAATACCATTTATTCAAATACCCATACAACGTTCCTCATTATCCTATGATTACAAGAGCCTAAAACTTATTAGTCTTATATATTTCTAAATATAAGATACAAAAGATCTTGAGGCTACTGTAATCTCATATAAAACAACTATGAACTTAATGTACAGAAATTACAAAAGAAGCCTCTATGAAACTAAACACCAAAACAATTTTATAGTAATGCTGTGAGTACAAAATGAAGTATTTAAAATTACAACTACTGTGTCCCCTTTTATTTTTATTTTTTTTTAGATTTTATTTATTTGACAGACAGAGATCACAAGTAGGCAGAGAGGCAGGCAGAAAGAGAGAAAGGGAAGCAGGCTCCCTGCTGAGCAGAGAGCCCGATGCGGGGCTCGATCCCAGGACCCTGGGATCACGACCTGAGCCGAAGGCCAGAGGCTTTAACCCACTGAGCCACCCAGGCGCCCCCTGTGTCCCCTTTTAAAAGGAGTCTGACTTTAAATATAGTTATATCATAATCACTAACTTTACCAAAAACAAACAAAACAAACAACCCACAAAGTTCCTTTAAATAGTAGGTCAAGTAGCATATAAAATATAATCCTATGTACAAAAATTCATCTCCTTTACAACATCTCCAGAATGGTATCTGCTTTATATAGTGGATACTTACATGCCAATTTGTAAAATACATTATCTCTTATATCAGACTTTACCCTTACAATGCAAAAAAATTCACTATTTGAGACTTTTAAGTAGTTCTAGAGTTCTGGCTAAAAAGAAAAGAACTTTTTAGTTTAATTTTCCCTCCAAAGAATGAAACAATATCAACTGCATTTCCATTAGCTTTTGTCTTGATATACCTACATCTCCCTCTTGTGGTTAAAGTCAACTGCGTAGACAATTTCTTCTTCTCCATCTTTGACTATTTTCCATATTGTTCCACCTATCATATGACCAGCTGGCAGAGGAGTGATAGACAAGCCATGTCCTTTACCTGAGTCAATGAGATAGTGACAATACTCAGATTTCTTTTACAAGCCTAAAGAAAGCTTATTTATTTGTAAGCTATTTTTAATAGCTAATATACGCAATGATACAAAATCCCAAAGTAAAAAGGCAAACAGTGAAAATGCCAATCTCACTCTTATGCCACCCAGCTACTCCTTTCCCTCCCTACAGACATTCTTGTTTTGTTATGAGTTCTTGGAGACATACCTGTGTTCATAAACTGAAATATTACAAAGAGATTGGACCCAGTACCCCATTAAATTACTTAGTATGAACAAATAAATGTGAATATTTATTCACATACACAATCATCAAATTTTTCCATTTTTACAAACCTCTAAACTGACAAAGTAACAATTCAAATCTCATGGTAAACAATTTATCCTATAGAAAAATTAAGAACAAGTCAAACTGTTCTGATGCTGATATTTCTTGGCTAAATCATCAGAGTCCACCGTGGCACCATTTTCTCAATTTCAAAGCAAGGCTTCATATTTAATACATCTCCCTCCACAGATGAGAAATCTATACTTAACAGACAACTTCCTGACCTAATTAAATAATAAACTTCTTAATATCCAGTTCTAGAATTCCATTATCTTCTACTATGTTGCCAGAGCACTGCACTTCCTTCAAGACTTTGATCACTACATTTAGTCATCTGAGCCCCTCAACTTAACTGTGAACTCCCAGGAGGACCTGGCCATGTTACCTTTGCGCATCAGACACAGTAGACACTAAAGTCTTTCCCAAGTTACATGTCAAAAGGCTTGAGCTATTAACATTGTGTTAGTATTTAGTCTGAAATATTTTAAAATCCAAATGACTTGGGAGAAGTTCAGAGTTCCATACCTGAACATGCTAATCTCTTCTTTTTCAGACCACAGGGCCTATGATTTTTACTACAAATTTCCCTTGTACTTTTCAAAGTCAGTTAAACCCCATTAGTCCAATTACTTACTACTGGAAACATTTTTTACCTTTCAAATTCACAATCTGAGAGAATTTTAACTGCTGTATTTTATCAAAGGCTGCATCCACATCATCTAACGTAAAGAGGGTAAAGTCTTCCGTATTGTGTCGCGACTAAAAGAACACAAACAAGAGGTTAAACATGGTGACTGCAGGAGTGTAAAAAGCATTTTTTAACCGCGTGAGTTACCTGGTAAAGATCATACATGAACATCTGTCCCATTTTATAAACGGGAATGGTCGCATAGATGGCACAGTTCAGACCCAGCTTCCCGACTGCGTAGGGGAGGGCACCGAGATGAAGAGGATCAGGGTGGGACAAAAGTACTGCATCAATTTGGTGAACATGCCTAGGAAAACATGATCAAAAGGCCTTCTCAATTTCTCCAATCTTGTTTTTAAGAGTAAAGACTAGTTTGGGGTAAAAGAGCAAAGGGGCTGAAATTATGATAACCATCAATATCAATTATTACTACCCCATCCTGCATAGCTATCAAAAGTATGGTGTGTTCCACAAAATAGATGATGTCTATACACATTAAAAAAAGAGAAGGAAAAAGAAAAGAGAACCAGTCGATACCACACATAAGCTGATTTTGAATGACTACTTCATATACTATTTATTAAAATCCAAGAACTCAACTTAAAATTTCAGAAATGGTTAGGGAGAAGATATTTATTTATTTGTTTTTATTTTACATTTTATTAACATATAATGTATTATTTGTTTCAGAGAGGGAGAGGATATTTAAATGGCCACATTTTTATTATGAATTTTTACTCCTGCTTTTCAGCATGGCAACAGAGAGCATATTCACTGTAGTGAAACCTTAATTAATAAAACGTGTGGTCTGAGAGAAGAAATTAGAAAAAAAAATATTTTGCTACAAGTTCTAAGTTTTTAAATATTTAAGTTATCTTTCCTTCCATAATTAGTACAATACTACAGCATAACCAAATTCTTTTTTTGATGGATTAGTATCCTTTTGTATCTCATGGTCATTATTCTGGGCACCAAAGCTCAGTATAGAGGATCAAAAGACACAGAAAGTAAGCTAATGTGATCTGCTGGCAGACCCTCCATGTGGAAGGTTTATCCTCTCCTCAAATTCTTATAAACTTATTCTTCTCTCAAATTAGGTGCAAAGTCTCTACTGAGATTCATTAGCCGAGTAACACTTAACATTTTACTGAATTTCAATAAACACTGCTCATAATGCAATCAAAACTTTACAAATGGAAACAGTCACTATTTGGATCTTTGGAGAAAGTAAAACTCAGCCTTTTACTATGAATTAAAATAGAGGAAGGAAAGCAATCACTGTGTAACACAAAATGGTATTACAGTGTAGAAAAGAGAAGCTGATTTAATAAAAGTCTAGATATATGAAAAGTAACTTACTTCCTCAGGGAATCTATAATATCCATAGAAAAATGCTCATCCCAGCCACAGTCCAACAGAAATCTAAACTCATCAACTTGCAGAAGATAGCAAAGAGCAGACTCTTCTTGAACCCCAGAGAGGGTAGTTAATTTGATAATAGACGTCATTTTGGTCCAATAACAATCCAGAAAGTCTTTTCAAAAGAAATAAAAATATAATTAAACATACATCATAGTCTCCCAAACATAACGTACAAATCAAGATTATAACAGGTTTCTTTTTTTTTTTTAAACATGGAATGGCTTAGACATCAAGTCTACCATTTTTTTTAAGATTTTATTTATTTATTTGACAGACATAGATCACAAGTAGGCAGAGAGGCAGGCAGAGAGAGAGGGGGAAGCAGGTTCCCCGCTGAGCAGAGAGACTGATGTGGGGCTCAATCCCAGGACCCTGAGACCATGACCTGAGCCGAAGGCAGAGGCTTTAACCCACTGAGCCACCCAGGCGCCCCATAACAGGTTTCTAAGTGGGTGGAAATTCCATAAACATACAAAGCAAATGCTTTTTTTTTTTTTTTAAAGATTTTATTTATTTGAGAGACAAAGAAAGAGAGAGCGAGCGAGCACAGAGTAGGAGTAGGGGCAAAGGGAGAAGCAGACTCCACACTGAACAAGGAGCAGATGCAGGGCTTGATCCCAGGACACGGGACACACGACCTGAATTGAAAGGCAGACACTCAACCGACTAAGCCACCCAGGCACCCCAGAAAGCAAACACTTTAAAGACCTATTTCCATCACTGCTAAGTTTGAAAGTACAAACATGATCTTACATAATCTTGTTTACAATGATCCCTTCAGTGGCTCCCCCGTGTAGCTTAATGAAAAGTGGTAGACTTTACAATCAGTTTCAGATTTGAAACTACTACCAGGTGGCCCTAAGCAATTAATTAACCTTTCCTCACTTTATGTACCCTCACCTGTAAACATGAGTATTAGTAACACATATAAAAAGGGGTGCCTGGGTGGAGCAGTGGGTTAAGTCTCTGGCTTTGGCTCAGGTCATCATCTCAGGGTCCTGGGATCGAGCCCCACATTGGGCTCTCTGCTCAGTGGGGAGCCTGCATCCCCCTCTCTCTGCCTGCCTCTCCACCCACTTGTGATCTCTGTCAAATAAATGGATAAAATCTTTAAAAAGGGGGGGGGGCACCTTGGCACAGTTGGTTATGCATCAGACTCTTGGTTTCAGCTCCGATAAGGATCTCAGGGTCATGAGTTAGAGCCCTGCATGGGGCTCCATGCTCAGCTCTCCACCCTCGCCACCCCGAAGAGCATGCTTCCTCTGTCACTAAAATAAATAAATCAATCTTATGGGGCAACGGGGTGGCTCAGCTGGTTAAATGTCTGCCTTCAGCTCAGGTCATGATCCCAGAGTCCAGGATCTAGCCCTGGGTGGGGCTCCCTACTCAGTGGGGAGCCAGCTTCTCCCTTTTCCCTGCTCATGCTTTCTCTTTCCCTCTACCTCTGTCTCTCTCTCAAATAAATAAAATCTTTAAAAATAAATCAATCATTAATAATAATACACATAAAAAGGATGCTGGAAGATTTCAAATAATGTGTAAATTACCTAGAATGGAGACTACCAAGTTCCTCAATAAATAACTACATAATGAATTAATGAACTCGTTCTTCAAGGTGAATTTGTGCTTCCTTTATTTTTCTCTGTGATGGCAATGATTTCATTGCATTACAATGATTAGCTTTCATGTCTCTCTCTCCTATTAGACCACTGGTCCTTAAATAAATAGACCCCCTTGAGAATCTGATAAAAAGCTATGGACTATTCCTTCTCCCCTCAGCCGTCCAAAAACAAACAAGGTGCACATACACATAGAAACCCACATACTTTTCAGGCATTGAATGTTAAAAATGCTTGCACTGGAAAGTAAGCAACTAAAAAAAAAGGTAGAATCTCATGTTTGCAATTCCTAAAAAGAAAACTTGTCACACAGATGGTATTCAACATATATCTGATGGAATTTATGTTGGGATGCCTATTGTATATAGTTCAAGGAGATACAACATGAACAATTATTGAGATTTAAGACCTAGAAATGTGTGCTATTAAGCAGATGTTACAAGAACATTCATTAGCAAAGTACAACTCCACAGCAGTATTTCAGATCCGTGCTCCTTGAAGTAAATTAGCCTATTCAAGAAGGAAAGATCAAGCACACCTGATGATCTCATACCAGCTACCGAAGGTCCTATCAATAAACTCAGGTAAACTGTCACCTTTCATGACAGGGTGTCAGAAGACCAATCCCACCACATCTCCCATTCTTCTTCTTCCCAGTCACAGACAAAAACCCAAGACTCCTGCATTGTCCATTCTCACTGATGTGCACGGCTACCAGTCGGATCCACTCCTCTACCTTCTACCCCTCCCAAGTCCTTCCAGGAGGCCCTCTGGAACGATGCCGCTCACCCTCACCTGTAACTGCACCTCTCCCCTGAAGGTTCTCTTCACCGAAACGGTTTCTCCTGCAGTGTTCCCCAGGGTTTTTTCCTTGTACACCCCCTGTGCCTCCAAAGCAGGACGTTCATGCTCCTTGTTCCTCACTGAAGCTCCCAAACCAGATCTCCTTCCTCCGCCATATACTCCGGGCCCTCCCAGCCAGTTCACCAGGAGCCTTCCTGCTTTCCTCCTCACTGCTGACGTGGGTTCATTGGACCTCATTCACTGAGGACTTTAGTTCCCAACTCAGTCTTCCTCAGTAACTCAACACTGACTCCAATCCCCCGACTTTCTCAATTCCAGTAACCTCATCTCACTTCAACCCCTGACCTCATCACACCTGCGCTGCACCATTTCCAAACATTCACCTTCCGGGGTCTCATGCTGTCATTCCCGCCCTGCTTACTCAGTAATCCCACTGTGAAGATCCTTCGGCCTCACCGGATCTCTAACTCACCCCCCACTCCTTCACCCTCTGTCTCCATTCACATCCTTCCTGCCGATCCACAATCCATCACGAGTATCTTGAAAACACTATCAGGCCCCTGGCTGCTCTGGTCTTTCCTTGTAGCCGCCTGGCAGAACTCCAACTCTGACTGATCCCAATCCTTCACTTTGCCTATTGCAGAAACTGAATGTTGCCAGAGGAAAAGAACCCAAGGCTGTGCTATTTGCTCTTTAAATTCATGGTCAAAAATCTCAAATGGAAAAAATATATATATACATGTATCAAACAGGCACTAAGCACTACCTATCAATCTGAGTTTTTTTTTTAAGTTTTTATTATTTTTTTTAAGATTTTATTTATTTATTTGACAGACAGAGATCACGAGTAGGCAGAGAGACAGGCAGAGAGAGGAGAAAGCAGGCTCCCTGCCGAGCAGAAAGCCCGATGCGGGGGCCGATCCCAGGACCCTGAGATCACCACCCGAGCCGAAGGCAGCGGCCCAACCCACCGAGCCACCCAGGCGCCCCTAAAGTTTTTTTTTTTATATTTTATTTATTTATTTGACAGAGAGATCACAAGTAGGCAGAGAGGCAGACAGAGAGAGAGGAAGAGAAGCAGGCCCCCCGCAGAGCAGAGAGCCCGATGTGGGGCCTGATCCCAGGACCCTGGGATCATGACCTGAGCTGAAGGCAGAGGTTTTAACCCACTGAGCCACCCAGGTGCCCCCCAATCTGAGTTTTTGTAGTAGACTGACTATTTCTGAGACTGATTTTACATGCCTCCTCTGCTCAAGCATCATGTTCCACTCCTTCCACCCGACTCTCAGCTGATAACCTCGCCTCATTCTTCAACTAGAAAACTAAGCCTTTAGAAATAACCCATTTTCCAATACCAACTCTATTAATGCATCTGCATAAACATTGTTGTGTCTCCAATTACATGGAATCGATAGCCTTGCTCTCATCTAAGGCCAATCCCCATGAGTACTCTGGATCCCATTCTAATTTTTTGTCTTCTAGAGGACTGAACCTCTTCAGTCACCCCATCTTTTCCCTGCATTATCCATGTATCACTGATGTACCACTCCTATTAGCAGACGCAGATCCTCTAGAATTTCCCAATTTAAAAAAACCCTCTCTTAATCTTACAATCCCGGGCAAGTACTTCATCATTTCTATGCTCCCCGTTCACAGCAAAGGTTCTCAGAATATTTGTCCACAAATGTATCTCCACTCTCTCACCTCCCAAAGCTGGCATCTTTCTCCACCAACCCATCAGAAGTGCTTTCATCAAGGTCACTGACCAACCTCTATGTAATTTAAGCCACTGGGCATTTATTTCTCTGGCCACAACTGGCAGAAACCGGAGCAGCATTCAGTGAAAGTAAGTGTACAGCCTCCTTGAAATATTCTCCTCACTCTGCCTCCGTGTCAACCCTCTCCTGGTTTTCCTTGTATCTAACTTAGGTCACTCGCCCATCTCCTTTGCTAGTTACCTCTAAACACAGCAGGGCTCTTCAGTAGGACTTTTTTTTTCTTTCCAGGTAATTTCACCAGTTCCACAGCTATAAATTATCGTCTGACCTCTGACGGCATCACCCTTGAGTCCTGCCTTTCCTTCGTATCCCACATCCAGTCTCTCTGGAAGTGCTGCATTTTTACCTCCATGCGATTTCTCAAGTTTCCTTCTATCTCCACTGTCACGAAGATCTCTAGCTAGTTTGTATAATTCCCTGCCTCAAATTTATTCTGAGATGGTTTTCTAACAACCCTAACGTCCTTGTCTACCGGTTACATCCTGTAACATCACTCCGCTTCTCTCAAAAGACTTACTGCTCCTTATTTACTTGCTTTGCCCACCCCCATCTCTCCTGCTCACCCCAGCAGTAGATTATGGACTCCACGGAAAAATAGACCTTATCTATTTTGGGTACAGTTACCCTCCAATGCCTCTATAGTGTCTAACACATAGTGGGGGGGTCAATAAAAGCTTATTAAATGAATGAAGCATGGCTAGTATCAAATGAGTTTAGTGCCCTTACTGCACCATTAACAGTTACCCATTTATATGCACTTCTCCTTGCTTGGGAGAGGTCTCTTGGATGCAAGCCAGGTTTGACCCATGTTTGTATCCTTACTATATTAACACATGTTTTGAACACACAGCAGTTGTTCAATAAAGAACTGATGAAATAAATAAGTTAAAATTAAAAATATATTGGCTTAGCATGTTCCTATTCATAAGGTAGGAGAAATACGAAGATTATTATCTTTGTAAATACAGGGGCGCCTGGGTGGCTCAGTGGGTTAAGCCGCTGCCTTTGGCTCAGGTCATGATCTCAGGGTCCTGGGATCGAGTCCCTCATAGGGCTCTCTGCTCAGCAGCGAGCCTGCTTCCTTCTCTCTCTCTCTCTCTGCCTGCCTCTCTGCCTACTTGTGATCTCTCTCTGTCAAATAAATAAATAAAATCTTTAAAAAAAAAATCTTTGTAAATACAAAGATAGATATTAATGGAAAGAATCCTTTGGAAAGGATCTGAAGAAAATTTTCCCTGCCAAAAAGCCTCCTGTGCAACAATTATATTAATGGTCTAAGAGAAACCCTTTTTTACTCAAATCCACTTTAACTTCCACTTTCTTTAGATTATGAAGTGAAAATACAAAAGATCTTGCAGACAGAAGTAAATCAGTTCATGTTAAAGCTCTGCACACAGACCCAGATTTCAACAGGTGAAAAGATATTTTTAATACAATTGCTCATCATTACTTACTGATATCTCAGTTGTACATAGGGTGAGACACCATGAATTCAAGGGAAGAGTTCTTTATAAATCTAAAAAATAAAGAGAGTCTGATGAATGTGGTATAACAGATTTACTTCTGTTTTTACTTATGGTGTTTAACTTCTTTGTCTTGCCCTAACATGAACACCATGAGCGACAGCAAGCAGTATAATAAACGGTCCTTTTTAAAAAAAGAAACTTGTTATAATTTTAGGAAGCTAAAGCTTACATAAAACAGAGATAATAAAAGGATAATAAAAGACAAAAATAATAATGTACCAAATTGGTCATAATCACAAGCTAAAATATGCAGTTTAGGAAATAAGATTTTAAAAACCGACATTAGCTTATATTATTAAGAATCATAAAAGAGGTGGGATCTTAAATTACTTGCTAAGGATTAGGAGTACCTGAGGAGAGACAAAAAGAAAAGGTATTGAAAAGAGGAGAATAACATGATCAAAGGCACATAAGAACTGACAGAGTTTTAGTGGAAAAACCAGCCGGGCACACTTTCATATAAGCAAAAAATGAAAGAAAAGCCCTAATGAATAGAAAAGGGCCAGATAATGGAAGGTCTTGGACTCTAGACCTAGCTCTTCAGGCAAGAGAGAAACATTTTACGATCTACTATGAAGTAAGATGACACAATACAGGAAACTCCGTATTTCAGGAAAATTACCTGGTGGGTATGATTGATTAGGTAAGATACAGAAAGCAAGGAGATAAAAAGGAAGACTATTTAGCAGACCACTTCCTCCTTCCAAGTTTGCTGTTTCTATTTTGAGACTAAATTCCTTTAACCTCAAATGTACTTTATAATTCTGACATGAATTCATTAGTCCTCATCTAACCAAGGCTACTTCTTGAGTAGTCTGTTACCAACTCCTGAATCTTTTCCCCTCAAAATGCCTCACCTGTTTATCACCCCCTTTCCCTTCCCATCACCAGTACCTTAAAGCAGGGCCTCATCACCTTATATTTGGGTTTCTGTTTCTCACCCTCCAGGCTTTCTTCGTCTCAACCTAAACATAACGGTCAGACTAATCTACTGAAACACCTCTCCACATATTAACCCTTGCTCAGAAACCTCTGAAAGCTTCTCACTGCTTGAAAAAACAAAAACCTGAATGCCTTAACTAGCAATGGGGCCACCAGCAAGCTGCTGACATCCCTGCTCACCGCCGTCTCAAGGCCCAGCTCAAATTGCACCTCCACATGAATTCCTAGACTACATTGGCTCTGCCCAACAAAAATACAACGCAAGCCACAAACGTAATTAAAACTTTTTTTCATAGCCACACTGAGAAGTTTGACAGGTGAAGTTAATTTTAATATACCTTATTGAGCCCAACTTATTCAAAATATAATTTTCCTATGCAACCTATTAATTATTGAGATATTTTACCTTTTCATACCAAGTCTTTGAAATCTAGTGTGCATTTATATTTACAGCACATCCCAATTCAATCTAACCACAATTTCAAGGGCTCAACAGCTACATGCAGCTAGTGGCTACTGTAACAGCACAAATCTAGACTTTAAAATCAATGCTTTGTACCATACTCCACTGTGCTCGGCCACTCCTTAAGGTGCAGGTTGGCACCACCCTATTTCTATGTACGTATCTTGGGCTTGATTTTAATGGAATCACCAACCATTTAGTCTTCTGGACCAAAAACCCTGCATCCACCAAACTGCTGCCACCTGCTGAATCCTATTTGACATTTCAGAAAGGTCTCTCTCACACCCTTCACTATCCTATTGCAACTGAGGCAATCATTACCTTACCTCAGTGATTATTTCCTCTTACTTAGTTTTCCTGTTCCCAGTTGATCCTCCATACAGCTGTCAGAGACCACCCTAAAAAAACCAAATATACTCATGCCCTTTCCTTGTGCAAAGTATGCACTTTCTAACAAATGGAATCTGAACTCCTTAGCTGGAAATCAAGGTCCTTCACAAGCTGCTTTCAATCTCCCTCTTTCTTCACCAACCACCTTTGCACTGCATGCTCAAGGACGTTTATCCTCCCACTCTCTCTCAGTATGCCAAGACTACCCAAGTCTCTAGATCCAGGAATGACCTCCTCCTGAGCCTTGTAAATTCCTTCTGACCCTTCAAGACCCAATTGAAATAGTTCTCCTTTAGGAAGCTTTTTTCGCAGTCTCAGGAGGTTATTTTTTTTTCACCTCGCACAAAAGGGGAACCAAAAATATTTGTTGAATGGATGCTGAATGTATACGCAAAGAGCAAAAGCGATCATCTTTGTATCGCCAAATTCAAGCACAGCACTCAAAGCGACATACATGTGTGCTTAAAGAATGAACCCCAACGATCATCAATTCCTTCCTGACTTCCTACTTCATCTCAATTATCTCTCAGTTACTTGCGAGAGAAATGATGACCTTGCATGTTGGAGACCGCTAAAGGGAACTAGGCAAAAATCCAAGGGAAAACGAAGGAATCTGGATTGGCCCCCAAGCTCACGGAGTCCAAAAAGTCTTTTCCTGGTCATATATAGATATATATATATATATATATCTCAATCACAGGGGTTATAAGATAAAAAATTAGGGAATGGGCAATTGATAATTCATGTTCTGCTGGTGACAGGAGGCCGGACTCGACGGGGTTAAGGCTAGTCTGACCTCCTGCTTACTTAAGAGCAAATAAAACAGAGATGGAAGGGCTCGAGGGCAAAGGGGGGGCTGGGGGGCTGAGCTGGGGAGCTGGGGGGAGCGGGAGGAGCAGAAGGCCAAGACCATTTTAATAAAACACAGTAACATCTTAAAAGGTCCCTGGAATCGACTAACTAAAAAAGAACGCCTACTTTGTGCCCAGTGCTTAGCAGCCTCGTGGTCTCTGAACCCAAGAACCACGCAAGACTCCTAGCGAGGAGGCTAAAAAACACGGCAACCACGAGGGCCAAAGGCGCCAAAGCTGGCGCCGGATTAACTCATCCAGCCGGGAAACAGCAAAAAAGAGGGAAGGAGAGAACACACGAGTGAATCGTGCGGGTTGGCACAAAGACCGGGGGCTTCAGACCCACGGAAAAATCACTTCTTTCCCTCGATAAGCACTTCTGCCACGCCGGGCCAGGACAGTGGCCACCGAAAACCCGGGAGCATGTCCCCAGCGCAGACCCGGACAAGGTGGAGCCAGGGTCTCCCTAGGGCCGAGGACGCCCCCTCCCCCATCCAAAGGTTCACTCCTTCCCTCCGCCCCCACTTGCCTCGTCAGTCCTCCCCCAACGCCGTCCACTGCCCTTCCCAACCCCTAGTCGAATCCAGGTTCAAGAGCGAGACAAGCTGATACTCGCTCAACACCACCCGTGACGACCAGCCAGCAGAAGACCCCCGATGGCGGCCGCCATTTTGAAACTGGAGGCGAGCCTCTGAGGCGGGTAAGGCCCAGGGCGATACCATGTTCCGGGGGGGGTGAGGACGAAGCTGTGGAAAGGAGATGGCTTTTACGACAACAAGTCTCGTCACCTTGCGCCGAAGTCTTATTTTTAAATAATTTATAATGCTTAAAAGCTAAAATAAGTCCGAGAAGATCCCAACATCCCAAGGGAGAAGAGGTACAGTTTCCCAGCGCCACCCCTCTCTTTGACCCAGCGTGGCGAATGGCAGGTCCCAAGGCCGCAGCTTCCGCCGGCGCCGGTGGATGAGTTCGTCGCTGCCCTTGGTTGTGGGGTCGTTTTTGGAACCAAGGGCGCAGGTGGGTCCGGGGTCCAGGATGGCCCGAGGCGCTGCGGGTCCCCGTGGTGAGACGGGGAGGGTCCACCTCTAGGGAAGCCCTCGGCGGCGGTGTGTTTAGGCGAGGAGTGGTCTGGAGAGTCCCCCCGGGGCTTGCGAGCGGTGGAGACGGGAAAGGGAAATAGGGCTGATCTTCCCGTAGACAGCTGGGCTCCTGTTTCGCACCTGACTGCTTTTGGGAAGGGGAGTGGGAGGTTGTCGTTATTGGAAAACGTCCTTTAGGGATCATCAGGTGACCGTCCCTGACCGGCCCGGAGAGAAGACAGGCCGGGATCACGTCCTTAGGCTGGAGGGAAGGCGCGAGCATCACAGATGGGTCCCAAGTTTTCAGGGTTCTGTCTCCTGGTTGCTCAGGGCTGGAAACCAACCCCAGTCTCTTCCAAATCGCACGCCTTCTTGAGCCGACCATTCCATACACAAAAATCACTTTTTAAAAACATAATATTTAATTTGTATTAGGTTAATAAGACACGGTTCCAGACCTCAAGGAGTTCAGTTTCTCTGTGCATCCAGCATTGCTTTTCATAGGTTGTATGTATTGTTAAAAAAAAAAAAAGTCGATCTAAAATGCTGTGGGGACCAATTAGAGATTAGGACTTAATTTTTGAAATATCTGTTCATCTACATTTTACAACATGAATTGACTTATAAAAATACACTCCAGATACATTTTACTTTTTATCTTTCTTTTTTTTTTTTTTTTTTTTTTTTTTTAGTTAGGCGGGAAAAATTGGTTGAAGTAAAAGTAATTAGGGGGCGCCTGGGTGGCTCAGTGGGTTAAGCCTCTGCCTTCCGCTCAGGTCATGGTCTCAGGGTGGTGGGATAGAGCCCCACATCGGGCTCTCTGCTCAGTAGGGAGCCTACTTCTCCCTCCACCCTCTGCCTGCCTCTCTGCCTACTTGTGATTTCTCTCTGTCAAATAAATGGATAAAATCTTAAAAAAAAAAAAAAAAAAGTAATGTTAGGAAAAATAAGATAACACTGAGTGAGGTCAGTCTAAATGTTCACCTTTGTAGTTACCCTAGCAATCAATAAAACACAAATAGCTTGAACCAAGAAGCCAGACTGCCTGAGTGTTAATACTGGCTGTGCTACTTACTGCATCTGTGACCTTAGGCAAGTCCATTTCCTCATCTGAAAAAAATATGCCTACTAAACTGGGGACATTAGTGAGTACATGGTATAGAATTGTGAAGATTACATGAGTTAGCGATTATGAAAAGCAGTAAGAACTGTACCTGACAGTGCTATAAGAGCTCTTTGTAGAGCTACGGCAAAATATTTTAAACATTGGTAACAAAGGATGGGTGATCAGTTCAGTGATTCCTTGAGTCCATAAGACAAAAACTAGTTTTAATTAGGAATACCATAGCAAGTCCCAGTTGTGATGTAAAAGGATTTTTCATGAGTCTTACAAAGCAGACACTACTGGAGCACCTAGGTGGCCCAGTTGATTAAGCATCTGACTCTTGATTATGGCTCAGGTCATGATCTCAGGGGCATACGCTGGTGCCCCTTGTTTGCTGAGCATGGAGCCTGCTTAAGACTCACTCTCTCCCCCTTTGCTCCCTGCCCCCTCAAAAACAAACAAACAAACAAACAAAAAACATTAATATGTACAGTGGCCTCATGGGCACCCATGTGGATGTCACTGTTAATCCACACTTCAGGGCTTGTTCCATTGTAGCTTGTCCGAGGACCTCACTAATCTTTGCCTAACAGATAAAGACCCCTATGGTCTTGGGCTCATGACCAGAGCCTGTCTATACTCTCCCTCCTATCCATTCTCCAAGAAATCATTCTAGCTCACTTCTTCGGTCCATAAATCTTTGTCCTCCCTAGTCATTCACTCAGTGAAATACAGAGGACAAATTATGTTAAATGCCACGGCTCCCAAAGTCCATTAAATAGATTATACAAGTGTAATATGAAATGTCTCTGGGACTAAGATTTGTCAATTTACGTGTTAGCGATGGAATCATGGTGGCTGAACCCAACTCTGGATTTTGAATACACAGAATCCTTTTATCAGTCTTGACCTGTAGAGTGTATATAAGAGCTTATGTGCAGCCAGTCTCCAAGGTTTGTCTCCCCTCTTAGATTCTCAGAGTAGAGCCGGAGAAAAGTAGCTTCTTGCCCTGTTGGAAGAATGCCAACAACAATAATGGCTTATAACCCACAGGTGGCCATGGGCTTATTTAGAACAGTCTTGGGCTAAGTCAACAAGCACTTTTGTCTTAGGTTAAAGTACATATAGTATCTGACTCACCTGTGCTGAGGGGTAGGCTTGACCCCCAAAACACCCCTATAAAGAAATTTGAGGAACCTATGAGGAGAGGTGACCGAATACATGACTTCTTGAGTTCTATAGAGACCAATACTGTCTAGTACTTTGCAGTTTTGTGCTTTCAAAGTTATATTAGTTGATTAAGGCACGTTTTGTTATTCTTATCCTTGACTCGCTCAAATTTGTTCAACAAGTAAGTGGCTAATCTGGCGGGCACTTGGTCAGATTCACGAAGAGAGCTTCAGTATCTAAATGCAAATAACGTTACTTAAGGCATAGTGCTGAGAGAGCCACCATCTTCTAGGAAATAAGTTTGCTCAAGAACTGTTTGCATCAAATCAGGTAACAAATTCTTTCAACTAGACTTTTCCAGCCCCACAAGGAAGGAGGACCAAAAGTACCTATTTTGTTTGTTTTAAAGATTTATTTACTAGAGCACTCCATCACATGAGGGGGTTGGGCATGTGGTGGCAGAGGGAGAGAATCTTGATACAGACTGCCTGCTGAGTGGGGAGCCCGATCTGGGGCCCAATGCCGCAACACATGAGATCACAACTGGAGCTGAAACCAAGAGCCCAATGCTCAACTGACTGAGCCACCCAGTCTCCCCCACCCAAAAGTCCTTATTTTGATAAAGGCTCCCCAGACGCTTTTGATGTGCAGTTAGGTTTGAAAATTCCAGCTGTAGGAGGTAGACTAAAACTTTAATGACTAAACTGTAAGTTATATATTTTAAATAACTTGTTAACTTTACATAATTTTCCTGCTGTGTGTAATACGCTTTATCAAGTAGAGTATGGGGTAATTGTGCAACTTTTACCTTTATGGCCATTTTCCACCCCGGTGTCTTTAGGTAGTGATGAAGTTTGAGAAATACAGATTTGGAATGTTTAATTGTGAGAACCAGTGTCTTAGGAGAGGCAGGAATCCGGTCTCCCTAACCCTAGCACAGTTAGTTGAGTGCTGAGCACTTTTGTTGGCAGGCCTGGATTCTCTCACCATATTGTCATACACCTTCTCAGCCATTGTATATGATGAATTCGTCTTAGATTCATGCATAGGCAGATGTATTTTTATTTCAACTTTAGGTACAAATTTTTGCGGAAACTTTGTTTTAATTAAGGCAAATTTATTTTCCATACGGTGACTTCTAGTTCTATTCTTCCTCCTGTATCTTTTAGAAACTCTTAGAACTTAAAAGCCCCTAAGTCCCATAAATTTTAATTCAAGAAGAGGTCTTTTAAGAGAGGTATTGAGATCTAATAGAAAAAGAGCTTTGGAGCACACCTAAGCTTGAATTTCAGCTCTGTATTTAATACCTGTTTAGATGAAGCTGTTTTCTAGTCTATAAAATGAGGATAATAATAGTTATTTCATGTTATATATAAGATGATATGATGGCTCTGGTACCTATTAGTCATTCTATAAAAGTAAATTCCCTTCTGTCCTTATTACTTGTTCAATCTTTGAATTGATAGAGATCTACCATAATGTCATTGAGTGAAGTTTTTTAAAATTTCATTTCCTTTCAAATTAGTTTTCAGCTTTGTGCACTAGCAGTATTGTAGCTAATGGGGTTTATCTGAGTCACAATTACTGCTAATTGAAAAATTCATTTTCAATAATGATAGCTTAACTAAAGAATTCTGCTTTTGGCATAATAGTGTAGTTATATTTGTTTTAGCATCGTAAGAGATTCTGAAAGTATTTTACACATGTGTAAATGTTTTAAATTAATTGTAGGAGGGTACAAATATCCAACTTTTGCAGGTAGAATTTTTTTTATACTCTCCATTTCTCTGCACTGTACCATATCAGTTCACTAGTAGAGCTAGGAAAAAAAGTTAATAAATTGATTTTTAATGCAGTACAATTTTTATACAAATCATTGTCACCTGTATAATTGTCATCAAGTAGATTTTAAGTTGTATACTACATCCTGATCCCAAGCAAATTTGAAGAGGCTTACTATGCTTTAACATTGATCTCCTATATTCAGGGCTATTTTTCTGTTTCAGATGCAGTTTTTCAAGATATTACAAAGGCAGTTATATTTCTTATAATTTTTTTCCCCCTAGCACTCAGGATGAATATAATTCAGATTGTTCGTGACCACTGGGTACATATACTTGTGCCTGTGGGGTTTGTCTTTGGATGTTACCTAGACCGAAGGAATGATGAAACGCTGACCGCCTTCCGGAACAAGAGTTTGTTGTTTAAAAGGTTAGTTTTTACGCTTCTTTTAAATGAACAATTAATGAGCTCTTGGAAATAATTTTTTAATATCAGATATGCCAAAAATAAATAAAAGGGGTGAGTTGTCTCTCCCCCGCCCCCAAAGTAATATTAACGTTACATTATTTTGTAGCATTAGTTACTGTTTAATCCTTTTACAAAACTGTATGATTACCTTTGGACGGCCAACAAGTCTTCAGTTTATGAACAGGCTATTTCAAATGTATGAAAAATTTTTTTTTGGCATTCAGGATGCACTGTAATCTAGAAACAATGTTATAAACCAGCTCACGAAAGCCTTTAATAAAGCTTTCATATATTATTTTACTTAAGCCAGAATGTAGCTGAAATCTGTGATACTAATAGCGGCTTGGTGCCATGTTCCCAGCAATACTGCTGGAGAGCTTTAGGTGTGGTGGCTGAGTGATCAGAAGGCAGCTGGCAGCTCCTGGTACCACGCTGTGTCTCTGGAGATGGCTCTTTTGGCAGCAGAGTGAGTTAACATGTCTGCCACTGGGTATGCAGCTAAGTGGGAAGAAGCTCAAGGAACCAGAGGCTTGAGCAACATTCACAGTCGATGTGAAGAGAAGGTTTACAGTTAAGGATTTCAAGAAAGAGAAAGTGAATTAGAAAAGGTTTAGAAAACCTCAAATGAACTCATTGAGAAGATAATAGCTTTCATACAGCCGAAGAAATTGCAGTTCCTTAATTTGGAAAAATGAAATTGAAGGGATGGTAAAAGTTTAAAATCATGAGAGACTAGAATGAGTATGTTGAGTCTATATAAAAATTTTAATGGGTCAATTTAATAGAATATAAAATATTGAATTCTTAATCCTCTGACTCTTTACCCCCCCCCCATAAAAATTTAATTTATACTTTTTCCTTTCCTTCCTTTTTAATTTCCACACAGGGAATTGAGACCCAATGAAGAAGTCACCTGGAAGTAAAGGTTGTGACTG
Source organism: Mustela erminea (assembly GCF_009829155.1). Taxonomy (NCBI): domain Eukaryota; kingdom Metazoa; phylum Chordata; class Mammalia; order Carnivora; family Mustelidae; genus Mustela; species Mustela erminea. Next base: position 117,274,126 of record NC_045618.1, read on the forward strand.
AATTACAGAATGTTCACATTTTAAAAATTAGGAGAGAAATAAAAACACATTCATTATTTAATTTGAAGTGTGAGTCTTTCTTTGCTATAGCAGTCCACGTTTTAAGTAGTAGGCACACTTAGCTTAAAAATAAATCATTATTGAGTATTTGAGGATATTGGTATTAAATTTACAGTCAGTGTTTCATTTTCTTTTCATTTTAAACCATAGTACTATTAAATCACATAGCCAATTTTTTCCTCAGATATTTTTCAGAATTTTTTTTTTCGAACTGTGTGCTTTAGAAGGATGATACTAGCAGAAAATTTTAGTGACCTTCAGTTTGGCAAAGATCTCTTAAATGCAACCTATAAAGCATGAACTAGTTTTGAAATTTTTTGCTCTTCAAAAGACACTTATGAAAATGAAAACGCAGCCATAAACTGGGAGAAAGTACTTACAAAATGTAATATACAGCAAAGAACTTATATCTAGAATATGTAAAGAACCCTTATAGCTTAATAAGACAGCCCAGGTTTGGGGCACCTGGGTGGCTCAGTGGGTTAAAGCCTCTGCCTTTGGCACTCAGGTCATGATCTCAGGGTCCTGGGATCGAGCCCCGCATCAGGCTCTCTGCTCAGCAGGGAGCCTGCTTCTTCCCTTCTCTCTCTCTGCCTACTTGTGATCTGTCTGTCAAATAAATAAATAAAATCTTTAAAAAAAAAAAAAAAGACAGCCCAGTTTTGAAAAATTATTCCTTTACTTAACCTCTACACCCAACATGGGGCTCAAACTCAGCCCTGAGTTCAAGAGTCAAGTGTTCAGCCAACTGAGCCAACTGGGCGCCCAGTCCAATTTTTTTAAATGAGGAAAAGAATTTTTTTTTTAATAGATTTTATTTATTTATTTGAGAGAGAGAACACAAGCAGAGGCAGTGGCAGACAGAGAAGCAGGCTCCCTGCTCTCCCAATGTGGGGCAGGCCTGATCCCAGGGCCCAGGGACCTAAGCCTAAGGTTAACCAACTGAGCCACCCAGGTACCCATGAGCAAAAGATTTTAAGAGACACTTCACAAAAAAAGATAGGATGGTAACTAAAGCATATGAAAAGATTCCTAACATCAATAGTCATTAGGGAAATGCAAATTTAAGCCACAATGAGATACCAACACACACCTATTAGAATAGTTAAAATCAAAAGACTGATCCTATTCCTGGTGTTGGCAAAGGTGCAGAGTAAGTGGACCTCACAGTGCTGTCAGGAATGTAAAATGTAGCTGCCAGGAGTTGTACCACTTTGGGAATCAGTTTAGCAGTTTCAAATAAAAATAACACCTCCCGTATGACCCAGCCATCCCACTCTGAGATACTCATCCAGGATAAAGGAAGGTGTATGTTCACAAAAAGGCTTACATGAATGTTCATAGCAGCTTCATTTGTAATTGCCAAAAATTAGAGCTAGCCCAAATGTACATCAAGTAGCTAAACTGTTAAATCCTTATAATGGAATATTACTCAGCATTAAAAAAGGAATGTCCACTGCTATGACATTGATGAATTTCAAATTAGTTATACTGGATGAAAGAGGCCAGACAGGAAGTCCACACTTTATGGATCCATTTATATAAATAATGTTGACACTGTAAACTATGGTAACAAAGCAGACAAGTGGTTGCCTGGAGGAACATAGTCTAGAAAGGGTTAGAAGTAAGAATTACAAGGAGGAGGGCACCTGGATGGCTCAGTTGGTTGATCAGCTACCTTTGGCTTAGGCCATCATGATTCCAGTGTCTTGGGATTGAGCCCCACATAGGCTTCCTGCTCAGTGGGGAGTCTGTTTCTCCTTCTGCCTCTCATCCTGCTTGAGCTCACTCTCAATAAATAATAAATTTTTTAAAAATCTTAAAAAAATTGCAAGGGGACACAAGGAAACTTCAGAGTATACATTGTTCATTTTCTTGCTTGTGATGGCTCCATGTATGCATACATGTTATCTGTTGTATTCAACTACCTCTTCTCAGAAAACATTTTGTTTTAGGTAATACTGAATTTAGGAGAAGTAAAATTACAATAAAATGATACTCCCTAATTATCACTGATAGGGTCTTTGACAGCATAATTAAAGATCTCAGTATGAAATCACCCTGGATTAGGGTAGGATCTAAATCCAATCATTGGTACTTATAAGAGGAGAGGACAGAGACACAAAAGGAAAAAGCCCACATGAAAACCAAAGCCAAGGTTGGAGTTCTGCAACCACAAGCCAGCTAATGCCAGGGGCCGCCGGAAGTTGGAAGAAGTGAGGAAAGAATTCTTCCTGTCACCATGGAGCATGACCCTGCTAACACCTTGGCTTCAGACTTGTGGCCTCAAGAACAGTGAGAGAATAAATTTCTGTTTTTAGCCACCAAGTTTGTGATGATCTGGTGCAGCAGCCATAGCAAATGAATACAATTTTTTTTTTCTGAGAATCCAATACATTAAATATTTGAAAAATCAAGAATAAAACTGTATGCTGTGAAAAGTCTCGTTCCCATCCCTCTCTCCTATTGCCTAGTTCTCTTCCCATCTCAAACACATGCATAACCTCAGGATTTCTTGAATATTCTTCCACAGATTTGTAATGTATATCAACAACAACAACATCAACAAAAAGATAATGTGTTTCTGTACACACTCACTTTCTTTAAAAATAAATCAGGAGGGACACCTGGGTGGCTCCATTAGTTAGGCATCTGCCTTTGGCTTGGGTCATGATCCCAGGGTCCTGGAATAGAATCTAGCATCTGGCTCCTTGTTCACGGGGGAACCTGCTTCCTCTGTCTGCTGCTCCCCCTGCTTGTGCATGTGGTCTTTCTGTTAAGTAAAATCTTTTAAAAATTAAATAAATAAATAAAAATAATAAATCAGGAAAAAATGTTTTGCATATTTTTTCACTTCGTGAGACCCTGATTTGTTTCCCCAGTTAGGCCACAGTTCCTTAAGAACATGCATATACTGTTTCCCCAATAAGAAAATGTGGACTATGCACCCAGGAGCATTCAGTAAAGGGTAACTAGGTAACCTTGAGCACCTGGTCCTTAATAGTACTCTCCATTTCCTTACCTCCCGCTGCCCATTCTGTTCCTCTGAGCCTACACTCACTGATGTCCCCAGTGGTCTCCATAGCAACAATTTAGTGGATTCTTGTAAGTCCTTATGTTGCTGGACCCCTTAGCAGCAACTGACACTGATTCTTGTAATCCTTTCTCAGGGCTTTGGTAATGTCACACTGTCCTGCTTTTCCTCCCTTCTCTTTGGCTATTCCTTCTCTACCCTCAGGTTTCTACTCTAAATCCTCTTTTCAATCTCTTCCTTTTCCCCTACATGATTTTATTCACTCCTGTGAATAATGCCCCATTCTACAGCAAGACCAAGCCCCTGAATCCAGACCGTTTATATAGAAAGATAGATAGATAGATAGATAGATAACCTCCACTCATTATTTGTCTTACATATCATGGGTATACCCCCAAACCTTGCCCCTTCCTCCAGTATTCCCTATCTCAATGAATACTATTCCTGCCACAGTAGCTGCCTAGGGCAGAAACCCAGACATCATCCCTAACATTTCTGTGTCCTTCACTCTCCACTCTCACCAAGTTCTGTTGAGTCTCCCCACTTGCTAATCATCTCTCAAAATGGTTTCCTCTCCACTGCAGGTCATTATTCTAGCCCAAACACCACCATCTCTCCCAAGATTCCTTCCACAGCATCAGCTCTTTTGCAGCTAGAGTGATCTTTATAAAATGCAAATCTGAGCATCTCTTGGTTAAAAATTTTATATAACTCCCCAACTGTCTTTAAATACAACTTCCTTAATCTAATTTCAAGGTGCAAAATCTACTATTTTCCTACTCCTTCAGCTTCATCAAACCCCTTTCTCCACTTCACTGAACTTTCAGTTCCCCCAACTCATGCTGCCTTTTCAGGGTCAGAACGCAGACACTTAGTAACAAGGTGTCTGGATTTGGACTCCAGCAAGGGCAACTCACTAGTTGACCCTGGAGTCCCTTCTTTTCTTAACCTTCCTGGTGCCCTCGTGTAAAAAGGGATCATAACAACACCTATGTCAAAGGTGGTTGTATTAAATTCGTTAATATATGCAAAGTAGTTCAAAAAGAATGCCTACCTTACAATAAGCTCTCTATAAATATTGTATTTTTACACAAGCGCTAGTGTTGGGGAATGCAATATGTCTTTTGCTTAATCAGGCTTTCAGTGGGGGAGGAGGAGAAAGATATTAAATAATTTAACGCAGATACAAGCAGAAAGTACAAAGTGGAAAACATAAAAGAACATAGAACCCAAGTGTTCCTCACCCAGACCCCTTAATAATCTAAAAATCCATAGCAATGGGTGAGAAGCAGAGAAATTCCTCCAGACCATAGGTGGCGCTGCAACACCCCCAGCCGGCCCGATAGAGGGATATGGGAGGACGCGCTACAAAGGTCACGTGCGCTTGCATTTACCGCCCCGGCGTTCACTTGCTCTTCTTTCCACGTGATTCATATCCTCGGGGATGATTGGTCTGTGCGAGGCACGTGGGCGGGGGCGGCTCGAGGCGGGGCGGGGCGGGGTGGGAGGAGGGGTGGGGCTGAGGGGCGGGGCTGGAGGGGGGTGGTTCGGCGCGGGGGCCGTTGGCTCCAGACAAATAAACATGGAGTCCATCTTCCACGAGAAAGTGAGTGTCCGCGTTCGGTGGGGAGCTGTCTGCGGTGCGGTGGCTGCGGTGGGGCGCGGTACCTCCTCCTTTCGGAGCGCCGGCGGGGGCCCCCGTCGCCCCCGTCCCAGTCTCGCCGGGCGGAGGAGCTTCATAGGGCGGGGAGCTTCACCGACGCCCCCACCGCACCCTGTGCCCCAGAGGCGGCTGCAGGTGGAGTCCCGGGCCGGGAGCGCCAGGGAGCTGGGAGGGAATGAAGCAGGGCCGGGGGCGCCATGGGGCACGGGAGGGGGCTGGCACCGAATGGGTTAGCTTCTGCTCTTCCCCTCCACTTTCCGTGGGATTCGTTCTCCAGTCCCTTCTCCTTCACTCTCCTAGGTTTCTAGCTGTTCACCTCTTCGACAAGTCCCTCGACCCTTGCCAGCTCCACCCCACTCCTCCAGTCCTGCTCCTGGCGGAATTAACTTTTCCTTCTCTGGGCTCCTCAATTCTATGTTGGAACCTCCCATACTCTTAGATCTCTGGGGTTGTGTTCTTGTTCGCCTGCACTGGGTCCAGGAGCCTCCCGAGGGCGGGGTCCTTGGCTTGTACCCTGTAGGGGCTGACACTTAGGGAAGTGAGGTAGGAAATCCTCCGCGCCCCTAAATAGGGAAGTCGTCACAAGAGTTTTTGTTACGGGATGTTTAGGTTTCGTTTCTTTTGGTAGTTGCATCTTTCCGGATGGAAAGAGAGCAGGAGGCCAGCTCTCTTACTAGGTTTTAGGAGTGGACGGGAATAATTGTGTTTTGGTCCGCCTAGTGTTTGTGTTTTACTCTTGGATGACCATGCACTTGAAGATGCTGTTTGTGGCATGTGGAGGAACTCGTCTTTTCTCACACACAGTAAACAAGCTATTTGGGTGTGAGTGAAACCTTCCTCAGGACAACTTTGGCACATGATATGTTGTTTCATAATAGTTTCATGTTTGGAAAGGGTTGCTAGTGAGGTTATTATGTAGTAAGAGCAAAGGAGTTTTGTTTTGTTAAATACTTGTACACTTTCATTTATCCATTTAAAAAGTCACACAATTCAGAGCCATCAAAGATGAAAGGGGCACAGAATAAATCTAAACGAGTGGTTAAGTAGAATGCTTTTCTTTGTAGAAAACATTTTAGCACATTTTAACACTGGAGTAGACCAGTTTTTATGTGTGGGTAAGGGCTCAGTGGTATAGTTATCCCTAATCTTTTGACTCAATTGACATGATTTATGAATCTTGCACAAGAGAAATTTAGTTGCATAAGGAGATTGGGTGATGAGAACCCTACATATACATATTTTTATTATTAATTTTCAGAAGTTTAGTGTAGGACCAGATGTTTCAAATGGAAGACTTTAAACATTTCCACACCACCTCTTGAGATTCATATAATATGTTTTTACAAATATTGATTGGTGGGTATGGGGCGCTATGTGGATAGATTTCAGTGAAGGTAACAACTGAACCACCAGATCAGAAGCAGCTGGGTGCCAGCCTCATAAAGATGTCCTTTCCTGAAAGAACTCACTATCCAGGGATGCCTGGATGGCTCAGTCTTGAGCCTCTGCCTTTGGCTGGAGTCATGATCCTCGGGTCCTGGGATCCAGTCCTGCATCAGGCTCCTTGTTCAGTCGGCATCCTGCTTCTCATTCTGCCTGCCACTCCTCCTGCTTGTGTAATCCCTCTTTGACAAATAAATAAATAAAATTTAAAAAAAAAGTCACAATAAGCATCTGTGTAGGCTTAAAGATACTTAAAATGTACAATTTACCTTGGTCATCAACTTAAATGTACTTAATAGATGAGGCTGGTAAGGTTTGGGGGGCATATTTCAAGAATGGGAAGCATTTGTAACCATAGGGCCCATTGTTAATCTTGTACTCAGCCCATTCTGGGAATGTTTTAGCTTAATATGCCATTTTCTAGCACACTCCCTTCCCCTATGCCACACACACTTAACCTTTGCTAGACTCAGAGAACCAGCTTTGACTCTAATGAAGCTATGTATGTAGAGATACCTGCCTACAACAGGCCTTGCAGCTGCCTTCTGTGGGATATTGGTTTCCCCATTTTCAGAGTTACCATTTTGAGTGTCCTTTTTAAAGATAGAATCTAAGCTTAACAGTTGCTTGGTGATCTGTCACCGGTGCCTAAGACCATGCCTGGCACATAGTAATTGCTCAATAAATATTTGACCTAATTGAGAATTTCTTGAGCTTCTAAGATGTGTGTGGTGCTATTTATCTAAAGCAAATAATTTTTTTTTAAGATATGTTAGGCTTTCTAGGCCATCTATGGTATTTCACATATCCTTGTTTGATGTGTGTATGGGTATCTTACCCAACTATCTAAGATCGGTCAGTTGTGTAGCTGGCTCTTGGTCTTAGTTCAGGTTATGATCTCAGGGGTTATGTGGTCCAGGCCTGCGTGGGGCTCCGTACTGAGCACAGAGTCGGCTTCAGATTCTTTCTCCTTCTCCCCCTATCCTCCTCCCTCCTTAGATGTACTCTCCCTCTCTCTAAAATAAATAAAAACACCTTTAAAATTTTTTTAAATATAAAGTCGTAAAAACCATTCTTAGCTACTGGAGCAGGTTGTATTTATCTATAGGCTAGAGTTTGCCAACCCCTAGCTTAGATCCTAATACTAAATGGCCACTAACTGCTGGGTGTTTTGGTTCTGGTGTCTGCTGTCATTTTTGTTACTACTTCTGTTGCTGCCTGCTCTTGGTACAGTCACTGTGCCATCTCAATTGGTACTTTTAATGTAATGAAAACTGAGAATGATAATCAAACTTTTGGGGATTGTATTTGAAAATACTTAAAAGATGCTGAGCTTTGACTATGATATTCATTTTGCCCTTCGGTGATTGTTGGTTCATAATTGTATTTAGGATAGTTTAGGTTTGGGAATAACCAAATTCCAAATGAGTGATTTGAGGAAGTAATAATCATAGACATGAAACTTCTGCCTGAGTTTGAATCCCAACTCTGCCATTTACTACCCATACGATCTTGGGCAAGTTATTTGTTATATCTCTCTGCTCCAGTTTCCTCCTCTGTGGTGCGAGGATAGTAAAGTGTCCACCTTGGCTATAAGCACTTGGAAGGCTTCCTAACCAGCAGTATAGACATACTGGCTGTTGTTGTTACTCAGATGCATGTGTTTGCTGAACCTCATAATAGGGAGTGAAACCTTATCATCCCTGAGATGGGATGAAGATCTGTTAGCTTGATGGCGTGACTCTTTAGATTAGGCCATTTCTGAGCACACACTCTTATGCCTGGTTTCTATTGTAATCTGTTATAAACAGTAGTATCTCTGGGAATTTGAACAGGTGGCAGGTTGGTCCTGAAGACTTTGGGGACAGTAAGGGAGTGATGTGGTTCCAGTTACTATTTATGGTTTTGGATTTTTTTTTTTAAGATTTTATTTATTTATTTGACAGACAGAGATCACAAGTAGGCAGAGAGGCAAACAGAGAGAGAGGGGGAAGCAGGCTTCCTGCTGAGCAGAAAGCCCAATGTGGGGCTCAATCCTAGGACCCTGGGATCATGACCTGAGCCAAAGGCAGAGGCTTTAACCCACTGAGCCACCCAGGCATCTCACTATTTATGGTTTTATAAAACACCTTGATAGGGACATCTAGGGGGCTCAGCGGGTTAAGTAAGCATCTGCCTTCAACTCAGGTCATGATCTCAGGATCCTGGGATTGAGCCCTGCATTGGTCTCCCTGTTCAGTGGGGAGTCTTCTTTTCCCTCTTCCTCTCCCTGTGCTTTCTCTTCTCTCAAATAAATAAATAAAATCTTTTTTTTTTTTGAGATTTTATTTATTTACTTGGCAGACAGAGATCACAAGTAGGCAGAGAGACAGGCAGAAATTGAGGGAGGAAGCAGGCTCCCTGCTGAGCAGAGAGCCCGATGCGGGGCTCGATCCCAGGACCCTGAGATCATGACCTGAGCTGAAGGCAGAGGCTTAACCCACTGAGCCACCCAGGCGCCCCATCAACTAAATAAATAAAATCTTAAAAATAAAATAAAATATCTTAGTTTGTTCATTCTCTAATCCCAGCACAATAAGTCTGGGCCTGAAATCATGGAATTTCAGTACTACTGAATTTTGACTATGGCACAGATAAACTTCTATCTAACTTTGGTTGAAGTTCCATGAGCAAGAGGTGGGTGGGGATGAGTTGGGCGCAGGGATGGGTAATCTTAGGTGGGGCCATTGTGCAATTTTTTTTTTGGTTCATACAGAATTTGATTCATCTTGTGACTTTAAAAAATGATTTTAAATTTGGACAGAACAGTTCATTTCTTCCATTAAATCATATTAGAAGTACAGAACTTGATGTTTCCTACAGCAGTAGTTTTACTTAGACAAGGTTTGATATTAAATGCTTACTTTTTTTTATTTCAAGGCTTTTTTATAGAGACTTTCTTTAGTTTTTTTTTTTTTTTTTAAGATTTTATTTATTTATTTGACAGAGAGAGATCACAAGTAGGCAGAGAGGCAGGCAGAGAGCGAGGAAGGGAAGCAGGCTCTCTGCAGAGCAGAGATCCCAACGTGGGGCTCGATCCCAGGACCCTGGGATCATGACCTGAGCTGAAGGCAGAGGCTTTAACCCACTGAGCCACCCAGGCGCCCCTCTTTAGTTTTTTTATAGAGAGAATTTTTAAACTAATAGTTGGATTCACAATTTCAATGTATGTATTCAATGTGATGACTGTAGTTTGAGAGTACCAAGCTGAGGCATGTAGCCTGTCAGCTGGACAGAAAATTTGCATTAGAACTGTTCCCAGCAAATCCAGTGTCTGGTAACCGTAGTAGGGAGCTCTTGATATGTGAAAATAGCTGTATCTTAGCAGAGGTCTTTTTGTTGTTACTTGAATTTTTTTAAGTGTAACAAAACCAGGTTAGGGACACATGACCTGAGCTGAAGTTAAAAGTCGGATGCTGGGGCGCCTGGGTGGCTCAGTGGGTTAAGCCTCTGCCTTCAGCTCAGGTTATGGTCTCAGGGTCCTGGGATCGAGCCCCATTTTGGGCTCTCTGCTCCGCGGAGAGCCTGTTTCCTCCTCTCTCTCTCTGCCTGCCTCTCTGCCTACTTGTGATCTCTGTCAAATAAATAAATAAAGTCTTTAAAAAAAAAAAGTCAGATGCTTAACCAACTGAGCTACCCAGGTGCCCCTTGAATCTGTCTTCTTTAACATTAATTGATCCATACTGTTGCAGGTGGCTGTAGCTAATTCATTGTCATTGTCATTTTCATACAGTATTCCCTTTTGAATATAACACAATTAGCCTCTTCTACTCTGATGGCATCTGGGTGGTTTGGATTGAGAACGTTAGGAATAGTGGCTCTTTTATAGATGTCTTTTGATAAAGTATGTTTACATTTCTAATGTTGGCATTATGCACGTAGTTGTGGAATTGCTAGATCATAGTGTTGGTAGATGTTAAGCTTTAGTAGATACTCCAAATAGTTTTCCCGAGTGGGTGTGCAATTTAATGTTCATCAGCGGTATACAGTAGTTTTAATGTTTCTAATCTCCAACATTTTAGGCATTTTGGAGAGTCTATAGTAGTAACGTTGTGGTTTTACTATGTCATTCCCTGATGGTTAACGAAGTGGAACATCTTTTTGTGTTTTTTAGCCATTTGGCTATCTTGTGAATACTTCTTTGTCTTGCCCATCTTTCAGTACAGTAGAATATTATTAGTAGGAGGTCTGTGTATCTCTTCAATTCACATTTTATTTTTCAGAAGGAGTTGGTTTTTGGCAATAGGAATACAGTAGGAGGGAAACAAGGTCAAGATAAGTTCTCTCTCACTATGTAGCTGTGACTTGAGGGAAAGATTTTGTCTTCACCTTCAGGTGAAGTACCTATTCTGTACTAGAATTTGAAGATGAATTTATCTCAGTCCCCTAACTCACACTCAGATGGTCTCAATGCTTCCATCCTGTTCCGTTGTATACATATACCCTGTATCATTTTCAGAAACTGAATCTTGTTCCTAGAAAATTCCTTAGGAAAAATATGTATCTTGCAAGATGTTGCTCTCTGGGGTCACCATCTCTTGAGTAACGTAGCTCAGAACAAATTGCACAAGGTAAGACAGGCTGGGGAAGACTTTACTGGGGAAAAAGAACAAATTGCACAAGGTAAGACAGGCTGGGGAAGACTTTACTGGGGAAAAAGAGAGCAAGGTTAGCAGGAAAAGAAAATGTCATCTTCTTCCATCATCCCGCAGAGGGATCTGTGTTCACAGGAAGGGATCTCACCCACCAGGCTGTCTCCCTTCTTACAAGGCAAGCATGGGAGAGTGGCCTTGTTGTGGGGAGCAGGGTGATAGGCAGACCGCTCAGTGCCAGGCAGCTTGGATTTAGTTTTTGGGGAGCCAGTGGTGTGAGAGCCAGCCACCCAGCACCTGAAGACCCTGGGCCCGCGGGAAGTTGTACTCACTCCACTCCGCACCATAGGAAGGTGGTGATCTTGAAGATCCTGTGTTTTCGTGGATGCAGCTCTCCTTGCTGGCTTGTCTGGAAATGAGCTCCAGGGGTGGTTTTTGGAAGTTTTGCCCATTGTACTGTACTATATACACATTTTGTGCAGAGTTCCCCAAAGAGAACCTTGGCTCTCTTAGCTTCAGTCTTCATTAACATCAAATGGGATCTTTCTTACCTATATCAGTTCTTGAAATTCTTTTGTTCACTGATTTCAAATTCCTTGAATATGCATTCTTTATTTTATTTATTTATTTATTTATTTATAAGATTTTTTATTTGTTATTGGACAGAGAGAGATCACAAGGAGGCAGAGAGGCAGGCAGAGAGAGAGGAGGAAGCAGGCTCCCCACTGAGCAGAGAGCCTGATGCGGGGCTTGATCCCAGCACCCTGGGATCATGACCTGAGCCGAAGGCAGAGGCTTAACCCACTGAGCCACCCAGGCGCCCCTATGCATTTTTTTTTAAGATTTTATTTATTTATTTGACAGAGACACAGCGAGAGAGGGAATATAAGCAGGGGGAGTGGGAGAGTGGGAGCTTCCAGCTAAACAGGGAGTCAGATGCTGAATCATGACCTGAGCCAAAGGCAGACGCTTAATGACTGAACCACCCAGGTACCCCTCCTTGAATAAGCATTTAGATTGGGTAGAATGTCTTGATAAAAGAATACAAATGTTCTAGTGATTAAAATTCCCTTTCAGCATTTTTAATTTGCGTTGGAGCCTCCGAAGATGTATGTATTTTAGGTACTGAAAATGAGAGGTGCTAATGTTTTTTATAGAGTAGTTTCTAGTAAAGTATGAAATTTGACATATCTGATAGAGAGTGATATTTGTTTAATATAAATCATTCTTAAGGGGCACCTGGGTGGCTCAGTGGGTTAAGCCTCTGCGTTCTGCTCAGGTCATGATCTCCTGGGATCGATCCCCCCCCACATAGGGCTCTCTGCTCAGCAGGGAGCCTGCTCTCCCCTCTCTCTCTGTCTGTCTGCCTCTCTGTCTGCTTATGATCTGTATCAAATAAATTTTAAAAAAAATCATTCTCAAGTTTTTGTTCATATAGCTAAATAATTACAGTTTTATTAGTGGTAAAATAATGAAGTAAGTGTTAGCAAGTGAAAACTCCTGCATTTATGTTAATCATACTTATCTAAAGCCAAACGGTTCTGTTTGGCTGCATTAAGTTAATGATTAAATTCCTCTTTAGAGGAAGCTACTGTACAAATCTGTTAAACCAGTCACATTTGAATTTTTTCTTTTGGAAATATTAGCAAGAAGGCTCACTTTGTGCTCAGCATTGCTTGAATAATCTATTGCAAGGAGAATATTTTAGCCCTGTGGAATTATCGTCAATTGCACACCAGCTGGATGAGGAAGAGAGGATGAGAATGGCAGAAGGAGGTGTTACTAGTGAAGACTATCGCACATTTTTACAGGTACTGATTTTAAACCCACTAAATCACGTTTTTGTTTTTTAGTTTTTGTTTTTTAATGTGGGTACTGTTTAGAAAAGGATGCGCCATTCTTCCTATGGGGCTCTGACTTGTTAATTATAATTGTGCTCTTGACTGTGTACATGGGAATGCACAAGATGTTATTTTAAATATGCACACTAATGACAGTTTTTATCCTTCTCTCCCCACCCTCAACCTCCGCCTCAACTACCTATCCAAATTAAACAGCAGCCTTCTGGAAATATGGATGACAGCGGTTTTTTCTCTATTCAAGTAAGTAGTCAAAGCGTGCTCTAAGGGTTGTTTATGTCCCAGGCACTGTTCAAGCTAAGAATAGGGTTGATGTGAATATCTTTTCACAGCCTTTCATGGTCAGTGTAATGATATGACCTTCAGAAATTCCTCCAGTAGACGGTTTCTAAGAGCGTATGATTATTAAAAAAATAAAAATGAGGGGCACCTGGGTGGCTCAGTGGGTTAAGCCTCTGCCTTCATTCAGCTCAGGTCATGATCTCAGGGTCCTGGGATCAAGCCCGGTGTTGGGCTCTCTGCTCAGCATTCTGCACACCCCCCCCCATTCTTGTGATCTCTATCTGTCAAATAAATAAATAAAATATTTTTAAAAAAATAAATAAATAAAAAGTAAAAATGAGCTATAGAGCACAAGAAAAAAAACTGGAAAAAAGTGTAAGATTATACTCTAGATTTTTATAGAGATAAACATGAAAATTAGGATTGTAGACACTTCATTTTATTTTATTTTATTTTATTATTTTTTATTTTTTTAAGTAGGCTCCATCCCCAACCTGGATCCAAGTGTGAGGCTTGAACTCACAACCCTGAGATCAAGACCTGAATTGAAATCAACAGTCAGACGCTTAACTGACTAAGCTACCCAAGCACCCCAGAACATTCGTTTTTAGAGTAGGGCTTTTTGAAAGGAGACTATTTAATTTACATCTGGATGCTGATAACCATAATTCCAATAAGTTGCAGTATTTCATGCTTCCTACTTGTGTAAATTTGAGAAAACGCAACACCTCACTGCCTTCCATTTAAATCCACCTACCAGGATTGGATTCCTTTATTATGGTCTATGGCTTCTGCTGGTTTTCTTTTTTGCAACTAAGGTCTCCCCTTGAATTCTGTGGGTGATTGTACATGTACTGGTGAGATCTTTTATCTTCTCTTTGGGTCTTTCATTCTGTTTCTGACCCCTGAGAGGTTGAGAGGTGTGTCCAGAGTTCTTCCAGAAGCTCTCATGAAGAGTCTGTTTATACACATATCTCTGTCGCACTCCCTTGTGCTGTCCTGCCAGACTCCTTATGCAGCAGCCTGTCCGCCCAGGGCTCCATGGTGGTCTGCAGCCCTCCGCGGCTGCTGCAGAACTGGAGGAGGCCGGGGCAGGCCCAGCACCTGCCGTTGCCTGTGTGTGCAGTGCTGTTCTTGGTGCCTGCTCACGTGTGCCCACTGCACTGCATTCACTGTGTGTCGGGCAGGTATCTGCTTCACTTCCGGCTCCGTTGGCTGCCTTGGAGGGCAGAGGGTGAATTCTCAGAAAGCTTTTTGTTTTCTCAGTTTGAAGTAATCAGGTATGTTTTTGTGGGTTTTTTCCCCCTACAAATTACAAACCGATAACAGAAGCTTAAATTCTGAAAGCTTCCGTTGAAATTCCTAGAAAAAACTCTTTTTAATAGACAGAATTTTTATCACTACTGAAACCTCTAGATAGTGAGTTGATATAACTTTTCTAAAGCAGGACCCGTAGCAGCCAAATTATGGCATGTGTATATTGGACTAGTTTTAAGAATAGTACCCACTGGATAGAATGTACATCTGGATTTTTGAGGCACTTCTATCTAGGAATTATGTGCTTCTCTGGATGTTCCAGAAACCTAGTGTAAATAGCACTCCTTTAATGCTGTGTTTGTTCTTCTATGGATTTAGTGATGCAGCTACACACACACACCTTTTAAAAAACCATAACCTTCTGGGGAAAATTATATATAAAATACAGTTGTTTATACCCTAACATGCCTATACTACTTAAATAATTGATGGTTTAGCTTATGGAAAGTTGCTATTTTTTTTTTAACAGGTTATAAGCAATGCGCTGAAAGTTTGGGGTTTAGAACTAATTCTCTTCAACAGTCCGGAGTATCAGAGGCTCAGGATCGATCCCATGTAAGATTTTATTTTGCTTTTCCTAAATTTGATTTTTAAAGTTAAAATTTCTTAAAGAAGAAATGTTTATTCTGAATGCTTTTGTTTTGATGATCCCTGTTTAATTCCCTTGGTTTCCCATTACATTTTTGGGGGATGTCGTGAACATCTGCCCACTGAGCCTTCCCCACACCTCAGTGTCGGAGCTGATCTTTAAATGCTGTGCAAGGCCAATGTTGTGCCTGGTACCACTAATCTGCAGAGAGATTTATACTGTTTTGTAATTTCTTAAAAACCAGTGATCCTTAACTGTGAGCATAATCCTAATGTTTTTTATAATACTTGCCAGTAGATAAAGTAAATGAATATGAACTCTACTATTTCAACTTGTGTATGTATCTTTTTCTTTTTCTAGAAATGAAAGATCATTTATATGCAATTACAAAGAACACTGGTTTACAGTTAGAAAATTAGGGAAACAGGTAATGTTTCTCCCCTTCCCTCTCTTTTTTCTCATTTTCTCATTTTGCACTCCATTTGCAACTATAATGTAAAGGATTGGTACCTTAAAGGTGAAGAAACTTACCAGTAATGTGTGTATATGGTACGGTTTCAATCTTGATAGATTTGCTATTTCTTTTTTTTTTTAATTGAGATTTTATTTATTTGACAGAAAGAGACAGTGAGAAAGGGAATATAAGCAGGGGGAGTGGAAGAGGGAGAAGCAGGCTTCCTGCTGAACAGAGAACCTGATGCGGGGCTCAATCCCAGGACCCTGGGATCATGACTTGAGCTGAAGGCAGACGCTTAAGAACTGAGCCACTCAGGCGCCCCGAGATTTCCTATTTTAAAAGACAGTATCAATTTCCTTGGGGCACCTGGGTGGCTCAGTCATTAAGTGTCTGCCTTCAGCTCAGGTCATGATCCCAGGGTTCTGGGATCGAGCCCCGCAGCAGGCTCCCTGTTCTGTGAGAAGCCTGCTTCTCCCTCTCCCACTCACCCTGCTTGTGTTCCCTCTCGCGCTGTGTCTCTCTCTCTGTTAAATAAATAAATACAATCTTAAAAAAAAAAAAAAAAAAGACAGTATCAGTTTCCCTTATGGATTTATTTATAACAACCATGCAGAGTTGGCCCTTGAACAGCATGAGTTTGAACTACATGGGTCCACTTACACATGGATTTTTTTTTTTACAGTACAATACTGTAAATGTATTCTCTGTATGGTTTTCATAGTAACATTTTCTTTTCTCTAGCTTTATTGTAGAAATAAGTATATAAGGGGCACTTGGTTGATTGTAGAGCATGCAACTCTTAGTTTCAGAGTTGCGAGTTCAAGGCCCATGTTGTGCATGGAGTCTACTTAAAAAAAAAGGTACATACATAATACATTATACAAAATATGTGTTAATTGTTCATGTTAGCAGTAAGGCATCTAGTCACCAGTAGGCTATTAGTAGTTGAGTTTTTTGAGGAGTCAAAAGTTACATGTGGATTTTCAACTGTGGAAGGGGTCAGCACCCCTAGCCAGGGTCAACTGCACAATTTAACTATATCATAAGAAAAAGTTTCTATTTAATACAGATGTGGTTATTTTTAGTGGGTTTTTATGTGATAAAGATGTTAATCCAGTTAATGGAGACTTTTATAGATTTGTGTTTAGTGTATAATAGTGTTGTGAAGCCTAAAACAATGTCCAGCGTGAGTAAAATTTTTTCAGTTATGTTAGCTTTAGCATATCAGGATTATTCACATGCCAAAATGCCATGTAATACATATATCTACATGAAGTCATTTCTGGTTTTGGGTCGGGGGCAGTTTCAAAAAAGAATATCAAGAAATGTACTTAAAATCAAGAAATGTACTTAAGATATCATTTTTGTAAACAATAATCAAAGATCTTTATATACATGATACCACTTTTGAAACAATTATTTAAAGTCCTTTTTTTTAGAATTTAGAATTTTCAAAAGAGGGTTATTGTAAATGATCAAATATAAAAAGAAATGAGCTATTGGTATGTTCAATAACAGGGATGGATCTAAAAATAATTAAGCTAAATGAAAGAAGCCAGACACAAAATACTACGTAGTGGATGGTTCTATTACATAAAGGTCTAGAAGATTCAAGGCAACCTATAGAGACAGAAAACAGATTGACCAGTGGTTGCCTGGGGATGAGGAAGGCAAGGAGCAGTGAGAGATTAGGATTATATGGGGCACCAGAAACTCAGTTGTGGTGATGGTTTCTTAGGTGTATAGATATGTTCGACTTCAAATTGGACATTTTTAATGTGTGTGATTTCTTGCATGTCAGTTACATCCCCATAAAACTTAAAAAAAAAAAAAAAGTGATACAGGGCAGGGGCACCTGGGTGGCTCAGGGGGTTAAACCTCTGCCTTCGGCTCAGGTCATGGTCTTAGGGTCCTGGAATCAAACCCCGCATCGGGCTCTCTGCTTGGTGGGGAGCCTGCTTCCTTCTCTCTCTCTGCCTGCTGCTCTGCCTACTTGTGATATCTCTCTCTCTTTGTCTGTCAAATAAATAATAAAATCTTTTAAAAAAATAACAGAACAAAAGGAAAATGAAATCAAGAACGAGTGCATTGAATTAAATCAATGAGATCATTCAAAAGCAGGAACTGTACTCTTACCTTGTAAGTCAGCTACCTAGAGGCAGCTTCATGTGACATGGTTATCCCTAAAGATCCCTCTTAAGTTACAAAGAGCAGGGAAGGCAGTGTGGCGCATTAGGGGTGAACTGAATGGGAATCAACTCTAGGGAAAGACAATGGAGGACACTGCCAAGATTATTTAACCTTTGGCTTTTATTTGTATTTTTTTTAAAATGCAATTAAGTATTCCTTACTTTTTCTGTATAAGGTAATCACTAGATGTCTTTAAGATCTGAAAACTTAGGTCCCAGAAGTTCCTTTATATTGATTTGCATATAAACTTAACATCATTATTTTGATAGGCCGTAAAAATTTTAGTTCTTAATTTTTAAAGATTTTATTTATCTATTTGTCAGAGAAAGAGTGCAAGAGAGCACATATGCAGGGGGAGAAGCAGGCTCCCCACTGAGCAGGGAACCCAATGTGGGGCTCAGTCCCAAGACCCTGGGATCATGACCTGAGCTGAAGGCAGACACTTAACTGACTGAGCCACACAGCCATCCCCCAAATTTTAGTTCTTTAAAATTGAATGTTTAGGGTGCCTGGGTGTCAGTTAGTTAACTGTCCAAGTCTTGATTTTGGTTCAAATCTGATCTCATGATTCGTGAAATCCAGCCCGCTGAGCAAGGAGCATGCTTGAGCATTCTCTCACCCTCTGCCCCTCCCCACACACCCTCACTTACTCTCTCTCTTTCTTTCTCAAATAAATAAAACTTTCAAAAAAATTAATAAATAAAACTGAGTTTTCACATTTTAAATTACTTTATCTTTGACAAATACAAGAAATACTATCATTTTGATTTATCTTTGGCTCTAATTTCTAGTTTTGTTTATAGTTATAGTTCTCATTACATAGTCTTTTGTATGAGGTTCTTGTATTACGAAGAAGATGACTGGAAAAGTTTCTTTTATTTTCCTGTGTGTGTTTTTTATTCAGGTGTAGTTAACATGCAGCGTTACATTAGTCTCAGTGTGCAGTATAGTGAATCAGCGACTCTGTGTTACCCCGTGCTGCTCACGGTCAGTGTATTCATCACCTTCACCCGTTTCACCCATCCCTTCAGTTTGTTCTTTGTAGTTAAGAGTCTGTTTTTGGGGTGCCTGGGTGGCTTGGTGGGTTAAAGCCTCTGCCTTCAGCCCAGGTCATGGTCTCAGGGTCCCGGGATCAAGCCCCACATTGGGCTCTCGGCTCAGCTGGAAGTCTGCTTCCTCCTCTCTCTTTCTGCCTGCTGCTCTGCCTTCTTGTGATCTCTCTCTGTCAATTAAATAAATAAAATCTTTTTTTAAAAAGTCTGTTTTTGATTTGTCTCTTTTCTTTGTTCCTTTATTCTATTTCTTAAAATTCCACATATGAGTGAAATCATATATTATTTGTCTTTCACTGACTGATTTCACTTTTTTTTTTTTTTTTTGACAGAGATCACAAGTAGGCAGAGAGGCAGGCAGAGAGAGGGGGGGAAACAGGCTCTGCGCTGAGCAGAGAGCCTGTGTGGGGCTCGATCCCAGGACCCTGAGATCATGACCTGAGCTGAAGGCAGAGGCTTTAACCCACTGAGCCACCCAGGCACCACCCCCCCGCCTTTTTTTTCTGATTTCACTTATTATTATACTCTCTAGATCCATCCATGTTGTGGCAAGTGGCAAGAGGTTTTTTTTGTTTTGTTTTGTTTTGTTTTGTTTTTGTTTTTTTCAGATTTATTTATTTAGAGAGAGAGAGAGCATGAGTTGTGGGGGAGAGCCAGAGGGAGAGGGAGAGAGAGTCTTAAGCAGATTCTGATCTAAGCACAGAGCTAGACTTAGGGCTTGATCTCTTGACCCCCAGATCATGACCTGAGCCAAAATCAACAGTCAGAGGCTTACCCATCTGAGCCCCCCAGGTGCCCCAAGATTTCTTTCTTATGGCTGAGTAAGCCATTCTTTTTTATGGCTGAGTAATATCCCGTGTGTGTGTGTGTGTGTGTGTGTGTGTGTTTGTATCTTCTGTCTTCAGCCATTCATGTGTCGGTGGACACTTGGGCTGCTTCCATAATTTGGCTCTTGTAAATAATGCTGCAGTAAACATAGAGGTGCATATATCTTTTCAAAGTGTTTGGTATTCTTTGGGTAAATATCCAGTAGTGGAATTACTGGATTGTAGGGTAGTTCTATTTTTAATTTTTTGAGGAACCTTGATACTGTTTTCCACAGTGGCTGCACCAGCTTGCATTCCCCCCAGCAGAGCACAAGGGTTCCTCTTTCACCTCATTCTTGCCAACACTTGTTGTTTCTTGTGTGTTTGATTTTAGCCGTTCTGACAGCTGATTATCTCATGGTAGTTTTGATACGCATTTCTGTGATGATGAGTGATGTTGAGCATCTTTTCATGTGTCTGTTGGCCATTGGCATGTTGTCTTTGGCGAAATAAATGACTGGAAAAGCATTGTATCTGTCAAAATCAAGAAAACGTAATAGGTCATGATGCTGAGTCATTTTTGAAAGTTCTGGATCTTGTGGGTTAAATTAGGAGTCCTGTGAAGTAGTGACTAAATGATCTTAATTACATGTGTTAGGGTCTTAGTGATGTTTGTAAGATAATTGGCGATTATGAATTCTCTTCCTGGAATGTCTAGTTTTCTCATAACTGAAATCTTTTTAAATTTTATTTATTTGAGAAAGAGGGAGAGCACGTGCAGAAGCAGGAAGAGGGGTGGGGGGAGAGAGAATCCTTGAGTAGAGTCTGCATTGAACCTGGAGCTGAACATGGGGGTCCATCTCATAGCCCTGAGATCATTACCTGAGCTGAGACGAAGAGTCAGACACTTAACTGACTGAGCCAGGCACCCCTGAAATCTTTTGACCAAAATTATCAGCAGTGGGAAAATTTTGCGTAGTTTATATTTCTTCAGTATAACGTGATAAGGATTTTGTTGGGCCAATACTTTGAAAAAAGATTCAGTTATACCTATCAATAAAGATACTTTAAAGTACTGACTTAGTTTGGGAGTGGGAGATTTAGAATTTATGACTTAAAGCAAAATTCTATTTTTAAACATTTTAAAGGCATTTTAATATTGATAAATCTGCAGTGCTTATCTCAGTTCTTAAAAATCACATTACTACTTTTAATAAATCTTGATTTAACAGTGTTTTCAGTATTTAGATAGTCTTACTATGTTTAGACGTGTTATATCCTTAACACATGGAACTTCCTTATTACTTATGATGTACATTAACTTAAATATTTACATTTTTTTTTCCAGTGGTTCAACTTGAATTCTCTCTTGACGGGTCCAGAATTAATATCAGACACATACCTTGCACTTTTCTTGGCTCAATTACAACAGGAAGGTAAATAAAGACCTAAATTTTTATAGTGCTATTTTTCGAAGTAGCTAAATAAAACTAGCTCTATTAGGTTTAAGTATAAAAAGAACTTTAGGGCAGTGAAATCATTTTGGTGAACCTTAATCTGCGATTTGGATGACACCGTCCAGGCAGAATTCTCACGGATACTTTGCCCTCACCTGAGGATGCTGCTTCCTTAGCAGCCCCACTAAGTGTGGCTTTTTTTCCTTCCAGACCCCACAGACCCCCATGGTTAAGGGTCGGGGTGGGTAATCTTCCTGCTTCTCCTTGCCCCTCTGGGGCCACTGTCCTTTGCTGAAAACTCTAGCTCCTTTAAAATACCTGACCCTAAAAAATTAATTAACTAATTAATTAATTAAAAAGCTAAAATAAAACACCTTACACCGAGTAAACTCTCCCTCCTGTTCTTTTGCATTTATGTGATCCCCCTTTTCCACAGAAGACTTTTAGAGTCTGACTCGCTGTTTTCTCTCAACTTGAACTCCTTTTGTCATTCTTAAGTGAATTTCTACATCAAAATAGGAACCACATCAGCAACACCTTGACTGGGTTTTGAGCCTTGGTTTCCCAGCTCCTGTTTTCAGCAAGGAGGGGGTTGTATGTGTGTGCGCCTGTGAGTGTCTGCGTGCATACGTGTGCGTAAGGTTGGAGGGGGTCAGCTGTTTCTACAGATGATTCATTTTACCCGTATTTCACATTATTACACACATTATCTGGCTGTATCCTTACAACAGCCCTCTGAGGAAGGTACTAGTATCATCAGTTTAACAGTGGCAAAAACTGAGATGTAGCGGATTACACTGATTCACCAAAGACCATGCTCAGTCTTGGAATTGGAAGAGCTAGGACCAAAACCCTGGCCATCTGATTCCAAATTCCTTGCTCTTACCCACTCCTTTACCTGCCTCTTTGTTAGCATTTAGTGAGTAGTCTCCTTGGTCACACGTTCTCTTGGTAGGGCCCTTTGCAGATATTATTTCATTTATTCCTCAGTCGCTCTATGAGATGGCTATCCCATCTTACAGATGAAGAAAGTGGGGCTTAGAAACTTTCAGTAGTTTGTCCTAGATCACCCTGCCAGTAAGTGTAAGAACCATTATTTGAACCCAGGTCTTTACCACCGTCAGCTTGTATTCTTTCCACTCTACTGTGCTGCTTTTCCATCTGCTGTCATTTTAAACCTATTTTTAATCTCTTACTAGCTGTTTTAGTGTATTTTTGCCTTTTTTTTAGGTTATTCTATATTTGTTGTTAAGGGTGATCTGCCAGATTGTGAAGCTGACCAACTTCTACAGATGATCAGGGTCCAACAGATGCAGAGACCAAAACTCATCGGAGAAGAATTAGCACAATTGAAAGAACAGAGGTAAAAGTAGGCCTGCGGTATGGAGTATACGATAGTATTTCATCACAAGAATTACACTTTCTTTCTTTTTCTTTGAAGATTTTGTTTTTTTAAGTAATCTCTATATCCAGTATGAGGCTTGTACTCACAAGGCCGAGATCAAAAGCTGCATGCTCTAATGACTAAGTCAGCCAGGGGCCCCAAGAATTACATTTTCATGCTTACTTTGGGTGTGTGGTCCTTTTATTGTTGGTGATTTTTTTTCTTTTTAGACTTATTATATTTTTAGTGAAGTTTTTTGGTTCAAACTTGAATCGATTCTTTGAATTACTTAGTTAGCTTAGATCCAAATCACAGCATGATCTTTTTATTTTAAAAAAAAAAAAATTATTTATTTATTTGACAGAGAGAGAGAGATCACAAGCAGGCAGAAAGGCAGGCAGAGAGAGAGAGAAAGGGAAGCAGGCCCCCTGCCAAGCAGAGAACCCGATGCAGGGCTCTATCCCAGGACCCTGAGACTATGACCCAGGCCGAAGGCAGAGGCCTAACACACTGAGCTACCCAGGTGCCCCAGCATGATCTTTATATTATGAGATGCTCTGCCAGAAAACGTGTAATTCTTGACTTACATAGACTCTTTGGGGGCAACTGGCTGGCTCAGTCAGTGGATCATGTAACTCTCCATCTCGGCGTTGTGAATTCAAACCCCACATTGGATGTAGAGATTACTTAAAAAAACCAAAGTTAAGTGCGAGCCCCATGTTGTATGTAGAGATTACTTAAAATAAAATCTTAAAAAAATTATTTAAAAAAATTTTTCATTTATAAGTGTCTCTATTGTTCATCCAAAACAGAAGACTGATCTGCAGTTACTCTCTGTTTTTGTTCTTCAGAGTCCAGAAAACAGATCTGGAACGAGTCTTAGAAGCAAATGACGGGTCGGCCACATTAGACGAAGATGAGGAAGATTTGCAGAGGGCTTTGGCACTAAGTCGCCAAGAAATTGACATGGAAGATGAAGAAGCAGATCTCCGCAGGGCTATTCAGCTCAGTATGCAAGGTCGCGATGTTTGGATGTGTACTTCATTTGTTATTAAAGGGCTGATTCAGATCATTCTTTGTTCCCCTGGTAGTAAACGTACTGTTGGTAAAAGTTCTTTGAAAATTACTGCAAGAGCAGTAACTATGTGCATACAGTCAGCTAGCTTTCTTTTAGCTTTCTTATAATATAAATAACTTTTTACAACCTAGTTATGTTTTTATGCTGGTTTTTCCATTTGGTTATAACAAATGGAAGCACAACAATAGCACAACAATAAATGAAGCTTATTTAGCACAACTAGCACAACAATAAATGGAGCTTAATCTCTTTGGGCAAAAAGCAGGGAGGCCCTTCCTAGACCAGCTATTCTGTAAATGTATGCTGTTGGATACAAAGGAAGGCCTGGGCAGAAATATTTAAAAAGTCTAATTTAGGGGCTGTGCAACTTAACAACTTAAGCCCACTTGGATGGGTCCACCTTGACAGTGACATAAGGAGAATGAAGATGTATCCCCCAGGGAATCCAGGCAGAGGGAATTGTCTGGGATATAGTTCAGAGAAGCTTCCTGAAAGGTGTGCGTGGGTTTTTTTGGCTATTTTGTTTTCATCCAATTAATGTGAATTTGCCTTCTGCTTAATGAGATTACTCAATAGAATTTCTTAAATATCTAAACAAAATTGAAGTTATGTTACTATGAAGATTATCCTTTCTATCCTGAATTCTCCTGCCTCCTGGCACATCTTGGAGTGCTTCATATGTGTGCAATCCCATTTTTGATTAGTAGAGCCCTGCTCGATTAGCCCAACAATGAACAGACAGCAGCTTTTATAATTTTAGATATTTTGGGGACCTCCATTTTTCTTCCTGCTTTATTTCACCATCTTAGCAGGATCTCTGCTTGGTGCAGTTATTAAGTGAGAACAGGGACACACACTTCCTTGACTTGGTATACATAGCGTGCGAGTATTTTAGGTCAAAGGAATACATAGAATGGGTTTCCAGTCAACCACTTCAAGTTGTTTCTAGTTGCAAGGGCCCATTCGTTTCTGGTAAGTTAAAGAGGGCGCACACATGTGATGTTAATGACTCTTCCTTCCAGGTTGGCTGTTGGACTTACATCCTCACATCCGCTATGTCACAGATGGGTGTGGACATGGATTATATTTGAACTGCCTTATTCAGATTTGTCCTTGAAAGTTTCAGAGCCTTTCTTATATTTATAGAATAGTAGCACAATATTTTTAAGAGGAAAACTTTTCAAAAACTTGCTCAAATAAGTATAAACATAGGGTTGCTTAAATTGGTAAATAAAGGGGTGCCTGGGTGGCTCATTTGTTTAACTGACTGCTTTCTGCTCAGGTCGTGATCCTGGAGTCCTGGGATCGAGTCCCACATCAGCCCCCTGCTCAGCAGGGAGTCTGCTTTTCCCTCTCACCCTCCCCTTTCTCATGCTCTCTTTCTCTCTCATTCTCTCTCTCTCTTTCTCAAATAAATAAATAGAATCTTTTTTAAAAATTCTTAGTTTTTAATCTTTTTAAAAAAATTGGTTTTTTATTCTGTTTTCTTTTGTTTTCAGGTAGTTCCAGAAGCATATCTCAAGATACTCCACACACCTCAGATACACATCTGACTTCAGAAGAGCTCCGGAAGAGAAGAGAAGCCTACTTTGAAAAGTAAAGTAGTTGGTACAATATTAAAATTGCATATTTAATGTGTGCTTTGTCTGTTGTGTCTACAGTTTATACGTGTAGAGCTTTGGTTTAAACTATTTTATTTGGATTCTCGCCTTTCAAAAGATTGGTTATACCCTGAACCCTGTGAACATCTGAGTGTATTTTCTTTTTAATTTATGATGAATGAACTGAAATGATAAGTAGTTTTAGGGAAAACCTTTGCCTTGATACCAATTAAGTTTATATGAAATAAGGTGAAGGAAACCCATTTGAATTTCAGTCATCAAAAGAAAATGGACCAAAGCAAGAACAATGCCTGGTGATCCTCTGGATATGCTTCTTGGTTATCTGACCAACCCTGCAAAGTTCTTCTGTCACTTAGCAGGAAAAAGAGCATTGCAGTCAGGGAACACACTCCCATCTCAGATAGAGGTGGTGGTTCATTGTTCTGATGGTCACTTGAGGGGTTATTGCAGGCCTATTGGCAGAGGGACATGGGGGCAAACCGTAAATTTGAATCATCAGCTCCCAAAATCCAACTGCTTAAGTGCTCTCAAATTAGAAAATAAAAATGTCATCCTTCCCAGTAATTACCATGCACAAGTTGTCTTCCCTTTTTCTTCTTTTAAGGATAAAACTTTATTTTTAAAGGTTACATAGTAAAGTAAAGGCTACACAGATAGGTAGATACTCAGATCCTCTGATCCCAGACCAGAAACCAGAAGTCCAGTGGCTGAATCTGGCCTGTTCACTGTGTTTCATCAATTCTGAGATGTATGTATTTTCACATTTCAACATAAGCATCTCACAGTCATAATTGGCAGTATTAGAGGAATCTAAAATATTGGCACATTTTACATTTGATGGTGTAATGAAGATAATATTTACCTTGTTTTCTGTTTTGTTTTGTTTTCTTAAGTCACAGCTCAGAAGTATATGAAGGAAAGTTCTGATCAGCTGACAGCCTCTTAATGTGAGATATTTCTAGTCTTTATTCAGTGATAGATTAATGGATTTAATTATATAAAATTTCAAAATAGTGTTTATTAGTGTTTCACTTCCCTTCAAATTCTTAATTTTCTTACTTTTTAATTTTGATAAACTTCAGATATCTATAAAAGTAGGGAAACCAGCATAATGAACCCCTGTTTACTTAATGTTGCCCAGCTTTAACCAATGTCAGGCACATGGCCAGTGTAGTTTTCTGTGCCCCCATCACCTCTGCTTTCCCCTCTCCTACCACCAAGCTAGGATTATTTTGTGACATCTAAATTATTTTATCCTTTCATCCATTTTTTTGGAATATAGTGAAATGTTATTGTCACACTATAATATTAATAATTACCACATGATAATTGTTAGTAATTCTACAGTATCATCAAACGTCTAGTTAGTGTTAAAAATAAGGGGTGCCTATCTGGCTTAGTCAGTGAAGCAGGTAACTCTTGACCTTGGAGTTAAATTTGAGCCCCACATTGGGTATGCATATTATTTATAAAATCTTTTTTTTTTTTAAGATTTTATTTATTTATATGACAGACACAGAGATCACAAGTAGGCAGAGAGGCAGGCAGAAAGCGAGAGGAAAGCAGGCTCCCTGCTGAGCAGAGAGCCCCATGCGGGGCTCGATCCCAGGACCCCGAGATCATGACCCAAGCCAAAAGCAGAGGCTTTAACCCACAGAGCCACCCATGCGCCCTTATTTATAAAATCTTAAAAAAAAAACCAAAAACAAAAACTCCAAACTGTTTAATTAGATAAAAACCAATATTCTACAAAATTTAAGACATATCAAAATTAAAGAAAAACAATCCTAGCCTTTAAAAATTAATGTTAGTATTTTGACACATTCTCTTCTAGTCACACACATGTATATTGTATGTTAGTTACATCCATTTTCCCATCATACTAAATAGTCTTTATAATAGGCTGTGTGGTATTTCATAAAATGAATGTATATATCATAGTTTATATGTAAACCTTTGACTTTTACTATTACAATTAATAGTGTAATGAATAATGTTTGTACTTACCCTGTGGCTCAAACCTCTCATCATTTCTTCCAGTTATTCTGAGATTTTTGGGTCAGGACAGAAACATTTTCTTAAGATCTTGGTACAGATTTCTAAACTGCTTTTCAGAACGTTCCCAAATGATACTTCTATCATGCTTATTTCACATTCCATATTTTTTGCCAGATTAAATTGGTCCAAACAGATATACTTTATTTTTTTTTTAAGATTTTATTTATTTATTTGGCAGAGATCACAAGTAGGCAGAGAGGCAGGCAGAAAGAGGGGGAAGCAGGCTCCCTGCTGAGCAGAGAGCCCAATGCAGGGCTTGATCCCAGGACCCTGAGACGATGACTGAGCTGAAGGTGTAGAGGCTTAACCCACTGAGCCACCCAGGTGCCCCAAACAGATATACTTTATAGCAAAACTACGAAATTCACAAGTAGACCTAAGAAAAAGAAGATTTTTTATACTTTAAAAAACAAATCCTTTTATTTTTTAAAAATATTTTCTTTTAGTTTTTTTGTTTTGTTTTTTTGTGGCAGTTGGGCGGGTTGAAAATGTGGAACTTTAAGACATTTCATCTTTATCATGGAGAGGATTTAAAATGTTTGAGAGTCATTGCAGCTCCTTCCAGGTTGGAGGTTAGTTGACTGGGTAGGAAGATGTGCAGTGATGGTTTCCAGCTTCAGTTTCATCATCTGCCTCCTGGTCTGACCTTGAAAATACTGCTGGGAACTTAAGGAGAACTAGAGAATGTTTTACAGTCACATTTTGCTGAAAAGAGTTAAGAGCTGACTTCTTGATGTTTCTTTTCAGCATTGTCTAAGCATTCAGAATCTTGTAAGACTCATTATTAGTAAAGGAGCTGAGAAAAAATATTAGTCTCTAATATTAGGCCTTTCACTAGAATTCCTGATTACTTAGACTACAAGCTTCAGTCTTTGGGAACTGAGCTCTAAGGTTATTGAGCTAATAACTCTTTGTTCCTGCTGACCCTCTCTAAATGGGCCCTGGTGCTAACTTGTTATTCAAACAAATTTTGAATTCAAAATAAGGTTTTGTTTTTTTTTTTCCATTCAAAGGGTTTATTATTCATTCAAATCGTTTTTTTCCCCTATACAGTATTTGAAGCTTCATGCCTAATGTAGTAACCACAGTATTCATGCATCAAGCATAAAAATACTGTTTAAAAACCTACTTGTTAAAAAGTCATAGTCAGTGGGGGCACTTGGATGGCTCAGTGGCTAAGTGTCCAACTCTTTTGATTTCTGCTGGGGTCATGATCTCAGGGTTGTGAGATCCAGTGCTGCCCCACTCAGCAGGGAGTCTGCTTCTCTCTCTCTCCCTTCGCCCCCATATGCACATATGTGCATTCTCTCTCCCTCTCACTGAAATAAATCTTAAAAACAAACCAACAAAGTCATTGTTAATGAATACTAAGTAATATGTCCATAGCCAAGATATATTTTCCAGTAGTAATCTCTAAACCCATTACCTATTACTAAACCCCAAGTAAAACTTTTACATATATCAGCAATGTTACTATAATACCTACCTTAAAAACTCACAAATTGAGTGTCAAATTAGATAAAGTGTGTAAAACTGTTGTGTAAAGTATTCCACAAATATCTTAGTTCCCAAGAATTTTTAATTCTTCTCCACGTATAGCTCTGAAATGATACAGATTCTTTCCTCTGTTACTAAAAAAGCATTTCCCAACAAAGAGGGAATTACTGGCATTGTCTTGATGGTCATGGATTGCTATGATTTTTTTCATTGTTTAACACTTGAGCTCAGTACCCAGAGGCATGGCATAACAGGATTCAGTTTAAGAAACAAGCTAGTAGAGGTATTTTAAGCAGGAAAATACTTAGTACAGAAACTCAGTGCTTACCCAGTCTTAGGAAGAGCTGGAGGTATAGTCTTTAGGCCAGGCTTCCAGAATTCCAAAGACCAGCTTGTTTGAAGAGCTATGTCCACTGCCCCAGTTGTCATCATGGGGAATTGGGATGTATGGAGTTGAAGAACACACTGCTGTGGCTGTCATCGTAGGATCAGGAAGCTGCCACCACAGTTGCCTAGACATGGGAACACAAAATCTGGCCCCCACTGCAGCTGGCATGAAGCAGAATCCTGGCACAGCAGCTCCCTGACTTGACTTGCCAGCAGAGAACAGCCAAAGCAGCAGGAGGATGGTTGTGTCTCATTTCTGCGAGTGCTTAATTGATAACCAGAATCCTAGCTGTACAGAGACCTAAGATGATGTTTTTAACTTTCTAGCCTCTGATTCCTAGGGCACATTCAAAGCCACAGTGAAAATGGTACCGCTTTGCTGTTCAAACATGTTGCATATTACTATGTCATCAAATATGAAAACTGTCGAAATTGTTTCAAGGTTGGCAACTCATTTACTTCTCACTTTTCATAAATTTAAAGTAGAAAAAAGGTTATCCCTCTTAAGGTCACTGCCTCACCTACCGCGCTCCTGAGTTCTGACATACTGTCTTGATTGAAGGGGGAAAGGGCATGGAGAGAGAGCTGATGGGCCAGGATTTTCCTCCCGCCTCACAAGCCTATCTCGTGCACATCCCAGACTCAGGGTGTGCTGGTGGGAGCATCCTGCCGTCTTGGGCATCGTTAGTCCCGCATGCCTGAGAATAAACTGAGACAAATGTCGGTATACTTGGGTTTTCTTTGTTACTCATATTTAAAACAGAAGATTGAGACTCTAAGGGGGAAAAAAGTACGCTATTCTATTAATAGTGTTACTGGTAAATTTAAAATATGTTTCCTTTAAAAATCCTTCTAAACATTTATTTTTAAAGCTATGGCTTCTCAGAGTATCAGCTTTTTGTAAGGTTCATCTAATTTTCAACATATATGTCTGCATATGATGTGAAATAATTTGAAATTTATGTAAAAGCAGAAATAGTTAACAGAATTCCTTTATACCTTTTGCCCAAATTCCCCAATTGTTGACATTTCTGAGGGGTTTAAACGTAACTTGCAGACATGATCTCCCATTACATCTCAGTACTTCAGTATGTATTTTTTTATATACAAGGACACTGTCCTACATATTTATTTATTTTTTAAAGATTTTATTTATTTATTTGACTGACAGAGATCACAAGTAGGCAGAGAGGCAGGCAGAGAGAGAGGAGGAAGCAGCCCCCTGCACCCCCCGCCCCCGCCAAGCAGAGAGCCCGATGTGGGGCTCGATCCCAGGACTCTCAGACCATGACCTGAGCTGAAGGCAGAGGCTTTAACCCACTGAGCTACCCACAGGCACCCCTGTCCTACATACTTAGATCATTACCACCGTGTTAAAAGTTTTAAAATGTAGATTTTTCGGGCGCCTGGGTGGCTCAGTGGGTTAAGCTGCTGCCTTCGGCTCAGGTCATGATCTCAGCGTCCTGGGATCGAGTCCCGCATCGGGCCCTCTGCTCAGCAGGGAGCCTGCTTCCTCCTCTCTCTCTCTGCCTACTTGTAATCTCTCTCTGTCAAATAAATAAATAAAATCTCGAAAAATAAATAAATAAATAAATAAATAAATAAAATGTGGATTTTTCTGACATTGTTTTTCTGTCTGAAGAAGTACAGGGAAAATTTATTTATTTATTTATTTATTTATTTTAAAGATTTTATTTATTTATTTGACAGACAGAGATCACAAGCAGGCAGAGAGGCAGGCAGAGAGAGAGAGGAGGAAGCAGGCTCCCCACCGAGCAGAGAGCCCAATGCGGGACTCGATCCCAGGACCCTGAGATCATGACCTGAGCCGAAGGCAGTGGCTTAACCCACTGAGCCACCCAGGCGCCCCAGGGAAAATTTATTTTAATGCAATAAATGGTACTGAAACTTGATCATGCATCTTAAAGTTACATTCTTTCATTGATCAAGTATTTGGTGAATGCCTGCTAATGTGACAGGCACTATTTTAGGCACTTGGGAAACGAGATAAAGTTTGTGCTCTTGTTAGCTGATGCTGGAAAGAGGGAGACACAGAGTATCAGATGGTGATAAGTTGATGCCAGAAATGGAAAGGGAGCAGCGATGAGCTAATGAGAGTACTTGGAGACTGCTGCCGGTGGCTGGTCAGGAAAGGTCTCTCGGAGGACATGCTGAACCTCAGAGCTGGAGGACAAGGAGGAGCTGGCCATGGAAAGATCATGTTAATTTGCGTGGTAGTTGGGATGCTTTATATTCTCAAAGGTGCTTATTTTTAGTGACTTCAACAATATTAAGGATCTGTAAACCAACATGTTTGCATAAGAATAGCTACCAGCAAATGCTTATGTTGATGTGTTATTTTGTGGTGAAAATCTTTACCTGTTAATTTGATAATTCAGATTTTGTATCTAGGGTTCCTAGGATCGGCACTGTGATACTTTCAAGTAACATAAATTGGACTGATTGCTTTGGCATTCTTTTGTGGAGTTCGTGACAATGACTCTTGTTTTATGGAACTTTATATTTTCCATGTGAATACTTTTTCTCATGGCATATTTATTCTTAAGGTTTGTTTTTTTAATGTACATTCACTTTTGACTGTTTCAGGCAGCAGCAGCAGCAGCAGCAGCAGCAGCAGGAGGGTCCTCCGGGACAGCTTTCACAGCCGTGTGAGAGACCGACCACAAGTTCAGGAGCACCGGGTAGTGATCCAGGTATGCATCTCTGCGCATGCTCTGACACAGGCTCCCTGTGATCTTGGCTTTACAGGCTTTTTTTTCTCCCCTCCTTAATATATTGAAACTCTTGTATAACTTCATAATCTACTAAATCCTTAGATTAAGAAGCAGGCAGACTAGAGTACTCAGTGAATATGTTTCTTTAGAATTGCAAACAACAGGGCACCTGGGTGGCTTAGTCATTAGGTGTCTGCCTTTAGGTTGGATGATCCCAGGGTCCTGTTGGGCTCCCTGGTCAGTGGGAAGCCTGCTTTTCCCTCTCCCCCTGCTCATGTTCCCTCTCTCACTGTCTTTCTGTCAAATAAATAAATAAAATCTTAAAATTATAAACAATACAATGCAATTATAAGTTGCAATTATAAAAACAATGCAATTATAAAAACAATGCAACTATAAATTGCAATACTTGCAATTTAGAGTAATTAATAATTCTCCAAAAATTTCTCAGATATAATGGATACTAGTAGTTGGAAGATGAATACATTTTACCCCCTGGAAAACGAAAATGCCCAAATGTAGGCTAGAATTATTTATAGTTTAATAGGTCTTAAACTTTGGTCAGTTATTGGTAGTACAAGTTGAGTAAGAAAACAACTGTATGTGACAAAGGCCAAGAAAATTCAGATGGGCAAAGATTTGAACAGATCCTTCACCAAACATATGGTTGACAAAGAAGCCCATGAAAATATGGTCACTATTAATAATCATTAAGGAAATGTAAGTTAAAATACAAAGAGATACCACTACACACCTTATTATAAGAATGGTTTAATAAAAAAATAAAATCGAGAGTGCCAAATGCTGGCTAGGATCAGAGCAGCTAGACACCCATACATTGTTGGTAGGAATATAAAATGGTACAGAAACTTTGGAAAATGGTTTAGCATTTTCTTATAAATTTAAATGTACACTTAACCATATGATTCAGTAGGCCCCACTCCTAGGTATGTAACCAAGAAAAAAAAAGAAAACATAAGTACCCAGAAAAACTTGCAGGTGAATGTTCACAGCAGCTTCATTTTTAAAGATTTTATTTGTTTATTTGACAGAGAGAGAGAGATCACAAGTAGGCAGAGAGTCAGGCAGAGAGAGAGAGAGAAGCAGGCTTCCCACTGAGCAAAGAGCCTGATGTGGGGCTTGACCCCAATACACTGAGATCATGACCCAAACCGAAGGCAGCGGCGTAATCCACTGAGCCACCTAGGCGCCCCACAGCAGCTTCATTTTTAATTATCAGAATCTATAAGTTACCTAACTGTGGTCCTTCAGTGGTGAGTGAATGCACAAACTGTGGTACTTGCAAACAGTGGACTACTAATAGTCCACAATAAAAATAAATGAACTGGTGCTTTTCCCTATTCTCCTGCTATTTACAGCTAATAACCGTGGACATTTATAACAAACGTAAGAAAATTCTGAAAGGCAGAGAGAAGACAGGCTGTATAGGAGGCTCAAGGACCAGAGGAATGACAGAGTAATGTGTAACCTGGATTTTCTTTTTGTCACACATATTCTGGACTTGGTGCTGAAGAAGCCACAGTAAGGATGAAGTAATAAAGCCTGTTCTGTATGGTCAAAAGGGACTACTTAGCAAGTAAAAACTTTGAGATAATAAATACTCTATTCCAGCCAAACAGGATTAGGTAAATAAACTGGCCTTACTGTCACCCCACGCCATCGACACAGACCAAGTAGGAGGATAGACTGGTATCCCAGTTGCCAGGAACGAGGTGTACCTCCTGCTTCCCCTGGCCAGGGTGGTGTCAGAGAAAGCCATGTGGGAAGCTGGGACTTTAGGTCCCTCCAGGAGACAACGAGGGGCTCTTTCCCATGGTGTCCATGGTTGTAGGGAGCCTAGACTTCCCCCCACCAATACAATGTGGAGGCATCCCTCTGGCTTCTTGCCTGGCTGGTTTCAAAAGAGGCCCAGTGGAGAATTGGAGTTAGTGATTTGAGGCACTAAGGAGGCCATACCAGGAAGGTCGGTGAGAGGCGGTAAGGAGGCATTCCTGCCCCTTCCGGTCAAGGAGCTAGCAGTGGAGAACAGTGAGGAGCCAGAACCCCCACATGGGCACAGAAGTAATGATCACACACACGCTCCCTGTCTTGGGCCGCAGCAAGGCAGTGCCCCTCTCCCCCACTTGGTGCTATGTCAGAAGAAGCCTCCTAAAAGAGAAGATTTAAGTAAGACCTATAGTCTTACAAAATGCAACACCACAGATGTTTAGGATGTGATCAGAAGTGTTACCATACCAAGAGCCAGGGAAAATTCAACTTGATTGAGAAAAGACAGTTCATAGATACCATTACCAAAATGACACTGGTATCAGAATAAATTCTCACAAGGATTTTTAAAGCAGCCATCATAAAAATGCTACACTAAGCAATTATGAACATGCTTAAAATAAACGAAGAAACAGAAAGCTTCAAGAAAAGAAATAGAAGATGAACTAAATGGAAATTTTAGAGCTAAAAAATAATAATACCTGAAATTTGAAAGTGCAGTGGTTGGATTCAACAGGTAAATGGAAGGACAGGAGAGAATCCATGAACTTGAGGACTGTTGCCCATTCTGAGCAACAGTGAGAATTAGACTGGAAAAAATTAACAAAACCTGTGGGTATAGTAGAAGATCTAATGTGCCATGGGAATCCTAGGAGATGAGGAGGGTGGGGCTGCAAAAATACTTGAAGACATAATGGCTGAAAATCCCCAGCTTTGGCAAAAGATATAAAACTTCAGAATCAGGGTACCTGGGTGGCTCACTAGGTTAAATGTCTGACTGTTGATTTTGGCTCAGGTCATGGTCTCAGGATGTAAGATCAAGCCCCATGTTGGACTCCACACTGCATGAAGCCTGCTTAAGATTCTCCCTCCCTCCCTCCTCCTCTCTCTGCCCCTCCCTGCCTAATTAATTAATTAATTAATTAAATAGAACTGCAGAATTAAGAAGCCAAGTGAAGCTCTGACAGTTAAGTGCAAAGAAATTTATGCCAGAACATCATAGTCTAACTTCTGAAAACTGAACAAAAGAGGAAAATCTTGAAACCAACTAGAAAAATCTTGAAACCAACTAGAAACATCTTGCCTATAGCAATTTGTATGATAGCACATTTCTCACCTGAAATCACAGATATCAGTAGGAAGTGGCACAACTTTTTTTTTTTTTTTAAAGATTTATTAATTTTACAATCTTCAAGCATGCATGAGCAGGCAGGGGCAGAGAGAGAATCTTCAAGAGATTCTCCATTGAGCACAGAGCCTGATCTCATGACCCTGAGATCCTGACCTGAACCAAAATCAAGAGTCAGATGCTTAAACAACTGAGCCACCCAGGTGCCCTTCATTTTTCAAGTGTTGGAAAGGAAAAACAACCCAGGGGCACCTGGGTGGCTCAGTTGGTTAAGCATATGCCTCTGGCTCAGGTCATGATCCCGGACTTCTGGGATTGAGTCCTGAGTCAGGCTCCCTACTTGGTGAGGAGTCTGCTTCTCTCTCCCTCTGCCCTCTCCCCCTTACTGGTAGTTTCTCTCCCTCCCTTTCTCAAATAAACAAGATCTTAAAAAAAAAGAAAAGAAAAAAAAAGGAACCCTAGAATTCCCAGTGAAAATTTCCCTTAGGAATGAAGAGAAAAATTAAGAGAATTTTCATTTGTAGACCCGTCCTAAAATAATGGCTAAAGGAAGTTTTGTAAATAGAAATAATGGGGGCGCCTGGGTGGCTCAGTCATTAGGAGTCTGCCTTCAGCTCAGGTCATGATCCCAGGGTCCTGGGATCGAGCCCCATGTTGGGCTCCTTGCTCAGCACCTGCTTCTCCCTCTCCCACTTTCCCTGCTTGTGTTTCCTCTCTCGCTGTATCTCTCTCTGTCAAATAAATAAATGGAATCTTTAAAAAAAGAAAAAACCAGAAATAATAAGAATTAATCTGGGAACATTAGAAAGAAAAAAAGTAGTAAGAGTAAAAATATGGGTAAGCAATAGATACTGCTCTCCTTTTGAGTTTTCTAAATTATGTTGGATTGAAGCAAGAATTAGAATATTGATTTTGCTTTTAGTGTATATGTAGAAAATATTTAAGGCAATTACATTATAAATGGTAGAGTAAAGGGAGGTGAAATTTCTATGTTTTTCAGTCATTCTGGAAAATAGTTTGTCAATTTCTTTAAAAACTGAACTTGTACCTACCGTACAACCCAGCAGTTACACTCCTGGATATTTATCTCAGAGAAGTGAACACTTAACCTGTTCATGCAAAAACCTGTACACAAATGTTCATAGCAGTTTTATTTCTCATAATCAAAATCTGGAGACAACCAAAATGTTCTACAGAAAGGCAGAGAAGTTTAAACAAGTGGTAGTATATCTATGAAATACTACTCAGGACTAAAAAGAAACCAGCTCTTGATACATGAGCAGTTTGGTTGTGCCTCAAGGGCACTATGCTAAGTGCAGGAAAGATTTGTTACAGTGTGGTTATATTTGTGTAACATTATAAAAATGACAAATTTGGGGGCACCTGGGTGGTTCAGTCGGTTAAGCATCCGCCTTTGGCTCAGGTCATGATCCCAGGGTCCCAGGATTGAGTCATGCGTAGGGTTCCCTGCTCAGCCAGGGAGTCTCCTTATCCCTCTGCCTCTCCCCCTACTTGTGTTCTCTCTCTCTGTCAAATAAATTAATAAGATCTTCAAAAAAAATAAATAAATAATAAAAATGAAAAATTTGTAGAGATGGAGAACAAATTAGTGGCTGCCTGCAGTTAGGGAAGTTGTGGGCAGAGAAGTGGGTGTGAATCAAGGGACAGCAGGAAAGAAATCTTTGTGGTAGTTGAACAGTTCTCCGTCCCGGTTGTGGTGCTGGTGGTTACACAAATCTACACATGTGACGAAATAGCATAGAACTACACACAACTTTGTACCAATGTCAATATCCAAGTTTGGGGGGGCTGTAGTTCCTTAGGATTTAACTATTGGGTGAAATTGAGCCAAAATGTACACAGGAACCCTTTGAACTATCTTTGCAACTTCCTGTAAATAAATTGTTTAAAAACAAGATTTAGGTAACAAATTATGTATATGTATGTGTACACACACACACACACACACACACACAAAGTTTAATTTTTCATTTAGCATAATGTACTTGTTTTGAAATATAGAATAAATGTATTACGGGGATTGACCACAAAGGGGCAGCATGTGCAAATTTGGGAGAGCAGTGGGCAGGTCCGGATCTGGTGGTGATGGTAGTTATATGGCTCTATCCATTTGTCAAAACTTATAAAACTGTAAGAGTGCATGTTACTTTATTTAAGTATTAAAAATTTTAAAAGGAAGCTATAGTAGTCAAATGTATTTTCTAAGAGCTTACCTTTTGATGACTTTGAGAATCTTCCAGAAACATCTGAGAGAGATGCTTGTTTTCTTTCCCAACAGGAGATGCTATGAGTGAAGAAGACATGCTTCAGGCAGCCGTGACCATGTCTTTAGAAACTGTTAGAAATAATTTCAAAACAGAAGGGAAAAAATAATACCTTTTACAAATCATTTAGATACTCATATTTTCCAACATTATTATTCTGTGTGGTTACAGCATAGAGGGTCCATTTTAGTAACGTGTCAAACAACGTTCAACAGAGGAGATAAGACTGTTAGGTGGTTTGCAACAAAAAGATGAGAAAGTGGAAAAATGCACCAGTTGTGGGACTAAATAGTGATCCTCCAAACACTAGCCAAAGAGGCATTTAGCAATTAAAGAAATTTAAAATAGTTTTCTAAATGTTCCTTTTTCTTTCTTGAGTGTGCAATATCTCACATGTCTAAAATTAGGGCATTTTTCTTGGATCTTTTTGCAGACCAACTAATTAGCTCTTGCCACAGAACTTTTTCCATACATGTTCTTCTCATCTTTTCTGTTCAGGTTGTTTGACTCACTTTCCATCATCTCATAGTTGCTTTTCTTTCTCATTAACCAAGTTAACCTTTTAGGACAGTGTCTCTTTTCTGTGTTGATAGTAGTAACAGTTCCAGAAAGATCCGCTGCTTTCCCTCAAATTATGTAGCGTGCCCTTGGATGTTTTCTCATGTTATTTCTCTAATCACAGTTTCTTTGCTACTTGGTTTTCCTTACTTTTCTACAGCTCTTTTGAAAGATGGTAATCTTTCTGGAGGTTTTGCTTTTTAAGCCCTCTAAGATGGGATCATTAGTTCATGATTCTGGTGCATTCCAAAACGCTGAAATCAACAAGTATTTGAGAATAAATGAGAATTTTTTTTAATGTGTGAGCACATCCTTTTCTAGATGTTTTATAAATGTCTTCTCAATTATGTTAGACTGTCACAGCTCTGCTGTGACTTTTTCTCCTGCACCTTGATATTTCCTTTTCTCCAATTGAGAAAAATAGGAGAAGCACAGTATGTAAGCAAGTTTCCTTCTGTGTCAGACTTCACAAATAATACCCACCATGAATGTATGGGAGACAAAGTTTGGCTTTCAATTTAGCGGCAGCTTCATTTTATTCTCTCTTGTGACCGGAGCTCTGTTGTTTACAGTGGAGTCACGGGACATAGATGTCTGCTTCTGCTGCATATCTTGTAGTAGGTTATTTTCTAGAGATGATGATCTGGAACATGAAATTAATCTACTAACAAAAGTACATTTACATTTATACTGTGATTTGACACTCACATCATGTTTAAATAGCTTAAGAATTACAGAAGTCACACAGTACTTAATGGGTCTGTAAATAAGAAAGCCTTTAGTTTTGATAAACATTCTTTAATTGGGATGCACAGAAAGTTTCTTGCTGTGTCAGTACAGTGGTATGATTTTGGTGAAAATTAACTATGTCTCTCTGAAATAGACATTTCGGATCCTGTCACTTACTCCCCATCCCTCATTCTCCACCCTCTTTGAAGCCCTTTGAAATGTTGAATTATTCATAAGCTGAAAGTTAGGAAATTTCAGCTAACAACATAGAAAATTAAAGTATGATATGTTGCCATAACTTGTGTATGGCTACACATTTTATCAGGGAAATTTTTTTGACCTAGGATTTATTGCTGAGTTGAAAGGAGATGAAAAAACACCTTTTATGATTATGAAATAGCTTTTTTTTTTTTTTTTTTTGGATAGAGACAAATTTTTTTAGTCATTATTTTGTGCCAAATAACATTTTCTGAAGTTTCCCTTGCAAAAGTAGACTGTTTTACTTTAAAATCTAAAGTTTTCTTTTGAGAATTGAAAATGTTTCAGAAGAGTTATAAAACTTTAGAATTGCAAGGGACATTGGCTTTAGTACTGCTCCCTCAAGATTTATAAACCAAAATATTTTAAGAGTGAACATTTCTGTAGTAATCCCTAATATACTTGTCCTATTTTCCATGGATTTTAGTTTTTACCTTATCCCATTGGAAAAATCCATTAAACTTTTCATACACGAATGAGTGACTTACCTAATATAAAAATGAGAAAAGAAATATGCATTTGAAAGTTTTAACCTTAGAGTTTATAAAGTTCTTATATTACACGCCTTTCTTAAAGCACTTAAGGAAATATGGCATGTTGACCTTCATTTAGGGATTTTTTTTTTCCTCTGCAGCAGAGTTCAGCACACATTGAATACATTTGAATGTGTTTAGTTTATTTTGAATATTGCATTTGGCAGGCAGATCCAGAATGACTAGAGAACTGCCAAATTTTTGGATTGGCTTAAACTTAATTTAGATTCCATTCCTTAATTGATTGGCCAGTATGAAAAGATGCCAATGCTCGTAATTATAGTATCAGAAAACTTAGTTATACAAAGTTATAGTTCATACATCAGGAACTGTTATTTACTGTAAGCAACCTGCAAGAAAGTCAGAAACAATGAAATTCACAGTAGCTGTCCTGCTCAGAACTCTATATAAAGATTTCCATTCTGTTTTACCAATTGGGAACACCT
This sequence comes from Mustela erminea, assembly GCF_009829155.1. Lineage (NCBI taxonomy): Eukaryota > Metazoa > Chordata > Mammalia > Carnivora > Mustelidae > Mustela > Mustela erminea. Next base: position 117,313,672 of record NC_045618.1, read on the forward strand.
TAATGTTTAATATTTAAACTACTGGTATCATTTTTCTAATGTATAAATTGCGTTACCAGGATAAAATACGTACAGTGGTTATGCTAGTGTTTAAACACATTTTGGAAACACCACTTTCATATTTTGAGATGTCAAAAATATAATAAGTATTTATGTTTTAAAAATTCACAGTAGTTTAAAGAAGTTAACAGTAGTTAACCTCTGCTCTAAAATCATCAATAAACATTTTTACAGTAATTCACATACAGATATTTCAGTAATGTAAATTGAAAAGATTGCTGCAGGTAAACTATATTTTAACTTTTAAGATCCTGATCGAATAATTTACAATTCACAGAATATTTAAGGAGGTGCTTTTTTTTTCTTTAAAACTTGATTTTTCTTAATTAAGACTTTATTCATGCCAAAGTTAATGAAAAAAGTTCAACACTGGTTGAGGGTCATTATAGGCAAAACTACCAATAGTCTGTGGTTTTTCATGTAATACTCAGTTGAATAAAGTAAATTTTATTCCTGTCAGAGCCTGAATCACATTTTTAATGTCTGCATGTTTGATACTCTTTTTAAATAGTATCATGCCAGTGCCAAGATTTACTAAATGTGTTAAAATTGGCCTATTGGGCCCACACAAATTTAAGGAAGATTGAGTCAGTGCGTAAGCAAAATACAGTGATAGAAATTAAAATATCTCCAGTTGAAATAAATCTCGATGTCAAGAGAACTCAATAATATTGATGCCTTCCTATTTAAAACTTTATGTGCAACTGGAAAGCCCAATGACCACTACTCTAAAAGTAAATAGTTTGTTGTATCTGGGCCCTAACAAGTACAGAGATATTATATATGTGACCTTAATTAAGAAAAAACAGATTGGATAACTAATCCTTTCAGCAGTGTCAATAATTTTTCATATTTTCAAAAAAAAAAAACTTTCCTTTATTCCTGGTCCCTTTATGAAGCAGCATCTTCTGCTAAAGAGATAAACTGGCTTGTATTTTTTAAAGTCTTACATTAGCAAAAATGTTTTGTTCCGTTTTACTTTCATGAATGAAAAGATTATTGACACAGTTGTTTAATTCTTGAATTTTTATTTTTTTTATTTGAAGATCTTTGCTTTTATTTTTGCAAAATGTTCTGGCATTTTAAGAATTAATACTAGTTACAATTTCTAAATTTACAGTAATTGGCATGTTTAACAATAGTGTATCAGTAAATATATTAAGGCTGTGGATTCATAGACAAGGAATGGGAAGCAATAGTGAAATGTATGTAAAAATTCCTGACTCGTTTAGGAAGCACTTCACCTTCTTGCATAGTTCAAAGGTGAATGTCTCTAGGAACTTTTTAAAGTTTTTTTTTAAAGAGAAAGATGTACATTGGAATGTGAAAAATTAATTTCTATAACACTGGACTACTAGAAATAACTTTGTAAAAATTACTGTTCTGTATAAACTATTTGAAATTCAAGTACAAAGAAAACACCTGAAAAGCATTGTCTTTTGGCCATGACACCAGTGCACTGTGGCGGTGCCATTTGCTCAGGACCTAACTCCGTAGCCCTCTCTGTGTGTGCCCTCCCTCCAAGTTCTGTTGCAGTTACTACACACACAGGTCTTCCTGTCTGGTCCTTAGAAAAGCCGGGCTTCCAAAGCACTGTTGAACACTGAGGATTCTATTGTTAATGTGGATGTTCGATGAGTTGTATTTTAAATATCAAAGATTATTAAATAAAGATAATGTTTGCTTTTTTTATTTCTGTTTTTATTTGTGTTGATGGGTTAATTCCTAGCCTTGCTAATTAAGCAAAGGATGGTGGGAAGACCAGCTGCCTCTGCACCACCTGAGAGCTTTCCAGAAATGCAGAGCTTTAGGCCACACCTACTAACTCAGGACCTGTGTTTTTAACAAGACCCCCAAGGAATCACATGCAGATTCAAGTATGAGAGGCTTGTTTTATGGGCAGTTTGTGACAAATAAAAGGGGTGGGGCACTGATAATCCATTCCAGCTCACTGCTGCCCAAGGGCCCACTATTACTGGAACCTCTCATCTTTTCTTAGAGATGCTAGGTCCAAAATTTTACTTGAAATCTGATTTTTAAATGGTTGCTCCATTGCTTCTATAACCCTGAGGGCCAAACAAAGCACGTTGGTAACAATTTTTAGGAGTGCTGTTTTTTCCTCCTCCAACTCTGGACACCAGAATCCAACTGTAGTAATTGGAACACTTGGACGGATCGAGGGTTCTAGAATCCTCAAATCATAATGAGGGTTATATATCCATTTTATCCTTAATTAGGGTTGGGCAAGAATATTGAAATATAAAATGTTCAAACAGATTACATGAATCTTAGCAAAACCTCCTAGCTTTGTGCTTAGAAGGACCGTTTCGTTGAATTTGGATGCCACCAAATGGCTCTGATCTCATCAATAACTACTTCTGGGCCCCATGAATTTTAAGTTGAAGACCCATTTTATACGTTAGTTGATATAAAAGGGAATTTGAGGGTTGTCTTTATCCCCAAGATTTGCATGTTTGGGGACTCTTTAACCATTTTGTCACCAAAGGCTCAAAAGTTCATTCTTTAGGGGCGCCTGGGTGGCTCAGTAGGTTAAAGCCTCTGCCTTTGGCTCAGGTCATGATCCCAGGGTCCTGGAATTGAGCCCCGCATCAGCAGGGAGCCTGCTTCCTCCGCTTTCTCTGCCTGCTTCTCTGCCTACTTGTGATCTCTGTCAAATAAATAAAATCTTAAAAAAAAAAAAAAAGTTCATTAAGTAATTTGGGTTGGGCTGACCTACTCTCTCGACGTTTCCCCTTTACACACTGGTCCTAGCAGGCCTCCTTTGGGTCTTTCCCACCCCCCGGGTGCTCCCTAACATTCTCCTCGCTCCCTTCCCTTTGCTTGTTTGATATCCCTGCCCCAGAAGTCTGTTGGCCACCCCCGTGCTGGGAGGGCTTTTTCAACGGGGCTACCACCCTTTGCTGTGCCCTGTTCTCCCCCACCATCGTTCCAGTGCTTTCTGTGTTGGGAACGGCAGCCTGTCTCGGGCTGCTAGCAAGAAACGATCACTGTGGCATTCATTCACTCATTCAGCAAAACATCCGAGCACTCCCTGTGTGCCAGGCATGGTTCTGGGTCCTCGGAAATAAGAGTCATGAGTCAGATAATGTGCTCTTGTCCTTGCATTCTGGCTGGCTGTTACACAGAGGAAACCTTTCATGAGCATAACTTCACAACATGTAAAGAACTGTGCTTGTTCTGTGAGCTCCGAAGACAAACAGGGTGATGCACTGGAGTGTGATTGAGAGGGAGGCCCGCTCGTTCTGGATGCAAGGAAAGGCCTGTGCAGAGGTGACCTTCACGCAGACACCTGGTAGCTCCTGAGGCGGCCCTGCAAAGGTGAGGGGCGAGAGACCGGCCTGAAGAAATGGCAAGCACAGCAGCTCTGAGGGGAGGGCTGGTTGTGTCCGAGGAACGGAGAGAAGGCTGGAAGAGGCTAGCAGGTAGTGAAGAGAGATGGAATTAGGATGTAGACAATTTCTGTAAGCTTTTATAAATACAGATAAGTTTGTATTGTTCTATAATACCAAGCCATCTGCTTCCATTTTCTAAAATAGCCCCCACTTCTTTCTAGAATAGTCCCAAGACTTTTTAAAAAAATCTTTTTTTTAAGGATTTATGAGAGAGAGAGAGAGAGAGAGAGCGCATGCGTGAGTGTGAGCAGCGGGGAGGGGCAGACAGAATGAATCTCCAGTGGACACCCAGCTGAGAACAGAGCCTCACTCGGGCTCAATCCCCCGGCCCTGAGATCATGACCTGAGCCAAAATCAAGAGTCAGACGCTTAAGTGACTGAACCACCCAGGTGCCCCCGAAAAAATAATCTTTTAAAAAGTTTATTAACTACATCTACCAAAGATCACGCCAGTGCTCACATTCAGCAACCCCCAAAACTGGCTGTATTTTAGCATTAAAGATGCTGCTTAACATACCTGAGATCAGGATTTCAGGCAAGCCTCCCATTCCCCACCTGTGCATTTTGTTTTTCTACCTCCCATATCTATGCAATTGTTTTCATCACTATCAGACAATTATAGTTCGTTTTGAAATCTTAGCGTCATATTTTGGTTGGTAATCCACATCAACTGTAGCGATTAATACCCAGATATTTCCCAGTTACTCTGCGCCTTTCGTCCAGGACGCCATCATATTATGGTAAGCATGAGCAACAGTATCATTGCTCTTCACTTGGACTTCAGCCTTTAGATTTGGTGGTTGGAGAAAAACAATATAACTGACTTTATTAGCTCTAAGTTTTTTCTCTCTCAGCTCAAGAAAACCAGAGCTGATTGGGCACTACATAGTGTAAAGAATTTTTTTTTTTTTTCCTCTTAAGAATCTGCTTTCTGGCGGCACCTAGGTGGCTTAGTCCGTTAAGCCTCTGCCTTTAACTCAGGTCATGATCTCAGGGTCCTGGGATCAAGCCCCCTGTTAGGCTCCCTGCTCAGCGGGAAGCCTGCTTCTCCCTCTCATCCCCAGCTCATGCTCTCTATCGATATCTCTGTGTCTCTCTCAAATAAATAAATTTTTTAAAAAAATCTTTAAAAGAATCTGCTTTCTGTATTTTTTATTTTTAAGATTTTATTTATTTATTTGACAGAGATCACAAGTGGGCAGAGAGGCGGGCGGGGGCGGGGGCGGTGGGGGGGAGACGGCTCCCTGCTGAGCAGAGAGCCTGATGCGGGGCTCAATCCCAGAACCCTGGGATCATGACCTGAGCTGAAGGCAGAGGCTTTAACCCACTGAGCCACCCAGGCGCCCCTGCTTTCTGTATTCTTGCTTTACATACATGAATGGCTTCATTGCTAAGATCGATTCATGGTTCAAGAGAGCTGCTGCAGGCGGGGACCATGGTTACATCTGCATCCCACCAATTAGAAAGCAAAAGGAGGATGGAAGAAGGCCATGTGCCCATCCTTTTTTAAAATATCTATGCTTAAAGTGGGACTCGAATTCACGACTTTGAGATCAAGTGTCCCATGCTCTACTGAATGAGCCAGCCATGTGCCCCCATGTGCCTTTTCCTTAAGGTTATCTCCTTGAAGTTGCATATGCCATTTCCACATACATTTACATGGGCCAGAACTGAATCACATGGCCCTTCTCAGCTATAAGATGTTTTTTATTTGGGTTGGTCATGAGTCTTAGCTTGGGCATCCTAGAGGCAGACCCTGAGATGAGGATTCCTGTGAAAGTGATTTTTTTTTTTTTTTTTTTTTTTACGTGTTTCCAGGGGCACCTGGGTGGCTCAGTCAGTTAAGCGTCTGACTTCATTTCAGGTCATGATCTCAGCGTCCTGGGATTGAGTCCCCTCATTGAGCCCTGCATCAAGCCCTGCACTGGGCTCACTGCTCAGCAGGGAGTCTGATTCTCCCTTTCCCTCTGCCCTACCCCTACTCATGCACTCTCTCTCTCAAATAAATAAAATCTTTAAAAAGAAAAAAAAGTAATTCCAGGAAGAAAGGGAAGGGTAAGAAAGTGGAATAAGGAAAGGAAGCCAAACAAGGGTATAACAATAAGCAAAGGCTTAATCCTGCAGACAGATCCAGTCGGATACAGTATATTCACATCTTGGAGTTGTTACATCGTGGGCAGGGAGCTGCATCATTTTATTTTATTTTTTTTAAAGATTTTAATTATTTATTTGACAAAGAGAGTAGGGAGTAGCAGGCTCCCCGCTGAGCAGAGAGCCCGATGTGGGGCTCGATCCCAGGACCCTGAGATCATGACCTGAGCCAAAGGCAGAGGCTTAACCCACTGAGCCACCCAGGCACCCCTCATTTTAAATACTACTACACGGGGTTGTCTTAGCATCTCTGGGAACACACACAGTTCCTCCGGCAGAGGAGCACCTGTTGAGAGTGAAAGCACCCCAAGAAAAGGTGTGCACAAAAGAGGTAAAAGGATGAAGGGGTCAGGGGCCCTGGCATTTTCTGCTATACCACGCATCCAGGCAACAAGGGAGGGTTCAATAACTGTGCGTGAAGTGGAGAACACACTCTGGGAAACGATTAGCCACTGCTAGATGAGGCGACGGCAGAAGTGAGATGTGTGGCATTTTGGGCAAAGATGGAAAGTCTGTACAGGACTGAGCAGAGCTGAGGAGGCCGAACACTGTGTTGAAGAGAGATGCACGCAATAGCAAACAGGAGACAAAAGCAACAACTATCTTGGAAGGTGGGGGTGAGATGTGGACTGAAATCAAGAGGATTGATTTAAAGTCTCCAAAACTAGCAGAGACCCCAGAGAGGAGGCACTAACCAATTAAAACAAAACAAAACAAAACAAAACACAATGCTTTTAAATAATTTGCTGAACTAAAAGACATAGTTTGTTAAAGTGTTTGCTGAATGCCCAGCATAATGAATGAAACTATAAACAACCGATTGCAAAACACATCACTATTAATTTCAGAGCATCAGGGGCACCTGGGTGGTTCAGTCGGTTAAGCATCTGCCTTCAGCTCAGGTCACGATTCCAGGGTCCTGGGATGGAGCCCCTTGTCCGGGCTCCCTGCTCATTAGGGAGCCTGCTTCATGCTCTACCTGCCACTCCCCCTGCTTGTGCTCTCTCTCTCTCTGATAAATAAACAAACTAATTAATTAATTATTTAAAGTGAAATAAAGTGGGTTTTTTTGCTTACACTTGCATAAATAAACCCATTTAGATAGTTTTCTCACAAGAAATGAACTTTTTTTTTTTTCTGGAGATGTATTGATGATCCCACCACTTGAGAAACCAGGTTCCAGCTGATAATAATATTGTTGTTTCCTTTTTTGTTTGTTTGTTTGTTTGTTTCCAGCCATTGAGATTTCAAAAGTCCTAGGTTCAGGGGTTGCCTAGGTGGCTCAGTCATTTAAGAGTCCAACTCTTGGTTTCAGACCAGGTCATGATCTCAGGGTCATGAGTCAGCCCTGCATCGGGCTCTGCAATGGGTATGGAGCCTGCTTAAGAGTCTCTCTCTGGGGGCGCCTGGGTGGCTCAGTGGGTTCAAGCCTCTGCCTTCGGCTCAGGTCATGATCCCAGGGTTCTGGGATCGAGCCCCACATGGGGCTCTCTGCTCGGCAGGAAGCCTGCTTCCCTCTCTCTCTGCCTGCCTCTCTGCCTGCTTGTAATCTCTGTCAGATAAATAAATAAAATATTTTTTAAAAAATTTTAAAAAAGCGTCTCTCTCTGCCTCTGCACCACCCCCTCCCTCTCCAGCCCCTAAATAGCATGCTTGTGCTCTCTTAAAAAAAAAAAAAATCCTAGGTTCAGAATTTCAGGTAAGCAACCTAGTCCCCATCACCTGGAGCCACTCAGATTCATGGGCTCTCTCTGATGTGATATGTTTGATTGTGCAGGGATGGTTTTGCTACTCATTGTGTAACATCCATGTTAGCTACAGGGATATTTGGCAGGAAAAGGAGAAGTTATCTTCAGCCCTTCAGCCCAAACTTCATTAAAAGTGGATGTCTTCTTTTTATTATAAAAAATTTCAAATACATGCAAAAGTAAAAGACTATTATAACGAACCTCTGTGTACCCAGCTTCAATAATGATCAGTCCCTGGCAATTACTGTTTCATCTACTCTGCTCCCATTATTTTGCAGCACATCCCAAACATCATGCTATTTATCAGAATCATTCTTTAAGTCTCTTGGGCCATAGTTCATCTCATAGGAAAAAAAAATACCCCATAAGGAACTTACAGGACATAGCTTTTTATGCTAATTACTTTAAAATGATGTAAATACATATAATTGTGCTTGTTTTCTTCATTAATTGCAACATCTTTATGGCATGACAAGGATTTACAGGATGGCGCTCCAGAGAATGTACAGCTGTAGGCAATAAAAGCTTGATTTACACTAGCTAAACTTTTCACTGTGGTCCAGAAACTCACAACTTCATGTGACTCCTGTGTTCAGGGCAGCTTCCCACTCTGCTAATCCTGCCCGATCCTACTCAGTAAAAGCCAGAGTTCTTACAATATGGCCTACAAGGCCCTATGTGATCTGTGCCCTCCCACTCTGACTTCTTGGTTCTTATCACTTAACCAGCCTTCCCCACCCCACTCTACTCCAACCATCCTTGCCTTTTTGCTATTCCTCTAACCTGCCAAAGACCCTCCTGCCTCAGGACCTTTGCATTAGCTGTTATTTCCTGCCTGTACCACTCTTTTCCATAGATATCCACATATCTCAAATTTTTCTTTTCCTAAGTAAGCTTACTTAGGCCCTATGTGGAGCTTAAACTCACAACCCTGAGATCAAGAGGTACATGCTCTACCGACTGAACCATCCAGGCGCCCTGACATTTCCCATTCTCTTAATACCTTCAAGTATCTGTTCAAATATCACCATATCAGTGAGGCCTTCCCTGACTACCTTCTATAACATTACAAGTGCCCTCTCTCCTATCTTTTCCATATGACCCTTACCCTGTGTTTTTTTTCCTCCAAGTGGTCATCACTACTTGTCTGTATTTACTACATTTTATTTATCATTTATTCCTTCCCAGTAGAATGCTCCATTAGACCAGGAGCTACATGTTTTTTTTTCTCCTGCCATACTCCCACTACCTAAAATAACTGTAGACACATCAACAGGTCATCCGGATGCCACATTTTTGAAACTTTATAAACACTTAAATAGAACTCACCAGGTACCAGGCACTGTTCCAAGCTCTTAAAAATATCACCCTATTTAATCCTCCTAATGACCCCACCCAGTAGACACTATTATTATCATTTTCCATTTTACAAAAGAGAAACTGATGCACAGAGAGGTCAAGTAACCCACCCAAGGTCCTACCTACAGCTAGTAAGTAACAGCTCCAGGCAGTCAGGCCTTGGAGCCTGCATATGCAACCCTTGGGCACTGATGTCTTACCCAGAATGGGATGCAATTTTCTTTTGAAAGCATTCAGATTTCAGGGAGAACTACTATTGCCTGGTGCCATCAGGTTCTCCACAGTGGAAACATTCCCAATGTTCCAGTCACAAACAGTGCACTCTGTGGTGACCCCTCCTGTAAACAAAATCAGAGAGAAAGATGCCAGTATTTAGTGCTATGCTTAAAAGGACTGCAGACCTATTCTTTTTAAAGCAAAAAACGTCATCATCTCTCTGGCCAGGTAACGTGCGTCCGGTACCATTGCGTCAAGTACCTGTAAGTCACGTGACTTTTCTTCCTCTGGGAAGCAAAGCAAGCGAGGCGGGACACTCCACTGTGTGCACCCACTCGTGTAACAGGGCTGAGAGGGATGGGGACTTGCACAGTTATTGCTACCAACACCATAGAAGAGTTTCTGTTAGGAAAGCATTTCTTCATAATAAGTTGTCCCGCTGTCCTTTACTGAGTTATTATTTTTTAAAGGTGTTCTGTGTTTTAACTTCACGGGTTAGTTACATCGGCTTCCTGAACCAGGCGCTTGGTGTATTAGAGAAGGCAGGATTTCAGTGACGCCTTGTAAAGTTACCAGGGAAAATGACTACTGTGGAGAGTAACAACGTGTGTTTCTTGCCTGGACACGGGTTTGCTGCCCATCGCTTCTATCTGTGTATCCTGAGCCCCTACCCCAACGGAGGGCACAGAGCAGCCCGAGACACTGATGCAGAATCAACGTAGGAACTGTGCTAAGTAAAACCGTTTGCGGCGCAGTGCAGCGACCCCGCCACCTGAGAGCCCTTGCACCGCGGTAGTCAGAATTAAAACTCAGGTTTCACCGACACCGCGAAGGTTCAGCGGATTCCCGGGGCACGTCCGCTTCCAAGGGCCCCCACTCACGAACCGCTCGGCCTGAAGCGCAGGTGCAGCGGGCGGGGACAGCCGCGTCACCCCTGCCGCTTGAGACCACTCCCCCAGAGGCCGAAGCCGGCGCGCTACGTGGAGGCTGACCTTGCCCTGCTCCGGAGGTGTGCAGCCCCAGCGAGGCGCTCTCGGTCCTCCGCGATCCCACGCTCCCTTGCGCCAAGGACACGTCCGGCAGCTCCGCAGAGCCCTTCTACGCCAGCGCGGCGCCTCTCTATGATCCATTGCCGCGTTCAGAGTGGGTGTCATGGCGGCCGGCGTCGAGTTGGCAGGAGTTGCCCTCGGAACTGGGGAAAGTCACTAAAGCAGAAGAAGAAGTGGCCTATCCCGGACGTGGGGAAGTCTTGGGAATGAGCAGAGGCTTCTCGGGGTTGACAGTGGCACCGGAGGCGGGCCCCCGGTAACGTGCCAGGTCAGGCCTCTGCGTTTCTAGGCAGAGTCCGGCGGTTGATGGGAGCCCCCCGAAGCCGGCGTTGCCTAGGAACCCTTCATTGTGTTATCGAATCTGGAGTGTTTTGATTTGGACTGGTTCGGTGAAGGCGGAGGCTCGAGGACATTTGGCGGGATCGTCCGACGACGCCGGACGCTTTTCTCGGAGCGGACCAGGTCGTTCTCTAAACCGCAGCGATGTCCTGGCTTGGGGGCCTCGGCTCCGGCTTGGGCCAGTCGCTGGGTCAAGTCGGAGGCAGCCTGGCTTCCCTCACTGGCCAGATTTCAAACTTTACAAAGGATATGCTGATGGAGAGTACGGAGGAAGTGGAAGGTAACAGCTGGAGCGGTGGGAGGGAAGGCTTTTATGGGACCCCGGGAGCGCCGGTTTGGTTCCCCCTTCCATCCGTCGGGAGTGCCACTCCTCCTTTTTTTCTTTCCACTTCTGTTGCCTCTTCTCAGCAGATTTTCTCTGGTGAAAGACACTGGAGTCCGGGGAAGAGTTCTGCCTCTTCTCCCACTGAATACTGTGGGAATCTCAGAGCAGAGTGAAACTGCTTCTACATCGAATGGTTTATTTTTGTTTGGTTCTTCCACGCCCACCGCTTACTTTGCCTTTACCTTGGGGGCGGATCTGATTTTGATCCTTTTCCTTTATACTGACACAGTTAAAAAGTATCCGTGCATGGCACATAGTCACCTTTTCCCTTCAGAGTTTTGTAACAGTTGAAGCAACTCATTAAAATACTTAGTGAATCTTAAGCCCTTTCTGACTTGATATATTGTTAAACATGGCTCTAAGTTTTTCCTATTAGTTACCTTGTATTTTTGCTTATTCTGGTGACACAACGTTCCAGCTGAAATGTATTTTTGTGCCTAATTGCCCATTCTACCCATTATTTCGACAATAAAACAAGGAAGATATACTGCCTGTTCTTAGTAACTTTCACTCATTTTTGAAGTCCTTGTTTTGTTTTACTAATGAGTAGTGACCCAGAGTTACATAGTAATCGGTATTTAGGTTAATATTTTGATTTCTTGATGTTTCTTTCCACAAGTAATACTTAGATCTAAAGAGTACTTTGTGTTTGTTTGTTTATTTATTTATTTATTTATTTATTAAAGAGTACTTTAATTCCAATGGAAGTCTGCCTCCACAGAGATGATGGGCTGGTCTTTTGGATGAGAGCACCTCCTTGGATAATTTTATTTCTTATACGTTAATTAGCATTATGGTTTAATTTTTTTTAATCCTCATATAATTGAAACTTCCCGTTTATTGGGTTGAAGTAGAGAAAGATAGTTTGAGAAGTATATTTAGAATGTTTGTCTTTTAGAAAGCAGAAGCACTGGAGAGCTGCTGAAGCCCATTTTACTGCTTGGAGTATACCTTGGGTGGGAGTTGCATCAGGTGGGACATGTTGGGGGTAAGAGTGAAAGGGATTCTCCCTCTTTGTGTTCGGTAAAGGGTCGTGTGACCTTGAAATTTAGAAAGGAGAGGAGCTGGATGACATGGAAATGACTGGTCTCTCCTTGTATCCTAGTTAGGGGAAAACAGTTGGCTATTCCTAGAAAATATGCATCCCCCCACCCCCACCAACCTGACTGTCCCATAGGTTTAAGGTGGAGTGCATTTGTTCTTCCTTCCAGATCTACTCCTATATTCTCATTCTTAATGGTTTCATCATCTGCCCAATCTCCTAAACTAGAAATCTTTGTCACCTTTGTTTTGCCTCTATCTTTTCCATTTCATTTCCAGTTGGTCACCAAACCTTGTTCATCGACTATGCCAGATTTGTTTCTTATATTTGTCCCTTCCTTTTTTACCCCTGTGTTCTTTGATTCACACCTCCCTTCTCTCTCCCGTGCACTTTCTCCTTCCCACCCTGTCACACGTTTCTCTGGACTCCACTCCCATTTTCTCGGTGTTGCCAATTTTCTAAAACATAGGTGCTGTAGAATCTTTTAGCTCTGTTCCTTTCGGAACATTCATTGGATGAAATCCAATCCTCTTAGTTTTGGGAGACAAGAAACCTATCCTATCTGAGATCAACCTCCCTTTTCTAACCTTAACCTCTAATTCCCTCCCCTTCTCTTCAAATTGCCATACATATGCATGTTCACACACATAGGCGCTTGCACCCAGAGGTTTTGCCACATGGAACTTTGTGACGTACCTATGCAACTCCAAGCCTCTGCGTGGAAAGCCCTTTCTTTTCTACTTCCTCCTCTGTCCTCCTTTGCTTGGAAAACAGTATTTTCCTGTATGACCTTGCTCATGTGCCAGGTACTTGGTAAAACCATACTCATTCCATGGCAGGCTGAGTCGATTGCATGTGATCTTGAGGATCTCTGTGAGAGCACTTAACCATGTGGAGTTATAATTTACTTCTGTTCTTGATGCCCAAGGTGGGGACTGTGTATGTGTGTGTGTGTGTGTGTGTGTGTGTGTGTGTGTATAAATATATATAAATAATCCTTATATCCCCAGTATTTGGCACCTTCCATGATACATAGTAGATGCTCAGTAAAAAAATATTGCTGAGTATTAAAAATCTGCAATGCTTTTATTTTTTATAAAAATGCTTAGTAAAAGCATAATGCTTTTATTATTTCCCTTTCTATTAAAATAGGACTTGTTTAACACCTAATTTATTGATTTTGCAAATCATTTAAAGGGTCAGAGTACAGTTCATTTATTCATTTAACAACTATTTATTGGACATCTACCCTGTGCCAGCAGTGCACAAGATAACAGTTCCAACATAGCTCTGTTGGTACAGCTTGAAAGATTATCTGTATTTGCAATAGCAGAAAGTTGCTCTTGTACCAGAAACTGTACTGATTTATTCAGAGTTAGGAACTTGGGCTTTTCAATTAGACGTGGGTTGAAATCCCACTTCCATGCATTATAGATTGTGGGTCTTTGGCAAATTCTTAAATACTAAGCCTCTGTAAAGCAGAATTTCCTTATCAAATAGAGGTAGTCATACCTATCATGGGGTTGGGAGGATTAAATGAAATCATGAGGGTAAAATGCTTGGCAGATGGTAAGCATTAATAAAGAGTACCTGTTGTTTTTGTTTTCCCTCAGCAAGAAAGAATTTTTGGGTCTGCATAACATCCCCCTTTATCCTAAGAAGACCACGTTTTTGTTTGTTTGTTTGTTTGTTTTGGAGGGAGAAAAGAGAGAAGGTCTGCATAAGTCTATTTTTATTTCTCTTTAAAACAATTTCTGCTTCTAACAATGACCCTCCTAAACAGACTGGATTATAATTTGTTCTCTTCTGAGTAGCAATTAGACATTCCAGTCAGAGTTTTAAGCAAGATGTATGAGCAACCACAGAAGCAACTGCACCTGGTGATTTGCAAAACAAGAAGAGTGGGTTTGCCACTATTCTTTATTGGATGTCACTTGTATTTTCTTTTGATTTAAACTGTAAATCAGAGAAGTTCTTTCTTTTTTTTCCCCCAACAGAGAAGTTATTTCTTTAGTATTAAAGTGCTGTGACTAATGAAAAATACTGGCACCTAGAAAAAAATCTTAACTGATGAAGATGTTCTGGTAGCATCAGCAGTGCCATTTTGATGGAGCTGACCTCTGATTCTGTGTTTTTTTTTTTTAATTTTTAATTATGATTTTTTAAGTAAACTCTGCACCCAGCGTCGGGCTTGAACTCCTGACCCTGAGATCAAGAGTCTCACGCTGCACCAGCTAAGCCAGCCAGGTGCCCTGTCTCCGACTCTCCATTTAAATGAAAATGTACAAAAGCAGACTGAGCTCATCCCCATTTTAAATAGATAGTGCCCATGTTACTTGACCTAAGTGTTCTTTTAGTGCATTTTCTTCTTTATTTAGGGGTCATTATTATTTGATAGTATTGGGAGCAGAAGTTAGAAATAAGGCCTCAACCCCAGTTGTTTAAGTTTCATCTAAAATTAAACTAAACCCCCAGAGAGAATTAATTTGTAAAACTCAGTTTTCCATAATAAAATCTTATTGAACACTTCCAAGGGGGAAATGTAGATGTCTTACCTAGGTCCAGAAGATAGGCAAAAAGAACGATTTACATGATAATAAAGCACATATGTGACAATAGGAAATTGTGATAAAAATCAAGTGGTGCTGTCTTCTGAGTTTGTTCTCAGATCAGCATACTGTTCTGTTCAAAGCTCAGTGAAATATATACTTTAAAATGCCTGTTTATTCACATGGTGTTTATCATATATTCAGTGTATGCTGTTTCTTTCGTAGCAGAATTACCTAATTCTAGAAGAAAGGAAATTGAAGCCATTCATTCAGTCTTAAGATCAGAGGTAAGGAAAATTAAAGACTGTTATTGAACTTAGATTTTTTTCTTTTTTGAAGGCATGGCAGTAACTCTTTTTCAGCTCTCTGTCTTTATTACACTGCTTACCACTTTTATTTCTTCTTTGTCCCAGTTCTTTTTAGTGTTACCATCTTTCAGATGAAGAACATATTTACATGTTACTCCACTTTCTTCTTTAATATTCCTATCATCTTTTACATGCTGGAAAATGGCCTGGGGTAGAAGAACTAGTGACAGCAGTTTATCTAGGAATTACCATGTGTGCACAATTGCTGTAGTACATTTTATTGAAGTATAATGCGAAGAATGCAATTCTATTTAATCTAGACCTTTTTAATTTGCTAACATGAAAAAAGGTGTGTATTTCTAAACAAAGAAGTTTAAAATATAGATCTAATTTTACCATTTTCCACCCATTGTTAGTGCCTCATGGTAACTACCTCTGGACATTGTACTTAATGGAGACGAGGAAAACTTGGGATGGGTTCAAAGGAAAGCCATAAAGAAAATGAAGTGATTTAAAATAGGATCTATTATAAAGTACTAAAGACACTCAACTATTTAGCTTATGGGTAAGAACCGTGAGGGAACACAATATTTCATTAAAAGGGTTTTTTAGAGGACTGTGGTAAGCATGTTTTCCTTTTGCTAAGCTCATAAACAGAGAAAATTGAATTTAAAATATTAGAAAATATTTGCTGACAATCAGTATTGAATTCTGGCCCAGATTACCAAGGTGGATGTAGAGGGACCTCTCAAGAGGGACTGTCTCGGTATTCTGTCTCAATTCAAGATGGCTATTTGGTGACACTTGAGACGTTAGGTATAATTACCTAATAAGTAGATGCTTCAGTGACAGATGAACTTAATAACTTCTTTCTTTGTACAGCTGAGAAAATTGTTCCTGTAATACCTAAAGAAATTCTTGAGAAGGCACTGATTAATTAGTTCAGACCCACCCAGAAAAAGTAAATGGCAGAGATGTGTGTAGTGGCATTAATTTAGGTAAATTCTCCAGTGTCCATTTGGGGGAAAAAAGTAAGTAGGGTGAATCTGCTTAGTGACTGACTGCTCTCTGTTGAGCTTGAGAAGGGAGAGAGAATTCTTCTGTCCCTCTGTTGATCTCACTTCTAATCTCATGGGTTTAAGGTAGCATGATTCTAGTGTTTAGAAATATTTTTGGTATCATGCATCCCCAGATGAAAGCCACCTTTCTCATTTGATGCTTATTCACAGTATCTTGAGCTACTCACATGCTAGAAGAAAAGGTACTGTTGGATTCCCCAAGGGCTTTGTTTTCTAAGGTGACTTTGATTCTTGCTGTGTGTTGGCACAGAAGCACTTCATACCCTCACCCTGTACATGACTATGTAATAAGGGAATAAGGTGATTAAAGCCATCAGGAAACTAAAAAATATAAAATCCTATTTAGAAAGTCTTAGATTTTATTTATTTATCTGTTGTAGAGAAAGAAAGCGAGAGTGGAGGAGGGGCAGAGGGAGGAGGGAGAATCGCATACATGCTCCAAGATGTGGAGCTTGATCCCTCAACCTTGACATCATACCTAGCCAGAACCAAGAGTTAGCTCCTTAACCAACTGAGCCACCCAGGCAGCCCTATTTAGAAAGTTTTAGTATAGACAGAGGGCATTGTGTTTTCCAGAGGAATGTCTGTTTACAGACATAATATTTCAAGCTGACTGAATTAGTTAGGTTTCTTCAATTTAACCTCTATGCCAAGAAAAAAAAATCTCATCCACATTTACCATCTGGATCCAGAGAACTTTAAAATTTTTTTTTATAGTAAATCATTTTGTAAGAAAGTTACAGAAGTAGGAATAAAGTGATAGTGAAAAACTTCTTCAGAAATTTTAGTAAGAACTTATTTATGGCAAGGCCATATTTTTATTCCATATGTTTTGGTTTTGAAAACATATATACTCAAAATAGACAGTGTCTGAATGCAGTTAACTGCTTTTTAACTCTTATGCATGAACCGAAATGTGTGTTATTTTGTAAATACCGATTCCAGATTTCATTTACATCTCTAGTAGGTTTCAGCTGATCATGACTTCTGGTTCTTGTGTCATTAAAACCAATATCTTTGCAAACTTTGATGGCTCATGATTTTGTTGAAGAGACGATGACTGTCATCTTTGCTCCATAATTACAGAGCTAATTTATAAATATCAATTAGATTTATAAATACCAATTAGATATATAAATACCAGTTAGAATGATCAGTCCACTGAATTTTTTTCACTTTATGTCATCTTTTTCTTCCCAGGCACCTTTGTATACACACCTGCCTACAACATTTGTTCACTTATGGACTATATCAAGTAAATGTTGGTGTACAAATATATCCACAGTGAAAGAATACTGTCACATAGCCATTTAGTGAAGTGGGATGGTTCAGGTCCTTGTCACAAAATTTTGTGAAGTAAAATCTTTTCCTATTGAATGATAGGAAACTTGATGAGATAAGTTTCCTTATCTCAGATAGATAACTTGATGAGAACACCATATATCTTTTTTGTTCTTAGAAATATATTGGGGGCACCTGGGTGGCTCATTCTGTTAAGTGTCTGGCTTTGGCTTGGGTCATGGGACCTGGGATCAAGCCCCGAGTCAGAGTCTGGCTCTCTGCTCAGCAGGGAGTCTGCTTCTCCCTCTGTGCTCAAGCGCGGTCTTTCTCTCTCTCAAATAAATAAAAAATCTTGTAAAGAAAATTAGTAAAAAGGAATACATTGTTCACTCATCAGTTTTGAAGTTTGAGAATATTCCTCTAGGATGCTTTTATTTGAAGACTTGGCTGGGATTTTACCTCCACAGCCTGCTCACCACAGCCATCAGACTCTAGAATGTTGTTTTCTGTCTCTTCATATTTGTCTTCTGGGTTGTGTTAATAACTGAAGTGTTTTCCTCTGTCCGTTTTCTTTTCTTTGTGGAAACAAAAGTTCTGAATTTTCAGATGTGTTCAGTAAAAGTGAAAGACAACAAAACCAAAAAGACACTACAAAGTGGGTGTCTCTAGCTTTTTCCTTTCTGAAAGGTGTTACAGTACTTTGGGTACTGCAGTCTGAAAACTGGTTATTTCAGTCTTGCATCATTCTTCTGGGTGAGTCTGTCAGTCTTCTGTTTTCTTATTATATAAAACTTTTTTTTTTTTAAGATTTTATTTTTTTATTTGACAGAGATCACAAGTAGGCAGAGAGGCAGGCAGAGAGAGAGGAAGGGAAGCAGGCTCCCTGCTGAGCAGAGAGCCTCATGCGGGGCTGGATCCCAGGACCCTGAGATTGCGACCTGAGCCGAAGGCAGAGGCTTTAACCCACTGAGCCACCCAGGCGCCCCATATAAGACTTTTTTTTAGCCTACTTGAGAATAATTGGTGAATAATGATAAAATATATACTTTTTAGAATGACAAAATAGCAAAATGTTTCAAAGACAGAAGAACAAGGTCATTATAATCTCGTGAAAATTCTTAGATTTTTAAAGGGTTCAACGTCCCTTTATGGTAATTGCAGGATGGAATGAGTTACATATATACTTTTAAGTAGTATACATATTACTTAAATTACTTAAAATTACTTAAAAATAAAATAACGATTTTATTTTTAAATAATCTACTCCCAATGTGGGGCTTAAACTCACAACCTTGAGATCAAGAACTGCATGCTCCACCAACTGGGCCAGCCAGACGCTCTGATTTTTATTTTTATTTTAAAAAATAAGTACTTTTACAGAGTGCCTGGGTGGCTCAGTGGGTTAACTGTCTACCTTTGACTCAGGTCACCATCCCAAGGTTCTGGGATTGAGCCCCATGTCAGGCTCCCTGCTCACCAGAGAGTTTGCTTCTCCCTCTCCCGTTCTCCCTGCTTGTGCTCTCTCACCCACTCTCCCTGTCAAATAAATAAATTCTTTAAAAAAATTTTATTTTTCTCCATTAGAGGACATCTAAGAAAGAATAAATAAAAGTCTTAAATATCTGTCCTTACAGATAGGACTGCTCAAAAAGAAACTCAGAAAGTAATGGTGGTTCTAGTAGACCATGATGGTATAACAGTGTTGAGCAGGATGGAATAATTTTTTTTTTAAAGACTTTATTTATTTGGGGTGCCTGGGTGGCTCAGTGGATTAAAGCCTCTACCTTCGGCTCAGGTCACAATCCCAGCGTCCTGGGATAGAGCCCTCATCAGGCTCTCTGCTCAGCGGGGAGCCTGCTTCCTCTTCTCTCTGCCCGCCTCTCTGCCTACTTGTGATCTCTGTCAAATAAATAAATGAAATCTTTAAAAAAAAAGATTTCATTTATTTATTTGACAGAGGCAGCAAGAGAGGGAACACAAGCAGAGGGAGCAGGAGAGGGAGAAGTAGGCTTCCTGCTTAGTGGGGAGCCTGATGCGGGGCTCCCAGGACCCTGGGATCATGACCTGAGCCAAAGGCAAATGCTTAACGGTTGAGCCACCCAGGTGCCCCCCAGGATGTAATAATTTAAGGATATGAGAATCTCATGGATTTCAAGGGCAGAAATCGTAACCAGATTTTAGAAAGGGAATGTAAGCAGAACTTGAGACCACCAGGGATTTGTCTCTCTCATTTTTACCCCTCTCTGTTCTTGTGTGTCTATTCGTTTTCCTTTTACCTCCTGGTTCGATATTGCATGTAATAAGAAATCTGGCCACTGACAAGTAATGTTATAGATCAGCCACATTGTCAACCTTTGTGACTCACATGGCTAGGGACATGAGGGCAGACAAGCAATTAGATATTGGCCAAATAGGAAGCTTACAAGTTCTAGTTATTAACCAGAGTTCAACAAATAGCCTTAGTTCGTTTTATCTGAAAAAGTCTAGAGTGGACTTTTCTGACTGGGTTTTGACTTCACTACTTCATGTTGCTTCAGTTGTGTTGGTGCTTTTCATGTTGAAAGTTCACAGAAAGTCACACAAAAGCCACCAGTAGAATAGAAGGTAATTAGTTGTGTGGGCCTCTTGTTTCTATTTCTTCAAGATAACCAGAGTCTGCATTAGATTTCTGGAGACAGACCTCCAGACTAGGGTTTATGTTTGTTCCTTTGATTTTTCTCTGTATATTTATGTAATCTCCCTGGATCATGCTTTCACATCTGTTGTTATAAGAAATTCCTAGACTCTAAGAAAGTGAAAAAGTCTTCATCTTCTAGCAGGAACTTTTCCCCTCACCACAGCTGTCACCTTTCTCTCAGTTTTCATTGTTAAACTATGTTTGTAGATATATTAGTAGAATTCTTAGTAAGTTATCTGTGACAATTTGTAAATTCTTTTGCAAAAAGCTTTAGTGCCCATTTATCTTGCTCCATGTCCTTATTCATTAAGGTAATTTAATATTTGAGTACATAAAATTTAAGTAAATTTTTAAAAGATTTATTTATTTGAGAGAGAGAGTGCATGTGCATACTAGCATGGGAGGGATGCAGAGGGAGAGAATCTTTCATTCATACTCCCCACTGAGCACGAACCTCAACACAGAGCTCCATCCCATGACCCATGAGATCATGACTTGAGTTAAAACCAAGTCAATTAGGGGTGCCTGGGTGGTTCAGTGGGTTAAAGCCTCTGCCTTCGGCTCGGGTCGTGATCTCAGGGTCCTGGGATTGAGCCCCACATCGGGCTCTCTGCTCAGCGGGGAGCCTGCTTCCCCCCCACCCCTCTCTGCCTGCCTCTCTGCCTACTTGTGATCTCTGTCAAATAAACAAATAAAAAAAAAAATCTTAAAAAAAAAAAAAAAAGCAAAAAACCCAAGTCAGATAATTAGCTGACTGAGCCAGCCACTCAGGTGCCCGAAAATTTAAGTAATTTTTTAAACATATTTTCAAAAATCTTAGAACAAAAGACTATGATATCTTGATTCATTGAGTTAGAATATTTTGTGTACTTCTGACTAGTTTTTGAACTGAGCTCTAGTATGGTTTTCAAATTGGAATTTTCAGAGCCACCTCAGAAGCCTGGCAGGTAGGTAGTATGAAGGTATGATAGGTAATATGCAGCTTTGAAGGTACGATAGGTAATATGAAGCTTTGGCCTCCTACTTATACTTCCATCAAGAAGTCTTTTTTAAAAAGATTTCTTTTAAAAAGTTATGTTTGGGAAGAAAACAAAAGTTGAAATGTGTAATCTAGTTTATTCATTAACCAGACATGGATTGCCTGTTATACGCTAGACCCTGGACACACAGTGATGGGGGAAACATAGATCATTGGACAAGATTTACTGTTTTTTTTTTTTTTTTTTAAACTCTGGTTCAGAATTTTGCATAATCTCTATAAACATGCTTATTACACTTGTAGCTTTAATTAAAACTATTTCAAAGATCAGATTCTGAGAACTTCTATATTTTATACCTTTTTCTGTATAAAGTGGTATGTTTTTCATGATGCCATGCACATAACTGTTACTGACATGTTTTACTTTTAGTCTTCTTGTTGAAAATACTTTTTTCTTTGTTTCTAGAATGAGAGACTCAAAAAACTTTGTACTGATTTAGAAGAGAAGCATGAAGCATCAGAGCTTCAAATAAAGCAGCAATCTACAAGTTACCGAAATCAACTACAACAGAAGGAGGTAAAAGTTCTTAAAGTTACTTCATAATTATTTCCTTGTAATGTTTTTAGGAGGGTTTTTAAGAGTTATAAATCAGGCTATCTACAGATCCATAAAAATATTGAAAGGGGGATGAAGCTAGTAATTCCCAACTCAGTTTGATACCATTATTTTAAGAATTTTAAGCTTTTCTGTTAAATTTGTATTTTATAAGCTAACCTTTACTTCCTACTTTCCAAAAGAGGAAAACCCTTTCAGTAAAGTATCTTCAGGTATCTGTTGCTTGTAATTTCTGATTTAATGAAACCTAATTTTTCCTCTGTTCACTTAAAATTGTGAATCAGTGTGATAATTGTTAATGGCATTTCGTTTTTAAAAATGATTTTGACTACCAGTGTTCATATATATTGAGTTGGCATTTATTTGACTTTCCATGAAAAAAGAATATTAAGTATATTAAGTTGAATTACATCGTTCTATAAATATTTTTTCCCTTTAGTTTATTAGAAATGTTTATTTTTGAATTGGCTTATCTTTTGTTTGCCATGCTGATAATAGATATTATATAATTTAAACAGCATTATAGTGAATTCTTAAAATACAGACGATGTCTTCATGTTTCATTTTGTTGTTGAAATATCTTCAGTGTTTAGTACATAAATGGAATTTAGTTCTTCTATTGAATTGAGCTATTTCTTGTTTTATTAATCATTGGGGTTTTCTTTAGTTTGTTGATTAAATATTCGTTTCTATCATAAATTCATATATGAGGTTTTTTAAAAAGGTTTATTTATTTTTATCACTTTTTGGCCTTTTGTCTAAGATCGAGTGTAAGATTTACTTATTTTAGAGAGAGAGAGAGCGTGTGTGAGGGGGGAGGGGCAGATGGAGAGGAAGAGACAGAATCTCAAGCAGACTCTACACTGAGCATGGAGCCTGACACCATTCTCAGGCTCATGACACTGAAATCATGACCTGAACCGAAACCAGGAGTCAGATGCTCAATCAGCTGAGCCACTCAGGCATCCCCATATTTGAGGTTTTAAAATTTAGATGCATTGAGTTTTAGTTCTTTCAGTAACATACTGAGATGAAAAGTAAAAGCAAGCCGCATTACAGGTAAACATTTAAAGAAGAGCTTAACTTTCCAATCTGTTGGGAATTGATTTCATAAAATATTATAAAAATAAATTACTACAAAAATAAAATGAGTATAAAAAAGGAAAATTACAAGTTCTAGCTAAAGCTAAAAGCCCACTTTTAAGAAAGATTTAACAGATTATAAAATTGCTCTGTCAAATTGTTTTAAAAGACTTTAAGCCTTATTTTTTAAACTTACGTACATATCACAGATTGGTAGTAAACATTCATGCCTTTAGTCCACAGACCACACTTTGATCAGCACTGACTTACAAAAATTACAGTAGTGTAGTAGTTCTCACCCAGGGGTTTATAGCTGAATCATCCATGATACTTTAAATCATGCCCTCCAGGACATTACGATTTTGGTTTACTGTGAAGGGGCCCTGGTATTGGTATTTTTCAGAAACTCCATAGGTGATTCTGATGCTTACATTCTAATTGGAAACACTACTGTGGAAAATCTGTGGTTTTATTTTCTACTTAACTATCGATATTAGAGGGCAAATAAAGCATTTTAGTTTAGAAATGCTTCTTTGTTACTAATTTGCATTTTTTAACTCAATAACTTGATATTAATATCAGTTTTAAAATGAGAACTTTCTTTATATTGAAATTACTCTTGGGGGCACCTGGGTGGCTCAGTTGGTTAAGTGACTGGGTTCAGCTCAGGTCATGATCCTAAAGTACCAGGATTGAGTCCACATCAGGCTCCCTGCCCAGCCGGGAGTCTACTTCTCCCTCTGACCCTCCCCCCTCTCCTGCTCTGTCTTTCTCTCTCTCAAATGAATAAATACAATCTTTAAAAGAAAAAAAGTTACCCTTGAAAATAATTTTGTTTTTCAGAATTTCAGTATTTTTTACTAGAATAAAAGATAATATATGAATATACTTAAGGTCTACAGTTTTCTGCCGTCGTTATGATGATCATATTCCAGAGATGCAGTTTACGTCATGTCATTTATGGGCAAATGAATGAAATGTGTATGTTACCCATACATTTTAGAGAAGGGGTTCTGGTACAAGAAACCTGTTATGACACTTGATGTAATTGTATTTGGTTTTTATTTGTCTAATTGCTTGGTTGTACATGTGTAGAAATATTGTTACTGGTCAGCTAACTCCCAGTATCCTATTCCCCTTTGTGGCAGGGTGCCTGCTGAGGTAGGTATTTTACAGAAAGCTTATCTCAATTCTCCCTAGCTTACTCACTTTTATATTTTGAATAATCTCTCACTGAGTAATGATATGGTATTGTGGTAAATCCATATATTTGTAATTTCTTTTGGACAATGAGTTGGTATTGCCAGTCCTTAGTTAAAACTCCACTAAAGGTTTCAGAATTTTTATATTATTCTTTCCCTGAGTAAGTCAAATTTTCACTGGCTCCTTTTTGCCAAGGCTAAAGCCAAGGCCTTTTTCATTGTGTGATTTCTTTCTAAGACTCAAAGGCTAATAATAACTGTTATCTAAGAATGGATTACTAAAGCATTCTTCCAGCTGTTGAACAGACCAGTACAAAGCTATTCCTGATTCATGGTGCATTTTAAGCCTAAATTCCACCATAATTGGTAACATCAGACTACTCCAACAGATGCTCCAAAGAAACTTGCTAATTAATACACAGACTGCTGCAGCTTTCACTTTCCCATCACTTATGGTTTAATAATACAGATAGAACCCATGAGAATTGTCCGTACCACCTGATACACAGAAGATAATAAACCCATGTTCAACTGAGAATTTCGTTGCTCCAGTTAACACACAAGTGAGATATTCTGATCTTTGTACCGTTTGAAACATTATCCATATTTTTTTTTTTTAAGATTTTATTTATTTATTTGACAGAGAGAAATCACAAGTAGGCAGAGAGGCAGGCAGAGAGAGAGAGAGAGAGGAGGAGGCAGGCTCCCTGCCGAGCAGAGAGCCTGATGTGGGACTCGATCCCAGGACCCCGAGATCATGACCTGAGCCAAAGGCAGCGGCTTAACCCACTGAGCCACCCAGGCGCCCCATTATCCCTATTTTAACTGGTAAATCATGTTTGGTTTTTAAATAAAGGTTTTCTGGTCAGGGTGTTATGGAAGACTTGGATGCAGCTGAAGGAGTTACCATCATTGGATAATCTTAAATTATTACAACTTTTAACATTATGGGTCTATAAAGATGTCAGTATGATTATTTTAAAGTACCTTCTCTAAAATACAGATTATAAATGTGTAGGTAGAAATCAGCCATCTTAAAGCAAGACAGATTGCGCTGCAGGATCAGCTGCTGAAGCTGCAGTCTGCTGCTCAGTCCACACAGTCAGGAGCTGGTGGAGGACCGGCAGCCCCTGCGTCCTCTCCATTCGGCTACCGTGTCAGCCAGCATGCTTCGGGTTTCCACGATGACGACATGGACTTTGGTGACATAATTTCATCACAACAAGAAATAAATAGATTGTCAAACCAAGTGTCAAGACTTGAGTCTGAAGTTGGTCATTGGAGGCATATTGCTCAGGTAGGTAAAGTTATCATGGGTCTCTGAAAACTGTTACTGAGGAAAAATAGTGGTTTTATATGTAGAGCTTTTAGTATCAGAAAGAAACCTGGACTTAAAGGAGAAATCATACCAATTAAAATTACCTTTTTGCTTCCCAAGTTGCTAGACATTCCCAATATCCAAAATAAATCTTAGAATGATCAGTTTGTCCATCTTATCTCTAAAAATGTAGTAGTTTTTAAAGTACCGTAGAATTGTAGATTCTCTGTCCAGCCTTTAGAGATGAGGATTTCACAGCCTATTTTAGAGCCTTGAAAATTGCATTCAAACAAGTAAATTCCTCAGGTGATTCTGATACACATTTTAGGAAACATTGCCTAGGATAAGATTTCATAGGGAAGAGGTGCATTTTTGGTATGTATATTTAAACATATTTTGAATATTTTCTGTATTATAGACCTGTAGTAGGATATAAAGGTGGAAAAGGCATAATTGGGGTCCTTCAGGGGACTCAAGTCTTTAGCAAGCCATACTAAAACTTATTTGTATTATATTTTACAAATGTTTCAATAGGTGCTATCCTATATATTAATCTTCATAACCATGTGAAGTATTTATTATCTCTGTTTTACAGATAAGCAAAGTAAAAGTTTAATATACTTACTGTTGCCCTAATTAAGTTGTAATTTAAACAGGCATCTTTTGACTTCAAATCCCGTTTTTCTGGTGGACTATGTTCCTTTTTTATCCAGACAGTAGCTTTTGGTTCCTTAACACACTATATATATATAGTAAATAAGTTAATAATGATAAATCGACAAAAAAATAAATGGAGAACATTTGGCTTTGAATGTGAAGAGAAGAATCCAAAAGTTCTTTTAATTGTCAGACCAAAGGGTGTTTTGAATTGAGATAGGGATCCTCTGGATAAAATCATTTAAAAAAGATGTTAACTGGGTTTTTACAAGAATTAATGTGGTTGGGTAATTTTTTGGAGGTTTAGAAATTTTAAATTTAGAATTTTAGAAATTTTGATTTAGGAAGCTGCTTGTTTATCATCAAATTTACATTTTGTTAAGCTAAGTAAAGTATTCTCTGGTGTTTTTCTTAACATTGGTTATTTTGTGAAGGTGTCTCCCTACTTAGATAACAAACTCTTAAAAATTATGTTTTGTTTTATTTTTTTAGGAGGAGAGCATTGGGGGAGGGGCAGGGGAGAGTGAGAATCTCAAGCAGGCTTCATGTTCAAAGGGGAGCCTGATTTGGGGCTCAGTCTCACAATCCTGAGATCTTGTGTGACTTGAGATGAAATCAAGAGTCGGATGCTTAATTGACTGAGCCTGGACGCCCTTTGACAATTATCTTTTATTTGTTATGTATTACTCACAATTGGACTGGGTTCTTTAAAAGGTGCTTGGTATTCTTAATCAGGATTTGCCTGGGAAATGCTCCTTTAAAAAAATTATATATATATATGTATATATACGTGTGTATATACATATATATATATGTGATTTTACTTATTTATTCGAGAGAGAGAGAATAAACAGGGAGAGGGAAAAGTGGACTCCCAGCTGAGCAGGAAGCCGGACACAGAGCTCCATCCCAGGACCCTGGGATCATGACCTGACCTGAAGGCAGGTGCTTAACTGACTGAGCCACCTAGGCACTCCTGAAAAATATTTTTTAGCAGAATTATTTTGTAATTTTCTCTTTTATAAGAATGCCAGTACAATTTTCTATTTGTTTTTCTGATCTAGACTTCTAAAGCACAAGGATCAAACAACTCTAATCAAAATGAAATCTGCAAATTGCAAAATATCATTAAGGTAAGGAGGTTGTTGGAACAATGCCTTTTTTTTTTTAAAGGTTTAATTAATTTATTTATTTGAGGGAGAACAGGAGAGAGAGAGAAGGAGCGGGGTGGGGGGAAAGGGAGAGGGAGAAGCAGATGCCCTGCTGAGCAGGGAGCCCAAATTTGGGGCTTGATTCAGGACCCTGGGATCACGACCTGCGCCGAAGCCACCCAGGTGCCCTGCAACAATGGCTATTATACATCTAAAATTTGTTTATTAAAAGTAAAAGTAAAATTTGCTTATTAAAAGTCTGGGATGCCTGGATGGCTTATTCAGTTAAGCGTCTGCCTTCTGCTTGTGTCATGATCTTGGGGTCCTTGGATCTAGCCCTGCGTGGTGCTCCCTGCTTAGCAGGGAGTCTGCTTCTCCCTCTTCCTCTGCCTACTACCCCTTCTGCTTGTGCTCACTCTAATAAATGAATAAAAATCTCTAAAAAAAAGTATAAGTCTAAAGAAGGTTCAGTTATAAAGCTAATTATGTAGTTTATGATCGTTTGTTTTTACCATTTTGTGTTTTCATCCTTTACGACTGCAAGGTATATAAAACTGTCTCTTCCAAAATCATTTGGTTTTGAACACTTGTTTTTTTTAAGTAGTTTATATTTCATTAGTGTCTACTTGTTATTGCATCTGGTAAAATTGTCTTTTTTTTTTTTTTTTTAAGATTTTGTTCATCAGAGAGTCAGTGGGAGGGAGAGAGAGATAATCTGAAGCAGACACTGCGCTGAGCACAGAGCCTGTTGCAGTGTTTGATCCCATGACCCTAAGATCATGACCTGAGCTGAAATCAAGAGTCATATGATTAACCAAATGAGCCACCGAGGCTCCCCAAAATGATCTTTATTAAATATTTCCGAGGTTGCTTAAGTTTCAGGGTTTAGGGTTAAAGGATATTGACAAAATGTTAATACTGTTCATTGTAAATAATTTTCCCATAATGGTGGAATTTTGCTACTTTGTCTCAGTTATTATTTCTTTCAAGAAAAGTGTTAGTTACATACTTTTATCATATGGCAGTGAATTGTTTTTAGTGTATAAATTATTGGTATCTGGATGGCTCAGTCTAAGTGTCTTCCTTCAGCTCAGGTCATGATCCCAGGGTCCCGGATTGAGCCCCATGTTGGGATTCCTATTCAGTGGAGAATCTGCTTCTCCTGCTCTCTTTGCTTCTCCCCCCACACACCCGGCTTGTACTCTCTTGCATGCATGTTCTCTCACTCTTTTAAATAAAATCTTTAAAATTAAAAAAAAAATTATTGCCAGGTATAGAAATTTTTGGGTTTGGTTTTACTATTATAATAATACTAATATGGGTATGCTCCCAAACTGTAAAGATTTGTGTTTGAATCCTAACTCTCCTGTTTACCATCTGTTATACTTTGAGCAAGTTACTTAATCTTTCCAGGCTTCCATTTTACCATCAGTATAGTAGATTTCATAATACCTTCCTTGTAGGATCATTTTAAGGTTTAAATATGAAGCTGCTTGCCAAGTGCTGGCCCATAAATAAGTGCACAGGATTAAAGAGTAATTTTACTGGTCTTCTCAGGAAATAGAAGCTAATTTATTGATTAGGATTCTTGGTTACAAGCAACAAAACCCGTCTCTGGCAAAGGAAAGCCAAAGAGGTTTTACTGGAAGGACCCAGGGTAGTCTGTTCCCAGGATTAAAAGACAAATTGAGCATTCTGGTCTTGGGCAGGACAGGAATGGGAATAGCATCAGGATCTAGATAGTGGGACACAGTAGACAGACTTTTCTGGGTGCAGCTATCATAATGCTTGTGGTCCTTTCCCCTTTTGAAAGACTAAGCTCAAGATCCAGATTCTTAGGAGAGAGATTGGTGGTCTCAACTTGGGTAGCAAGATATTTTTACTCATCTTCTGTTTCATTTTTTTTTCTTGCTGGCATTCTGTCATTAAATAGAAAAACTGTTCTTAAGGCCCAAGAAAGAAGGGGGACCTGGGTGGCTCAGTTGGTTAGTGTCTGCCTTCGGCTCAGGTCATGATCTCAGGGTCCTTGGATTGAGCCACATGTCTGGCTCCCTGCTGGGGAGTCAGCTTCTCCCTTTCTGCTCATGCTCACTCTCTCAAATAAATAAAATCTTAAAAAAAAAAAAAAAAGACTCAAGAAAGGAAAGGGTAGAATTTTTCGGGAATTGTCCAGATTTGGGGTCTTTATTTAAAGTCTTTATAATCTTAGCATGTTCAGAGAATTACTTTTAATATAGGCTTTTGCACAACAGTGAAATGGTTTAGGTATATTGTTGACTATAAATGTAGTTTAATTTGCTTTTATTTTTTTAAGGAACTCAAACAGACTCGAAATCAGGAAATTGATGACCATCAACATGAAATGTCAGTTTTGCAGAACGCACATCAGCAGAAATTGACAGAAATAAGTCGTCGTCATCGAGAAGAATTAAGTGACTATGAAGAACGAATTGAAGAACTGGAAAACCTGTTACAACAAGGTTGTTCATTGTTTTTGTATTTTTAAGATTTTATTTATTTATTTGAGAGATCAAGGGAACACGAACAGGGGGAAGGGCAGAAGGAGAAGCTGGCTCCACACTGAGCAGAAAGCCCAACTCGGTGCTGGATCCCAGGAACCTAAGATCATGACCCAAGCCAAAGGCAGCTGCTTGATCAGTTGAGCCACCCAGGCACCCCAAGGTTGTTAGTTTTATTAACTTAATGGATTAGGTAACATAATTAGATGACAAACGTAGTACTGTAAAACCAACACACTGGTGTGAACTTGGACTACGTTATAAAGAATGAATGAATGACTAGTTCTGTTCATCTGCCTGAAATTTGCAGTGGCATCACTGTTGCAAGATTATGCAGAAATGGAAAGGTCCTTTTGCTTTTTTGGCGAATAGTTACATGGATTTTTTTGCATTGTTTGGTGGTGATAGTTTGGTAATAAGTGATCAGAAATATTTTTCCTTTCTTTAAAACTCCTATAAATAGGTGTTTTAGTGGTTGATTCAAATAGTTTTCTTCAACTATTTATTTAAAAATGCTTTATTATGGGGGTGCCTGGCTGGCTCAGGAAGTGGAATGTATAGCTCCTGATCTTGGGGTCATGAGTTTGAGCCCCACATTGAGGGTAGAGATTACCTAAAACATTTTTATTCAAATTTTTATTTTGGTAATTTAACTTTTTGTGTATTTATTTTTACTTTTTATTTTATTTTATTTTTTAAAAAGATTTTATTTGACACAGAGAGAGATCAATAAGTAGGCAGAGAACCAGGCAGAGAGAGAGGGGGAAGCAGGCTCCCCACTGAGCAGAGAGCTCCATTCAGGGTTCGATCCCAGGACTCTGAGACCATGACCTGAATTGAAGGCAGAGGCTTAACCACTGAGCCACCCATAATTTAACTTCTTAAAAGACTTTCTTTTCATAACAAAATTGAGAAGGAAGTACAGAGATTTCCCATATACCCATGCCCTGGTATGGGTACATCATCAGAATGCTACATTTTTTATCAAGATGAATCTGCATTGACAGATCATGATCCCTCAGCATGTGTGTTTTACCTTAGGGTTCACTCTTGGTGTGTACATTCTCTGGGTTGGACAGATATATGACACATTTTCATCATTATAATATACAGAGTTGTTTCAGTGCTCTTAAAATCCTCTGTGCTCTGCCTACTCACTTTCCACCCACCCTCCCCCACAGTCTTTGTATTGTGTCTCTTGTTTTGCCTTTTCCAGAATGTCACATAGTTGGAATCACACAGTATGTAGCCTTTTCAGATTGATTTCTTTCACTTAGTAATTTGCATTTGAGTTTTCTCCATGTTTTTTTCATTGCTTGAAACCTCAATTCTTTTTTTTAAGTTTTTTTTTTTTTTAAGATTTTATGTATTTATTTGACAGACAGAGATCACAAGCAGACAGAGAGGCAGGCAGAGAGAGAGAGAGGAGGAACCAGGCTCCCTGCTGAGCAGAGAGCCTGATGCAGGGCTGGATCCCAGAACCCTGGGATCATGACCTGAGCCGAAGGCAGAGCCACCCAGCCTCCCCTACACCTCAATTCTTTTTAATGCTGAATAGTATTCCATTGCCTGGATGTACCGGAGTTTATCCATTCACCCATTGAAGGACATCTCTTCCAAGTCTCGGCAGTTATGAATAAAGCTGCTATAAATATCATTGTTTAGGTTTTTATGTGGATTAGGTTTTTATGTGGATTAGAGTTCTTAGTTCTTTTGAATAAATACCAGCGAATGCAATTGCTGATCATATATAACGGTGTGTTTTGTTAGAGACTGCTGAACTGTCTTCCAAAAGTTTTGCATTTTGCCAGGAATGAATGAGAATTTGTACTGCTTCACATGCTCACCAGCATTTGGTGTTGTGAGTGTTCTGAATCTTGGCCCTTTTAATAGTAGTGTAATGATAACTCATTGTTGTCTTAACTTTTTAAGTTTTTTCAAGTTAAATCTCCCAGTTGTATATAGAAAGCTACTTATCTCTCAGTAATTGACACTGGCTGTGCTTGATTTTCTGTTTATGTTCTAGGTGGCTCAGGAATTGTAACATCTGATCACTCAAAAATCCATGAAATGCAAAAAACTATACAGGATCTACAAAATGAAAAAGTAGCATCTATTAAAAAAATTGAAGAGCTTGAGGATAAAATTAAAGACATAAATGAAAAATTATCTTCTGCAGAAAATGACAGAGATATTTTGAGGAAGGAACAAGAACGCCTAAATGTTGAAAACAGACAAATAACAGAAGAATGTGAAAGCTTAAAACTGAAATGTAGTAAATTGCAGCCTGATGCTGTGAAGCAAAGTGATACTGTGACAGAAAAAGAAAAAATCCTTCCACAGAGTCCATCAGTGGAAGAGGAAGTGCTCAAACTACAGCAAGCACTGTCTGGTATAAAACATTTGGAAATTATCTATGATTGGTGTTTATTGCATACTAGTTTTATGTTTTTAAGATTTTTTTTTGTTTGACAGAGAAATTAAAAGTAAGCAGAGAGGCAGGCAGAGAGAGATGGGGGAAGCAGGCTCCTTTCTGAGCAGAGAGTCCGATGCAGGGCTCGATCCCAGGACCCTGAGACCATGAGCCAAAGGCAGAGACTCAACACACTGAGCCACCCAGGTGCCCCTGCATCCTAGTTTTTAAAGACAGACTGAGTACTTTATGGAAGTGGAGTATTCAGGCAGATTGGCTCTAGAAGTTGAGTAGAATTGTTTGGTTTTGGATTCAGTGCCATAATTAATGGATCACAAATAGGAATTTTCTACTAAAAAGGCTTTGTTGTTGGCTGGATGTCTCTCAACCTCCCTTTCTCATCCTTTAGTAGTTACAGGGAACTCATTCATGTCGGAAGCCATGTAGATTTCTGAGAAATATATATGTAGCTATTTACTGGAAGGAGGTATGGGCCTATTTCTGTTAGTCTGCATAGAACCAGATACTTTGTGGAACTCTAAAATTCCAGGCCCTCCAATTAGGGAATGCAATCTTCCTTGTTCAGAATTCTTTATTATTTTTGAAATGATGTCCTCTATCTAAGCAGACATGAGAATGATAAGAGCCATCAGTCCTTCACCGTTTTATTTAGTTACCTGTGTTATGTGTAAGAAAAAGTAAGTTAGTAAGTGAAATATGCCAAATACTGGTGTTCATTCATGCCAGGAAAACATAATGGGAGCTCTTTACTGTGAAGATATATTTTATTTTGCACTTTTGTCTTCTCACAATACAAACTCTCACTTTATGAACTGGTTCATTGCTCCGCTGGAGGTTTCTAGCCCTTGTGTGCTGTTCTCCACCCCCTCCCCCAATCCCCTTGGCGAGGTCTTTATCGTGAGCTCCTGACCCAGATGGCCAACTCTATAAACTCCAATTAGAGTTAGGTTCGATGTCGCCATGTCCTCCTCCTCCTCTTCCTCTCCCTACCTTGGTGATTTACCAGTCTGCCAAAACAGAAAATTTGAAGTCACCACCTAGTGTGTCCTGTACGTTCTGTTTCCTTAGCTTCTCTGATTCAGTGATATTTCAGGATTGTACCCTGGAGGAGCTCTAGAGTTTCTTAGAAGGGCCTCAGTCTTGGGAGCTGCCATGATGGCAAAGAAAAGGTTATTCATTAGGGTTCTAGACTTCTCTCTCATTTGACTTACGAGTAGCTCTGCTTCTTTCAAAATACATATTGGATGACTCATGGGTTTATTTGCTTTAAAAACATTTGTTGTCCTAGTCTTTCCTCTTTTTCTCATTTCCATTGCCGCCGAGTAACTTCAGCCAGTCATAATTTCTTTTGCCTGGTTATCTATAGATGTTACATTTTGTTTCTTTTCTTTCCTTCTTCTTCTTCTTTTTTTTTTTTTTTTAAAGATTTTATTTATTTATTTGTTAGAGAACATAAGCCGGGGGAGCAGCAGACAGGAGAAGTAGACTCCCTGCTGAGCAAGGAGCCCTGTGCCGGACTCATCTCAGAACCCTGGGATCATGACTTAAGCCAGGGGCAGACCCTTAACCCACTGAGCCTCCCAGGCGTCCTGTCTATAGCCATTTTTTAATGTAGGGAAATAGCTGAGTGGTTAAGAATATGACTGAATTGGAATCCAGCTCATCACTAATTAGCTGATCTTGGGCAAGTTAATTAACATCTCTGTGCTTTGGTTTTTCCATCCCTGTGGTTAGGATAACACTCCCATCTTCTTCATAGTTGCAGTAGTAGTAATGGGGAGTCTATGAGTTACTAGATGCAGAGTTCTCTTTAGAGCAGGGGCTATCCCATTTTAAGTATTATAAAAGTATTAGCTGCTGTTATTCTCTGGTTTCCATGATTCCTTTAATTTTTTTTTTCTGTCTGTATCCAGAAAGGTTTTTCAGAAACATGCAACAGGTTTAACTCCCCTGATCGTAGTACTTTATGGCTCCCTGTGAACGTCAGGATAGTCTTTCACGATCCGGTCCATTTCCCTCTTTAGTTTCACCTCTTCCCATTCATCTAACTTGCTAAGCATTAGCCATACTGAACTTTGTACATAGCTCCTAGAGTCAATGACTTTGTCTATTAGCTCTGTTGTTTTTGCACTTGCTGCTCTGTTTGTGTGGAGGGTGTCTGTTTCTCTCTGCTGAGTCTTAAGTATATTATGATTCATTGCGGATATTGTGTCTGCAGGGAGGTACCTGTGCTACTGCTTTCCTGGCCTGCCTTAGCCCCCATCCCCCAGTCTGGAGTAGGTGTTGGCCCTTTCTGCTCTAGTTGCACCTTGTGCTCCCTGTATCATACTGTGCAGGAGTCATGTGTTTCCTTTCTCTCTGAATTGAAAGCTGCTTGAGAGCAAGCAGGGACTAAATGTTTTCATCTTGTTCTCTAGCAACTAACTGATTTCATAGAAGATGCTTAGTGTTATCTGAATGAAAGTTGAATGAATTACTTCAGCTGAACTAATGGTATTCTGTCTTTGTGTTCTTCTAGAACCACTTCTATATATGGATCCATCTGTAATACCAGCTTGAATGGTTATTTTTCTCTTGTTATATCTAAGTCAGTTTAGAGAATTGAGAGGTTATTATATCATTACAAGAATAAAAAATACACATTTTTGTTCCATTTCCCCCCACTCTCAGTCCTTTTACTATTTCCTGCTATGCAAACTAACAGCTCATTTTGAAACATTGTTATTAATGTTTTTATCAAAGCAATAACTTCTGATTCATCCAGAATAGATTATAATTTTTTCTTCTGTTCCATAGGACTGCATTTTAATGGAGCATCTAACTGGCATTTATGTTATGATTTCTTTGATATGTCAAATAGAAGTATAAAACAACAAACCGTTTGAGCTTGCTGATTGTGCTTATAAATATATTTTATTTTAATTGAGTTTTATTCCTGAGTTTAATATAGGAGGTAATAAGTTGAAGAGTTTTAATGTCATTCATTATTGTTTTTACAGATGCTGAAAATGAAATTATGAGATTGAGTAATTTAAACCAGGTAAACTAATTTTAAGAGAAAAGCTTTTGGCTTTGATTTATCAAGAAAAAGTATTTTGATTATTATAGTTGCTTATTTTGTGTTTTTTACAAATTCACTTGAACTTATCCTGGGAACTTGCATCTTAGTAATTTTATGTTTGCTGATTAATAACAAACTTCTTGAATCATAACTTGACATAATTTTAAAAGTTACATAATTTAAAAAATGCAAGTATATCATTTTCAGGATGACATTCTGTTTATAGATAGTGGAAGCGGATTTTCCACCACAGTGAGGAATGCGTTTTAATTTCCCTTAAGGAATTCAGAGAGTTGCTTCTATTGCTAATGATTACAGACTACTTTGTAAATTTGTTTATTTTTTGAAATATAATAAAATTCTAAGAATATTTATAAAATGAGTGACTGGCTTTGGGCAGTCCAGTGTTGCTTGCCTATAGTTTTTATATATCACTGGAGAAATGCTGAGTACAAATGTACAGTAGTACAACTTGTGTACTTTTTTGTAAACTTGAAATTTATCTAAAAACACACTGTTTTAACATTTTGTAGGATAACAGTCTCACTGAAGACAATCTGAAGCTTAAAATGCATGTTGAAACTTTAGAAAAACAGAAGTCCTTATTGAGTCAAGAAAAGGTGGGTACAGTAAAAGTGGGGGACAGAATTAAAATGTGTGACTACAGGTCACAGCCAAGGGCCACTTTGTATCAAAATGGAATGTTTAGGTCTTGAGAGTCCTGAGGGTAAAACTGATGTCACTGATGCTTGTCAGACCAGGATGAAGTATTTAGGACAAAGTTCGAGAATGAGAGGCTGGCCAGAGTTCACATTTACAGATAAGGGAGCCGGTAGGCATACATATATGAGCAGAGATATGTATAGGTAAAGACTCTGCTTTGGTTTCCGATGAAGTCCTGAGAGCAGCAACACACACAGGTGGTTCTAGAGTCTGGAGTGGTGATAGTGACATCCTACAGAATCTATTAACTGTTTCTCTGTCCTGGAACCTATCTAGTGTAGTAGAATTTCTTAATGGTGTGGTATGAAGAGGGATACATTCTCAGTGGCAGAGATAGAGGCTTTGTGTATGTTGGTAGCAGGTTTGGAATAAGGTTCTATAATGCAGTGTTGGGAATGAGGAGCGGTATTTTTATTATGTACTCGGTGATAATTCCTTGGCTAAGACAGGTGCTTAAATACAGTATGGCTGTGAGCTGATATTATTAAGTTATAGGCCAGTGTCTTAACTCAGTTGAAAAAATTGATTTTTAAAAAATAATACATATATTCACTGATGTATAAATTCAGTAATTCATATGGAAAACCTTTAGATGGTACAAATGGAGTATCCTTTGCACCTATTTTGGTTGGCCTCTTTTTTTAAAGATTTTATTTACTTATTTGAAAGAGGAGAGAGAGAGAGAGAACACATGCAGGGTTGGGGTAGAGGGAGAGGAAAAAGCAGACTCCCTGCTGAGCAGAAACCGCCCCCACCTCCCCGCCGATATGGGGCTCCATCCCAAGACCCTGAGATCATGACCTGAGCTGAAGGCAGATAATTTACTGACTGAGTCACTCAGCTGCCCCTGAAGGCAGTTTTTCTTACCAGTTTCTTGTATGTCCATCCTTCTAGACT
Organism: Mustela erminea; assembly: GCF_009829155.1. NCBI lineage: Eukaryota > Metazoa > Chordata > Mammalia > Carnivora > Mustelidae > Mustela > Mustela erminea. The sequence goes on from NC_045618.1 coordinate 117,349,968, forward strand.
ACACTTATGATGTATGATTATATAAATAGCTTTAAAAAAATACAGCTTTTAGCCTCCTATACATACTATTCATATATACCTTAACATATTTTCAGCATCGTCCACATTAGCATATACACAGTGTTTCTGAGAGGGATGCTGTCAGCGTGGAAAATTCTTAGTTTTGTGCACTGTCGTATGCATGGTGGGATCCTTGCCTCCACCCTTTCTGTTTACTAAAAACCAGTGTCTCCTCCTCTTTCTTAATTCTTATATTATCTCTATTTTCTCTGCTGTTTTCTGCTCTCTCTGCATTCTGCTTTTTCAGTTCCTCCTTTCTCTAACTGGCTAGGTATATTTCATAGTTTGCAGATCTCTGCACATATTTGACAGTATCTGTAACCTTGCCATGATATTTTTGGATTTGTAGCCATTCCTGATAGCTCTTGGTCCTTTCTTTCAATGTTATGTAAGCCTTCTTAACTTTTCCTGTAAGTTTCTCTGATATGGGTCTACTCACTGCTTAAGAACCTACCTGCAGGGCCGTGCATGTTTTTTGTTTGTTTGTTTTGCTTTTTTAAAAATATTTTATTTATTCATTTGACAGAGAGATCACAAGTAGGCAGAGAGGGGGGAAGCAGACTCCCTGCTGAGCAGAGAGCCTGATTCGGAGTTCCATCCCAGGATCCTGAGATCATGACCTGAGCCAAAGGCAGAGGCTTAACCCACTCAGCCACCCAGGTGCCCCAAGGCCATTCATATTCTTAACATCTACCTGAGAAAAGCTTGCAGTTCCCCTGATTGAACATATAACTTTATTATTATTTTTTAAATTTAAACTCAATTAGCCAACATATAGTATAGTATATAGTATGCCATTAGTTTCAGATGTAGAGTTCAGTAATTCATCAGTGCCTATTACCCAGTTACCCCATTCCCCCACCCGTTGCACATGTAACTTTAGAAAGGCATTACAAAATGCTGTTTTCATTAACCGTAGTTCAGAATAAACTTCTGAATTGGAACTAAAGTGGGAATTTTGAGGGAGATGTTCCAGTCTTCCCCGGTCTCTTTGTAAGGTATGTTTTGTTGCTTTATTTGTAGATGTTTAGGATTCTTATTTGCTTTAAAGTAGAGTCCATAGAAATTTGATATTTTCTATTGGTGAAAGAAGGCTTTAAACTTCTGTTGTACCACAAGCATCACATGAGAGGTTGAAACAGTGTTGAAGCATAGAGAATTGTCCCACTTCTGGAGTTTAGAGGAAAAGCATTAAATACCTCTAGAACAGAATATAAAATATAGTTTAAAAATCATACATATATAGATAGATAAATCTTTAGGACTGTTAAGAGTTGAGAAAGGGGAACCTGGTCTCAGGTTGGATGGCAAAGGAAGGAAGGAGTCTACTTTCTTGGGTCAAAGGAGAGTTTCTTTGTGCTGACAGGAGCCAGTAATAAGGGAAATTCCTTTAATGAGAGAAAAGAAACATTTTATTTTCTAACTGGAGAATGAATGAATGTTGATTTTTATAGATATTTATTTAGTTTATGGTTGTTGGTGACTGGATATTAGGGGGATGGAAGTGTAGAGAACCAGGACACTTGGGACATTTTGAAGAGACTGTGGGGTGAGAGAAGCAGACAGAAGGGAAGCTGAGTGGGAGTGAGATTAGGAAGGCTCCCACATGGGAAAGTTTTTGTATAAAGAAGCTGGAGCTGGATGAACTTTTAACAGTCATTCCATCTTGTCTGGTGTTATAGAAATGTTTTTCTTCTTCTTTTTTTTTTTAAGATTTTATTTATTTGACAGAAATTACAAGTAGGCAGAGAGGCAGGCAGAGAGAGAGGGGGAAGCAGGCTCCCCGCTGAGCAGAGAACCCAATGTGGGGCTCGATCCCGGGACCCTGGGATCATGACCCAAGCTGAAAGCAGAGGCTTTAACCCACTGAGCCACCCAGGCACCCCCAGAAATGTTTTTCTTGAAGCTACTCATAAAATTGCACATGAGTGAAGGCTGTGATTTGTTGAATTTTATGTATCATTGCTGAAGTCTTATTCAGTATTTCTGACACAGGCATCTGAGAATAGATTCCCGTGTGTCTGTGTGTGTGTGTGTGTGTGTGTGTGTGTGTGTGTGTGTGTATGCCTGTGTGTGTGTCTGTATATATATAAACTTTTTGGTGTCTTCTTCCAATTGACAATATATGTTGTTTTTCCCCATTTTTATTATTTAAGGAAGAGCTTCAGGTATCACTTCTAAAATTGAACAATGAATATGAAGTAATTAAAAGTACAGTTGTAAGAGACACGGATTTGAATTCAACACTACATGACTTAAGACTTACTTTGGAAGCAAAGGAACAGGAGCTCAATCAGAGTCTCACTGAGAAGGAAATACTGGTAGCTGAGTTAGAGGAATTGGACAGACAGAACCAGGAAGCTACAAAGGTAACATGATGTGAGAACCGGAGTGGCACACATTCTTTTTAGTACACTGAAGATTGGAATAATAAGTGAAAATGATGGGTGTGATTTTAAACCTGTGATTTCATCAATATTTTGCTTCATTGATAATCTAATCACAGAGGCTGGCAAACTTCTTCTGTAAAGGGTTAGATAGTAAATATTTTTTGGCCCTGCAGGCCAAATAGTGGTCTCAGTTGTACTCAGCTCCGCTCTTGCGCTACGTAAACAATGAACGGTGGCTGTATCCAGTAAGACTTGATCTACAAAAGCAGGTGGCTGGCCTGATTTGGTTCATTGGCTGTATGACTCCTGCTTCAGTGATGAAGAGTTGAAATTGAACAATATATATCATTTACTTTCTCTGGTTTTAAATTGTAGTCTCTAGGATAATGAAATAGATTTGCTGTAAGATGTTAGTAATTTTGTTAAGATTTTTTTTAAAAAAAGATTTATTTATTTGAGAGAGAGAGAATGTGCATGCATGTAAACAAGGCAAGGAGCAGGGGGAGGGAGAGTCTCAAGCCAGCTCCGCACTAAGCTTGGAGCCTGACATAGGGCTCAATCCCACGACCCTGAGATCATGACCTGAGCTAAAACCAAGAGTCAGATGCTTAATCAACTGTGCCACCCAGGCGCTCCTAAATGTTGGGATTTTTAAAGTTTAGAAGGATTAGAAATATCTGAGGAGTATTCTTTATTATTTATGACATTTTACCAAATTTTTGTTAGGTACTAAAATGAGAGATTGTCTTAAAAGTGACCATTCAAATTATTTTTCTTTCAGCATATGATTCTGATAAAAGATCAGCTATCAAAACAACAAAGTGAGGGAGACAGTATCATTAGTAAACTGAGACAAGATCTAACTGATGAAAACAGGAGAGTCCATCAACTTGAAGATGATAATATGAACATGACTAAAGAGCTGGATGTGCAGAAAGAAAAGTTAGTTCAAAGTGAACTTGTCCTAAATGATTTGCATTTAGCCAAGCAGAAGCTTGAGGAGAAAGTGGAAGATTTAGTAGATCAACTAACTAAATCACAGAACAGTAACTTAAACATGCAGAAGGAGAACTTTGGACTTAAGGAACATATTAAACAAAATGAGGAAGAGCTTTCTAGAGTCCGGGATGAGTTAACTCGGTCTCTGAATCGAGACTCCGGCAGTGATTTTAAGGATGACTTACTTAAAGAAAAGGAGGCTGAAGTCAGAAACATAAGGCAGAAACTTTCAGAACTAGAACAGCTCAATGGCCATTTAAACAAAGTTGCCTTTGATCTGAAAATGGAAAATGAAAAGTTGGTTTTAGCATGTGAGGATGTAAGACACGAGTTAGAAGAATCCATTGCTGGTAGCAATCAGATTTCTCTGGAAAGAAACACTTTTGTGGAGGATCTAAAAATGGAGAAAGGACAGTTAGAAGCAGAATTGAGTCGGGCCAAGCAGAGGCTGGTAGAAGAAGCTAATAAATATGAGCAGATGATCGAACAACTATCTAAGGCACGTGATTTGAGTACTTCTGCTTTACAGCTGGAACAGCAGCGTTTAATAAAACTTAGTCAAGAGAAAGACTTTGAAATAGCGGAACTCAAAAAGAACCTTGAACAAATGGATACGCACCATAAAGAAACCAAGGAAATTTTATCCTCTAGTTTAGAAGAGCAGAAGCACTTATCCCAACTTATAAGTGAGAAGGACGTTTTTATTGAAAAACTTAAAGAAAGAAGTTCAGTGCTTCAGGAGGAATTAGATAAATGTACTGAGGCCTTAAGAAAAAATGAAATTTTAAAGCAAACCATGGAGGAAAAAGACCGAAGTCTTGGGTCCATGAAAGAAGAAAACAATCATCTCAAAGAAGAACTGGAACGGCTCCGTGAACAGCACAGTCGGGCTGCGCCTGTGGTGGAGCCTAAGCCCCTGGATAGCGTTACAGAGCTAGAGTCTGAGGTGTTGCAGCTGAATATTATAAAGGGGAATCTTGAGGAGGAAATAAAACGTCATCAAAAGATTATTGAAGATCAAAACCAGAGTAAAATGCAGCTGCTTCAATCTTTGGAGGAGCAGAAGAAGGAAATGGCTGAGTTTAAGAGCCAGCATGAGCAAATGAATGTCACACACACCCAACTCTTCTTAGAGAAAGATGAAGAAATTAAGAATTTGCAAAAAACAGTTGAACAGATCAAAACCCAGTTGCATGAAGAAAGACAGGGTGTTCCAACGGAGAATTCTGAGATCTTTCAAGAAACGAAAGTACAGAGCCTTAATATAGAAAACGGCAGTGAAAAACATGATTTATCTAAAGCCGAAACTGAGAGATTAGTAAAAGGAATAAAAGAACGAGAATTGGAGATTAAGCTCCTGAACGAAAAGAATATATCTTTAACGAAACAGATTGATCAGTTGTCCAAAGATGAAGTTGGTAAACTCACTCAGATCATCCAGCAGAAAGACTTGGAGATACAAGCTCTTCATGCTAGAATTTCTTCCGCTTCCTACACCCAGGATGTTGTCTACCTTCAGCAGCAGCTGCAGGCCTACGCCAAGGAGAGAGAACAGGTATTAGCTGTTTTGAGTGAGAAGACTAGGGAAAATAGCCACCTGAAAGCAGAGTACCACAAAATGATGGATATTGTTGCCGCCAAAGAGGCAGCTCTCGTGAAGCTGCAGGAGGACAATCAAAAATTGTCTACTAGATCCGAGGGTGGTGGCCAAGATATGTTTAGAGAAACTGTACAGAATTTGTCGCGTATCATTCGAGAAAAAGACATTGAGATAGATGCATTAAGTCAGAAATGCCAGACCTTATTGACAGTTTTACAGACATCCAGCACTGGGAGTGAGGTCGGAGGTGTTAACAGCAATCAGTTTGAGGAGCTTCTCCAGGAACGTGACAAACTCAAGCAGCAAGTGAAGAAGATGGAAGAGTGGAAGCAGCAGGTGATGACCACGGTCCAGAATATGCAGCATGAGTCCGCCCAGCTTCAGGAGGAGCTCCATCAGCTACAGGCACAAGTTCTGGTTGACAGCGATAATAATTCTAAATTACAAGTGGACTATACTGGCCTGATCCAAAGTTATGAGCAGAATGAAACCAAACTCAAAAATTTTGGGCAGGAGCTAGCACAAGTTCAGCACAGCATCGGGCAGCTGTGCAGCACCAAGGAGCTGCTTCTGGGAAAACTTGATAGTATTTCGCCCCAACTCTCCTCCGGATCTTCGTCGCCTTCCCAGCCAACAGAATCTCTTGGCACGGTGAAGCCTGATAGATTGAGGGAGTCTTCGAAACAGGAGCTAGAAGAGTTAAGAAAGTCACTGCAGGAGAAAGATGCAACAATTAAAACGCTCCAGGAAAACAATCATAGATTGTCTGATTCCATTGCTGCTACCTCAGAGCTGGAAAGAAAAGAACACGAACAGACAGACTCAGAAATGAAGCAGCTCAAGGAGAAACAAGAGGTCTTACAGAAGTCACTGAAGGAGAAAGACCTCTTAATCAAAGCCAAAAGTGATCAGTTACTTTCTTTAAATGAAAATTTCACCAACAAAGTGAATGAAAACGAACTTTTGAGGCAGGCAGTAACCAACCTGAAGGAGCGGATATTAATTTTAGAAATGGACATCTGTAAACTAAAAGAAGAAAATGAAAGAATAGTAGAAACAAGCAGGGTAAAGGAAACGGAATATCAAGCATTACAGGAGACTAATACGAAGTTTTCCATGATGCTTCGAGAAAAAGAGTTTGAGTGCCATTCAATGAAGGAAAAGGCTCTTGCGTTTGAGCAGCTGCTGAAAGAAAAAGAGCAGGTATGTTGGGGATGGAATTTTTATACAGGAAAGTTGGGGTGGGGAAGATTTTCCAGTGGGTTGGTTACTTTATAGGTAATTGTGTTTGAAGGGGAATGTGAAGTTGTTCATTCAGAAATACCTCTTTCAGGCTTTTGTGACTTCATTCTGAGTAAATTTTCCTTAGAGGAACCTGGAGGTTTCTCCCCTAAATTACTAGATCTTTCTAAACACTTTTAGCAGCAGGTTAATTTAAATAGAAAAAAAAAGACTTTAGTAGCAATTAATATTTTTCTTTAGAAAACAGAAGTGTTGAAATGACTTCCCTGTCTTTTCTTTGCCAGTGACTTGCACTTTCTTTTTTTTTTTTTTTTTTTTAAAGATTTTTTTTTAAATTTATTTATCAGAGAGAGAGGGGGGCAGAGAGCAAGCACAGGCAGACAGAATGGCAGGCAGAGGCAGAGGGAGAAGCAGGCTCCCTGCCGAGCAAGGAGCCCGATGTGGGACTCGATCCCAGGACGCTGGGATCATGACCTGAGCCGAAGAAGGCAGCTGCTTAACCAACTGAGCCACCCAGGCGTCCCGACTTGCACTTTCTGAGGAACAGTTGTGCATGCCTGATGAAGGAATGTGCACACACACAGCTCTCTCTCATACTCTTTTGATTGATTTTGGGATCTGTGAATAGTTTGTTGTATAGAGTAAATTTGAAGAGATTGTGTCTTTTGAATTCTTTTGAAAACTTTTCTGATAACTTTTTCTTCCAGAATAGTTTGATTGCTTTGAAAAAGTTGTAAAGATTATAGAGTTCCCTTATGCCTCACACCCAGTTTCCCTTGTTTGTTCACATCTCAGATTACTATGATGCATTTGTAACAGCTAATTCACCAATATTGATGTATTAACTGAAGTTCCTACTTTATTTGCCTTTTTTTTTTTTAACTAAAAAAATGACCACATGTCTTCTTTCTGTTCAGGGTGCCATTCAGGATAACACATTGTATTTAGTTGTCATGTCTCCTTAGCCTTCTCTAGACTGACAGTTTCTCAGACTCTGTTTTTGATGACCTTGATATGGTTAACTGTATCTCAAAATTAATTATTTAATGAAGAAAATGTGTCTTTTTAAAATGTATTTTTCTTAATCTCAACTTATTTCTTTCCAAAAGGGCAAGACTGGGGAGTTAAATCAGCTTTTAAATGCAGTTAAGTCAATGCAGGAGAAGACAGTTAAGTTTCAACAGGAGAGAGACCAGGTCATGTTGGCCCTGAAACAGAAACAAATGGAAAACAGTACTTTACAGAATGAGGTATGCTTTTACTCTAAAGAAATTGATTGAAGCAATAAGCTTAGTAATCATTAAGAAAACTAGAACGATTTATCAAAATTAATTTCTCTATTAGGTGATTTTTTTTCTCTCTTCCTCTGATGTGTTATTGAAGGATTTTGATCTCCAGGGGTATATATTATTTGTTTTCAAAGGTAAAAACTATGGCATATCTTGGGTATTAAAAAAAAATTTCCCACTGATGCAGTCACTGTAGAAACAGGTATGCAGATTCCCCCCCAAAAATTAACCATAGAAATAACTTACACTCCAATAGTCCATTACTGAGTATTTACTCCCCCAAAATGAAAACACTAAATCAGAAAGGTAACCTGCACCCTTATGCTGGTTGCACATTATTTACAATAGTTAAGATAGGGAAGCAACCCAAGTGTCCATTGATAGATGAACAGATAAAGAAGGGGGTATAAATGGAATATTTCTCAGCCATAAAAAGAAATGAGATCTTGCTGTTTGCAACAACATGGATGGACCTAGAGGGTACATTATGCTAAGTGAAGTAAGTCATACAGAGAAAGGAAAGTACTGTATGATATCACTTATGTGGAATCTAAAAAAACAGTGAAACAGAGACAGAATCATAAACAAACTGGGAACAAACTGGTCGTTGAGGGACGGGTTGGGTTTAGGGAGGATGGGCAAAATAGGTCAAGGGGATTTAGAAGTGAAAATTTCTAGTTATAAATTAAGTCAAATGGCTGAAAAATACGTCAGAAGTAATAGAATCAGTAATATTGTAATAATGTCTGATGACAGATGACAACTGCATGTACTGTGGGAGCAGAGTGTAACATGTAGAGTTGTTGAATCACTGTTTTGTATACTTGAAACTAGTATAACCTTGTCTTCAGCTTAAGAAAAAATCTCACCTGTGATATATGAAAAAATGAGATTTTTCACTGAAAAAGTGATGTATCAAAAAGGGATATACTTGGTAGAATTCCATTTTTCATTAAAAGCTGCAGGGAATGAGCTCTTAGAAAATAAAACTTCCAGATGAAAGGTCAAGTTGACTTTCGGTGACTTTTTTTCTAATATAAATACATCTTGCAATATGAGAAATTAGTATGTAATTAATATACTTCAATAATGGGCAAAAGATTTGATAACAAAGTGTCTTGTAGAGGGGAAAGGGGAACATTTTATAGAAAAAAAATAAAGAGGTGTTCTCTGCCTAGGTTCAACATTTACGTGACAAAGAAATACGGTTAAACCAGGAGCTAGAGAGATTGCGTAACCATCTTTTAGAATCAGAGGATTCTTACACCCGAGAAGCTTTGGCTGCAGAAGATAGAGAGGCCAAACTGAGAAAGAAAGTTACAGTGTTGGAGGAAAAGCTAGTTTCATCTTCTAATGCAATGGAAAATGCAAGGTAACTTTTCCCTGTTTTTAGCACTCACATTAGTTGAACCCTCCTTGAGTGTCAGAATCAGAAAACGTTTTTCCTGGCTTACCTCATTTTACTCTTAAGAAATTCATTCTCTCCAAATGATAGATGAAGATACTGAAGGTAGAGAGGGTTAGTAAGCTACCCAAGGTCAGACCCAGAGTATGTTTGTGGGTTTCACATTTGGGTCTGTAACTCTTGATGCCAGATCTGGCATTCATATAGCTCTAACTGAATCTTTCTTCTTCTTCTTTTTTTTAAAAATAATTTTATTTACATATTTTTTTTTATCATAAGTGTACTAGCTCTCTCTGAATCTTAACTACTACCCTAGATAATTGCCTCTCATTGTTTTAAGAGTTTAGACTTAAATTCTGACTGATTTTTTTTTCCTGACAGATTTTTTTTTTTTTTTAAGATTTTATTTATTCATTTGACACAGAGAGATCACAAGTAGGCAGAGAGGCAGGCAGAGAGAGAGAGAGAGGAGGAAGCAGGCTCCCCGCGGAGCAGAGAACCCGATGCGGGACTCGATCCCAGGACCCTGAGATCATGACCTGAGCCGAAGGCAGCGGCTTAACCCACTGAGCCACCCAGGCACCCTTCCTGACAGATTTTAATTAGCTTTGTCACGCTCCCAAAGAACTAATTTGACTTATGTGATTTTACTCTTGATTAAATGATCTAAGGTTGAATAAGGTTTGGATATTAGAAGGGAGCGAGTAAAGGAAGTAGCACAGTGAAGTCAGCATGAATTAACTCCTAGTTTGTTAAAACTTTTAAATTATTAGATCCCTGCTTACATATTTTTATTTTATTTTATTTTTACTAGAGTAGTAGTTTATTATAAAAGGCTTTAACTAGGAGCAGCAGATGGAGGAGATATGTAAGGCAAGGCATGGGGTAGGGGTGCACAACTTCCAGCTCCCTCCCAGCAAGCAGCTGCCCCCATAGCTTTCAGTGCTCATGAGACCAGAAGCTTTCCAGACCCTCTCGTTGTGAGGTTTTATGGAGAGTTCATTGTAGAGATATGATTGACTCCCTACTTATATAATTTAAAATTTTATTTCTCTCAATAAGATGTGTATTCTTGGGATGCCAGTGTCCTGGAATTGAACCCTACATCAGGCTCCTGCTCAGCGGGGAACCTGCTTCTCCCTCTCCCTCTGCTGCTCTCTCTGTTTGTGCTCTCTCTCTCACACATAAATAAAATCTTTTAAAAATAAGGTATTTTCTTCTCTTTATACCCTTTTTATTATAAAAACCTGTTTGCACTTCAGGAAAATTACAGTCTTTTCTTCGAATTTTTGGGTTTTTATTTTCTCTAATTAAAATAGTTTCTGGGCTCTCTGCACCCTCATTAGACTTATTTTGCACTATCACCTACATCCAGCCAGACCGTCGTCTTCATTCCTTTCACAGAGCTACTCTTTTCCTATTTCTTCTCCTTTTTCTATGCTTTTCTTTAAGATTTACTTATTAGCAGTGAATGCCTGTGGGGGCACACACGTGAGCAGGGAGGTGGGTGGGAGAGAAAAATCTACAGGAGACTCCCTGCAGAGCCTGATGTGGGACTTGATCTCATGACCCTGAGTTCATGACTTGAGCCAAAATCTAGAGGTGGATGCTTAACCACTGACTGAACCACTGAGTCACCCCGTCTTCTACCTTTTCCTTTCATATTCTTCTGCCTTGAGTGGGCCTGATTCCTAACAGTTTTTCTATTAGTCCCACCTTCCTCAAATAGCATTTCCTTTGTAAAGAATGCTTTAGTTAGAATCCCGCTCCTCAAATTCAAAACCAAACCCTGGTGTGATGTTTTTCTTTTGAACCTGCTTAATCCTTTGTTTGAGTCTTTGGTAGCACACTTACATTTTACTTTAGGGTACGTAAGTAATTGTTGACCCATCTTATATCTTACAGCTTCTCCCATCCAGTGAAATATAAGGCCACTGGGAGTGGGCATGATGCCATTTATTTATTTATTTATTTAACATTTTAGTCATTTATTTGACAGAGAGCACAAGCAGGGAAATGACAGGCAGAGGAAAAGAGAGAAGCAGACTCCTGTGGATCAGGGAGCCTGACACACAGCTTGATCCCAGGACCTTGGGATCATGACCTGAGCCAAAGGCAGACACTTAACCGACTGAGCCATTCAGGTGTTCTGATGCCATTTATTTTGTACCCTTCCCACAGCGTATCTTCTTACACAGTGTTAATAGATGTGCAGTAATATTTTTGAATGAGTGACTCAGATCTACAAGTCAGATTATCGTGTTTTGAGCCCTTAATTAGCTGTAGTAATCCCTGGTGTTTATTAACTTTTTGAGTGACATCATAGCTCATTTCATCCTTGCAATGACCTGTTCCATGGCATGCCAACCAGCAAAGTTGTATAAAATCCAGGAACACTTGAGGGCAGAGTTGTCTCCTGATTATCAATTTACTGCTTTTCCCACAAGAGGGTGCTGTTGGGTAACGTTTCCTCAGAGTGCAGGGTGCTTAAAGAGCTTGAATGGACTGCTCCTGAATAAGAATTTATTAACTGGATATTAAAAACCCAGGAAAGACTATTGCAATATTTTGTTTGTAATCATTATACATTAAGGAGGTACATCAATGATATAATCCTGGGTCAGTAAATCTCTAGCCTATCCCTGATTTATTATTTGGGGCAGGTATAGGGGTTTTCATATTGAATGTAAAGAGAAAGAAAGATGATAGTGAAAAATAATTAGTAATTAGAGCATGTTGTCAATGGATAGCCTTTGAAGACTTGGGAGTTCACCATAGTTGCAAGTGTCAAAAGCCAAGAAAGTTTCAAAATCCATTGCTTATTGGGTTGGAAGCTGGACAAAATGACTTCCAAGGTCCTTGCAACTTACAGTTTTTTGAAAAATTACATCTTAGAGTTTTAGCCTGAGAACAGAATGTTGCAGGCTTTTGTAAATTTTTATTATACTGATATTTCTTGTTTAGTTCAGCTTTTAATCTTTAAAATGACAGCCATTTGTTCAAAGTCATTTTCATGGGAAGAATGAATTAACAAAAGAGGGAGAATGAAGATCGAACTCTTTAAGTTTCTTTGAAATCTAATGTGAATGCAATGAAATGTAAGGAAGGTCAAATTCATAGAGTCAGAAGGTAGAACAGTGCTTGCTGGGAGAAAGGGTACTGCTTAGTGGATATGGAGCTTCCCCTTGGGAGGATGAAGTTCTGGAGATGGATGGTGGTGATGCCTGTACAGCATTGTGAATGTTACGTATATATTTACACAATTTTAAAAATGTAGGGAGGAGATTTCATCTTGTTAAAGTAATAGAAACAGTTGGACTTTTATTCTTTGGTGGGTGGGGGCAGAGAGAGAGAGAATCTTAAGCAAGCTCCGTGACACAGGGCATGATCTCACAACCCTGAGATATTACCTGAGCCGAAAGCAGAAGTCAGACAGCTTAACTGACTGAGCCATCCAGGCACCCCTGACTTTTATTCTTTTTGTTGGAAGCCATCAGGCCAGTTTGCAGGTGGAGTCACTGCAGGAGCAATTGAATGTGGTCTCCAAGCAAAGGGACGAAACCACACTGCAGCTTTCTGTCTCTCGGGAACAAGTAAAGCAGTACGCTCTGTCACTCTCCAACCTCCAGATGGTACTGGAGCATTTCCAGCAGGGTGAGTTGTGCAGTCGGCCTTCCAGGGAAGAAAAATTATTGTGTTATTGGGAAATCGGGCTTATTTCAGTGCTATTTTGAAATAGGCACAGGGAAATCTTTGAAAGGTTACCCCACTTGGTAGGAGGAAAAGTTAAGTTGCCCTCAAAAAGTTAACATAGACTCCTTTTACAGTTAAGATTAGAGAATGCGACATAAGAATTATTAAAGATATGTTTTAGTATCATATCATGACCAATGAAGGTGAGAATTGGGGAAGGATAAGGATAACATAGGAACCATAGGAAGGATGGTCACGTGCTAAAGAGGGGACCATGTAGAAGCAATACTTGAGTTTTGAGATATAGGTCAAAGGTTGAATCTACGTCATAGAGTTAATCATCAGTAATTACTGCCTTTGAAAATACTGACTGACTTGTTCTTAGCTGTTCATATCCCTTGAGGTAACTACATTTCTAGTCCCGGTGGAAAATATTTCTCTGAAGACATAGTACCAATCACCATAGAGGAGTATTCCTCTGATAACCAAGTACGCTTTTTCACATCTACCTCCCACCCTCCCATTTACCTCCTTTAGATCATTCATTTCCCCCTCTGTTTATAATGATTGGCAGTGAATTTACTACTGGTAGGGGCAGGTGATGGGGGATATGAGGGTCATGAAGTAACAGGGGTTACAGTTTTGTGCTGAAGCAAAACTTTGAATTTGTATGTATGTTGATCTTCAGGCTTACTCATGGTTGAAATCTTGAATTTTAAGATAAGAATTCTCAAGGTCCATTGTACCTAATACTTTATAGAATGGACAGGTGTACAAAGTAATATGGCCTTAGGGAAGGCTTTACCGAAGTGGAGTTACTTGAGTGGAGTTCTGAAGGGAGGGGAGAGTTTGCATGATGATGAACAAAGTGGAGAAGGGTTTAGGCAGAGGAAACCAATCTCTTTAATTCCAGCTCACATGATCTAAGGCAGAGGAAACTAATCTCTTTAATTCCTCCTCACATGATCACATGATTTTCTTGCTGAGAGATTTGAATTGTTAAAATTTCAAGAGGTATAAAATTCTAATTTTATCACAAAATTGCAGAATACTAATGTAACTTTATTTTCTCTTTAGAGGAAAAAGCTATGTATTCTGCTGAACTAGAAAAGCACAAACAGCTTGTAGCTGAATGGAAGAAAAAGGCAGAAAATCTGGAAGGAAAACTAATGTCATTACAGGTTGGTCAAAATAATTTTCTCTTGTAAATATTATTCATGAACAATTAACTTGTTGAATCTGTATCTTGAAGAAATAATTTCCTAAACAGTTTTAGTAAATACTGTTTGGTACTTGTTATCCTATGCTGGGATCCAGTGGTGAACAAGATTTCAGGACTTTCCCCGTGTGGCTTATAGTTTAGACACAACAAATATTAGATGATGGGAAATTTTAATTATTTAGCACAGATGGGTATTTTTCTCTTTTCAGCAAGATATATCAGGCACTCTATTTCACATGGATTAGAATAATATATATAATAATCCTTTATATCTTTTTCTTTTGTGGTATAATCCTTTAAATACCATAGTCCTTTAAAGTATCTTTCTTTGGCTGTTCCCTGGGTGGCTCAGTCGGTTAAGCGGCTGCCTTCAGCTCAGGTCACGATCCCAGAGACCTGGGATTGAGCCCTACATCTTCCTCTGCCTGCTCGGCCTGCTGCTGCTCCTGCTTGTGCTCTCTCCCTCTGACAAATAAATAAATAAAATCTTCAAAAAAAAAAACAAAACCAAAACTTTGTTTTAGTTCATATGTAGAATTTTATAAAATATAAATATATATTTTAAAAATATACAAATATATAATATATAAATATATATTTACATAATATATAATAATATAAAATGTAAAATATAGAAAATATAAATATATCAAATATAAATAAAATGAATCCCCATGAAGAGATATGACATGAAAGTAACTTGCTTTTAGAATTAGGATGAACTTTTCTAAGTTATAAGTAGACTTTGTTGATACCTGATGGAAAGTAATAAAATTTGTTTATCTGTCATTAATTTGAATATGCTGTTCATCCGTGTTTAATATTCCTAATAAAAGAAGACATATTTCCTTTAAAGTTTTGAATTTTTTTTTTTTTTTAAGATTTTATTTATTTATCAGAGAGAGAGGGAGAGCGAGCAAGCACAGGCAGACAGAATGGCAGGCAGAGTCTGAGGGAGAAGCAGGCTCCCTGCCAAGCAAGGAGCCCGATGTGGGACTCGATCCCAGGACACTGGGATCATGACCCGAGCCGAAGGCAGCTTCCCAACCAACTGAGCCACCCAGGCGTCCCTAAAGTTTTGAAATTTTTATTAAATATTGAGTAGCTGCAAAATAGTATTTAGATAATACATATAAAATAATAGCAGTCCTGCAGCTACTTTCGTACTTGCCCACCCAGTATAAGAAGAATGTCATCCTTAGAAGTCCTGACGTGCCCTCCATATCTCATCCCCTTCTTGTTTTTTAAGATTTTATTTATTTATCAGAGAGAGAGAGAGCGCCACACGCGCCCATGAGTGGGGGGGAGGGGCAGAGGGAGAAGCAAACTTCCCACTGAGCACGGAGCCAGCCCAACGTGAGGCCCAATCCCAGGGCCCTGGGATCATGACCTGAGCTGAAGGCAGACGCTTAACCAGCTGAGCCACACAGGCGCCCTCTCATCCCCTTCTTATCATTTCATAGAGATCCAGTCTAGAATGTTATATTTATCACCCCTTGTTTTTCTTTATGGTTTTATCACATGTATTTGAATCTCCAAAAGATACATTGTATGGTTTTACATAATTTTGAGCTCTTTGTAAATGGAATTTTGAAATTAATATAAATTTAATAATTCTCCTAAAACTTGCTTTTTTTTTTTCACCTAGTATTATATTCATGAGTTTTAACTGTGTCACTGTGTGTTGTTATGTGTGCATGGCTTATTACTTCCGTCACTGTATTTATTGCATGAATGTATAATTTATTTACTTATTTTACTGATAGAAGACCTTGCCATTGTTTGCTATACAAACAATGTGGTTCTGAACTCCCTTGTTTACATCTCCTGGTGCACATGTTCGGAAGTTTCTTCCAGGCATGTATCTTAATCGGAATTGTAGAGTCCTGAGATATATATGGGCACTTTCAACTTTATTCAGTGATGGCAAGTTATTTCATAGCAGTAGTGCTAGTGTTCTCCTACCATTGGTGTGTAAGAGTTCTTGGTCTGCATCCTTGGCAATACTTGGCCTTAGTAGAATTTTTAAGTTTTTGCCACTGTAGTGGGAAGGGCTATCTTATGGTTTTAATTTGCATTTGTCTGACTGCTAACAAGATTAAACATCTTTTAATATGTTTATTGACCATTTATGCTTACTTTCTGGTCAGCTCTTTAATATGTTTTAAAAGATACTTTATCTAACACTTTTAGTTGTTTCCAGTAGGTCTAGAGTATGTCGTCTGCCATACTGTTAGAAGTCCAGATCTTCTTTTTAAGCTAGCTTTATTTTTAATTTAAGATATAGCATATACTTAGAAAACAAATAAAATCAAAAGAAACTAAGAGGGAATTAGTAAAAATAAAAGCTGGAATTGGTGAAATAAAACCCAAACAAATGGTAGAAAGAATAATGAAGTCTAAATGTTAATTTTAGAAAAAAATCTTAGTGTAGTTTTGAAATTTAATAATTTCTTAAATAGAAATACTGTGACCGGGGCATCTGGGTGACTCAATCATTGGGTGTCTGCCTTCGGCTCCGGTCATGATCCCAGGGTGCTGGGATCAAGCCCCGCATCGCTATTCCTGATCAGCAGGAAGCCTGCTTCTCCCTCTCCCACTCCCCCTCCTTGTGTTCACTCTCTCACTGTCTCCCTCTTTCTCTGTCAAATAAATAAATAAAGTCTTAAAAAAAAAAAAAGAAAGAAATACTGTGAGGTTTAAAAAAAATTATTTGAAGATTTATTTAAATTTCCTTTATACTAAATTTAGTTTTGTGGATTTTGAATATTAAAAGTTTTATTTAATGGGGCGCCTGGGTGGCTCAGTGGGTTAAGCCACTGCCTTCGGCTCAGGTCATGATCTCAGGGTCCTGGGATCGAGTCCCGCATCGGGCTCTCTGCTCAGCAGGGAGCCTGCTTCCCTCTCTCTCTCTCTGCCTGCCTCTCCGTCTACTTGTGATTTCTCTCTGTCAAATAAATAAATAAATAAATAAATCTAAAAAAAAAAAAAAGTTTTATTTAAAATGTTTTGTTTCAGTTCCTTTGTGTATCAGTTAGGGTTCAACCTGAGAAGCAAAACCTGTAGGGAGGGGGTATTGTGTACACACACACACACACACACACACACACACACACACTGATACATCCATGAGATTTATTATAAGGAATTGGCAGTGCGATCATGGGGGTTGGTAGTCAAAATCCGAAGATCCCATCACAGGCATGGGCCAGAATGGTTCTCCACAGATGGTCAGGAAAGAAAATCAGAAGCAGGATATACGACTCCGTGGGAGGGGCTGAAGTTGCAGTCCGGCAGGAATTTTTTCTTTTTCTGGGGAAGGCTCATCCTTGCTTTCCAGGACTTTTAACTAGCGCAGCCCCAACCCTGATTATTCATGCCTTCCTTAAATTCAGCTGATTAGGCGCTTTGATTACATTTGTAAAGTACCTTCACAGTAACATCTAGATAGTGGTTGATGAGTTAACTCGGGACTGTAGCCTAAGATGACACATCAAAAAAACTGTCACTTTGCTTCAGGATGGTAAAATTTGACCTAAAATTTACATGGGTGAATACACAAAAATAGCCAAGAAGATTGAAAGGACAACAGTGAGGAGCGTCTTCCTACTAAAGATCAAAAGAGAGCCATTAATCAACAGCATATTGACTAGACTAGTCAAACAGAAGGAGAATCCAGAAACAGAGTGTAAGATGTATTTGAGAATTTAAAACCAAATCCTAAACTAATTTCAGTTTAATGAAAAAAGGTTAGATTATCTAATAAATGGTGTTGCCACAGCTGGCTGTCTATATGGGAGAAAACAAGATTGGATCCTTTATACCATATGCAACAATAAATTCCAATTGTACTAAAGCTCAGATTCTCACCTGGGAGTGTTGCTGGAAAACGGGGCTATTTTTGCTCATTACAGTGACAGGAGATAGTGGGCAGGGCCAGGAATGCCAAAATCACACCCATTGAGAAACCCTGTTGGAAAGATTTAAATGTTAAAAACAAAACACCTTGCCAGAAAATCTGGAAGAGTGCATTTAGAGTCTGGGGGCAGGGAGGAGCCTACCCAAGACTGAAACTCAAGAAACTGTGAAAACAGAGGGAGGACATGTTTGTATGCAATTTAAATAATTTTACATGGTAGTAGGTATCCTGCAGTCAATAGACAAATGGCAGATCTGGCAAATAATACTTGTAGCACTGATGACAAAGGGTTCACGTCTACTCTACAAGGTACCCTCAGAAACAGGTAAGAGAAAGCTCATTAGACAAGGTAGGCAAATTTTCACAGAAATCAGCTCTAGCTGTCCTGTAAACATGGAAGAATGCTCAAATTCATTAGTAGTGAGGGAAATAAAAATTAATTAGTACTAATGAAATGTCATTTTATACCATCAGACTTGCAAAAATTAAAAAGACCATTTGTTGTATTTCTTGACCTTTTGTATCTGCTTTTTGTAGTGTTTATGCTCTTATTATTGTCCTTTTTTAAAAATCTTTTGTAACCATATCTTAAGTAGCATCCTCTTTTTTATTTAGTTCTGAGGAAGACAGTATTGTGCTGTAAAGTGTGGGCTCTGTCTTGGATACTCACCCTGTAAACTTGCCGGAGGTCACAGAGGCACCGCTTCATCAGCTGAATGGAGGAGGGTGGACTGACTTTGGCTTCCAGCTATGTAGTTTGTGAGGTGGTTTTTGTATGTACTTTTAATGGACTTTTATTCCTCAGGAGCGTTTTGATGAAGCAAATGCTGCATTGGATTCTGCATCAAGACTTACAGAACAGTTAGATTTAAAAGAAGAAAAAATTGAAGAACTTAAAAAACAAAGTAGGTGTTTCTTTATCATTTTTTTCCCGTATAACACCCGTGTTTCTGAATCAGATGTAGTCTTCCCCCTTGCGTCCATGCGGTTGAGTGAGACCAACTTCCACTGGGTGTGACTTCCATTTCTTTGTCCCATGACCAGCTTGCTTCAATTTTAATACGGTCCTAGTGAAACCAGAGTCGAAAGTTGGCCCTGGCTGTCCACTTAGTTTTCCTGTATTTGGAAGCAAGCCGGTTGTGTTGGTTGTCACTCTGTAGACCGTCACTGGGAAGCGATTTTACTGACCCAACTTTTTATGGTTAGGACTTCTCTCTGATCATTCTGTGTTCATCCATGGGAGGTATTAGAAAAATATTCTCAAGAAAAAAAGTAACTTCTTATGGAATGAATGTTTGAGTATAACTAGCTTTTTATGATGATAGATGGTGCTTTATATCTAGGCACTCACTATGTAATTGTGTGGCGCTTGTAAGATATAAGCCTTGCCACTTTCCTAAGGTGAGTGCTCTGCTTAGCATTTTCCATTGGGTCTCAAGTAATCAGGTGATTCATAATGCTTTGTTAAATCTAACAGCTAAGATTGCATGTCTCTGTTTAATCTCTGATTTAAGGGTCTGTGGAAGTTGAGCTCTTCTAGAGCTGCATTCAGTAGTTAATGATTTAAGGTGATCATGGAATCATGATACTTTTGGGTATCTGGGTTTGGCACAGGCAGTAGTTAAGGAATTAAGAAGTGCCACTTAACATAAAATAGAAATTAGAAATAGGCAAAATTAGGAGGTGGCACAGCAGAGATGCTGTCAGATGAAAGAAACAGTGACTTGGACACTAGGAAGGCAAACAAGCAGAATTCACTGAAGCCTGGGTACCAGCAGATGAGCCAGAGGAAGTCGTCCTACCTCTAACAGCAGATAGCAGATGAGAGATTTTAGGACTACGAAAAACAATAAGCTTCATCATGTGAGGTAGGTATCCTCAAGGTAGCTTGATTCTGAGCAGATTACTGCTCTTACTTTGTCAGGCTTGGCCAGCCTTGGAACTCTAAATCTCGGAGGGGGCCAGAAATGGGCAGCAAGGAAACAGTTACATACTGAGTATCGTGGGTGTTTTATGTAACATATACTGCATTGTATTTAGTCTTCTCTTATTTACTCTTTACAAGCATTTCTAGAGTAGGTGATTAAGAGTTTCATTTTATAAGTCAATGAAACTGAGATTTGAGCTCTGATCTTCTTACCCTTGACCAAAGCTCATGATGTTTCCATGTTACTTTATTTTATCCTGTCAGAAGAATGGTTATTTATAGTGTGACTTGTATTTTGTTTTGTGTATCTTCATCCCCTTTAAAGATAGGGCAGCATCATTTATATTGTGCCCTAAATGTTGATATGGTTGCTCTTATTGGGAGGCCGTATTTATTGGGAAAATGCCAGAGCATTATACTATAGCATTATCTGCAGACACATGGCCAGCTCAGAGAAGATGCACTGGTTACCCAAGAAGTAGCGAGAGAATTGACAGCTTAGGGTAGCGCTGCACTAATGGAGGTGAACAGGCAGTATTGTGAGCCAACTCATTGGTCCTGTGACACCCCAATGCATTGTGGCATGCTGCTGTATAATGTTTAAGGCCACATCCCTTTTTAGGTATCTACCTGAGTCATTTCCGGTAGATGATGCTAAGATAAAAAAATGCCGTAACTTACTGTAGTTGGTAAATTATTTTCAGACTCCCTGTACTCCTTAGGATTTGTTCAGGCACTCATTTAAACCCCCAGGAGTAGACTGTTTCAGAGTAAGATTGTATCTGACAGGGCTTAGGTGGCTTAGGTCCCTATTGATATAAAAAATGACAATTGCCATTCAGTGTATATGTATGGAAACTTCGGACTCATTATGTGGGGTGTATATTAGCTACAGGGAGCTCTGATTATGCTTACACAACTGGTGTTTGAGAGGACAGGCAAGAGGCCAGTGTTTCACAGACAGGAAGGGGAGTGAGGAGATCATTCTGTTGTGTCTTTAAGTCATTCTTGCCATTTACATTCTTTTCTCCTCTTTACAATGTTTTCTTTTATTACCTCAGTGCTTAATATTGCTTTTATATCTGTAAACACAAATGTGATTTTATTTTCCCAAAGCTGCACTCTTGATTTGATAATATAAATAAACCTTGATTGGCTTGTTTCAAAAGAATCACTGTATATTTTCTTTCATAGATCATTAAGTACTTTAAATGCTGATTGATGTTGTAACACTGTACTTTATTTTTAACACGAAACTTGGCCAGACAGCAAAAATATTTGCCAGGAGAAACAGTTTTGAAAAAGACAGATTGGCTTTTGTTGCAAGAAAGTACCTAGAGACTTAAATTGTAGAAGCAAAGTATTGTTTTATTTCTAAGCATCTGCAGACTGATGATTAGTTGATAATGCAGTTTCAACATTTAAACAATATTGGGAAACTTACTTTAAAAGTGGTATTTTATTCAAAATACTTGTTATGCTCTTGCTACTGGAGATGAGAAGATTCATTGTGGTCTAACGTATGAAAAGGGAGCCATTACATACAACACCAACATTAAAACAGTACATCGTTGATGATTTTGGTATTCTTAGAGTACATAATTGTGTATGTACTTGGAACTGTAGTTCTAGGTTCAGGTATTTACAGGCCTTGTATGAAAAACATGAAGATACCTTATCAGGCATTAAGTAATTAATGAGAACCGGCTAGTTGGCCTCACACTAGATGCTGTGTGAGACCCTAGCTAGTAACATGTGGCCTAAGTCCCGCATAGGTTCACAGTGTAAGATAGTGGTTCACAGCAGTGGTCATGAGACATGCATATTTAACTCTCTAAGAATCTCTTTGAGTGTCAGGGGCATGCCACTGAAGAAAGGAACTTGAGCAGAGCCCTATACTAGTAGAAGATTTCACCCCTAAAATATAAGAACTTCTGTCTCTCTTCCCCCCATAACCTCCTTTTCCCATAAAATAATAATGAAAAGTAACCCTAAGATCCTGTAGGTGCTATATTTTAGTAATGTGTCTGGTAGAAGAAATACTGCTTTCCTTCCTTCTAGAAATTACTCTTGCATCATTTTACCCGAAAGCATTTTTGTTCAATATGGTTCCAAAGACTCACTTCACACACCATCCTGTATTACTGATTTTTAAACTTAAGATGCTAGTCCTCTGTGAAGCAGGTAGGAGGACAGAATCTTTCTTTTCACTGTTTTGAATTGGTCAGAGTTCAAAATTTCCGTGGAATTGTCATTCATGGAAAAATACACACCTGTGGAATCCTAGAGTACTGCCGAACCATTTAAAGATGCATCATCTTTAAATCTGTCCATCTTTATGGCCAGATTTGACATTTTACTTCTTTGACTTCTTGTTCCCTACCATCATCTTTGAGATGAATTCCTGCTTAAAGGAAAATGATTAGATAAAATTGAAATGGCACAAAATAGTTCTCATTTTGATTTTGTGATACACAAAAATATGTTTACATAAAAAATACAAATTTAGATTCTAGCATTGTGAGTATCTTTTGGTATGTATGCCAGTATAGAGCTGCACCTTGAAGGGTCTCGTAACTGATTTTTGTTTTGTTTTGTTTATGTTGTTAGTTTTTAAAGACTATCTTTTAGAGTAGTTTTAGGTTTGTAACAAAGTTGAGAGGGAGGTACAGACATTTCCCATATAACTCCTTTCTCCTATTTTTAACATCACTTACCAGAATTACCAGAATGGTGCCTTTTTTTTTTTTTTTTTTTTAAAACCAAGGCTGAACCCAGTGTGATATATCATCTCGCCCAAAGTCCACGGTTTACCTTAGGGTTTACTCTCAGTGTTATATATTTTGTGGGTTTGGGCAAATGTATAAGTAACTACAACATTATTATAGTATCATGCAGAGTTGTTTTTTTTTTTTTAAGATTTTATTTTTATATGAAAGAGTGTGAGTGAGAGAGAGAGCATGAGGAGGGTGAGCGGGAGAAGCAAACTCCCCTGCTGAGCAGGGAGCCTGACGCCGGGCTCGATCTCAGGACCTCAGGATCATGACCTGAGCCAAAGGCAGACGCTTAACTGACTGAACCACTCAGGTGCCCCTCATGCAGAGTATTTTTACTGCCCTAAAAATCCTGTGTTCCTTCTGTTCATCTTTTCCCCCACCCACCTCCACCCTCACCTCTGGAAACTACTGATCTTTTCACTGTCTTTTATGGTTTGCCTTTTCCAGAACATCATAGAGTTGGAATCAGACAGTATGGAGTTTTTCCGGAGTAGTTTCTCTCCCTTCATAATACGCATTTAAGGTCCTACTCTGTCTTTTCATGGCTTGTTAGCTCAGTTCTTTGTAGTGCTGAGTAACATTCCCCTGTCTGGATGGACCACAGTTCATCCATTCATCTGCTGAGGACTTCTTGTTGGCATCCAAGTTTTGGCAGTTACAAGGAAAGCTCCTGTAAACATCTGTGTGCAGGTTTTTGTGTGAACATAAGTTTTCAACTCCTTGGTGTCAATACCAAAGAGTGCAATTGCTGGAACATATGGTAGTTTTGCAAGAAAGTGCCCAACTGTCTTTGAGAGTGCCTGTCCCATTTTATATTTCCACCAACGATGCAGGAGTGTCCCCGACACTCACCCCCACCAGCATTTGCTGGTGCCAGAGCTCCAGTGCGGCCTTCTCATAGGTGTGTAGTGATAGCTTGTTTTAATTTGCATTTCCCTGATGACATATCATGCGGAACATCTTTTCATATTCTTATTTGCTATCCATGTATCTTTTTTGAGGTTAAGATTTTTGGCCCATTTTTTTTTTTTTAATGTTTTTAAAGACATTTTGGTGACTACTTTTTAAAAAGTCTATAAGTTGAGAATGGAAAATTTCCTTACAGTGTTTTGTTTTGTTTTGTTGATGAAATCTGGAAGAATGTATAAAAATAAGCCCCAGTAAACCTGGTATAATATGAAGCATAAAAATATGTTTTAAAACTACAAATATAAAAGAAGTTTAAACTGTTTTCATGGAACTACCTTTATGGTTGCTAGATGGTGGAGTTTTTATTTAAATAAAGACATTCCGTTTTCCAGGACATGATTTATACAAGAAAACATATAATGTCCTGTTGAACATAAGCCAAATACATTCCCAGACGCTTTGTTACCCAAACCTTTTGAGGGATTTCTTTATAGATGTTTTTGGCAGAAGTGGTGATTTTAGAGGAAACATATAAGAAATACCAGATGCAGTTTTCTGAATTGCCATAAATGGTTAAAAAATTATTTGTGATGATATAAACATCTGGGTATAGTAGACAATGCCAGGACTTCAGTTAAGAAGAAAGTTTGTATCAATTAGGTGAATAACAGCCCTTTTAAACATAATGGTTATATTTTAAATGTGTGCTCTATTAATTCTTCTAAATACAAAGGAAAAAATAAATTATGTAGAGATGTTTTGAGTTAATATGTTTTGTGTATTTTCCCTCATATGGACAGAGTAATTCAGAACATAAATCATTTATTCTTTTTGTCTTGTGTTCTCTTCTTCCCAGATACTCTCCCTTCCTAGAGAAAAATCATTTTTTCATTTAGTTATCAAAAATGCATTGTTTCCTGCTATGTCTGCAACACTGAAGTAGGCACTGAAGATACAGAGTTAGGGGACTGTTACTTCCTGGAGGTTTAGAGTCCGACTAGAAGGGGAAGATTACATGTAATCACATACATACAACCAGTTGTTTCAAAAGGAAGGGACCATCCATTCTCCTTGGTTATGGTGATATGGAAGGGTAGAGAAGGCTAGTGAATGGTATACTTGACCTCACTTGAGCTATGAATTAGGTACAGCTAAGCAGGTGGAGAGTTTGGAGAAGAGTATTCTAGATTTAGGGAGGAATTCATATGAATCTATGCAGCTTAATCTGAAACTGGCTGAAGATCTGGTGGACTGGTCATAACCAAAGGAGAGGCGGTCATGGAAGTGAGTTATTATGTGGAAAAAAGAAACTATAAGGATAGATCGCAAACACAAATTATTAAACGGGGGCCGAGGAAATAATACAAAAGAACAAATAGGACCAAGCAGAGAGAGTGATGAATTGGAGATTTTCTGAGGGAGGCCAGCAAATTCTCGGCTCTACCCGACTGTTGTAATGCGGGCCTGTGGGCCCAATGTTGCCAAATCTCCAGAGCTTTCAAGAGACCCTGGAAATGTAGACTTTTATGTGAAATATTCCAATTTTTTAATGTGATACCAAATTTAAAACACCCTGTGTGGGCTGAAAAAAACATTTCTTTGGGCCATAGTAGCCTGTGCTATTTGCAACAGGGAGCTTTCAGAAATGAGTTGAGGTTTCACCCATGAGCTTAGAGAGCCTTTTGTCATTATTTTCTACAGTGATGATGATATTCAGTAAGTGTCAGAATTATTGTAATGGCTTTACTTTTCTCTGACAAAAATTCCAGCCCTTTCTTTTGGGATATGGCTGTTCTGTGTGAACCTTTTAAAATTAAATAGATAATTTGATCCACAGTATTCAGTCTTCTAAAAAAAGTTTTGTTTCAGTATGGAAAAGCACAGTATAGATTATCTGAATTCATACTAAAGGATTGAGGGCGGCAGGTAGAGAGGGAAAGTAAATTTGATCTGGTTACATTAAAAATATTTGTATAAGACCTGCTGTAAATGCCCATAGTCACTCTAATTTTATATTTACAAATAACCCAAGAGACCTCAATGTTGCTATTTTCTTTTTTAAGATTTTATTTATTTGACAGAGAGATCACAAGTAGGCAGAGAGGCAGGCAGAGAGAGAGAGAGAGGAGGAAGCAGGCTTCCCCTCCGAGCAGAGAGCCTGATGCAGGGCTCGATCCCAGGACCCTGGGACCATGGCCTGAGCTGAAGGCAGAGGCTTTAACCCCCTGAACCACCCAGGCACCCCAATGTTGCTTTTTTCTTGGAGTCACAGATCTGACCTAGTGAAGTTCAAATTAATGAGTTTATATTGTATTAATCTTTTCATGTGATGTCATTGCTAGGAAGTGGAATTTCAAAAATTACTTTCGCTCATCAATTAATAATTACAGTTATGGAATGAGAAAACATTCACCATGTACTCTAGACCTTAAAATTCTATGATATGGTTGAAAAGAATTGAGTTAAAAGACAAAGCAGATGCCAATATGTCTTAACTTCAAATGTTAAATATAAGATGCCTTTAAAGAGTATTATTTGGGAGCACCTGGGTGGCTCAGTGGGTTGGGCTTCTGCCTTCGGCTCGGGTCGTGGTCTTGGGGTCCTGGGATCGAGCCCTGCATCAGGTTCTCTGCTCGGCAGGGTGCCTGCTTCTCCCTCTCCCTCTGCCTGCCCCTCTGCCTACTTGTGCTTTCTTTCTCTGTCAAATAAATAAGTGGAATCTTTAAAAAAAAATTATTTGGTGTTTATAAAGAAGTTGATCTTATAGAAGTTGAAATTCTGTGATAAGATCATCTAATTTCTAAACCTTGTTTTGATTATATTTAATTATATAAAGACGCTAAGTTTCTTTATATTAGATTTAATGAATTAAGATTTATGTTGATTTTTTAGGTAGCTAGTGCAGATAAGACACTAGACCCAGTTAATTTACTAACATCTATAAATGAAATCATCTTTCTAACTTCTTTTCTTCCTTCTCTTGGCTTCTTGGTTAATAAAGAGGACAAGACAAAATGGAGGCAGAATTATCAGTGATATTAACTCAAGTGATAGCATAATTGTATTGGTCAGGGGTAGGTTAAAAAGTGAATTCTTTAGTTATTTTAAGAAATCAGATGAGTGAGTACTAATGCTTAATATAGCACTTCACTGTTTAGAAAAGTCGCATTTAATCAGTAGATTCAAAATCCTTGGAGATTAAGCATGCATATTTTACAAAATAGGCAACAGCATCTGGCCCTGGTGAGAGGACCGTGATTCATATGCAGGTCTTCTGACCCTCAAGTCCTGTTCCAATCACCTTTCTTTTCTCTGTCAGATGACTGTTAAATAAATCTGACTTGAGTCTTGTCCAAGGGAGCTAAGTCATGCAACAGCCAGATGACTTTGTAAGGAGTGTGACTTAATTTTACGATGTGCTCTAAAGACAGTATTATAGTGCAGTGTTACTAATCACAAATAAAATGTAAAGTTATGATGGACTTACTTGTTATAGTCAGTATGTTTCATGTTCAGTTTTGATTTTAAATCACATGGTGAGGACCGCGGTGTCCTCTCGAGGCATTATGGAGAAGAGGCTGTCATATGGCAGGCTTTAGGATGGCGTATATTTAGGGTAACCCTTCCCCTAAACTAGACTAAATCTCAGTTGCTTTATTGCTCAACTTTAAAGCATATCCCCCTGCCTTTTATTTTCTTTTTTTAACTTCCAGAGAATTATTTTGGCATGTTAGATTATTTCACAGGGATATTATATTTGGCTAAAAACGCATTTCTGAATAACCGTTATTTTGTCTGCCCATATAAATACAGTTCTGATTTCAAATTGTGGTTTGAATTAGTGTTCGGTTTTTGTGGAGAAATATTCAGAATCTCTGATGGGAGGAAAATCAGGGTGCCTAGAGAAAAAGAGAAGTCCATAGGGACCTTTGAAGTCAGAATTTGACTTTCTTTTCTAAGCCTTTCCTAGTTAGTACCATTCTTCCAAGCCTTCCCTCCAAATTCTGAGGGTTTTTTTGTAGACTTTAATATCAGAATGTGTTTAAACTACTACTTGAATTTGAAACAGCCCTCTGCATGCCTGCAGGGATATGCAGAGTTATCAGTTTTCTATCACATTAGTTTAGGACTAACTTGTATTCTGATGAGTTTAAGAAATTTTTACCCTATTATTTTGGCCATTAGGATGTTTTGATCTTACCTTTCAGAACAGAGATTTTAATCAAAATTATACTGATACTAATGAATTTCATCAAGAAAATATCTTCGACTTGAACTTTATTTTATTTTTTTTTAAGATTTTATTTATTTGACAGAGAGAGAACACAGGCAGGGGGAGCAGGAGAGGGAGAAGCAGGCTCCTCGCTGAGCAGGGAGCCCAATGCAGGGCTCGGGAGCTTAGGGTTGTGCCCTGAACAAAAGGCAGATGCTTAACCGACTGAGCCATCCAGGTGCCCCAACTTGATTTTTATTAAAGATTTATTTATTTATTTTGTGAGAGAGAGAAGAGGGGCCCGAGGGGGGAATGGCGGGGGTGGGGGCAGAGTGAGAGAATCTCAAGTAAACCCCCTGCTGAGTGCAGAGCCTGATGCTGGACTTTGTCCCACGATCCCAGGATCATGACCTGAGCCAAAATCTAGAGTCAGATGCTTAACTGACTGAGCAACCCAGGTGCCCCTTGATTTGAACTTTATTTAAAGATAGGTTTTTTTTTTTGGTTTTTTTTTTTTTTTTAGAATTTTTTAAATTTATTTGTCAGAGAGAGAGAGGGAGAGAGAGCGAGCACAGGCAGACAGAATGTCAGGCAGAGGCAGAGGGAGAAGCAGGCTCCATGCCGAGCAAGGAGCCCGATGTGGGACTCGATCCCAGGACGCTGGGATCATGACCTGAGCCGAAGGCAGCTGCTTAACCAACTGAGCCACCCAGGCGTCCCAAGATAGATTTCTTGATCTGTTTTTATAGAGCAAAATTAAGTTTTTCTAGATTATTTTATTAAAATTTTAATCAGAGCAAAATCAACTCTTTGCTCTGTCAATTATACTCTGAAGATGTCTATCATTCAGTTTTATCTTTCTTTTTCAAATATGAGACAGTATATTATAGTGGTTACATTCTGGTTATGCTCCAAAGCAGTGCTATCCAATAAAAATATAATACAAGCCACATGTTTAGTAGCCATGTTAAAGCAATTGAAGTTAATCTTAGTCACATTTTATATAGCTCAGAATATTATTTTAATATATAATCAATATAAAAAATCATTAATTTGGGAAGAAAGTAAATGGAGATCTGAGAGGAAGGGAAAGTGGAGGTAAATTTGACCTCTGTTTCTCTGCTACCTTTCCATGGTGGGGGAGGATGAAACAGAAGACCCTGCCCATCGTTACTCTGGCTCTTCCTGTAGTCCATGAGTGGGAAGGTTAATTGAGAACATCGACAAGAGATTAATTTACTTGCTGTTCTTCCTCCGAATAGTTGAGAATTCTACTTACATTCAGAATGTAGTAATAGAAAGGGCCCAGATAGCAGCATGTGTTCATAGTATATACGTGCATGTTAAGAATCTAAAATGTCTTTTACTGACTCAGATTTTATAGTAATCTTGTTCTCTCTCTCTCTCTCTTTTTAATGTCCAAGCTTAAATTCCTTACTGGAAAGACAGGAAAGGAAACGTTTGTAGTAGATTTTCCGAACACAAACCTTGCTTTTATAATATGGTTATGGCAACCATCTCTATTTTGGTAAAGTTAGCCTATAAATGAATTACATTTTGCAATTTAGATTTTTGCAATTTAGAAGACCCACAAGCCATTGCAAACCGTTAAACTGGACATTTTTGTATATACGTTTAGTACTTTAACAGAATAGTAGGCATTGTGCAAGGGGGACCTGGCTAATCTGTAGGGTTCCGAGAAAACTTTGAGGAAGTGACCTAAGAACTTAGATGTGAAGGTGAATAGGAGTTAATAAGTGTCCTGATGGAAAAGAGCTTTTCAGGTAGAAGAAAAAACATATGCAGAAGTCTTGTAGTAGGAATTGAGAGTCCAGAAATAAACCATATATGTCTGATCAGTTGGTTTTCAACAAAGGTGCCAAAAGAAGAGTTTTTTTCCAAAACGTGGTGCTGGCAACAGCTGGGTGTCTTACATGCTCAAGAACGAAATTGATCCCTTCCCTTATACTGTGAGTGTAAATTAACTCAAAATGTATCATAGACCTGCATTTTAGAGTTATATTTATAAAAAAATCTTAGAAGAATACACAGGAATAGATCTTTGTGATCTTGAATGTGACTCTGAAAGCATAGGTAACAAAAGAAAAAAGTTGAACTTCATCAAAATTAAAAACTTGTACTTCAAAGGATAACAACAGGAAAGCAAAATGACAACCCACGAATGGGAGAAAATATTTGTGAGTCCTGTATCTGACAAGGGGACTTGTATCCAGCTACCACCAGTAAAATGCAGCATAATTCAAAGTCAGTTTTGTGGAAAGAGGTCAGAGTCTAGTGTTTGGATTGGAGTATTTCTTGATTTGAGAAGTAGAGCTCTGCTGCAGAGCAATCTCTTCTCTTCTTTCAGAACCAAACTTGTAATCTAGCTTGGATAAGCATTTACTTCAGCTCAAATTATCCATTTCTGAGGTGACAGGTACCAAAACTCCATGGGTCTGGCTGAGAGTTCCTTTGTCTGGGAATAGTTGGCCCTGTGGCATGGTCGGATTTATGAACAGGGTATCTCCTGTTGTAATTCTAGACTGTGCCTGTAACACTGCTTGGATTCCAGCTGTTCCAACAAGATTTTACAGATTTTGCTGCTTCTTTAAATAAGAATTATAAAATGAAGTAGTCCAACATTCTTCTGAATTAATCATAAAAGTTACAGTTATCTCGATTAGTATGTTAGAACCAGTGATCTGAATTGGGTTTTACAACCTGTATACCTCAGAATACTTTGTCCTCTGAGCTGCATCCGGAGCCATGCTCTTAGTTATATTAAATACTCTTCTTTGCTCACCAAAAACCAGAGTCCAGCCAGGAAAATGGAAAAAGGAAAATCTAAAATTGGCCTTTCCATTTCTCCACCATTAAAGAGAGGCTCTGGAAATGTTTTATGCAAGGAAGCAGTGGTGGAAAATCTCTTTTTTGCAAGTTTCTGAGGAGAATGAAAACCTGTTTTTGGTGTTTAAATTTTCTGTTAAAGAATTGAATACTTTATTGGGGATAAACTGTGTGAATAAAAGCGTACTCTGGCTGTTGGGTAGTTTCTATACCAGAAAGCAGTTCCTGAACCAAAGAAGAGATGGAAGTCCTTAAATATTACTAATTAGAGTAAGTGTACATATTCAAAATTTGAGGCGAAGATGTTATAAATCTCATTGTATATTCATCCAGGCTATTTTAATCAGTTAATGATTATTTTCATTCACATGTTTTAAAACAGATGAACTCCGACAAGAAATGCTGGATGATGTACAAAAGAAATTGATGAACTTAGTAAACAGTACAGAAGGAAAAGTGGACAAGTATGCTCTTTTTAACTTTTATGTATTTTATGGAGACTACCTTCACAGGAAAAACAGCGGCTACATGTAGATGTTTATATGCGATTAAGTTTTTAAAAGCCTTTTCTTGTATGGTGATGAGATGTAGGTCGTTTTCGTGAGGAGTCTGTAGTATAACTTCTCTCGATTTTTTAAATGGATTTTTCCCAGCTCAAATTCTTTTTCTTAAAACCATATGGAAGAATTAAAACATCACCATGCTAGGAAGTACCTGAAATAAAAACTTTTATTCTTAGCAGTCTATCTAGCTCCCTCTTGCTGTCCTTCAATGAACGTACCTTGCTTCAGTGTATTAGGTCTGGAACCTAGGTGTATATGTAACATATCATTAATATTTTAAAGATTTAGATATTACTAGCAAATTTGTAATAAATGTGAGTGGGGAACTGTGAGCATACTTGTGGTGAAGCACGAGTGCTGTCCTCACCATTCGAGGGGAGGAGGGAGACATTGGGAGTGTCTTAAGGCAGAAGCCAGACAGACACTGAGTGTCACTGAGCACTATCTCAGGTGGTCGATTCGATGGGAGAAAATGAGTGGGCGATAACTGATGTTGTAAAAGGTACGCATTTTTAGATTGTTTGAAATGTCTTTGTTTAAAGTTGTCAAGAGGTTTTCTTTTTAAGTATTCCAAAATATTTTGTTGTTTAGTGTTTTTTGGTAACTTTTTAAAGTATAATTAAATACCTATATGTTTAATGTTTATTGTGGTTTACACTAAATACAGGGGTAACTGGGATAACCATTGAGTTAGCCTGAGCTGTTCTTTATTTTCACAGAGTCCTAATGAGAAACCTCTTCATCGGACATTTCCACACGCCCAAACATCAGCGCCACGAGGTGCTACGGTTAATGGGAAGCATCCTGGGTATCAAGAGGGAGGAAATGGAGCAGGTAACTAAACGATGGAAAGCCATCCTGAATGTGTTTATAACTCAACTATGGCATCCCATAAAATTGTCTCCTTTTACTCTATATTGTACAGCTTTTCCATTTTCTTAGTAAAGTGGAAATGGACCAGTTCATACTGGTGAGGAATATGGATATAGTGACTGTGGATATGGATATACGGATATGTATCTTCATACAGTGAAGAGGTGGATTTGTTCAACTTGTGTAATACTAGCTTTGTCACTTATAAGCCACCTCTCCTATCAAAATGCTGACATTTGGAGACATGACAGTCTTCAACTCTGACTTAGTGCTTGGGATGACATTTTATTGTATTTATAGCCTCTCTCAGTAGGAGACATTTACTAGGAATTGGGCTTGAAAAGCATAGTGTGCTACCACTGAAATCAAGTAAAAGTAGTTCTTATTTTTTTCTTTTCTTGTATTGATAATATTTTCCTGTTTTAAAATAATCTTTCAGTTGCTTCACGAAGGTCAAGGTGGTGTTACCAGGTGGATGACTGGGTGGCTTGGAGGAGGATCAAAGAGTGTCCCCAACACGCCTCTGAGACCAAATCAACAATCTGTGCTTAATAGCGTAAGAGCCAGTTTTATTCTTGCCCCGAATAGGAGTGGTGAAATGATTGTGCGTCACATGCATTTGCAAAAATCAGATTTCTTTTTTAGATTTTTTTTATTAATACAGCCCTTTTATTTTGGGGTTGTGGAAACTGAGATCCAGAGAGGTGATTAGCTTAAGGATAATAAGCCAGTTTATTAATTACAGTGTAATATATTTATTTATTTATTTGATAGAGAAATCACAAGTAGGCAGAGAGGCAGGCAGAGAGGTGGGGGAAGCAGGCTCCCCGCTGAGCGGAGAGCCCGATGCGGGGCTCGATCCCAGGACCCCGAGATCATGACTTGAGCTGAAGGCAGAGACTCAACCCACTGAGGCATTCAGGTGTCCCTGTTTATTTATTTTTAAGGATTTTACTTAGGTATTGACAGAGAATACAAGCAAGGGGAGCAGCAGAGAGAGGGAGGAGCAGGCCCCCCACTGAGCGGGGAGCCCAGTACAGGGCTTGATCCCAGGACCCTGGAATCATGACCTGAGCCAAAAGCAGATGCTTAACTGACTGAGCTTCCCAGGTGCCCCAATAAGCCAGTTTAAATATTTTATTGCATTTATGTTTTATTCTAGCTTTTTATTTATACAGTACTTTTGTTTTTCACAGTATTAGGTACTTTTGTATTTGATCATGCTGCTATAGGCACAGAGTCATTTATCTTACTACTAAATTATTATGAGATTCTTAACGAAGGAGGTTTTACTTTATGCATGTGTGTGTCTGGTCATTGAGCACTTACTGAGCACCTGCTGTATACCAGACTGTTCTCAACTTTGAGAATGCGGCAGCAAACCAGAAGACAAAGTGCCTGCCCTCAACAAACTTAGATCCTGGCAGGAGGAGGCAGTTAATAAACATGAACACACAGTGCCTAGGAGTCTGAATGAGCAGTAATACATTGAGTAAGCTTGGGGGCACCTGGGTGGCTCAGTCGGAAGGACATGTGACTCTTGATCTCGGGGTTTTGAGTTCAAGCTCCATGTTGGGCATAGAAATTACTTAAAAACTAAAAAACTTAAAATAAATTGAGTAGCTCTGTGAATTAGAATATGGAGTTTGCTTCTTTATTTTACTTTGTTTTCTGTTTTTGTTTTAAAGATTTTATTATTTATTTGACACAGAGAGATATAGCAAGAGAGGGAACACAAGCAGGGGGAATGTGAGAGGGAGAAGCAGGCCTCCCGCGGAGCATGGAGCCTGATGTGAGGCTTGATCCCAGGACCCTGGGACCATGACCGGAGCTGAAGGCAGATGCTCAATAATTGAGCCAGCCAGGCTCCCCTACTTTGTTTTTTAATAAAGAAGAAACTGAGGCTAGGTAACATACCCAGGGCTGTTTGAAGATTAAAAATATACCTTATTTTAAATCAGATGGCATGAAACTTACTTTAAAGGAAAGTTCTAGGGGTATCTGACTGGCTTAGTTGGTGGAACAGGGGTTGTGGGTTTGTGCCCCATGTTGGGTGTAGAGATTACTTAAAAATAAAATCTTTTATACTACATTATTTTAATCTGATAATTGGTGAGTTTTTGCTGTATTCATTGACCAAGTATTACTGTTTAATACTTGTTTTTTATATTGTGTTTCATGTCCACGTAAACAGTTACTAAAATGATTTAAGATTTGGATGTCCTAAGTGCCATTGATGGCAAGAAATCTCAGTTTCATTGGGTAGCTAATTATGACTAAGTTCTGTAAGAAATGTTGTCATCAAACAATATTGATTATATTGCTGAAGGTTTTAGTGGATAAACTTAACTAAAGCACTAGTAGTTTCCATGGTTCATAAAGCTTAATTATAAAGAAATGATTCAGAAGGCATGATTAGTTTTTTTATATTTAGAGTTGCTACATTTTCTTGGTTGTAGTGAGTATAATTTAATATCTGCCTAAAATAACCCAAATATTTCTTTAGTCTTTTTCAGAACTTTTTGTTAAATTTCTGGAAACAGAATCTCATCCATCTGTTCCACCACCAAAGCTTTCTGTCCATGATATGAAACCTCTGGATTCACCAGGAAGGAGACCAGCAGTTACAAATGTACCAGAAAGCTTTAAAGGTAAGACCAGATACTTACTTTTTCTATAATTTAAAAAAGTTGAATGTTTAATTTATGATTGTTTTGCAGTGATCTTAACTAAATTCTTAGTGTTTTTGAAAATGTGCAGTGACTTCTTCCAAAATTCCAATAAAGCATTAGATTTTGGCTTCATATATTCTGTAGCAATCTGATATTTAATTAGCTTAGATTAACCTAAACAATATGAACTAATTTTCCTTTGTATATTGGAATAATTCTTCTCTCTACATAAGCCACTTGGAATTATTCTTGGAAGTGCTGGTGAACCAGTATACCTTTGCTTGGTCACCTGTTTTTCTCTCATACTCATTAATGGTGCTTATTGCTAAATTAGAGTTGGAAGTGTAGTTTATGTTCAGATTGTGTTAGTTTCTGTTACAAATTTTTTTAAAGATTTTATTTATTTGATAGAGATCACAAATAGGCAGAGAGGCAGGCAGAGACAGAGGGAAGCAGGCTCCCTGCTGAGCAGAGAGCCCCATGTGGGGCTCGATCTTAGGACCCTGGGATCCTGACCTGAGCCGAAGGCAGAGGCTTTAACTCACTGAGCCACCCAGGCGCCCCTCTCTGTTAAAAGTATTGCTGTGATGAACATCCTTGATAAATTTTTGCACACATCATTAATGTTTCCCTTAAGATAGATTTCTGAAAGTATAATACCTACATGTAGACATTTCTTAAGAATTAAAATATAACGGCAAATTACCCTCAAAAAAAAAAAAAAGTGTAGTTTATAGTTCAAGGTTTTTTTCCCTGTGAACATGTAAGTGTTACATTCAATAACCAAACCTTGGTATGTTAGTAATATCCAAGAGCAGTTTAGTAAACTGGCTTAGACATCCAAGAATATATTGACGCATTCTTATACCTTATACTTGCCTGGAAGCAAATGGTTTCGTTGTTCTGGGATCTCTATGTATGGTTTTCTATCTCACTAGGTTATAAGGGCCTTACAAGGGAATTACGTCCCCTATATTATTAGACATGCAGTGACTTTTCTTGAGTTGAAAAGGAAGTATAATCCATTAAACAATAAACATTATTAGAAAGTCTCTCTTTTATTTGAAATCTTTGTATTTTAATACAGACTAAAATCTTTACTAGTTGGACTATACAGGTGTGTTATATACTGTTAGGCTTATCTCATATCAGATACTTAAATTTGGATAAAATATTAAAGAATTTATATTTCAGAATTTTAAAAAACTCTCTTAAAGTCTAATTTAGATGAATATTTCTATTTTCCTGAACTTTTATATAAAGAAAAATGGCAAAATTTGTTTTGATAAAAGGTTTGGCTCCTAAATTCAGTAAAAACTCTTCACTTTCTCTAACAGCTATAGACTGTATACTAAAAACACTTTATTCTTGGGGTGCCTGGGTGGCTCAGTTGGTGAAGGGTTTACATTCTGCTCAGGTCATGATCTCAGGGTCCTGGGATTGAGCCCCACATCAGGTTCCTTGCTTAGCGGGGAGCCTGCTTCTCCCTCTCCCTCTGGCACTCCTCCTGCTTATACTCTCTCTCTGTGTCAGATAAATAAATAAAGTCTTTAATAACAAACAAACAAAACCACATTTTTTTCTTGCTACACTAGGTCATAGCATCTTCAGGTGGATTCCAAAACTCATTATGGTAACGTCTCCTACTCCCTGTCCTCCCTCCCCCTCCATACCTTCCGCTTCTTCCCTCTCTTCGTTCCTTTTCTCTTCCTCTTAGCAAGACATGTGCCCACCGTGGTTTGGAATGATCAGAGACAAAAGCCAGTGATGTTCGGAGCTGGTACAGGGTTTACATTAAAAAACAACAGCAGCACCAAATGAGCTTAGTCTTTAAACCTGGACTTGGAAGCGTGGCAAGGGTCAGAGCTTACTGAGGAGCACCGGAAGCTTTTCCAGAGTTTGGAAAGTTACCATTTAGAGGGAGGGAAAGCTTGGGAACCCAGGGTGCTCAACGTTAAGCTGATTAG
This sequence comes from Mustela erminea, assembly GCF_009829155.1. Taxonomy (NCBI): domain Eukaryota; kingdom Metazoa; phylum Chordata; class Mammalia; order Carnivora; family Mustelidae; genus Mustela; species Mustela erminea. The sequence continues at coordinate 117,386,535 of NC_045618.1, forward strand.
ATGAATTTGTCTCAGTGCTTTCTTTGTTTTAGAAGCTTTTTTTTTTTTCTTTTTTAAATTTTTGGTGGTACTTGTGTCTTAGGGAGTTAGTCGTCTTGGGTAATAAAGCAGAATTCTAACCACCAGGACATTAGAGCATTAACAGATACCTATTCCAATAAAAAAATGAGTTTCAGCATAACTTGATAGAGAAATAATCTAACAGAGAATTGTTTCAAACCTCTAAAAAAGGATCAGGTTTTTCTTTGGTTAAATAAATATTAAACTTGATTTTTATCACTGTGGATTGGTGCCAGTTTTTTTCATGGCCCTCATAATTATTGGGGGAAAAGGAGTTTTCAAGTCCTTCAGTCTTTCAGGTGAGTAGTTAGAAAATTTACATTGTAACGTAGAAAACACCACCTGAAAAGCCGTCATTAAAATAAGTGAAGTCCATCAGTTATATAACTGGTATTTGAGTATCAAATAATATTGATGTGTTTAATAAAGCGTTAGTGTGCGTACAGCTCTTCGTCCCTCCCGTTCTTTCTCCATTCCTCTCGCTTCCTGTCTTGTCTTTTTTAGCCCTTTTTATGTTACACACCCTGCTTAGGGGGTCCAGACCCAGCAGCATAGGAATTAAATTTATTTGGGGGCCAAATCTAGGAACCTAAAACACATGTATAGTGTTAATTGGTAATGTATAGGAGACTGAATAACTTGCATTTTATCGTCTAGATACCACAGAATCCAGATCTGGTAGAAGAACAGACGTGAATCCGTTCTTGGCTCCCCGCTCTGCGGCTGTGCCTCTCATTAACCCAGCTGGACTTGGACCCGGTGGGCCCGGGCATCTTCTTTTGAAACCCATCTCAGATGTGTTGCCCACATTTACACCTTTGCCAGTGTCCCCTGACAACAGTGCCGGAGTTGTGTTGAAAGACCTTTTAAAGCAATAGGTGATTCCCAAGCCAGAGACAACATACGAAGCACTTTAAAGAAACCGCAAACACTATATGTATGTACTCTCTCACGAAGTGGCCTTTCAGAAAAAGTCATGTATTTGTTTGCAGTTGTATATTCTCTAAACTTAATAAAAATATTCTTCTTGCGTTTAGAAATTGCAGGTGTCACAGGAGGAAGTGTTTGCTATATTACATGCTTTTTTCCTTCTCTGATTTGACCTAATTTAAGCTAGAAACATTTGATCTTTCATCTTAATTTATAAAAAATAAGAAAAATATAAAGATAAAAATTTGTAGTAGCTATATATCAGCTCTTTATCTCTTTGATTTTCAAGCTCATTTAAGCTAGAGTCATGTGGTTTATCTTTTAAAGATAATCAAGAAATTTACAAAAAGGAGAAAATAATAGTAGTGGCTTATCTGTATAGTGCAAACAATTGATCTGAAGCATATATGGGTCATTTTTTTTCCCCCCCTTAAGCCCTCCTGAGAGGACTTGGTGTAGACAGGCCAACAGCAGGGTTGTCCCAGGGAGATCACAGGTGTCCTGAGGTGGAATGTGCGTGTGTTTGGTTCTTTGCGGTTGTATCACACGCGTAGATTGATGTGATCAGTGCTGCGGTGCCCATGCAGATACCCAGCAGTTTCATCAAGCCTTGGAGCTGCCCTCCTCCTCCTTCCTGCCAGTACCTGCCTGACTCCGGCAAACACTGACTGCTCTCCAGCTCCGCAATTGGGTCATCTCAAGAGTGCTGCGTAAATGGACTCAGGCAGCATGTAACCTTTGTGAGGGGCTTTTTTCGCTCAATGTAATTCCCTGGAGACCCATCCTCATTGTTACGTGTATAGTCATTTGTTCTTTTCAACGTTGAGTACATCCGGTGGGGATGTGATTTAGTTTAAAGGGCCAAGGTATCTTTTTAAAGGTATCATCTCAAAACCGTTTGCTCACACACGTGCGCACAGCTTTCATTTAAGTGTTAAGTCAAAAACAGCTGTGCTCTCATACCTACAATTAGCAATATCACTGAACCGGAGACTTCCTGCCTCTGTCTGGGGTGGGGTGGAAGAGGTTTGTCGATCTGGGAGTCCCCCATTCTCATCCTCGTGGTCACTGAGGGTAATGATGTCAACCCCACCAGCACTGGGTGTTCGCAACCTAAGAGAAGGGAGTAGTACTTTAATTTTTCACAAACCCATCCTAAAAAATCTTGACCTGGAACTTCATTTTATCAGGATGTTCGTGTTTTTATTAGTCGTTGAGAGTTGTACATTTATGCGAATTTTGTAAATTTCAGTATGTCTTGAAAACAGAAACGTGTATAACAAGGAAAGGTGAAAATAATACTAATCCAAATATGTAAATAGGCCTGGTCCCGACCAGGACTCAATTTGTTTATTTGTAAATTTTGTTGTAACTGTCTACTGTATTTAGATTGGGGGATTAGAAGTCTTCATGTATGAATGGGTAAAGCTCGTTTTTCTGAAATGTTCAGTAACCAAGATGTCGCTGCCTCAGCATCACCTGTCTCCCGAGCTAATGTATTTATATATATCGCTGTTCTTTGTTCAGTCCACTTTAAAGGAAATTGTTGTACAGGTTCTATATTAGAACTGTCAAACTGCCTCATTGTCTGTTTTGCCCATTATTATTTCTCTGAAATTATTACCCTTAAGTTTTATACGATCCTTCCAAAGACGCTTTCACTGGCCATCCTAAATTATGCGCTGCTTGCCATTAAAGTTTCATTTCAGTGTGGAGCATCTGAAATAAAAGTTTCTAAGTTGGGAAAAAAAGAAAAAGACACATGATCATTTTGAAGAGAACATGCAAAAAAAGTTTCATCTTTTAATTTGAAAAGGAGATGTATGCTACATATTTAAGTGTAGCATATCATCGTATTTTAAAGGCCATTGAGGACGTTTTGAGCATCTCCTTCCTGCCCTCCCCCCACCATAGTTTCATGTAAGTTTGAAAGCTGTTATGGGTGGATTGCATATCTAAATATCACAGCCTGTCCTTTCATGGCTGCTATTTAAATAAGTATGTGACCTTGTCCTCAAGCTGTGGTACCTAATGTTTCAGTTGTATCATAGCTGAAACTATAGCTCACTGGTATGCACACCAAGTGTTTGTTGATCTAAACCAGGCATAACTCATCTACTTTTCTGAAACCAAGTTGTGTCAGAGATGAGACATCTGCTTAAGGAATCTTCAGTAACCATGCAGTGATGAAGCATATAATTGTTATGTTAGCAATAGGACCTGGCAAACGGTATTTTTACTGCAATATTTTAACTACAGTACTTTTACTGTTTACTTCTCTCTAAACTTTGTGGTTGAATTTTGCTTTAGCTGCCAGTTTTTCACAACATTCCTAATGGTTTTCAACTGCTATAATATAGTAGAAAAGCCATGCAGTCATTGAATTTGATTTTAATATAATCCTGTATCATGGTTGGTTGAGTTTTAGTCCCTGGAATTATCAATTTTTCAAAGAAAACAAAAAAAGGAAACAAAACCAAAATAAGAAAAACGTGGGGGAAAAGGAATGACTTTCTGAAAACCAGCCAATTAAAATATTAACTATCCTCTGCAAATAAAGCCTCTCATTTATTTTAACCTTTGAATGGTTAATTGCAAAGGGCAAAAAGACTCAAAATACTTACCCCATCAGTAGATGGAAAACAAACTTCATCTTCAAGGTTAGGGGAGAGATAAGATTTAGTGGGGGAGTGCCAGTATGTGTCAGACTTAAAGCATTTGAATCTGATTTTTCAAGCCAATAAAGTTTTTCATATATCAGTATTTAAAATGTCTTCCATCCACAAAAATTGAATATTGTAAATATCAAGTATAACTGATAATTTATTTTATATATTCCTATGGAAAAAGTAATGGTATTTTAATGTTCTGACATTTGTGATTATTTGCCAGTCTTTACTTTTTAACTTATTAAGGTTTCTCTAATTAAACTTGATAAGTTGTCCTTTGGTTTTTAGGGAAATACCTAAATGTGGGGGAATTTACAACCCAACCTTAATACTGGGCTGTGTTTTATAGAGCTAAAGTCAATGCATTTCTGAATTTCTCAGGAGCACTGCAAGGCAAAAAAAAAAAAAAAAAAAAATACTCCAAATAAAAATGATATATGTAAGTTGGCAATGTCTTTATCCACAATAAAAAATTTTTTTTAGCAAACAGCTGCTGACTTTTTCTTTAGAAGGGGGAGAAATGACTTACACGTGTTGTTTGTAGCAGCAGTTGATGGACTATGGAAACTAATGTCTTCAAGCGCTCACCGGATGTTGCCTTAGGATGCTGTGTGAGCCTTGGAAATGTTAAGTATGAATAATTGAATAGATACCGAAGATTTCGCATGAAAAGAGGATCTGAGAGATTTTATCCAGCCTTTTAATTTTCTTTTGGAGGTAGTATGCATCATTGGGCTCTTGGTTTTTCAGCAAGATAATCTCAGTTATGTCTTCATCTTTTCTGAGATGTGGAACTTGAGTATTTTTAACAGCGCATGTGATGGTAGTATTGGAAGGAGCATGGTTTTTAAAGCTGGGAGTTGGAGTGCTGATTTTGACTGATCCTTTCTCTGTGACTTTTAACAAAAATGTCTTGTCGATGGGACTGATTTTCATCATTGAACACCCACATAGTAAATGGTCAGATGACACATTTATTCACAATATTAAAAGAGTAAATGTACCACTTGTGGGAATGCTTTACTTATAAAGCCGATAGTTCTACACAGATTTTAGAGGTTGTGATTATTACTGCCAAAAAGGGGGTAAGAATGTCAGGTGAGGGTGTTACTGAAGACCAAGGGTTGTTTCAAGCAGGTAGGAAGAGGTCAAAAGTGTGAAGTGCTTGTTGCCCTGGCTAAGTTTTAAGAAGAATCCATTGGATTTAGGGGCCAGTAAGTTGTTGCTTTGAGCTTGAGCCACGTTCATGGAATGGCGGAAGCAGAAGCCATAATTGCCGAGTGGGTTGGGTCGGTGATGAGCAAGTAAAGATGTGTTTGTAGGCGACTCTTTGAGAAGTCAGACTACGAGGGAGAAAGGGAACATGAGTAGATGAGTGGGGTGGAGGGAAAGTCATGTGAGACTGGGAGGCTGAAGCCTGTGTGAGTGCTCCTGGGAGGACACAGCCCAGACCAACAGGCTGAAGACCATGGAGAGACTTCTTGGGAAGGGGGAACTGATAGAAGTGGAACGCGGAGGGTTGGCCTGAGAGAGGGAGGCTGCCTCTCTTGGGACAGGAGTGAGGAAAGAGAAGGCAGATGGCAGGTGGATTGGGGTGGAGGGAAGTTGTGGGAACTTAATTTGATGACACTGAACCTGAACCTTGTTTTCCTGTCCTTAGGACTTAGGTCATGTGAATATAGGATATAGCGGAATGGTTTACAGCATGCCTTTGCCATAATAAATCCAGTGAATTAATCACTCATTATAATTAGAACAGTATTTGTCTTGGAGATAAAAATGCAAGAATGTAAATAAATAAAAACTTAAGGCAAATATTTGACCCCTTAACTGGTTTTCTGCCTTGGTTCTTCCTGTGCATTGGTCTTTCAGGCCACTTGGGGTTAAGAAATGAATGATTTGCTCTATCTTGATACCATAACTGAGATCATTTTCATCTGTGACTGTTTTCACAAGAGTCCTCTTCTGTTCAGCTCCAGCATTCTTTGACCCTCAGAAATTAAATCTCGATTGAAAACACAATTAACTTAATGTAAGAGTTTGGTGGGGTTGTTTCCTAGTTATCTTTGGTCTGTTAGAAATATAAGCAACATGATTTTTTTCTAAAACATGTGGCATTTGGGGATGCCCGGCCACCTCAGTCTGGGGAACGTTTGATTCTTGATCTCCGGGTCATGCGTTTGAGCTCTTCTCTGGGTGGACAGATGACTTTAAAAATAAAATGCTTAAAAAAATAATGCTGAAGGGCCTTGTGTTGTGAGACACTTTCCTCTAGCAATGGGGAATCAGCCTCAAGCCCTTCTTGACCCCGGGCAAATGCAAACACTTACCAAAGGACAATCTATCCCAGACTGAAGGGAAACATGCTTTCCTTTCAAGAAAAGACTTGGAAAAGTCATAAATATTTGCTTCAGGTTTCCTGCGCAGCTCCTTCCATCGAGGTGTGTCTAAGGAACCCATGCTGTCATCTGTGAGTTAACACATTAATCCCTTTAAAAAAGGGGATTTGCAGGCACTCTCCGTGAATAAAGAGGGTGATGGAGATGGAGTTACAAGTTCTAGACTAATGAGGTAATTTTTTATTTTTGGAAAACTTACTTGGAATGTGTAGTCTTTTGAAATTTTTGGAATCCCCTCAAAGTCCTCTCCCTCGAGCATTTACCACCCTACGTGTAGCTGTATTACTAGACGCAGCCGAGATGCACGTGTTCAACCCGGGCCCCTCTCCCTAGGCTTGCCCTTGCCAACTTTAGCTTCTGTGCTGAAAAATATTGATGATGGTAAAAATCAATTATCCACAGAACTGCTACTTGAGAAATGAACATTTCTGTTTTAAGAAGACTTGTCACTTCTATTCCCCTGCTCACCACCTCCCCCCTGCCCCAGGACATTAGTTTTCCTTGGTGAAAAATAATTTTCTGCTGTCATCATTTAATGTGTACGTGTGTGTGTGTGTGTGTGTGAGAGAGAGAGAGAGAGAGAGAGAGAGAAATATTTCAAACACATAAGAAGAGACAAGGATATTTAGAAACATCTGGTATAGCAGTGGGACAAGGTCAGCCCATTCCCTGGAAAGAAAAAAAAAAGTAGAAAATCATAATGGTCAAAAAACAACCATTTGAGGTCCTGGTAATTGACCAGAGGCAGGCAAGAAACTGAAAACTGTTGATTTTTGAAAAACATCTAGAGCTTCAGATAAGAACCTGGAGTCTGTAGGCCTTCCTGCCTGGGGCTCCCCAAACCTCCGTTTTCCTAGAACCAAGCAGGAAAGCTGCGAAAGCTAATTATGCAAACCAGGAGCTTTGTTGCCCAAGGGGGCGGCCTGCTGGTAGGGGTGTGGACTCTGCACAGACTTTGACTTTGTCCGTTGAAAGTGCTGAACTTGGAAGCAAACGTGGAGAAAAGTCAGCTCTGTTTGTCTTGAGATCGCAGTTCCGGATAGGGCGAGGGGCCGCCCTGTGGGAAGGCAGCGGGGAGACTAGAACCGAGAAAGCCATGGAAGGACTGGCCTCAGAGCATTTCCCAATCTGCGCCCGGCCGCGTAGGTCATGCAGGAGCAACCTGTGGGACGCCAGAGCACAAGATAGATAGATAAATAAATAAATAAATAAGAAAACAGCAGAGGCACCAGCAGCTGCATTCTCCCATGGGGGAGACCAGTTTCCTCAGTTCAAATAAAATCAGGTTTTTTTAAAAAAAATCAGAAAAATACATCGGAATACCATAGTTGCTCCAGTATAACCCAGGTTGTCCAGATTTCAAGAAGAAAATTTGAGGCAAAGAAGACAGTATAACCCAGTTTCAGGGAAAAAGGCATCAGAAGAAACTGTGTAGGCCCGATTGTTGGATTAGTCCACAAAAGCTTCCAAGTCAGGGTGGCAAGGACAGAACTTAAAGTATGTTCAAAGTGCACAAGATTTTATTTGTTTACTTATTTGACAGAGGGAGAAATAGGCTCCCCGCTCTGCCAGGAAGCCAATGTGGGGCTTGATCCCAGGACCCCAGGATCATGACCTGAGCCAGAGGCAGATGCTTAACCCACTGAGCCACCCAGGCGCCCCTTCTTCCTTGTTTTTTATTTTGAAAGCTTTTTCACAGTTGCACATCTTGAAACTGTTTAACAAGTAAGGAGTCAATTTTGTTGCTTTTTGGAGGACAACAGAGATAAAATAATGCATGATAATTCCCTTCTTGAATTCTCCAAGGTGCATTGTTAAAATTTGCCATTCCAGGGGTGCCTGGGTGGCTCAGTGAGTCAAGCGTCTGTCTGCCTTCAGTTTAGGTCATGACCTCAAGGTCCTGGGATCAAGCCCTGCATCGGGCTCCCTGATCACTCGGGAACCCACTTCTCCCCCTTCTGCTCCCCCTGCTCACTCTGTCTCCCCCTCCCCCTCTCTCAAATAAGCTTAAGAAAAATTTGTCATCCCATCTGGATGTACAGGAAGACTTGCAAATTCTGTCCTATGTTTGCTGTTAAAAGTCCTTTCTTTCGTGCAATATGATGACATATATAATAGTGTAAATTTTTAATTTTACTTTGGCAAAATTCAAAGTTGACAGATGATATCATTCCCTCTAATTTTTGAGGGTGTTGATTTTATTGGTCTGATTAATTGAGGAATTTGGGAACTGCTAATCTTACGTGGATTGTGAATAGGAAATGAGATAATTGGAAAATCATGCCATCATAAAGTCATATTAAGTTTGCCCTAACCTCAATCCATATAAAGTGTCTAAAACAGACACAAAAACGAAATAGAGATGGCAAATAGACAAGCGCCATTAGCTATTTTTTGGGGGGTGCAGCTCTGGGGCCCCATGACAAAGGGTGTGGCTTGCCTGAAGTCTTTTATAGCAGAGGTCCCATATTTTACATGTGGTTATATGTTAAAACCACAGCCAGTTAAAATAATCCATAAGAAAAGCCCAGGTGTTTTCACAATTTGCTGAATTTCCTGAGAATTCCAAGCATGTGCAGAAAATTCTAATGTCTTTGAACAAGTTGGTTAAAGTACAGTTAGAGACCCATGGTCATCAGGGAAGAAACCCTGAAAATCTGGGTTTCAATTTTTGTTATGCCCCTAATCCTCTGATCCTGGGTAAATGAGTTGCTCTGGGCTTTTGTTTTCACATTTGTAGAATTAAGGGGTTACAATAAATGATTTAAGAGTTTCAGGACTCAGTCCCCTCCTCCAGGCAATGTCCTTTTTAATATCCTCAAGACTGGTGGGGGAACTCTTTGTGCCCTCCCGTGGTCAATGCAAACTTAATGGCCCTATTGAGAGAGAGAGTCGGGGAAGAAGTTCCAAACCTTTATTGAAGGCCTACTGTGTGTTGGCACCTTCTAGGTACTTTATGAACAGAATTCTATCTTTATTGCAGCATCATGTGGTTATTTTTGCCCCCATTTTATAGCTGAAAACCTGAAGCTCAACAAGGTTAAAGATGTACTTAGGGTCCTATATTTTTCAGGGTTCTTCAGAGAAACAGAACCAATATTTTTCTTTCTTTAATTTTTTAAAGAATTTATCTATTTATCAGAGAGAGAGAGAGCGAGAGCGCAAGCACAGGGAGCAGCGGGCAGAGGGAGAAGCTAACTCTCCAGTGAGCAAGGAGTCGGATGTGGAACTCAATCCCAGGACCCTGGGACCATGACCCGAGCTGCAGGCAGACCCTTAACCCACTGAGCAACTCAGGCGTCCCAGAACCAATATTTCTAAAGTTCACTGTATGCTCAGCATAAGCATGACGCCGAGGGCAGTAACCGTGAAGGATGGGATTAAGACATCCAAATACATAAAAATGTAAAAGGTACATGTTTCAAAAATTTTGTGAGATGAAAAGGCAAAAGACAAACTGAGGAAACTCTGTAACATGAATGACAATGGAGAACTATATTTACTATAGAAAAGAAACAAGTCAAGGGAAGTAGAGACACAACTGAGGCTCCTTAGGGTTTCCGGCTGAGGCAGCTGCTTATCCTCGGATGTCCATTCTCTGCGGTCACAGCAAAAGAACTCTGGAGTCTTAGGTAAGTCGGTACATGATCTCTCAGGACACAGGCTATATCTCCCAGTGTCCCTTGCAGCTGGGTCTACTATCAGCTTCTATACTACTTCCTGAAACGTGAGTTTGATGGTGGTGGTGGTGCACCATTTTGGACCAATTCGAAGGAAGTCAACACTCTAGAGATTGCCAAGCAGCAAGAGAGATGGAGCCTGAATCTTTGATACCTTAAAGGGATACAGCTGCCAGAGTAGCCCTAGACCACCATCCTACAGAATGTGATGTGAGAACATGTTGCAGTATTTCTATTAAAAAAAAAAAATCAACACAAACCACCACCACCAACAACCGCAAACTAAAAACTACCACTAGTCTAGAGTCCTTTTGACTTATTAGTTCACAGTGAACTCATTTCCTTGATGTAATGCGTGATAAGAGGAGAAATGGATTTGGGGGAAGGAGCCCGTAAGAAGTTGAACATGAGTAAGAGAGAAGCTAGGGATGGTGAGAGGACTTTATTCAAGAGTTATCAGCATAACTGACTGTTTATGAGACCTATGTCCCATTAACAGCTCAGTGACTATGCCCAGGAGGGTAGTAGGAAAGACTACAGAGTCTGGATCTAACTTTGGGAGACCCTTTGATGAGTGGAGAGAGAGAGAAAGGGGGCTGGAGAAAATGCAGTCAGGGTCATAGTGGGAAAACCAGGATAACTTGAAACCCAATAGAGGAGAAAATGTGTCATTAATGGTCAAATTTTTCAAAGGGACAGAGGAACAGTTAGGAGCGGAGGAAAAGTCATTGCATTTGGCCCTGAGATCACTGGAAAACTTAGGAAGTACCATTTTGAGTAAATGGTGGGGCATGGCCAGAGGTCCCATAGCCAAGGTGGGAGTAGGTGGTGAGGAGGTGGCTGACACATGGGCTCACTGACGAGCTAGAGAGAGAGGAGGAGGGGGAGAGCAGGAGCCACAGAACGTCTGGACAATAGAAGTTTCCCCCTTCCCCAGGTTGGGAAGACCTGCACCATGAGGCCACACAGCCCAGTGCCTTACTTGGGCACTGTCAGTTATTTAAGTTTTCTGACCTTTTGGGGCCAACTTTGGATAATATAAGAAGTGAAAGGCTTTGTTCATGTTACGAAAATAAGAAGAGAAGGTAATAATGGGAGGACCCACGGAGTTCTGGAGCGTTTGCGGGGAGCTAGGAACAAACCAGCCATGTAACCAGCAAGTCAGAGAAAGCAAATCTTGATAACTGAAAAGCATGAGGAAGCTAGAGCCAAACAGACTTGGTTTGGGCTGGAATTTGTTTGTTTGGTTTTATTGTCTGCATGGCCCTAATCCCTTTGGGTCTTGTCTTCATCTGCAGAATGGAGGGTTTTCATAGGTGGTTCCTATGGTTTCTATGGTGGTCATAGAAGAGGATTTGTGTGGAGTCTAGCATGATCTAGACATTCAATAACATTGTCTTCCCTGTTTTGCCTTTGCATTCAGAAAGGCACTGTGATGTAATTATTTTTGGACAGTAAAACATTAAACAACTTAACAGTCAAAATGTATCATTAAATGTATAATTTTGTGAATTCCCCCCCCATTTGAATATCATCTTTAAAAAAAAACAAGCAAACAAACAAACAAACAGAAAACAGCCCATCTGTGTTCCAACCCATGGCACAGTGAGGACTTGAGCTTTCCTGAGCCAGGAAGGTCCCATTCAGTAGATGATTAACTCTTAGAGGCTCACTACCATGTACATTTTCTGAAGTTGTCTCATAACTTTGTATTTGATTCTGATGATGGCAGGAGGGGCAGATGTTGGGATTCGGGATGTAGCGACTAAAAAAGGAAAACACTTAGGGAAGTGATGGTCCCTAAGGAGCCAGCAAGATTCCCCTTAGTAGTTCATGCTCAGCAAACTCCATTCCCTTTTTTTAAAACAGAATTTCTGGACTGGGAAATGCTATAGATAACATGTGTTTTGATGTGTTTGATGACAAAGCCTCTTACCAAGTCTTCATGGATGGGGACATGAGTGGGAAAAGCTGGTGGTGGCACCCCAAGTTAGACAATCAGCAGTTGCCTCAAAATGTTGAAGAGAGTTCTCTTTATTCAAATCTGGGCCAACTTGGACAGAACACATCACTCCAGCACGAGTCTTAGTGTTTTATTGATAACTCTGACAAAGTCAAAGAAGTCACGGTCAGCAGGACGCCTAGTTGTCGAAGCTGGGGGTGACGCTTCATATTTTACACAGTAAAGTTCATGTTGGAAAAGATCTTGGACAATAGATGACAGTTTAAGAGGGACACATGGAAGACCTCGCTCTCCATGAAGGAGGATCCGCAGTCCAAACACAGGACGAAGAAGAGGGTGTTAGCCTGTACCACGGGTTGTTTTTGTCCATGCCCAATCAGTATGGACCAAGAGGCTAGCGCAGCCGCGGAGGAGGAGACTGGGCGGTGGCAGCAGAGTCACGTGACACGGGAGGCGGCGCCCTTGAAAGAACGCGGGCTGCTGCTCCTGAGGAAGAGGACACCAGCACTGCCAGGAGGGGGAGCTGTTTTCCCGAAAAGGAAGCTGGAAGCCATGTAGAAGGGGGAGTAGGCCAGGGCTGCAGAGGGGAGCAGCACATAGGAAAGGAGATGTGGGCTCAACTCAAGACAGAACTTTCTAACAATGGTGACCCTGGCTGTTTAGTGAAGTGATGATTCCCTTTTGTCCGTGGAAGTGGATAATTCGCTGGTTATTAGAGATATCTTGGAGGAGATTGTATAGGGAAAGGATCTGGATGCAGTGACAGTCATGAGGATAACCAACTTTTATTTTATTCTCACAACTCTGAGGGGTAAATATTACGTCTCTTTTGAAGATGAGGAAACCGAGATGTGACGAGGTTAAGTGACTCCCCCAAGGTCACCTAGTAGGTAGATGGTGAAACCAAGATAAAGACCAAGACTTTCAAGCAACCCTCTCTCCCCTCTTCCAACTTTGGAGTTTTAAAATAGAAACAATCTCTGGTCCAAGGTGGGTCCCTGGGCAGTTTTGGTTTCAAGATCCTCAGTTTGCTCAATTTTTAGAAAACAGGTATATTGATTTTCTCTCCCTCCTTTTCCTTCAAGAAAGTTGATACTCTGAGTGAGGTATCTGGACTAAGTCATTTAAAACTCTCCTTTACTGCCCAAATAGCGCTATGTAAATAGAATATATGTTTATTTTTATTATTTTTCTTTAAAAAGAGACAGAGAGAAGTGGGGGACTGCCAGAGGAAGAGGAGAGAGAGAATCTTAAGCAGACTCCATGCCCAGTGTGAAGCCTGATGTAGGGCTCAATCTCATGACTTGAGCCAAAATCAAGAGTTGGACGTCTAACAGACTGAGCCACTCAGGCGCCACTAGTATATGTTTAAATTAAAGTAACCTAATATTTTGAATAGGTAGTATGTGCTAATGGCACAAAATTCAAATTATACCAAAAGGTGAGCCTTGAAAAGAAAATTTTTCTTCCATTCTCTTCCCCAGGCTGCCTACCCAATTTCCTTCCCAGGAGACAAATTACACTAACACTGTCCCATGTGTCCTTCTGGAAGTGTCTTTTCTTTACATACACGCAGGAAGTTGTGTATATATTTTTTTTCTCCAATGGTGGCATGCACTAAATGCTTTTACAACTTGCTTTTACACTTATTAATATATCCTATGGAACTATTAAAAATTACCAATATTCTACCATTTTGACTTTGCTGGGAATCCTTTAATACCAAGCACACAAGGAGATGGTTCAGCCCTTTTTAAAAAAAAAGTTAATAAAATGTTAATATACATGAGACTTCATGAATCCTAAGCAGATACTCGTCTGTGTAACCAGGACCCAAACTACTAATTCGAATGTTATCAGCTTCCAGAAGTGCTCCTCAAACTCACTACCTCATTCAGAATTGTAGATAAAAGGAGTTGTCTAGTGTGTACTCTAACTCATCTAGCTTTTTTTGTTGGTTGCACAATAGTCCGGTTTGGAAGTCCCCTCCTTTATTTCACCCTATTGGTGCCCAACTGATGGATGTTAAGGCTGTTTATAAACTTCCTCGGTTGGGATAAGTGAACAACCTTGTAAATATAATGTATTTTTTTTTAAAGATTTTATTTATTTATTTGACAGAGAGAAATTACAAGTACACTGAGAGGCAGGCAGAGAGAGAGAGAGAGACAAGGAAGCAGGCTCCCTGCTGAGCAGAGAGCCCAATGCGGGACTCGATCCCAGGACCCTGAGATCATGACCTGAGCCGAAGGCAGCGGCTTAACCCACTGAGCCACCCAGGTGCCCCGATATAATGTATTTTTAAAAATGTTTGATCATGGGAGATTTTAGCCCATAGAGTAAATAGAATAGTATAGTAGACGCTCAGTTTTATCCTGACATTTTCGTTGAACGCATTCCTATTTTTATATTTTTAAAAGATTTTATTTTTATTTAAGTAATCTCTGCACCCAACACGGGGCTCAAACTTATGACCCTGAGTTTAAGAGTGGCATGCTCTTCTGACTGAGCCAGGCAGGTGCCCCAAATGCACTTTTAGGGTAGGATTTCATTTACTTACTAAAAAGGTGGTCTTTGAGAAGGCTTAACTATGTAAGTTAATCAATGAATTGATTGTATCAATGAATAGGCTAACTATGTAGACTTTGGTGTCTCAGTTGTATCAATGAATAGCTGTGTGACCATGGGAGAGTTAATTAACCTCTCTTAATCCCACTCCAGTGACATGGAGTCCTAATCCCCGCAGCACACAGTCCTGGTGAGGAGATAGGACCGCATCCGGGCCTTTCCAGCTGTAAGTAGTTCTTTCTGATGGGCCAAAGGGAAGATGCAGGTGGGGAAGGAGGGGCTTGGACTACTGCCAATCCCACGTTGGTCTTTTTCTAGAAGGGTGTCTTTGGGAAGACTTCATCTCAGGAGAAGTTTCCAATGCTTAAAAAACAAAACAAAACAAAAAACCCAAACCAAAACAAAACAAAACAAACAAACAAACAAACAAAACAAAAGACACGAAGAAACGAAGAGAAAGAAATAATTTAACAATCCCCTCCTCCCCGAGCCAATACAATGAATGTGAAACACTGAACCTTATGCTTTTAGGTTCTTATCCATCATTCTCCTTTCCCCGAGGGTCCTTTTTTGTCTTTTCAAATCATTTCACTTGTTAAAATCCCCTTTGAGCCAAGGAACGCTTTAATAAAAATTATAATTTTTTCATCTTTATTGAGATATATAAGACGACATTGCATCCGTCTACGGTGGACGGTGAGTACGGTGCCTAGACACTGTTTAATTCAAGGAGGACCGTGCCCCCCGAGAATCAGGGGACGAGGGCGGGGCGGGCGCGTGGGCTCGGGAAGGTTTGCATTGCACAAGCCTGTGTCTTGCATTAGCCTCAGCCAGATTCCATCCTCCTCCTCTTCCCCACCCCCTCGTGCTCGCCACCCCTTCTTCTAGAAAACCGTGAGTCTCCCGTCGCTTTCCCCAGGCCTCTGCATCCTTGGGTCTGACTCCCCAATAAATCCTTAGATTCGGGTCCCCGTCGCTGTGTCTGTCCCGAGTTCGAGTCCTCCGTCTGCCGGAGGATGACCTTCGCGGGCGTCCCCGGGCTCCCCAAGGGCTGGGGTGCTGGATCCACCCACTCCCCCACCCCCGCCTCGACCCGGCCGCCTCGCCCGCCCAAGCACCGCCGTCCTCACTGGGTGGGAAGTAAAGGGTCAACGGGCCCTCCCAGCCCCCCGCCCCCCTGCACTTGCCCGCCAATCGCCTCCGGTAGAGATGCGGGGAGCGCGAGTGCGGCTGCTCCGGCGGGGCGGCGGGCCGGGGCTCTCCTCCCAGCCCAGCACTGGGTCCTGGCAGACGCCCCAAGATTGTTGTGAGGAGTCTAGCCAGTTGGTGAGCGCTGTAATCTGAACCAGCTGTGTCCAGACTGAGGCCCCATTTGCATTGTTTAACATACTTAGAAAATGAAGTGTTCATTTTTAAAATTCCTCCTCCAATTGGTTTAATGCTGAATTACTGAAAAGGGCTAAGCAAAACCAGGTGCTTTCTCTGTGGGCTCTCCAGTGGCTCGGAGGACCCAGGCTCTCCCCTTGTCCTCCCCACGACTGGCTCGTCCCCCTGGAATAAAACACGGGCGAGCCCCAAGGGCCCAGAGGGAGCCGAAGTTCAGGGCCGGCTCCGAGGTCCCGCGCTGCCAGCTCCTTTTCTTTTCCCCTTCGCTGCTCCTGCTCGCACATCTTGGACATGCCAGGATTCAAAAGGTAGGTTCCCCCCGCTCAGGACTTTTTTTCCTCCAGGGTCTGGAAACCTTACTAAAAACCTGATGGGTGGAAAATGGCTATGGCTGGAATTCAGGCTGTGTCAGGATATTGGAAAAGGCATTAGCTAGTGATGCAATGATATTGTTAATTACAAAAAGCTGCGCCTCTGTAATTTCCATCTTGAAGCCTTCTTTTGGGAGTGGGTATTTTATAATACGGCTTCAGAAGTCAGCATCCGAGAGAAGTCTGCAAAAACCTCAGAGCTTGATGCTCACCCTTACTTTACTGAAAGGGCAGCAAATTCGTGTGGCATTTTAGGATATATATATATCATATATATATAAAGCTGGGAAACCAATTACTAGTTCACTAGCTATTATTTTGCTGGACTGGCTGACTGTTGGACAAGTGGACGGACTAGCCAAACATCCCGAAATTGGATTTGCTCTATGTCTGTGTGGGATTCACAAAGGGCATGCGACCCAGAAGTTTCAAGCCAATGAAAAGTGGGGACTGCAGACAGAAATACATGTAAGCAAATGTTTTGCTGTTCTTTAAGGAAATTGCAGTTTCAGTCAAGGAATCCTTAAACCTTGAAGAACTTTATCTAGATTATATAGGCACGGTCTTTCGTAAACTCTTGAAAATGTCGCTGCTTTAGACAGATGAACTGTGGGTGTGTTGGGTGGGTGGGTGTGGGCTGATGCTGTACCGGGGACCAGCACTTCTCTGACAGGTAGCCCTGAGACTCAGTTGGCCCCTCTGGGTTTGCTTATGCGTTGGGCTGGTGCACAAAATGGGTGGACCCACCTGCTTTTGGAAAGTTCTGGGGACCAGTTATGAGATCCAAGTCACCCCTAGAATTTCTATAGTTTCTATAGTTCCTATATCTTTAGAGCTTTCTGGAGTTCTTCATGACAAGGTGTAACTGTTCGTGAGACCGTGAGAATAGCAGGGCGTGGGTTCCTTCTTTTTCGGAAAAACCTCTCAATGGACTGGCCTGAAATTCACTGGGCCCCCAGGACTCAGCTGTGGCTCGTCCAGGAGGCCAGGCTTGAGGCTGGACCTTTCCGAGGAGACCTGTCCCTCCGGCCAAAGGGAACTGGGAGTCGGAGAGTCGGGGGAGAAATGGGGTTAGCATGCCTTTTCCACTAGCTCCTGGAGCCCACTGCAGTCAGGCTGTTCTGTCTCCAACATAAACGAGACAGGGTTTTATAACCAAGCGAAAGGAAACTTCATGTGAAGAAACAGGAAAACATTGAAATTCATAATATACAGCTTGGAAAATAAATTTGTTATTGTTCTTTCATTCCTTCCAGATATAAATCTGGCCGTCGCAAATATCAAAAAACCCTGGGATTTGGCTCTGCACTTTATAAGGTCAGAGCTGTCTCCGGCGTTCTAGAACCTGGCTCACACAGGCACTTAGACGCAATGAAAATGTGTGGACCCTCGGGGTTTTTATTCTTTGGATTGGGCACCGGATGAAGGAAGTGGGCCTGTGTCTTCTAGTACAAAGTCAAGGTTCTGTTCTCCCTGGATGTCAGCTCAAGTCCAGGGCCCTCCAGCTACCTGGAGTTGCTAATTCAGATGAGCCTTGTGTTCCTGGACTGAGTCAGCTTTGTCATCTACTGAACATTCTTTTTATGAAGGGAGGGATTATAAAGTGGAGGTATATGTTGATATAGCAGTTCTTCAAGTTCACCTCCTCCGGGAAGCCTTCTCTGATCTTCCTGTCCCTGCCTCCAGCCTGGCTCTCATGGCGCTCACTGGGTACTTCTCTCAATGCCCTTACAGTGTGTATTGAGGTAATCAATTCCCGTGGCTCTCCAGCCTGCTCCCCAGGGCGGCGATGGAGTCATGGTTTTGTTGCTCTTCTGTCTAGGGTCCGTGCTTGTAAATAGTAGTTGCTCAGATAAATCACTATTGAGCTGAACAATAATAACACTAAATAGCTCTTCATTTACATAGTTTTTTTAATACCATCATAATAATTTTTTTTAAAAAAATTATTTATTTGAGAGAGAGAGAGAGAGAGAGAGAAGGAGGAGGGGCAGAGGGAGAGAGAGAATCTCAAGCAGACTCCCCACTGAGCATAGACCTCAATTCTGGGCTTGATCCAACAACCCTGGGATCATGACCTGAGCTGAAACCCAGAGTCGGATGCTTAACCAACTGTGCCACCCAGGTCCCCCTAAACCACTATAATCATTAAAAAAAAATTTTTTTTTTTACTAAATCCTTTTTTAAAAGATTTTATTTATTTCTTTGAGAAAGAATGAGAGAAAAAGCATGAGCAGGTGGAGGCAGGGGGGAGGGGCAGAAGGAGAGGGAGAAGCAGACTCCCCACTGAGCAGGGAACCGGATGTGGGACTCGATCCCAGGACCTGGAGATCATGACCTGAGCCGAAGGCAGACGCTCAACCGACTGAGCCACCCAGGCTCCCCTGAACCATTGTAGTCATTTTTCAGTAGCATTAAGTACATTTCATGGTCTTGTGCAGTCGGTCTCTACAACTCTTCTCATCTCGCAAAACTGAAACTCTGTCCTCGTGAAACACTAACTCCCCATTCTTTCTTCCCCTCCACCCCCGGCACCCACCATCCTCCTCTTTGTCTCTAGGATTTAATTTAATTTAATTTTTATTTTATTATTTATTTATTTGACAGAGAGATCACCAGCAGGCAGAGAGGCAGGCAGGTGGGGGGAGGAGGAAGCAGGGTCCCTGCTGAGCAGAGAGCCCGATGCTGGGCTTGATCCCAGGACCCTGAGATCACGACCTGAGCTGAAGGCAGAGGCTTAACCCACGGAGACACCCAGGCACCCCAAGTCTCTAGGACTTTAACTGTTCTGCGTCCCTCATGTAGACGGGCACATACGGTATTTGTCCCTTTGTGACGGCTTAATTCACTTAGCATCACGTCAACGAGGTTCATCCATGTGGTAGCTTATGCCAGAATTTCCTTCCTTGCCAAGGCTGAATAATACTCCGATCCACATTTGGTTTATCCATTCATCTGCTGAGGGACCCTTGGGTTGCTTTCAGCTTTGGGCTATTGTGAGTAAAACTGCTGCTGTAAACGTGGGTATACAAATATCTCTTTACATCCCTATTTTCCCCTCTTCTGGGGGTTTCCCCAGGAGTGGCATTGTTGGATTGTACGGTAAATCAATTTTTAATGTTCTGCGGCGCTGGCACACGGCTGCCCCATTGCGCCTCCCCACCAGCCCTGCACGAGGTCTCCGATTCCTCCACATCCTGGCTAACACTTGTTTTCTTGCTTTTTTGATTAAAGCTATCCCGAGAGATGTGAAATGGTATCTGTACTGTATTTTTCTTTATTTATTCACTTTAAAAATTTTATTCTGTATTTTTAAAGCCTTGTGCCAGCCGTGATTTTATTAGCTAGAAGCGTGTGGGTGATGAAGGGTAGAACACACAGGCTCAGGAGAGGTTTGGTGGCTTTGGAATGGAGAGCCGGCTTGACCTGCAATTTCTAGACTCCTCCTCCTAAGCGTTCCCTCTGCGTCCATTCTTCCCCAGGGTGCCCAGGTCCCCCAACCCCTCTTTGCCATTGGGGCCTGTGTGATGTGTGCTCTGGGGTTAGGAGACTTTCCCGAGACATCTCTCTTCCGTAGAACTCAAACGCTGCACATTGGTACTTTCCTTGCATCTTTTGAGGGTGCTATGGTCTCGCTTACTTTTCCTGTTTCAGAATAAGGACACTGAAAACTGTGCAAGAAGTAAAGACAAAGCAGCTGGTCCATGCATGGGTCATGCCACAGCAGTGGGTTTTAGATTTTGTCTTTGAAGTAGCAAAACCTTTTATTAAAAAAAAATGTCATCTAACACATGATCCCAACACATAAAACTAGTAAGAGAGGCATGGTTTTATATTGGATGGCGGGGGGTATCTGGAGTCTGCTTTGACCTCTGGAGCAGGAGCACCCCAGCCCCCCAAATATATACACAAGTTGGAGTCTCCATTGTAAATGCACAGGTAGCCTGCGGTCCCTGTTGGTCCCCAGGTCTGGATTCTGGAAGTAACTTGGGCATTTTTATCTCTCAACCTGTTTCTCTCTGCAGGATACTTACTGTTACCATTCTGGCTCTCTGTCTTCCGAGTCCTGGGAATGCACAGGTAGGATTTTAATGTTGTGTCTGATCTAGAAGCGTGTTAAAAATCAGGGTGAGAGGGCCCAGCCACGCATTTTAGAACCCCAGAATTTACAGTTCCCCAAAGCTGAGCTCCACCCCTAGATGAAGGTGGGCTCAGAGAGGTGGACCCTCGCCCCAGAGGCGGGGCTGGGACTCCAGGGTTCTGATTGCCAATCCAAGACTTTGCATCTGGCAGCTGCTGTCAGTTGTGTCCTCCTAGGCTTGATTTATGGTAAATGTTAAAAAGTCAGAGGCGCTCTAGGGCTTCTGGGCAGTGGTGCCCTGCCTGCTTGTGGCCCACGTGGGTCTGCGTGTCTCTGCAGACACGCAGCCCTGGTGGGAGGAGGCGGGTCCGCCCTGGACTGACCCCCTGGGCAGGGGTGTGGACAGGGGGTGGGGAAGTCAGGCTCCAGCAGGGGTCTGGGAGAGGCCCGCAGTGCCCAGACTTTATGAAGCCAGTTTGTGTCAGCCTTTGAGAATGTGGGCACGTCCCTCCTGCAAACTCAGAGCGGCCTCTCTGTTTCTGGCTCACAGATGAGAGAGGCCTCACCTCGGGGCAGGGCTGATGGACCACAGGCGGATGGGGGAAGACTTTTTCTCTTCCTATTAAGAATTTCAAAATAGATTCAGTCTCTTAGGGATTAAAAAGGAGCCTAGGAGGAGTAACAGAGACTTGGAGCTTGGGGGGCCCTTGGAGTCCTACCCAGCCTCACGGTGACAGATGGTGACATCCAGACACGGAGAGGACAGGGGTCCTGGTCCTGTGGTTACTGTGTGTTAGGCACTCCGCATCCATGAACATATCCATCCAGTCCTTGCAGCCACCCAGAAGTAAGTGCTGTCGCCCCCATTTTACAGGTGAGGGTGTGAAGGCCGAGGAAGCTGCGAGCAGTGGTTAAAGTTGAGGCGTTGAAGCGAGGCTGGTGGGCTTGAACTCTCGCTGGTGTGTAGCTGGTGAGCCAGGCCTGGACTCCAGTCTCCTGGTTTTCTCGAGCTTTATGGCACAGCCTCCTGGCTCATTTGCTCCCTTTCTTTTGCCCCAAGGCCCTAAGACTCCTGACCCCACTCCCACAAATGCAGGCTGAATCCGTCATCTCTCAAAACCAGCCCACAGTGCAGGAATCCAAACCTTGGAAGGCACAGGGAAGGCCAGGGATGGGGCTCCCATAGTTAGAAACATTCCTTCTCTGCCTGTTCCTATAAAATGCGGACTTTTGGCCCTCATGACGTTTTTCTAAGGCCTAAAGTTGTAAACTCAAATTGCACATAAAGACCACAACCCTAGGGGACCACTGAGACCTGTCTATGCCTAGAAGCATCTTTATGTAATTGTCTTGGCGAGACTGCAGAAGGGGGATTTTCCCTATTCTACTTTTCTTACAAAACGGCCTGCATTGCTGTGTAGTTTCAGGTGAGAGGGTTAGGTTAGGGAATGTCATGGGGGTCCCGAGGAGGGGAGGTCGAATAGCACCCAGGGCAAGAGAGTGATTGCCCTTAAAAGCAGTCCCATCTGCTCCTATAAAGAAATGAACTCGGGATGTGCCTCGTTATCATGTGGGCCAGATGTGATTACTCCTGCGTCTCATAACTGGGGCAGGAAACAGCCCTCAAATCTGCTGGTAGTGGGGGTTTTAAAGTGTAATGCTAAGTGTTAAATGATTATAAGAAAATACTAAAAAGAAGGGGGGCAAATAGGACTTATAATTCAGGTTTGGTGTTACGGATGCTTTTTTTTTTTTTCTTTACTGCATTTCTCGAACTTTCTGTGATGTCCTTGTAATACTTTTATAGTTTAAAAAAAAAATGGTAAGGACCATGACTTTACCTCTTTCTCCTCTCTCCTTCCCGGCAGCAACAGTGCACTAACGGCTTCGATCTGGATCGCTCGTCAGGACAGTGCTTAGGTACGAGGGACACTGAGGATCCTGCACTGGGTGGGGGCATTCGATGACAGACCGATGGTGGGCCTGTGTCTTTCCCTGCTGCTGCTTGATATTATCAAACCTGTATTGGCCTGGATTATGGAAGAAAACAGTGCCTCTCAATAATACCCATTTATCAATCACCTGCTTTGTGGCCTACCCCAGGAGGGGGCAAAAATGAGCATGGATTGACCTGTGTCCCCAAGGGGCTCTCCATCTGTATTGGTTTCTGATGGCTGCTGTAACAGACTGCCACAGACTTAGTGGTTTAAACAACAAAAATCTATCTCCCAGCTCAGCTCAGAAGTTATCCATAGATTTATCTGTAATTATTTATAGGTCTGATGTTTTAGAGGGATTTCCCAGCCCAACTTCAAGGGGTCAGCAAAGCTTTTGTTTCTTTCTAGAAGTTCTAGCAGAAAATCCATGTCCTGGCTCGTAGGTATTGTTGGCAGAATTCACTTTCTTTCTTTTTTAGAAAAATTGGGATATGATTGACACATCATGTCATGTGAGTTTCAGGGTTACGACTTGTTGATCTGATAACACATATATATTGCAGGATGATCCCCACTAGAACCTTTGCTAACACCGCCATCACATCACATAGTCACATTTCTTTCCTTATGGCAAGAACTTTTAAGAGCGTCTCTCTTAACAATGTTCGAGAACCTAATACAATATGGCGAACTGTCCTCCCTGGGAGGGCTGTGAACTCCCCGGCACTTATTCAACTTATAAATGCAAGTTTGTGCCCTTCACCAGCCTCTCCCAGTCCTCAGCCACCATGTCACTCATGATTTTTATGAGTTTGGCTTTTTTGATTCTACATATAAGGGAGATCATACATGACTTTCCTGTGACTTATCTCGTGTAGCATGACATCCATCCGTGGACTGCTACAGAACGGGGCATCAACCTCAGCATACTTCCCTTTCCCGAGGTGGGAGTTGGTGCACGTGTCTCGGTTGAGCAGTCTGGGGTGGGCGTGTCTCCCCCACAGGCCGGGACACGGACCTGGACACAGACCTGTTCGCTGGCACAGGGCGAGCTGACTTGCCAGTAGGCTTCCACTTTCTTTGCAAGGAACTAGCTCTCAGCCAAACCTTATCTTCCTTGATGCAAAGGATTCCCTCCCCCACCCAGCTGTTTTTTGGAGTAGAAGAGGAAGTCATCATGAGGTCCAACCCAGGGTTTCCCGGGGGTCATATGGGTACATGGGAGCACTGGGCTGTTTTTAGATGGCATGCTCACAGATAAATGCTCCATTTTAGTATTGATACATACATTTTTACTGTACCTTCTACTTACGTTGATTGGTAGTGTCTACTTGGGTTTCACATGTGGGTGAGATGATATGGATTTTGTGGCTGGGGTGCAGATTGTGATGTGGTCTCTGACGGCTGATGTCTGGGTGATGCTGGTCAGTGTGATTCAGTTACACCAACGTTTGAGGGTCCCCTGCAGTGATGTGCCAGGGCGGCCCTCTGTGTTTGGGAGCAGATGCTGGTAAAGAGTGGCTTTGGGATCCTTGGCTGAACTATGTGCCATGCGCTGCCTGGCTGGGGAGCCCCTGACCCTCATCCTTTCCTTGGCATTTCCAGATATTGACGAATGCCGGACCATCCCCGAGGCCTGCCGAGGAGACATGATGTGTGTTAACCAAAACGGCGGGTACCTGTGCATCCCCCGAACAAACCCAGTGTACCGGGGGCCCTACTCCAACCCCTACTCCAACCCCTACTCGGGTCCGTACCCAGCAGCGGCCCCACCGCTCTCAGCTCCAAACTACCCCACGATTTCGAGGCCTCTCATCTGCCGCTTTGGATACCAGATGGATGAAAGCAACCAGTGTGTGGGTGAGTAGCGCAGGGTCTCAGGCTCCTGTGCTCTGGAAAGGTCCTAATCCAGCAACAGTGAAGTCCTAACCAATAAAGCAATGACTTACTTTCTACAGAGTTCCTTCCTGCTGAGTGTCCTGTGTCTCCAGGAAACCCCCCCCCCCCACCAGGATTAGCTTAGATCATTGTCACATTCTGGTTCTCATCCAGAAAGCCGATTTGTTTTTTCTTTATTTTCATCTGTCTCTCTATCATCCATCTACCTAAAGACTAAGCTTATATTCTCTCTGTTTGATCATAAATGCATCTGGTTTAACTTAGTGAATCCCAGAGAGAAGATCTAGAAAGGACCAGCACTTTCTCTTCAACACTCCTCACCCTTGAATGGAATGTATACTCTTGAAATAAAAGAAGTCTTGAAGGCCATGGCCAGCTGTTCTGGAAAGAGAGTGGGTTCCTTGGGTGGGTGCCAATGTTCTTTTGGCTATAATGAGCCCTGCTGATGGGAACTCACAGCGAGAATAGACCTCTGGGAGGAAGGCGACATCACATGGCATGAGTCCCCAAGGGGGTTGGTAAGTGGTTTGACCAGTGCCCTGGTGAGCTTTGTTGTCTGTTGACCAGTGTGGCCTTGGCGGAGGGCTACTGGGGATCCTTCCTTGGTTGCTCTGATGGTTGGACCAAGAGCTCTGTGACTGTTTCCAGCTTCAGCAGATGGTCTAGAGTGGTGATGGCTCCAGACTTTTTTGATCATGCACCTCGCATCCAAGATCTTTTTGAGCTTGGAGCCCCATGAGATGCGTATTTATAAATTACATACATATCCTGTTATACTAATATGGTTTGAGGAGTGTAACGCATACATTTAAGACTAGAACATCTTAGAAGATGTGATAAAAATAAATGTGAGTGAAGTTCTGATACGTCCCTTCCCCAAAGTCCTGGAGACCACTGGTGTGCCTAGTGAGATTTTTGTTGGTCCGTTTTTAGGGCTCTGAAGTATTAAGCTGTTAGAGAGTCTGGGTTGGCTATCTCGTAATATCTTCTGTTCTTGCAAATGAGTGTGCATTTCCATCTGGATACATGGATATAGTATGCAAACCAGTGTCCTTCAGAGCCACAAGGGGAAACTGGGTGCACCTGGGCCCAAACTTCTCCATTCTTACTGGTTGCGAAGGACATGGGGTGTATGTGTGTGGGGGGGAGATAAATAGAGGTAGAGAGGAGGAGGTATGTGTGTGCGGGGGGAGGGGGGAAGATAAATAGAGGTAGAGAGGAGGAGGGGTGGGGACGGAGGGGAGAGTGAGTTAATGGAGTGGGGAGAGATGAGTGGGCAGAGGCAAAGAGTGTGGGGTCCAGCCAAGCCACAGACACAGTTTGGTGGAGAAGGAGGTAGTGCCCTTCCCTATAACGAGCTGCTGGAGCGCTGTCACTGGAAGGGACTTTACCAACTGAACTTCCGCTTCCTCGGCCTCTAGGAAAGGGAGCACGGACTCCAGCAGGTTAGTCATGACAGAGGTAGGATGGTGGGTTACAGGACTGACTACCAGTATCTACCTTCCTAACTCGGCCACGTGACCTCTCTTGTCGGGTAGTAAAGAAAGGATCCCGGAAAGAAATGCAGAGAAGGAGCGGTTGGGGGATGTCTGGGTGGCTCAGTTGGTTCAGGGTCTGCCTTTGGCTCAGGTCCTGATCTCAGGGTCCTGGGATGGAGCCTGGTGTTGGGCTCCCTGCTCAGGGGGGAGCCTGCTTTTCCCTCTGCCTCTGCTGTTCCTCCCCACTTGTGCTCTCAGTCTCTCTCTCTCTCTCAAATAAATAAGTAAATAATCTTTAAAGGGAAAAAAAAGGAGAGATTGGAGTAGAGCTCCTCTTCCAGGATGTCCTGTAGGGCTGGATGCATTGAGTGCAGGATTGAAAGTGAGGAAGGGGGTGTGATTATCCATTGAGGTGCTCCAGGATTTTGTGAGGGGGCCTCAGGGTGCTCTGCCTGATGTCTGGGGCCATCCCACAGACCCCTTTGGGGAACAACTGGGAACTGCTGCACCGCTCCCTGAAGCAGTCCCCTCCCTCCCACAGACTTCTTTCCAGGAACTCAGGGCCCTTAAGAAGGATGGGGTTGGGAAACCTATTCATCTCCTTGTCCCCATGACGTCATGCAGTTTCACGGTTCCTAACCTGTCACGCGGGAGACGTGGAGCCTTCATAATGGCCCTTTTTGTAAGAAGAATAGAGTCAAGGAACCCTAGCGAGGACTGGCACCGGGCCCACCCATTTCCAAAAAGTTCAGCATTATGCATTCATAAATCCCGAGTTCTTTCTAACTTCCCTTCCCTGCACCCCACTATTTCCTGACGTACACAGGTCCTTCTGGGCATTGTAAGAGGTGGCGTCACAGGGGAGGGACAAGAGAGGGGACGAGGAAGGGAGTCTGCTTCCACCCACTGTTCCCTCCAGGATGCAGGAGGGGGGCTTGAGAACAGGCAAAAGGGAAGCCAGGCGCAGAGATGGCCGAAGTGGGGGTGGGAGCGGGAGGGGCAGGGGGGCGCACACCAGGAGAGGCCATTGTTGATAAAGGAGGAGGTGGTGCGTGGGGGGCTCTCACCACCTCGAGGAGGAGGATGTAGGTCTGAGCTTGTGGAGGAAGTGTGGAACCAGCGCTGCGTAATCGGGAAGAACTGGGAAACATTTCTGAAATTTGGGTGTCCTAGGAGGGAGGACAGCCTCTTCAAAGGAGTCTACTCCTCGCCCTCAGGATGAAGCTGATAAGCCAGAGTGATGAGAGCTGTGGTCAGGAGAGCAAACGCTTCCCCAGGGCTGGGCGCGGGAGTAGTTACATGCGAATTAAGAGCCGGAGCCATTTGGAGAGGTTAGGAAATCCAGCCAAAGCGAATGGGGATGAACCAGGGTTTGAACACATTCAGCTCCGGATGAGGCTCAGATTGGTCAAGGTCTGTTCAAAGCCTCTGAGAGAGTCTGTGTTGGAGCCCTGATTAAACACAAGGACCTTCTCTTGCTTTTTTTTTTTTTTTGTATTTAAAGTTTTTCTCCTGTAAAGAACCTAGACAAAAGCAGAGACCATAACGAACACTACCTACTTATCACTGCGTTGCTGTAATTATCAGCACAGACCGAGCCTTGCTTGTCCTTTACCCTCCCCGAGTGGACTAATTAAAGCAAATCTCAGGCATCATATAACTTTATCCTTAAATACTTAAGAATGTATCTCTCACAGATAGAGATACATTCTCTATCTAGAGATAGAGATTCTTAAAAAAAAAAAAATAGCCCCAACGCTGTTTGTTATCAAACCTGCAAAAATCAACAATAATTCCTATTTATCATTAAATGTCCAGGTGGTGTTCAAATTTCCCTGATCATGTCATAAGTGTCTTCCTTTCCCCTTTGTTGGTTTGTTAGAATCGGATCCAAATGAGGTCTACAAATTGCATTTTGTTGACAAGTCTTTTAAATTTCTCTTAATATTTTTTGTTTCTCTTGCCACGAGGCAAGAGAACTACAAGGCGGGGTTCTTTGTCCTGTACAATTCCTTACATTTGGGATTTTACTGATCACGATT
Organism: Mustela erminea; assembly: GCF_009829155.1. Classification (NCBI taxonomy): domain Eukaryota; kingdom Metazoa; phylum Chordata; class Mammalia; order Carnivora; family Mustelidae; genus Mustela; species Mustela erminea. Next base: position 117,413,998 of record NC_045618.1, read on the forward strand.
TTGGGTGATTTTTAGCATATTCCTTCATGTCTCCTGTTTTTCTCTACACTGGTAATAGATCTAGAGACCTGATCCAATTCAAATTAAATATTTTGGGCAGACTGCTTCATAGGTAGTACCATTGTTCTTTTGTCCTCTTTTTTTTTTTTTTTTCAAAGATTTTATTTATTTATTTGACAGAGAGAAATTACAAGTACACTGAGAGGCAGGCAGAGAGAGAGGAAGGGAAGCAGGCTCCCTGCTGAGCAGAAAGCCTGATGCGATGCGGGGCTCGATCCCAGGACACTGAGATCATGACCTGAGCCGAAGGCAGCGGCTTAACCCACTGAGCCACCCAGGCCCCCCGGTTCTTTTATCCTCTTTCTGCCCTGCTTTCTCCTCATGAACTCTGAGACAATTTGCTTAAAGAAGCAAATGTACCTTTTCACCGTGACTTCCTTTTTCTGAGTTTTGGACCCAGTCTCAAAGAAGCAGTTTCCTCCCTTGTGTCGGGATTAGAATGTGGCCTGTCTCTGCAGGCCAGGCAGGGCCAGGCTCTGTGCACATGTTCCTGGTGCCCCAGAGTTTCCTTCTTGACTTCTCTGTTTTGGGTTCTGCCTTGGAGGCGAATAGATGCTGTTCCTTCTGGAACAAAATTCAGCCTCAGGTTTGAGTCCCCCTCCACCATAGATGTAAATCGGGGTCACCTGGGACACTTACAGAGTGAACGGTGACCCAAGAGTTAAAGCTCATGAACCAAGCAAGTTTTGTGTCATCTAGAAAACTGGCCTTTTGGCTTGTGGGTGCTCAGCCCTACGGCCGATGGTGGTGACTCATGGCTGGTTAGGATGTGTCCTCCAGATCCTGGACCCCTGGGAGATCGGTGGCCAGCTTCTCTGGCGATGGAGAGCCAGATGGACATGGTTAGTCGTCAAGGAAGTAAGGGTGGCTCCAGGGAAGTCTTACCTACCTAGATGCACCGAAGATACAGACAAAAGATAAAATCAAAGGCATACCAAGGAGTCTGAGCTGGCCAAAAGACCTTGCAGAAGCAGGATGCTGTGGGGTTAATGGTGTGGCTGCTGAAGGTTCAGGAAGAGGGGAGCTGAGCTGAGGGCTGGAGCTACCATGGTTTGAACCCTCACTCAGGAACCTTCCTATCATAGTATGCTGCCTCTCAGAACATCACCTTCGGCCAAGGTCCCTGCATGTGGATGTCCCTTATTTATGTGTGCTTGTCCCCTTTGGGGCTCAACTTGTCACCTCTCTGGATGGACAGTCTTAGTTCTGGCTTTGCCAGTCAGCTTGGCTTAGCAGCAAACTTAGGGACTGTACTGGTGACAGATGCTTATGGAATGTTCTGCGGTTGACCAAGCAGTCTTTTACTAGAGCCCAGGGACTGAAGGGGATCTTCTGGTCATTTGTGAAATTATTCTCCTGCCTGGCCCAGGGATTTGTATTGATCAAAGCGTTTGAGTAGCGAAGTGGGCATTCATAGGGATCCTTCTAGAAGACGGATGTGCTAGCCCGAGGCTTTGTGTTGAGTTAGTCTTCCTGAAAGCCAGCCAGTTTTTATTCAACTGACAATAAATGTGACCAATGATACCAGAGCACCTGTTCGAGCCAGACTCTGCTCTGGGCACTGAGGGGGCAGGGTGTCTGGGCATGGCTGTGGGCTCTCTCCAGAAGTTACCGTCTGGAAGGGAGATTGGACACAAAAGAAGCTGCTAAAATACTAGGTGGCCTGTGATAGGTCCCTGAGATGGTGTAGAGAAGGGCAGGCTGTGCCTTCTGGAACGGAGAGGGTTGGAACTTGGACATCAGACTGGCCTTGAGTCCCATTCTGGTTTGGCCACTTCCTGGCTGTGAGCCTTGGCTCTCAGTTTCCTCATCTGTAAACTGGGCATGACAAGGTCTGGCTCACAGAGAATGTGAGGAAATACCTTGTCCAGTGTCTGTCTGTAGAATCACAAGGAAACCGTTCATCAAGAAAGACTCAAGGGTCTGGCGATGACAACCTGTATGTAGAAAGATTCATAGAATCTGAAAATGCACTGCAAGCCTCATTCTTTAGAACCTTTAAAATGACCAAAAACTGAGCTTGGTACACACCCATCCCACAGACTTTGCAGGATATGGCCTAGTTCCTTCCCTCATGAAATTTCAGTCAGGTTCTGCTTCAAGACTCCAGCAAAGCCTGGGTTTGTTTAAACTGTGAAACAGAACAGTGAGAAGACTTTCCAACCTGACATTTGTTCCCAGCAGATAAGGCAAGGACAGGAGCACTGGAAACTTCACTGAGCCCTCCACGTGGCGGCTCCTGTGGGCTTTTCTCCCAATTTTTTTTTTTTAAAGATTTTATTTATTTATTTGACAGAGAGAGATCACAAGTAGGCAGAGAGGCAGGCAGAGAGAGAGAGAGAGGAGGAAGCAGACTCCCCGCTGAGCAGAGAGCCCGATGGGGGACTCGATCCCAGGACCCTGAGATCATGACCTGAGCCGAAGGCAGCGGCTTAACCCACTGAGCCACCCAGGCACCCTCTCCCAATTTTTTTATAAAGGCTTGGGCAATAACTTGAAACCACGTCCTCAGGGATGAGACTGGAAGGAAAATGCAGGAAACACAGGTCACTGGGTTCCTTCGGCTGCCGAGGGCACGGGGACCAGGCAGGCCTGGCAAGAAATGGGACCAGGCTTGAATCAGGGGCTCCGGAGTTGGGTTTGCTTGTCAACCGGGCCTTGGCAGACTTATCCCCGTGCACCCCATCCTGCTTCAAGTCTTTTCTAGTCACTGGTGGGGATAGGGAGTGAGCAGAATAGGGGGGTTTACAATAAATAAATAAATAAATAAATAATAAAAACTTTAGAAAAATAAACGTTAAAACTTAATTTTTAAAATGAATTCTCATATTGTTTGAATCTGTTAGAAGGATGTATTATTTTTGTTTTAAAACAAAACCACCGCCCCCCCGCCCCCCCCCCCCTGCCAATTTTTTTAAAGCTTAAAGTGAGGCAGATGGCGTGGGAAAGGGACCAGAGAGGACACTGAGAAGAAAGGGACAGATTTGCTATTTATTAGCTGTGGGGCATAAGAAAGTCATTGGGCCTTTCTGTAAAAAGGAGGAACAGGAGGATAGTAAGGATCTTAATGTGGGGTGTGCGGCTAGAATTCAGGGATCCGTTGTCATGTTTTTTCTCATTAACGTCTAGTGAAATTTGTCATTGTTGTCCATTATGGAGACAGTAGGCTGTAATGCCTTAGTGGTCCCTGTGACAGTATTAACACGAGAAGCACAGCTAGTCATACACCATATTATAGCTGTAACAGTGACTCTGAAGTGTCTTGAAGTATTTGGCATATCTTGAAATGCCATTTTCACTAATTGCTACTTCAGAATTGTACAAGATAGTAGGCTGCTGTCCTGTCTTGTTATGTAATGCCCTGATAAGGAAGCATATATGTTTCTACAATGCACATTTATTTTTAAACTATTTTGTTAACTGCCTTTCAATATAATTGGTCTCCCTGTGAGTTTAATTCCATCCAATTCAAAGCATTCTTCTGAGAAGGGGGTGCATGGGCTTCATCTGCCTGTAGAACAGGTTTGTGGCACACACACCAAAGGCTTAAATTCCCTGGAGGAGATAATCTCTTGGTCTCTTCCAACTCAAGAATGTTCCGCTTTTCTAAATCCTCCCAGTCCTTAGGAAGACAGTCTGGATTTTCCCTTCATGTGTTCTCATCCGGATTGCTCTGTGACGTGGTCCTTCTCGACTTCTGGGTTTCAATCAGCACACGTGCTCAGTGACATCTGCCAGGACTGAGTCCGTCCTCCGTGTGTGAGGAGTCCCTCTCTACCCACAGCTGTCACTGCCTTCCAGAACCAGCCCTGGTCTGTAGGGGTGAGGAGGTACAGCGAGCTGACCGCCCCCCACACCCAGTGGGCACCCACGAGGAGACCTGCCCAGCCCTCAGTGCTTTGGAGAGTAGGCACGTCCCCAGTGCCTAGTATACCAATTTTCTCAATGACCTACAAATTTTTCTTGGCTCTCACCTTATGTTCCTTGGTCTGGTCCTGTTTCTTTCAATTATGTTCCATTCAGGAATTAGCCAGTTGCGTGTGACAAGCAAGTGGTGTTGCAACAGGATGGAGGAAGTGTGAACTTTTAGCAGCGGGGCATTTCAGCCCTTGACGGTCATGGCTAAGGGGGGTGTATGACCGGCTCGCTGAAGAGTGTCTGCAGGAAGGTAGGAGAGCACCGTTACCTGTCAGGGCCAGGGCTGATCAGACTGTGTAGCCATGTGTGCTTTAAATGAGTGGGAGGAGCGTCCTTTGGTGCTTCCATAAAGGTGTTGTGCGTTGAGATGGAAGAAGGTGATGGTATCTTCTCTTTTGTCATCAAGCTTAGTGATAGATTTCTTTGCAAATGTCCTTTTGATGGAAGTAGACCAAGTATACCACTGGCCGAATTGAGAATGGACCCAGTCGCACAGGTTCCGTATCTATGTTGGCAGTTTCCACAAATATTCTCCCAGGCTCTTATCTGCTTGTATGCCTGGTGTTGGAAGGGCATCTGTCGCTCCTGCCCATGCCCCAGCATGATGCAAGAGACAGAGTGATTTGGGAGCTCTTTGTGCTCTCAGAAATGGATTAAATGAGATAAAGAAGTAAAAATAGCATAGGAGTGCAAAGTATAAGTTTTATAGAGTGTGTACATGAGTACGAGAAAATGATTAAAGCAGTACATTAGTAATCACATTAATGTCGTTGACAACAGCCTCATGTAGATATCGTCTGAAAGGCTCAAGTTGTGACATCTGCTGTTTAGGAAAGAAAGGAGATCTTTATTTTCTTGAAGGACCGGGAGGGAGAAGTCATCAGGCCGAAGAGCAGAGGGAGTTAGTAAGATGGGGGCAGGGAAGAGCAGGGGCTTTAGATTCAGACATTTGGGGTTCAGATCCCATCCTTGCACAGTTGCCGGGCTCAGGGTATTAAAACCTTTGAATGTCCCATCTACAACATGGGAAATTAACACATTTCTTATGGGGTTGTTTAGAAGTTTAGCGAAGGAATGCGGAGTGTCCCCTCGTCAGGCGTGCAGTCCCGGAACAGTAGTCACTGCTGTCACTCCCTTACCGTCTGCTCTCCCCACAGGAACAGGGCTCTGTTGGCTTCACATCTTACCAGTCCTTACTGGGTCACAACGGGGTACACAGACACAGAGCTGCTTATCCTCCCAAGTTTGGGGAGGGAAAGTGGAAGGGGAGGGAGACAGAGAGGGACTGCCTTTCAGATTGTGACTGCTGATACTGTCTCCCCCTCTCCACTCTGACCCCACTCAGCCAGACAGGCTGCCTTTGATCCTTTCTCTGGGGCCTTTCTCAGCTCTGGGAGCGCCTAGGAGGAGTGACATGATTATGTGTGTTCTCCTCTCTCTTTGGCTGCCAGCTTCTCTGCACACACAGACATGGAGACAGAAAGGCCACCTTCAAACCGCACTGGCTGGCAGGCTGGGACTGGGGCTGGGCTGGGGGGCTCCTCAGACCATCTTCCCCAGCAGGCCAGCTGCCCCCCTTCTTGGTGGCAGAAAGCTCACAGCTTCCGGGCAGCCCCCAGTTGTGCGGCAGAGGGCAGACAGGTGTCCACGTGCACTCTTGAGGATGGGGGTATCAGGGCTTGGAGCTGTGGGAGGGGTGCCCGGTGAGGGCTGGGAGGTTTCTTGGTTGCAGGCGTGGCCCCGGCACGCACTGTTTATCCACAGCATCTGGCAGAGTGGGCTCTTAGCAAATGACTGTCGAATGAATGAATGAATGAATGAATGAGTGGAGGGAAAGGGAGTGTGAGCCCTGTTAAACCCAAGCAGTGAGAGAGGAACCCTCACTCATTTCCTAACTCAACCTCTCATCACTCACTCCAGCACACCCCCCTGAGCCCAAGGCTCCTGTTTGTCTTGGAAGCAGAGGAGCGTGTTTGGGGAAGGGTCTTGAGGCCATCTCCTTGGGGGCTGGCAGAGAGAGGACATTCACAGGATTCCTTCTCTCCAGAGGGCCTCAGACATCAGACTGGATGTCAAGGACTGACCTCCCATTCCCCTCTGGCTTGTCGGAGCTGGGCCAGAGGGAAGATGGGGACAGCCAGTGCCGGGCCCTGCCCCAGGCAGCCAGCATCCGTGGACTCCAGGTCAGGGCTGGGGAAGCAGCGAGCCTCGGGGGACTCGTCAGTGCTGTCTGACTTTCCCTCAAACTAAGACATTCGCAGAACGCCAGCCAGAGTTGATTTATGAGTTTTCACATATTTCACAGGTCTCAACACATCCCCCAGGAATCAATGAGGTCAGACAGAACAGACTTTGCATCCGGAATCAGTATGAAATTGGCATCTTCAACTGTTCCCATGGGAAGGAAGGGATAATAATTTGAGGGGAGATTATATTAAGCAATGCAAAGACACAAAAAAATCTGACTCGGCTTCATTCCCACCGGGGAGAAAGACAAGTCGTCTGTTTTCCGCATTTGAGCTGGGTGAGGGGTGGCCATCTCCGCCGGGGCCCCTGTGACCACAACGCAGCAGGACGGGACAGGGCCACTGGGGCAAGTGATGAACTCAGAGCAAACAGCAGTGACCACAGCATCCCGCCCCGCGTCCTCCGGCTCATGCCCCGTAACTACAATACATAGACTTTGGGGATTATTTTTTAGCAGCTCTATCCAGCAGGAGCTCGTATTTGTAGCACCTGATAAATATTTGTTGAACAAGCCAAAAAGCTGATGTGGTGAATTGTATGTATAGGATTGAAATGAACCGGGGAAATCGGGTGTCCATATAGATTAGTTTTATCATTAATAGGCTATCATGAGTGGAGTGCCCGCAAAGAATAGGAATTCTGCTCTGGGAATGGGTGCGATGCCCTTTAAGAGAATCTTTGGAGGACTGAGTAGGGTTTTCATGTGGGAGACGGGAAAGGACTTTCTGGTTTGAGGAAACAGCTCAGGTACAGGCATAGAGGCAGGAATACCAATGAGGGCTGGCCTTGGTCAGGAGCGCAGGGGTCACCTGCCCATTCTTGATACCCAGTGTGTGGCTGCAGCACGGCTGTGGGTGGGAGGTGGGGCCGGCATGGAAGGAGAGATAAGACCAAGAAAATTGGCAAGAACTAGACGGTGGGGGCTTTGAATGTCAAGCCAAGGACTTGGGCTTTGTTCATTGAACACAGGTTTTTGAGTGGAGGAGGGGTGTGACTTTTATTTGAAGAGGATTCCTGGTTGAGGGACCTGGTGGTCTGGGATCCACATCTGATCTTAGTCCTGCCACAAGTTCGGCGGGTGATGGTAGCTCCATCGCTCCTCCTTCTGGGCTCCACTTCCCCATCTGTGCATGCAGGAGGGCCCGGCCGACAGTCTCTCAGGCTCGGTCCAGCCCTGACCACCCAGGAGGATGAAGGGCTTACTTACCACAACCAGGTGGAGCATAGCTTCTGGACGCAGGTAGATTCTGGAGAGAGTATCTTTCCCCTTGAGGCAATGATTTTGCATTTGACCTAAGAGGGACTCATTACTGGGCCATCTCTTAATGCTGTCACTTCCTTTTCTCAGAGTCCTGGTTGGAGCCTTCCTGTGAGCGGGAAGAGTGAGCCCTTCTCTGAGTCCCTCCAGAAAAGGGGCCTCCAGGGATGGCGATGAAATCAGCTCTGACCATGATGATAGCCTGTGGCCCTGTTCCGTGGGAAATCTGGCAGCGTCTTTGTAACACCTGGGGGCAGTTTGCAAGCAGCTGGAGTAAAACCCAAGTTCCTCATGAAGCCAGGCGTCCTCTTAGACTGACCAGTGGGGTGGAGAGGGAAGAGTTTCACAATCAGGCCGTTCTGGGAAATACCCCCACCTCAGCCCTCCAACACAGACCCTTGTTCCAGAACCATCTCCCTCTTACTTAGCTCCGGAGGGCAGGTGTTGGCCAGGCACCCGGTTGGCACCTTGCTGCGGGAGGCTGGATCCTGAGGTTATACCCTTAATCGACTCCCTTAAATGTGGTAATTCCCACTTGAACACTGCCTCCCCCTTTCCCAAATGCTTTCCCATTCACTCACTCACTGATTTCTCCAACAGTCCAGCAGGCAGGCTCAAGGGTTGTTTTCCCTGTTTCACAGAATACTTGGAAAGGCTCTGTGACTGTCCCCAGTACCACTCCCTTGGTCCGTGGGAGAGGCCGACCAGAGCACAGGCTTGCTGACTTTCAGACCCTGCTCCTCCCTAAGACGCCCCGGATGCTCCTGGTTTTGTTTGTTGGTTTTAAATTTAAATTCCAGTTACTTAACATCCAGTGTAAAATTCGTTCCAGGTCTACAGATAGGACTCCGCACGCGGGGCTCCTTGCAGCCAAGTGCATGCCTTAGTCCCCATCCCCTATCTCCCGTGTCCCCCCCAGCCCCCTCCACTCTGGGGACCACCAGTTTGCTCTCCAGAGTTAAGAGGCTATTTCTTGGTTTGCCTCCTCCTCTCTTCCTCCCGTCCCTTTTGTCTCCCCACTTTGTTTTGTTTCTTAAATTCTACATAGGAGTGGAATCATGTGGTATTTGCCCTTGACTGGCTTATTTTGTTTAGCATTGTACTCTCTAGACCTATCCATGCTGTTGCAAATTGCAAGGTTTCATTCCTTTTTATGGCTGAGTTATATTCCACGGTGTGTATAGACCACACCGGTTTTATCCACTCATCAGTTGATGGACACTTGGGCTGTTCCCATAACTTGGCTGTTGTAGATCACGCTGCCGTGAACATCCAGGTACGTGCATCCCTTTGAATCTGTATTTTTGTATTCTTGGAGTAAATACCTAGTAGCATGATTACTGGATCATAGGATAATTCTATTTTCAACTTTTTGAGGAACCTTGAAAACAGAAAAAATTCTGTTTTCCAGAATGGCTGCACCAGCTTGCATACCCACCAACAGTGCAAGAGGGTTCCCCTTTCTCCACATCCTCACCAACATCTGTTGTTTCCTGTGTTGTTGATTTTAGCCATGCTGACTGGTGTGAGGCAATATCTCATTACAATTTTGATTTGGATTTTCCAGACGATGAGTGATGTTGAGCATCTCTGCATATGTCTGTTGGAGATCTGGACGTCCTCTTTGGACAGGTTGCTCTTGGTTATTTACAGGCCTTGCTGGCCTCCTTTTTCTTCCTCAAACATATCAGGCTCTTCCCTACCTCAGGGCCTTTGCACTTGCTGTTTCCTGTGTTGGAACTCTCTTCTGGCTCTTCACCTTGCTGGTCATTCTCCTCTTTACAGGTTTCAGCTTAGTTTATAGGTCACCTTCTTTTTTTTTTTTTTTTTTTTTTTTAAAGATTTTGTTTATTTATTTGACAGAGAGAAATCACAAGTAGATGGAGAGGCAGGCAGAGAGAGAGAGGGAAGCAGGCTCCCTGCTGAGCAGAGAGCCCGATGCGGGCCTCGATCCCAGGACCCTGAGATCATGACCTGAGCCGAAGGCAGCGGCTTAACCCACTGAGCCACCCAGGCGCCCTATAGGTCACCTTCTTAAAGAGCCTTTCTTTGCTGTGTCCAAAGCAACCCTGTGCTTATTCTTCATCACAACCCTCGTCATTGTTATCTGTCCCAGACCTGACTGTGCGCAAAAATATCTGGACAACTTCAGATTGCTGGGTCCCAACCCTACTGATTTAGTAGGTTTGAGTGAGGGCCTGTGCTTTCAAGTGATGCTAATCCTCCTGGTCTGGGGACCACACTTTCAGGACCACTGATTGATAAATATATTTTAATTAATTAATCAACAAATTAATTTATTTTTATTGAGGTGTAATTGACATGATATGAATTTTAGACAAGCAGCGTAACAGTTCCAGATTTGTGTGTATTGTATCTTCCATGTGTAGTTAATATCCATCGCAGCACAGTCACGAAACTATTTTTCTGGTCGTAGGAATTTTTAAGATCTACTCTCTCAGCAACTTTCATATAATATGGTGTTATCTGTAGTCACCACGCTGCCATGACTTCCCCACTACTTACTTATTATATACCTGGAACTTTGCACCTTTTGACCTCTTTACCCATTTTGCCCATCCCCTGCTGTGGGCAATCACCTGTCGGTTCTCTGTAACTATGGGCTTAAGTCTGTTTGGTTTGTTTATTTGTTTGTTGGTTTTCGATTCCACCTATAAGTGAGATCACGTTCTATGTGTCTTTCTCTGACTAATCTCGCTTGGCATGATGCCTTCACGGTCCATCTGTGTTGTTGTAAATGGTGAGATTTCTTTCTTTTTTATGGCTGATATATATAATCTATATGATATATATGACATATATGATCTATATGTATATAAACATATAAATATAGATATACATTCATACACACACACATATATATCCCATCTTCTTTGTCCATTCATCTGCTGATGGACATGTAGGTTATTTCTGTGTTTTGGGTGTATTTATTGTTTCATTATCTGTCTGACCTCTTATTTTGTTTCCACTGTGCCCCCAGTGCCTGGCCTGTCACTGCTGCTTGATGAGTATCTGTTAAATGAGTGTTGACTGAAGACATGGTTGGGACTCCTTGCTTTATAATCATCCCACACCTAAGAAGGAAGAATGTTAAACATTGACAGAAACCCTGGGAGTGACTCAGTCTGATCGCTTCTTCTCTGTTATCTTTTTCTTTAACCTTTTTTTCATGCTTGACGTTTTTCTAAAGGTCAATATGAATTTTGGTATAAATTGCATAGACAGTTAAATCCCACGTGAGTGAGTTGGGCTTACTGGGCTCAAGGAGGGTTGTTAGAAGCCCAACCAAAAGCCGCAGGACATCCAGCTAGTTGTGGGTGTTTGAGTCTCCCCTTCTTGGGTCTGTGCTGAAACCTTGACACTCAGCTCACCTGTCTTCATGTGGGGAAGAGCCACATATCCTCCCTCTTCTGTCTTGAGGCAAATCATGGGAGAGCAAGCCGTGGTGAGGCAGAGTGAGGGAGTGCAGGCTCTGACTGTGGTTCGGGCCTTTCTTCTGTGATGAACACACTGGCACAAATGGAAGAAACCTTGATCTTGGGCTTGTCAGCGCCATGTTCTCACAAAACATGGGCCCCAGCCAAGGCACCACATCTGTGAGCCCCTTGGGAACTTTTTGAGTAAGTGAATTAAAATTTTATGACTGATTTGCACAGAACACTTCTCCTAATTCCCAAATTGGTACTTCCAGAACCCGCAAGGGTCTGAGGCCGCCTCCTACCCTTTAGTTTCAAAAGAACAAAGTTGAGAGGTTGCCAGATTGGAATTGAGTTTTGACTGTAAAATTTGATCTCCCCTGGCAAGGGAGCTGGGGATGAGATCTGAGATGGTTATGGATTCCCTGAAAGTATTGCTGGGCCCCAGGGAATAGGGAGGGAGGGCTTGGACCCAACTGGCTGACACTTCATCCTCCGTTTGGGGGCAGGGATCTTTCAAGGGCCCACAGGAAGTGGAATGTGTACGTTGGGGTGGGTGGGTATGTTTGGGGAGCAGGTTGCCAACTCTTGTGGAGCTCACCCATGGCCACTCTGGACTGTGTGTATCATGGGAGTAACTGATTCTGCCCAAGGGAGTCAAGGATGTCTACACAGAGAAGGGACATTTATAGTTCAGTTGGGAAACCGGGAGACCAGATGTCATTTGCAGAGCTGGGAAAAAGCCCATGCTCTCTGGGCTCCTCATCCCAGGCAACAGTGCTTAGCTGCAGAAAGACGCTGGATCTGGAAGCTGGGTGACCTTGGGCAGGTCACTTCTCTGTGGGTTTCATCTCCTTTAAGAGCTGGGTGATCTCTGAGGCTTGTTTAGGTGGCCATGTGTGCTGATGTACCGGGACAACGAATGAACAAGGCAGGCTCTCTGATTCGGTTGCCTGTGTTCACTGTGATATTCTAAGCCATTTGATGTGGCTAGTGCTTGTCAGGATGAGGTGAGTGAGGGCACAACATGAACTATCTTTTAAAAATGAGCTCATGGCGGAGGCCTCGGCAACCTCAGCCAGAGTCTGGTTTCACAAGAATTTGCCCCCACCCCAGCTACACGGATGCACCATGCTTAACCATCTTTGTAAGTCATAGATCTCTGTTCTTTCCACACTCAAGATCCATAAAGAGTTGTAAGTAGAACAGACTTGTCTGCTAGCATTATCCCTTTCTGAAGATGGGGGGTGGGGGATAAAAAGGCAGGAAACCCTGGTACTTTGGCAGGCAGATAAGCCACAATGGGGTTAATATAATAGAAATTATTAAGACAACAGTAGATAGCACAACTTGGCTTTTAGTTCTCATGAGGAGGGAAGGCTTGCCAGGACCACATTCCAGTACGGCCTACTGACCATGAAGAGTGTGTGGGCTTCTAGGATCAAGCACAGTGAGCCACATGCACACTAATAGGGTCTTATCAACAAGATCCCTGAGAACACAGAGAGGAAGGAGGGGGGTGGGGTGGTCCCTTTCCCTTTGGGAGGCTGGGGAGCAGTCTCCAGGGTGGGAGATGTCCAGGGACCTGGGGAAGCACACAAAATGTAGTAGTGTTCTTGGGAGGCCATAGTGGGTACCACAGACGGGGTGGGGGGTGGGGTAGGAGAGTTTAAACAACAGACATTTCTTGTCTCCCAGTTCTGAAAGTTAGACACAGATCAAGTCTGATCGATGCGTCAGTAGGGTGGGATCCTCCTGAGGTCTGTGAGGGAGGGATCTGTGCCAGGCTTCTCTCCTGGGCTTGGAGAAGGCTGTTTCCCCGTCATCTTCCCTCTGTGTGTATCTCTGGATCTGAATTCCCCTTTCATATGAGGATACCAGTCACAGTGGATTAAGACCTCATTTTTACTTAGTTGCCTTTAAAAAGACTCTATCTCCACACCCAGTCACATGCTGAGGCACTAAGGGTTATGACTTTGGTATATGAATCTTGAGGGACACAGTATGGCAAAGTCCTGTTCCTTCAGCAGGACCCTCTGAGGGCAGGGACCACTGGAATGCCATTCTTTTTTCTTTTCTTTTCCTTCCCTTTCCCTTTCCTCCGATCCTTTCTATCCCTCTCTCTTTTTGTTTCTTTCTAAAATATTTTAGTTATTTATTTGAAAGCGAGAGAGAGAGAGGAGTGTATGAGTCAGGGAAGGGGCAGTTGGAGAGGGAAGCAGGGAGCCTGAAGTGGGTCTCAATCCCAGGACCCTGAGTTCATAACGTAGGCTGAAGGTAGGCACCCAACCAACTGAGCCATCCAAGCACCCCAGCCATTCTTTTTTCTTGTCCTTGTTGGCCAGCCCATACATGACTTCTTCTATCACTCCATCCATCTCAGACCCAATTTGCTCCCCAGCCTGCCGTGAGTTCCCTGCTTGTATGCACCTCTGTTGGGGCCTGTGTCGTCATCTACTGTAGACTTCATTAGAAATGCGTCTGTGCGCCCTACACATTCAAGTCCCATGTCTGAGGTGTCTCTGTCTCTCTTTTGTACTCCTCACTTCCTGTCTTGCATAGAGAGTGCATTCAGTAATGTTTGTTGATCTTGTCGATGGGTCGGCTGTCCCAGATAGTTGGGCAATCAGGGCCGGATAAACAGAAAGATGTTGCAGTCAATACAACAGCAGCAGCAGCAGCACTGTGCCTCTCCTTGGATTCTGTGCACTCAGGGACAAAGTCAAGCTCCTGGATTTATAAGGAAAAGAAGCTCTTTCTACCCTTCTATCTTCGTCTGGCCACAACGGGTCAACGGAGGAATCTGCAGACTGGGCGCTCGGCATTCTTAAACCCCCAGAGTTCAAAGAGAATGACTTGTTTGGCCAGTCTTGAAGAAACTCTTCAATCATTTCTTGAATAATGGCATTCTTTTGGCCCAGATCTATGGATACTCCTCCCTCCACCCCCAGTCCGGTGACCTTCTGTCCCCTTGTTTCTTGGCTCCAAGTCTGGGTCTGTTGTAAAGAGCAAAGCAGTTTCAGCAGAGCGAGGGGGTCCGTCCCACGAATCCACAGCCGCACGCCCCAGAAAGCCTGACTGTGCAGAAACAGCTGGGTTTTGGCAGGCAGATTTTGAAAAACAACGCTAATAATTTAAAAGCATTTTGTTCCAGAATAGTATATGGAGGAAGAAGAATGTACTGTCAGATAAGGCAGGTCACTCATTTTGATAAAAGCAGACTCACTTGAGGACTCGTTCTGAACCATGTTCCCGCACTTTCCACTTTTACTCTCCTCTGGGAAGTCTTCCCACCTGGTTCCTGGGAGATAGGTGTGCCTGGGGATTGGTCCCTTCAGCTTTTGGGATGGTTGGCAGGGACTTGGGATGCCTGAGTCCTTGGACCAATCACCTTTGCTCTCCCCATTGTACCTTACACACTTCCAGAATTTTCTGTGTGCCTTGACATGGAAAATGTTGGGAAGAGCTACTTTAGACCGATGTGTTCTGCAGAGATTTCTAGGAAACCCATTCACTTTATATTACTCTCGATGCTCTGGCTTTTGACAGCGAATGCCAATATCAGGACTCTGCTGTAGGGCAATTTGACTACACTAAGTGTTCCATTGTGGTTGCAAGTAGCTGAGGCCCAGCTCAAAGTGGTTTAAGCAAAATAATCAAAGAGCAAAACACGTACACATGCACATACACCCCCCCCACATGCCGATATAATTTACTTTTTCCAAAACTGAAAAGTCCACGAGTAAAATTAGTCAGAGACACGGTGGGATCCAAGGATTCGAGCGATTATCATATGAACTTGGATTTTTCCTCTATGTCCTGTCTTCAAATACAAAGGTTTCTTCATTTTCAGGGTAGGGTTTTTCAAGAAATAGTCCCGGGCAGCTGTAGGCTTTTGTTTTATCCATTTAGGAACCCCGAGAGAATGCCTCGACCCCTAGAATTCCAGCGAAAGGATGTGGTGAGGCTCTGGGGGTCAGCTTGGCTCCCGTGCCTGTCCCTGAGCTCATCACTGTGGCAGGTGACATGGGAGGCTTCGATTTACCAAGCCCATGTCACAAGGAAGTCCCACCCTGGAGCCAGCAGTGGATCAAAATCTACCTAGAACACATGCACCAAAAGGGGGTTCCTCAAAGGGAAATTGGGGATCCGTTACCAGGTGAAGGGGGTTTGGGTATTGAGTGGGCAAGAACTATACCTGGGATCCTCACTTCCAAATGGAAACAGAAGAAACAGAAGTCCTGTTGGTCACTTACATAATGAAGCATAGCTTTTAAGAGCTTTTGAAACTGGAATGATGGCCCAGGGAGGCACCACTGCTTCATGACTGAGAAAGAAAATCTTAAGAGCAATTGAATTACACTTTTCTGAAAATGGACCAGTAACATGTTAGGAGTGCAGTACTGAGGTATCAGAAATAGACTAGAATCTTCCCTATGAGTGTTTAAGGGAGAAGCATCCATAGAAGCAGCTCAGGGCCAGGGCCAGGATATTTAGGTCTGATCCTAGCACTGTCTGTCACTAGCTGTGTGACCTTAGACAAATATCTTAAACTCTCTGATTCCCAGTTTGCTCTTCTATAGAATGGGAATAACATCTCCAGCCCTGCTTATCTCACAATATTATTAGTGATGCTGTGGAGCCCTTAGTTCTTCTAAAATCTATAGGACTAGAGAGGTGAACCAAGAAACAGACTTTTTTTCTTTAAGGGCGGCGGAGGGGGGCCACTTTTGATGAACATCAGGTGATGTTTGGAGTTGTTGAATCATGATATCGTAAACCTGCAACTAATATCATCCTGTAAGGGCAGTAACTTGAATTTGCATAAAAACTGAACAAAAACCCTCCAGGACTAATTGTTTCCAGAGCATTTAAAAAAAATGGTCCATGATTTATCAGAATGTATTGTCGCTCTTGTCAGTCTGTCTTAGCAAACCACAAGCAGAATTGTGGAAAGGATTTATGCACTCTTTGCTGTATACACAACATATAACATATGTAAACCAGAAGCTTATTAACGATGCACTTGGGAGAAACCAGCACCCACCCAAGAACCTGTGCGCTTCTCCATCACCCCTGCATTTCCTTCCTAGGTCTTCAGAGGCTTGTTGGTTTCATTGGGCCCTTAGGTTTCTAAGATTCCCCTCCATTGTGTGTAGCCGCAGTTTATTTTTTGCTTTGTTTTGCTGCTTTGCTGTGAGGCCATGGTGTAGCCCAATGTATCGAATCCCTCTTTTGTCAAAAGACATTTGGGTTGTTTTTAGTTTTTTTGCTATTGCACAGAATAATGCTATGAATATGCTTCTGGGTGCCACACAGCTGTGCGCTAAGGTATAGAAACTGCAACTTTACAAGATAATGCTTTATTGTTTCTCGAAATAGTTACACCAGTTTACGCACAGATGAGCAGCGATGAGCGTCTTTTCTGATCTACAGTCTCACCAACGCTTGGCATTGATAGACTTATTGATTTTTTTCCCCAACTAATAGTTGTAAAATGTTTTATTTGTCATGCTCTTAATTGCATGTCTAGGCTACTAATGAGAGGCTAATCATCTTTTATTTTTATTATTTATTTTTATTTAAAAAATTTTAAATTTAAATTCAATTAGTTTACATATAGAATATTATTAGTTGCAGAGGTAGAGGTCAGGGAGTCATCAATTGCTCATTCCATCCATCATTCCAGGGCTCATTCCATTACATCGCTCCTTCATGCCCATCACCCAGTTACCCCATCTCCTTCCCACTCCCCTCCAGCAACCCTCAGTGTATTTCCTAGAGTTTAGAGTCTTTTATCACTTGTCTCCCTGTTAATCATCTTTTAACATAGGTATTGGCCATTTGTGTTTCCTCTTTTGTGAAATTGTCCGATCCTATATTTGCTCATTTTTTATAGAATTCTCTTTCTTTTTGTGCTCGCGATTTGTGTGAATTCTTATATACCTGGATACTGATCCTTTTCCGGTTGTATAGATTGCAAATATCTCCTCCCAAGTTGTGGCTTATCTTTTCATTATCTTTATGGTTTCCTTTTGAGCAGCAGACATTCCCAATTCTACTGTAGTTGAATTTATTAATCTTTTCTTTTGTAGTTAGTGTTTTTGTGAGGGCTTCCCCACCCTATGATTGTAAATATGTTTCCTTATATTGTCTTTTGAAACTTTTAAGGCTTCGCCTTTCACATAGAAATCTTGGATCCATTTGGATTTTTTTTGTGTAAATGGTGAAAAGTACAGATCTGGTTTCATGTCTCTCTAAATGAACAATGAGTTACCTTAACACCTTTTTTTGGATAGTCCCTTCTCTCCCCATTACCTTGTGATGCCCCCTGTTTTACCAATCAAGTCCGCACCTGTGCTATATTTTTTTAGGGAGGGAAGGGCAAAGGGAGAGGGAGAGAGGGAATCTTAAGCAGGCTACACGCAGGGTGGGTGGGTGAAGTGCCTTCGAACAAAAACAAAACCAAAAACACTCTGTTGAGATTTTGGTTGTAATTTATTGGGTCTTTAGCTAAATTTGAAAAGAAGTGATACCTATATTTTCCTGAGTCTTTATATCTTTGAACATCAAATCTCTTCCCCTTGTAAGGTATTTAATATCTTTCAATAAGGTTTTATAATTTTCTCCAAACAAGTCTTGCACATATTTGTCAAGATTCATTCCTAGGTTATTTGTTGCTATATTAATGGTATCTTTTAAAAAATTAAGTGCTCCCTTTTGTTGCTCATATATAGAAATGCAATTTATTTTTGAATATTGAACTTCTATCCAGATGGATTGTGAAATTCTGTTATTGTTTCCAAATCTTTGCAGAATCTTTTGGGTTATTTTGACAAACACACTATCTAAGTGTGTTTTATTTCTCCTTTATTTCTCCTCTAATTTTTATGCCTTTACTATATTTTTCATGTGTTACTGCACTGCTGGTATCTTTAGAATAATGCTAAATATAGGTGTGGCAGTGGGCATTCTTGTCTTTTTCCTGATGGTATAAGAACTGTGAGTAATGACCCTTCATTAAGAATGAGCTTTGTTGGGGCGCCTGGGTGGCTCAGTGAGTTAGGCTTCTGCCTTCGGCTCAGGTCATGATCCCAGGACCCTGGGATCGAGCTCCGCATCAGGCTCTCTGCTCAGCAGGGAGCCTGTTTCCACCCCCCCCCCCCCTGCTGCTCTGCCTACTTGTGATCTCTGTCTGTCAAAAAAAAAAAAAGAATGAGCTTTGTTGAGTTTTCTGTTTTCTTTAAAAAAAAATCATTAGTAGGTGTTAAATTTTATGATTTTTTTCCCCTACAACTGTTAAGATAATTATGTGCTTTAAAACCTGCATATGTTGGGAATTACACTGATTTTATTAAGCCACCTTTCATTTATGACTAGAATAACCAATTTAATCATGTTATAGTATAATATGCTTAAAACATACTGCTAGGCTTGTTTAGCTAATATTTTGCTTAGGAAATTTTCCTCAGTGTCTATATGTTAAAATGGCCTATCACATTCTTTTTTTAAAAAAAAGATTTTATTTATTTATTTACTTATTTACTTATTCAGAGAGAGCAAGTGGGGGAGGAGCAGAGGGAGAGGGGGGAGGGGGAGAGAGAGAATCTCCAGGAGACTCCTAGCAGAGCTCAGAGCCCACCATGGCATTCAATCCCACAATCCCAAGATCATGACCTGAGCTGAAATCAGGAGTCAGATGCTGAGTTATTTATATTATATTATATTACATATTATATATATATATTATTATTAGCTTGGTAGAGTGAGATATTCTTCTCTTTCTGTTCTCTAGAAGGCTGGAATGATCTATGCATGGGAAGTTTGTTGGAATTTGCCTAAAGATCATCAAGGTCTCTTGGTTTTGTTTTTTTGGCTTGGTTGTGTTTTTTTTGTGGGAAGATTTTTAGCTATTAGTATTATTTCCTCAACAGTTATGGGGCTATTAGAACTTTTTATTCCTTCTTAAGTCAGTTTTCTAAGAATTTGTCCTTCGAAGTTTTCAGATTAATTTGCATCTTTTGGAGCATTTTTTGTATTATCCTTCGAATCTCTGGTGAATCTGGTAGTTCTGTTGCTATTTTCATTCCAAATATTGTGTTCTTTTTAAAAAAATATTCAAGTCATATTCATTTGATTAGCCATTTTCAGAAAATCAACTTTTGGTTCTGTTGATCTCTCCTATTTCTTTTATCACTTTTTGCTTTTTATTTTATCATTAATTTCTGCCCTTTTGTTTGTTATCTTCTTCTTTCTAATTTTTTGGATTTCTTTGTTCCTTTCCAAACTTCTTAAGCTGGATGCTTAGCCCACTAATTTTAAACCTTTCTTCTTTCCTAATATTAGCATTTAAGACTATTTATTTCTCTCTGTGTCCTACAAGTTTGGATATGTAACATTTTCATTGCCATTAAGTTCTAAGAATTTTCTGGTCTATTGTGATTACTTCTTGTGGTCCATAATTTGTTTAGTGATGAGTTTTCAATTTTACGTATTTACGGGAGTTGGTTTATTTATTTTTTTGTTATTGAATTACACTTAGTTGTATTGTCAAGAGGGAATATGCTTTGTGTGATACTGATTCTGCAAAATTATTTGGAATGCGATTTATTCACTTTGGTATCCATAGGATCGAGCATAATGCCAAAAATGTAAAAATTGCTGGGTAAATTTTTGCTGATCTGATGAATGACCAATGAATGAATGTCTAGTGACCATTCAGGGGATTATCCCTTTCTGCTCCATTTGTCCATTCCATATTTCAAAGTAGCCTTGCAAATAAGCACCAAAAATTTAATGGCCCTCCAAAATTGTCTTCCATCTTACTCACTCCCTTCCTCCTTTGGCCTGGGAAGAGGACCCTGAGTGGGTGGATGAAAGGGTGCTTGTAAAATCAGTAGCATGAGCCCATCAGAGCGAGTCTTAAATGTAAACTAGGTAATTGCTGGGACGCCTGGGTGGCTCAGTTGGTTAAGCAGCTGCCTTCCGCTCAGGTCATGATCCCAGCGTCCTGGGATCAAGTCCCACATTGGGCTCCTTGCTCAGCAGGGAGCCTGCTTCTCCCTCTGCCTCTGCCTGCCATTCTGTCTGCCTGTGCTCGCTCGCTCCCCCCCCCCCCCCCCCCGATAAATAAATAAAATCTTTAAAAAAAAAAACCAAAAAACTAGGTAATTGCTTTCCCATTTGTTTCTCCGGTGACCTGGAGGAAAGTATTTCCTCTTTGATGGTAAGTCTCTAAAAATGCATGTACAGTGACATCACCTCCAGCGGAAATCCTTATCTCATTGAATCCCTGTAACTAAATAAGAAAGGGCAAAACAGACGTAAATGTAGTTAGTAGTGAGGCTATTTGAGTTCCTGATGTGTACTTATCTATATGCTAACCATCTCCACTTCATTTTTATCCCTTAAAATAACAGGTGGGTAGTACCTTGGACTCGTTTAAAAGAATATAGGTAGATAAAAACATTTCACTGAAAAAAGGGTATTTGAAGACAAAGAATGGAAAATGCATATCCATTCTGCACTGGTCAACAAATATTGGTTAAATAAAGGAAGGAATGAACTTTCCTTATTTTGATGAGTACCTTTTCTCCCTTTTGAATCAATACCACTTGGGCATATGATGGAGAAAGCAGCGAATCATTAATTTCTTTGTCTTCCTAAGCTTTTGAGAAGCCTTTCAAAGATGCTTATTAAACAGGTCTTGAAAGGGAGATAGAGGGAAATATCCAGACATTGTTATTTCAGAGTAAATCTCAGGAAAGATGGCAGTGTTCATACATCATCACAAGATTTATATATTGCAACAACAATTCACATATTTCAACAATGTTCATGTGCTGTTACAGTGGCCATCCTTTGTAATAATCTTGATATATTGTAATAGACACTTGATGCGGGCTGATCAGAAAGCTGGTAACTCAGTTGTGCTCCCTTTACTTTTAAAAGTAAAAAGGGCATTAGGTCAGAAGCCCTTCCTCATCTAGGTCACCCTCTTACCTGGAGTTTTCTCCCTACTTTGCAGTAGTCTGGTCTGCAAAGTCCTGTCCTCATTTTTATGCAGAGCCAAGTGTGGGCATCTCCTAGCCATGTTTGTATCTTTTCCTCTTGCGTCCTCCAGAGGGCCTCCTTAGCTCTGCATAGGTGAGAGGTGTAGACAGTGATGAGGATAGGAATGTCATTTGGAGCCTTAAAGGATTCAGATTCATCAGCCTTTCCAAATAGAAGAGACCTCGGACTCTGGTTTTCGGAGGAGTAAACAGGCTGAGGAAGACTTGCTTGAAGGCTACCATTGAGCTGGTGGAACGTTCCGGACTAGAACCTGGCTTTCGATCCTTCTTTTCCCTTTCTCTTAGGAGGTAACCTCTTTCCCTCTCTTCCCTTTCTTCCTCCTCCTATTTCTTCACATGAAGCTGTAACAATTAACCTTGACCGAGGGCCATTTCCATGCCAGGCACTGATGGTAAAGGCTTTAGTTGTACAGGCATCCTCCCCAGACCCCAGGAGTTAATATTCCATGGGGAAAGCCAGAAAACCAAGGCTTTTAGAGGCAAAAAACAAACAGAAAAACAAGAAAAACAGTTGTTTAAAATAACACACCAAAATAATAATAATAATAATAATAATAATAATAATAATAGCAACAATAATAATAGGACAGCAGGATTTAAAAGGGTTCTAACTCCAAAAGCCTGTCTTCCCACCAAACTCTGCCTTCCTTTGAACTGAGTTACTGAGCTATGAGACACACCATGTCAGAGTCTAGGTAGCTTTGTTTCTGCTTCCCTGCCTCCCTCCTTATCTCTTCTACACTTCCATCTTTCTTCCACTCCAGCCCCTTTCTCAGGATTGTCTGCTCCCATGTAGGGAGACTCGAGTCCAGTTCACTGTGGAGAAGAGGGCTACAGAGCAGATGTGGGCTGTTGGGGCTGCGGGCTCAGCTCTTCAGGAATGTTCGATACGCTTCTTCACTGGGACTTGATTTCAGATTGCAGGTCGCTTGTGTCTTTAGGTAAAAAGAGCTCATACAATTTAGGATGAAATTAAATGAGGAAATAGACTTTGATTTATAGGTATTAACGTTTCTATTGTGGCAAAATCATAGAACATGAAATTTACCATCTGAAACAGTTTTAAGTTCACGTTCAGCACAGTTCAAGTGTTAAGTATATTCACAGTCCTGTGAAACAGATCCCCAGAACTTTTAAATCTTGCAAGACGGAGACTCTGTACCCATTAAACATTGACTACCCATTCCTCTCTCATCTCAGCCCCTGGCAACCACCATTCTACTTTCTGTTTCTGTGAATTTGACTACTCTAGATATCTCATATCAGTGAAATCACACAAAATTTGTCTTTTTGTAACTAGCTCTTTTCACTTCATGTAATGTTCTCAAGGTTCATCCATGTTCTAGCATGTGTCAGAGTTTGTTTCCTTGTTAATGCCGAACGATAGTCCATTGTATGTATATGCCACATTTTGTTTATCCATTCAGCAATGAACATTTGGGTTGTTTTCATCTCTTGGCTACTGTGAATAATGCTGCTGTGAACATGGGTGTACAGACTTCTCTTCAAGACCCTGCTTTCAGTTCTTTTTATTTTATTATTTTTTTTTAAGTAGGCACTGTGACCAGCATGGAGCCCAACGCAAGGCTTGAACCCATGACCCTGAGATCAGGACCTGAGTTGAAATCGAGGGTCAGGTGCTTAACTTACTGGGCCATCTAGGTGCCCCTAAATTCTTTTGTGTATATATATATATATATATATATATATATATATATATATCCAACCAGTAATTATTGGATCATAGGGTAATTCTATGTTTAATTTTTTTTGAGGAGCACAATGCATTGTGTCCTGCCCCATCGGTACTGACCACCAGGATAACCTTAGTAAAGTTCCCAAACCAGGAGAAGGTGGGATCATGGAAAATCCCATGAAGAAAATCTTAAAGAAGAAGGGGCAGGTTGACCGTGCCGAAGAATACTGAGAAGTAGGAAGGATAAAGACTAAACCGTTGGATTTGGCATTGTGGAAGTCAGTGGTGACCTTGGAGAGAGGCTCTCGTAGGAGTAAGCAGCTGAAAGTCTCATGGGAGTGAGTTAGAGAGAGAGTGGGAGGTGCAGAGGTGGAAGTGCTTGCAAACTGCAACTTCAAGCAAGTCTGGGGCAGAGGGGCTCAGAGACTTATGGCAGAACCTGGGAGTTACCTGGGGCCATTGTTTTTATTGTTCTTTATGAGAATTTCCTTCTCGACTGCTACTAACTCTTATTAAAAAAAAAAAACAAGCATTAATTATGAACCCAGCTAGGCAGACTCTTACAAACAGACTCTTGACTCAATCATTTAGAATCAAGGACCACAATTTTTCAGGCTCAGCCTATTGTGTTTTTTAAAAAATATACAGAAGTCAAATGGTTCTGATTGAAGCAAACTCAGGGAGCTCATCAAAACATAAAACTTAATGCTGGGTTCTACAGACTTGCAAAGGGCTGGGGCTTTTGGGGGAGTCCACTGAGAACCAATACAAGCACCCACACGTGGGAGAGAATGACTGTGTTTTTATTTTTTCCTCCTCATTGTCCTTTCATTTATTTTTTCCTTTCTTTTCCCATTTCCAGTTCCTTCCTGCTCCCATTTCTTCCTCCTCCATTATCCTTAGGCTGGCATGTGACCCTTTTACAAATGGACTCCTCTCCCTTTCCCCACTGCACTCACTGTGCTCACCCGTGCCTGTCTACTCACGGTAATGGCTCATGGCTCTCTGAACATGCTATACCTTGCATGCCTCTGTGCCTTTGTACATGCTGTTCCTCTCTGACTTTTGTTTCAGGTATACAACATAATGATTCAGTATCTGGGGACACTGTGAAATGATCACAATTAATCTAGTTACCCTCTGTCACCATGTAAAGTTACATAGTGTACAATGCAGTATTTTTTTTTTTTAAAGATTTTATTTATTTATTTGACAGAGAGAAATTACAAGTACACTGAGAGGCAGGCAGAGAGAGAGAGAGAGAAGGAAGCAGGCTCCCTGCTGAGCAGAGAGCCCGATGTGGGACTCGATCCCAGGACCCTGAGATCATGACCTGAGCCGAAGGCAGTGGCTTAACCCACTGAGCCACCCAGGCGCCCACAATGCAGTATTATTAACTAGAGTCACATTGCCTACATCCCTGACTTCTTCTTCTTATTATTATTTTAAAAATTTTATTTACTTATTTGACAGACAGAGATCACAAGTAGGCAGAAAGGCAGGCAGAGAGAGAGGAGGAAGCAGGCTCCCTGCAGAGCAGAGAGCCCGATGAGGGGTTTGATCCCAGGATCCTGAGATCATGACCTGAGCCAAAGGCAGACGTTTAATGACTGAGCCACCCACGCATCCCTCATATTTGCCTTTCTCTGTCTGACTTTATTCACTTAGCGTAATATCCTCAGAGTCCAACCATATTGTCACAAATGGCAAGATTGCGTCTTTCCTCATGATTGAATAGTATTCCATTTTGTGTGCACATATACCATAACTTTTCTTTCTTTTTTTTTTTTAAGAGACGTATTTACTCATTTGAGAGAGAGAGAGAGAGAGAGATCGACAGCACGTGTGTGAGCAGGAGGAAGGGCAGAGGGAAAGAATCCCAAACAGACTCCCTGCTGAGTGGGGAGCCCGAGACAGGGTTCAGTCCCAGGATACTGAGATCATGACCCAGCTGAAACCAGGAGTCAGACACTGAACAGAACCCTACTGTAACTTCTTTATCCATTCATTCATTGATGGATACTGGGTTGTTTCCCTATCTCAGCTATTGTAAATAATGATACCATGGACAGGGTGTTGCAAACATCCTTTCAAATTAGTGTTTCCACTTTCTTTGGCCAAATACCCAGAAGGAGACATGGATTATATGTCAGTTCTATTTTTAATTTTTTTTTGAGGAACCTCCATACTGTTTTCCACAGTCACTGCACCAATTTACATTCCCCCCAAGCAGGGTATCAGGGTTCCTTTTTCTCCACATCCTCACGAACACTTGTTATTTCTTGTCTTTTTAAAAATAACCCTTCTGACAGGTGTGAGATGATATCTTATTGTGGTTTTGATTTGCATTTCCCTAATAATGAGTGATGCGGAGCATCTTTTCATGTGCCTTTTGGCTATCTGTACATCTTCTTTGGAAAAATGTCTTTCAGATCCTCTGCCCAGTTTAAAAAACAGATTATTTGCTTTTTCATTTTTTTGTTATTGAGTTGTATGAGCTCTTTGTGTATTTTAGATATTAACTCCTTGTTGGAGATATGATTTGCAAATATCTGCTCCTATCTAGTAGACTGGGTTTTTTTTGTTAATTTTTAAACCTTTTGTTGATGGTTTCCCTTGCTGTGTGCAGTAACTTTTTTGTTTGATATAACTTGTTTATGCTTGCTCTTGTTGTCATTGTCTTTAAAATCAGATCCCCCCAAAATAATACCCAGAGCAATGTCAAGAAGCTTACCATCTATATTTTCTTGCAGATGTTTTGTAGTTTCTCATCTTATATTCAAGTTTTCAATTTTTAACTCATTTTGAGTTAATTTTTGTGTATGGCATAACATTGTGGTCCAGTTTCTTTCTTTCCTTCTTTCTTTTTTTTTTTTTTTTGCATGTGGCTGTCTAGTTTTTCCAGTACTATTTATTGAAGAGACTGTCCTTTCCCCATTCTATATTTTGCTTCCTTTGTCATAAATTAATTGATCATATATGCATGGATTTATTTCTGGAGTATCTGTTCTGTTCTGCTGATCTGTATGTTTATTTTTATCCCAATACCACATCATTTTGATTTCTCTAACTTTGTAATATAGTTTTAAACAGGGATGTGATGCCTCCAGCTTTGTTCTTCTTTCTCAAAATTGCTTTGGTTATTCAGGATCCTTTGGAGTTCCACACAAATTTTAGGATTGTTTGTTCTATGTCGTGAAAAGTGTAGTCAAGGTTTTGATAGTGATTACAATGAACCTATGATTGCTTTGGGTGATATGGAAATTTGAACTATATTAATTCTTACAATCAATGAAATGGAATATCTTTCCATTTATTTGTACCTTCTTCAGTCTCTCTCAGTGTCTTGTAGTTTTCAGGGCACAGGTCTTTTACCTCCTTGGTTAAATTTATTCCCCATTATTTTATTCTTTTTGAAATTGAAAGTGGGATTGTTTTCTTAATTTCTTGTTCAGCTAGTTTGTTGTTAGTGTATAAAAATACAACAGATTTTTGTATATTGATAATGCATTCTGCAAATTTACTGAATTTGTTTATTCTTTTTTTAAGAAAGATTTTATGTATGTTTGTAGATATGTTTGTATGTATTTATGGAGAACATAAGGTGGGGGAGAGGCAGCGGGAGAGGAAGAGAGAGAATCTCAAGCAGACTCCATGCTGGGTGTGGGGCTTGATCCCATACTCTCCAGATCATGACCTGAGGTGAAATCAAGAGTTGGATGCCCAACTGACTGAGCCATTCAGGCATCCCTGCTTATTAGTTCTAACCATTTTTTGGTGAAGTCTTTGAGGTTTTCTATGTATAAAATCATGTCTCCAAGTAGTGACAATTTTACTTTTTCTTTTACCATTTGGGTGCATTTTATTTCTTTTTCTTGCCTAATTGCTTTGGCTAGGACTTCCGATACTCTGTTGAATAAAAGTGGTGAGAGCGCATCCTTGTCTTACTCCTGATCTCAGAGGAAAAACATTCAGATTTTTACCATTGGATGTGATGTGTTTTATGTGGGTTTATCATATATGGCTTTTACTTACTATGTTTATTATGTTACATTCCTTCTATACCTGCTTTGTTGGGAGTTTTTATCATAATGAATGTTGAATTTTATGGCCATATGACTTTTGTTTTTCACTTTGTTAATGTGGTATATCACATTAATAATGTTGATTGATTAATCTGAAAATGTTGGAATACCTTTGCAACCCTGGAATAAATCCCATGTGATCATGGGCTATGATCTTCTAATGTATTGTTGAATTCAATTTGTTAATATTTTTTGGGGATTTTTGCATGTATGTTCATCAGGGATATTGGCTTGTAATCTTTTTGTGCCGTGTTCTTGTCTGGGTTTGGTATCAGGTTAATGCTGGCCTCATAAAATGAGTTTGGAAGTGTTCCCTCCTCTTTAGATTTTTGGAAGAGTTAGAGAAGGGTTGGTATTAAATCTTCTTTGAATGTTTGGTAGAATTTACCAGTGAAGTCATCTGGTCTTGGACTTTTGTTTGTCAGGAGGTTTTAGATTACTGACTCAATCTCCTTGTTAATTTCAGTCTATCCAGGTTTTCTATTTCTTCATGATTCAGTCTTGGAAGATTTCATATTTCTAGGAATTTATCCATTTCTTCTAGGTTGTCCAACTTGTTGATGTATAATTTTTTATAGTAGTCTCTTATGACCTTTTGTATTTCTTTGGTATCAGTTATAACTCCCCCCTCTTTCTTTTCTGATTTTATTTATTTGAGTCCTCTCTTTTCTTAGTGAATCTAGCTAAAGGTTTGTCACTTTTGTTTATCTTTTCCAAGAATCAAGCTTTAGTCCATTGATATTTTCTACTTTTTTTAAGCCTCCATTTTTTTCTGCTCTGATCTTCATTATTTCTTTCCTTCTACTAACTTTGGACTTTGTTTGTTTCCCCTTTAATAGTTCCTTCGGGTTTATCTAGGAAGGCTTTCAGAGGAACTCTGGGCCAGCGTGGATCCATGCTTCAAGTTTAGGAGGGCAAGGCCACAGGGAGCCCACCTTCTTCTGGCTAACTCTTCTTCATTTGTATTAGGGTACAAGATAAGCTGCTATAGCAAAAAGACCTTCCACACACTAGTTTAGATAAGAGAGAATTTAAATCTTCCCTTATGGTACAGTCCAGAGGCAGGTAGTTCAGGGCTGGTAGAGTGGCTTGGCCAAACTCAGCATGTGGCTCTGTCTTACTTCTGGATCCAAGATGGCTGCTCTGGCTCTTACAATTACACCTACATTCCAGCCAGAGGGAGGAGAGAAGTGACAAGGGCACCACACACTCATTATTTGAAGTATGACTCAGATGTTGGGATACATTATTTTTATTTATGTTTTCTTGGCCGGACTTTAGTCACATAGTCCCACTTCCCGATAAAGGAAGCTGAAAAAAATACAGTCTTTAGTTGGAAGAATGGATATTGGAGGACAGTATCCAATTGTGGCAGTCTCTGCCACATCATCTGTCTAGATCCACCCAAGTATCTTCAACCCCAGGGAGCCTGTTCCTCCTGGAAGTGATCCCATTCTTTCTTCCAGCATGACACTTACCATACTTAATTGGAATTATCTGGTCCCTTATCTGGTTCCTACCACACTATAAACAGACATGACCCAGGTGTCATTTATCCTTGAATCCCTAGTACCTACAGCAGGATGGGTTCATGGTGAATAGATGTGGCATGCATGAATCCTGTTTAGCTTTTTATTGCCATTGTGACTTGGGCACTTTGCTCTTTATTGGTGGGGGTGCCAGAGTGGTCTTGCAGGTCAGTCTGTTGGTTGGCCCCACGTGTAGCTCCTTCCTCTCCCTGCCTTCCACACTAGAGAAATCCTGGGATTTGCTAGGGACTGCAGAAGGGTGGATATAAGAGGAAAGCCTCTATTCTATGGGCTAGGTAAACACGCAATTTGGAAAAGTGTTGAATTCGTTCAAATATTTGTTTTAGGCTCAAGTGATAGAATCCAACTCTTACCAAGGCCAAAGGGCGGTGGAGAGCAGGTGTGACAATTTCAGCCCTGGGCTGTTTGGGATGGGGCCTTCACTTCTAGGCTCTCAGGACATGTTGTCCCCCTTCCGCCAAGAGACAACACCCCGAGTGTCCTGTTCCCAACCCCTTTGGTCTCTCCATTCTTCTCTCCTCTTCCTCCTATGTCTTGAGGTTTCACTTCTTCTTGGGTTGTAGCCTTGACAGTTGTCCTCTGGTGTGCTGGGGTTGTCTGCTAGAGATGGGAACAGGTTGGGGGTAGGAGAGGAGACATAGTAGGTTGCTCTCAGGATGAAATATCTAGATTGTTAATCAATTGCTGGTGAATCGCTTATAGCTTGTTACATTGAAAAAGCCATCTGTCACTTTCCTCCCTTGTTCTAGGGTTCCAGACTAGGTGTATGTGAAGGAATAATTCCTCTACATCATTGTTCAATGTCAAGACCTGCCCTGCCCTCCCAGATTTGGGACATTCCCAGTCCTTTGTTCTCATAGCTCTCTGCAACGCCCTTCACACATTTGTTTCTCTTCCACGGCAGTCTTCCCCACTGGCCAGCAAGCACTAGGTGCACTAGGTGGCCTAGTTTCACAGATAAGAAAGCAAATGCAGAAGGTCAGTGACACGCACAGTGGCACGCTGGTTAGTTAGTGATGGAGTCAGAAGTGGTGGCAGGGTTATTGAGCTCAGGTGTGGGGAACAAAACACATGCAGATTTTGTTATCAGGTTCTGGGAGGGACCTGGCAGGGAGTGTGTGTTGCTGACGAAAGGCTGATTACCTGGGGTGAGTTTGCACACCTGGGCATTTTCTCAGGCAGCACCAGGCTGAGGGTTTTGTCCTGAGCCCGAAAAGTGGATTGGATTTCCTGGTTGTACCCTCAGAGGTCCCATTGGAGCCCATTTTCAGGCCGGAAGGAAGGTGTAGCTTTTCCCTCCTCTGATGGTCCTCCTTCTAGTGACTGTTGAAAATACACTGTCCTTGACTGGACATTCAGCAATCTAGGAGAAGAGAGGAAATATAGCTTATTCCATCAGGCCAAGCACATCTTGCATCAAAGCCTTTGGAGGTTGAAAACACTCTTGAATCAACCCTGGGCAAAGGCTGGGATGGGCATGACAGGCGGAGGCTTGAGACTCTACTGGAGTTGGAGCTTTCTTCCAGATAGCCTTAAATTCATGGGAATGAGATACAGGCCTCAAAAGGAATGGATGATTGAACTAGTTTCCTCCCATGCCCTGTGGCCTGACACACGTACCCTTTTGCTTTCAGAAAATTCCAAGAATGAAGGAGCTTCATTCAAATATAAGTTATTTCCATACTCTCTCCATCATGCCAGGCACTGTGTTAGGAGCTTAAGGTACAGACGTGAATAAGATTCATTTCTGGCTTGCAAGAAACTCTCAGTTTGGGGGAGGGAGATGGGCCATCGGCAGCCAATGACGTCATTCCAGTATGAAGGGCTATAAAGCTAGATGTGCTTAGCACATGTTTGAGTAGGAAGGTAGGCTTATTGTGCTAGGTTGCTGAGGTGCCAAAAGAAAGCTATGACATTTCTAAGGAGGGGGCTGTAATATTTGGAAGAGGAGAGCCACACGATCATTTTTATGTCTTGGATGGTTCTGGAAGTTGTGTTTAGCTTGCTGTCAGGGGGAGAGACTGGCGGCTGGCAGACTTGTAACAAGGTTATTTCAATCATTTGGAGAAAAGGCTGTGAAGTCTTGGAGTCTCTGGGGAATACAATAAAGAGGGGATTCTAGCCCGGGCTACTAGAAAACAGTGACGCCCTTAACCATGGCCTTGGAAGACGATCAGGGACAAGAAGATCACAGAACTGTGGCACTGAGGGTGACAAGGAAGTCAGAATGTGGGACAGGAATAAGCTCAGAGGGGACAAGGGAGAGGAGACTGTGGGGCAGATGCAGGGAAGATTGTAAGATTCAAGGGCTGTAGGATTACTAGGCCATGCTTGGGGAAAGGGGTCATCTGCATCAGAGGAAAGACACTGTCCTTTCTTCTGATTGGAATCTTTTGCACTTTTTGTCATCCCTTTGGAGCAGTATTTCTAAGAGCTTTGTTAATGTCTGGGAACTGAGTTTACTCATAGAAATAAACTAAAGTTGGGGAGGGCTTCTGAAGGCACACAATGCTTTCACCCAAGGCTGTTGCTATATACCCAGGAGAGCCTTCCGTCTGGTGCAGACTAAGCTGCAAACTTGTTTAAGAAGACTCTAAAAATCCTAATAGTATATAATAACCCGTGGGTTGGATCGTAGAGGAATATCCAGTTAGGAATCTTTGGCTTGATATTTGAATTTCAGTTCTTTCCTGGACTCCCTTGAACAGCCTCTGAAACTCTGAGCAGGTTGCATGGATATAGAATCAAATACCACGATAATCTAGCCCCTTGCTACACAGAATGTGGCCTCTGGGTCACAGGAGCTTGTCAGAAGTGCAGAATCTACCAAACTGGACCCTGAACCTCAGCAAGTTCCCCACTGATGCATATACACATTCAAGTGTGAGAAGTATTGGTCTGGCACAGCGAGTTCCAGATACGGTTTTGCACTGGAATCATGCAGCTAACTTTAAACAGCTTTCCAAGCCTCAACCCCAGACATTCTGATTGAGTCAGGCAATTCTCTTGGGTAGCTAGATTTGGGAACCACTGGCTTGTATAGGTTCAAAAATCCTTCTCTGTTGATGGACAAATGGCACGAATCTCAGTAAATGGAAATCTAGTTTGAGCTCCACATTTGCTTGGTTTACAATCATGGTAATAACTAATGCTTTGTGCCCTTCAAAAAAAAAAAAAAAAACCATATCTAGACTGGCCATGAGCAGCTTTGGCTCCTTGCTATTGGAACAGTTTGATACCTGACACTCAAGAAGGAAGATATGTGCCATCCCTTCCTTGCCCCCACCCCCGACAACTGCAGTGACCATTCATACATTGGCAGAAGTTGAATGGGCTTGGCCAATTCTCTGCCCATTTTGAAAGCAGCTGAAGTCAGCTGATGTTTACCAAGCACTCTGATGAAAATAATTACCCAAGACCAAACAATGTGATCTCCATTAGTTGCATAGTTTGTTTCTGTAGAAGGTCATAGCTAGAAGGGGCCTTCCAGAACTCTCCTCCAAACTCTCACTTTACGGATAGAAAAATAGAACCCACAGAGAGCTGGAAACCTGCATTCCAGCTGGTTTCATCCAAGAGGAAAGGACTTTTGTTGTTGTTGTTATTTGGAAAAATGGACCACATGTTTGTTGCCTAATTAGAGACGCAGTATGAACAAGCTTTGTATTCTAAGCTTAATATCAAGCATTGAGTAAAGTGTTATAAACACAGAAAGATCTGGCTTCTATTGCCCAGGACCCACCAGACACATGGAGTGCAGATGTCCTGGGATTTCAACAAGCGAGTTCTCAAACGCTGAGGTCTTTAATTAAGCAGGTGTTTGGGAAGTAGGTCCTGTGTAACTTCCAGCCTTGGCTGGGCTTGTCTCACTGAAAAATGGCACTGACTCAGCCCAGCAGCAGGCCTGAAACTGGCTTCAGCTGGAGGCATAGGAATGTGCCATTGTTACTTTCTTCTTTCTTATCAAGCCCCATTAGCTTGAGCAAGGAAGGAACAAAAATGGGCTGGGAAAACATGTTGTTTCACTGGGTAAAAATTTACTACCAAGGAAATGATTTTGCCATTTCCAAAAAAGGCCTTTGGAAAGGTGTCGCCTTCCAAATACTTTTGGACGTTTTCTCCCAGTGTCACCCAGTGAGAATGTTTCCCTTTGGCTGATGGCCATTCTCGCACAAGAACAGAGACATTCCTCTGAGCTTGTGCACACGGGTGCACGAGGATGACCCCTTGTTTGCTCACAGTGCTGGAGAGCAGAAGACACAGAAAGAGGGAGGAGTCATAGGTGGGGTCAAGGTTGATCGTATTTGGCTCTGGAATTCGGTCAGACACACACACTCCTAGGTCACCAGATGTCTGCAATTATGGAATCATAGATGGACCCATGAACACCAAAGTTAAGAGGCAAAAACTGAGACTTGTTGCCCTCTCTTGCCACGTGTCTACCACTCCCAGGGGAGAAGTTCCCGGCTCTGGCTCTGGAAGAGCTAACCGTGCTTACAGCCCCCTGAGTCCCGGTGGTGTCTTCTGGGTGTCTTTGGTGAATCCCAGAACAAAGCCAGCGGGGGCAGAGGCCCTGGGTCCCCTACTTTTCACAGCTGTTAGAAATAGCACCTCACTTGGGGTAGGGAACTAAAATTTCCGGGACACCTATGGTGTGGACCTGTGTACACGTTAACTTAGGAACTCTATTTAGTAGCTCTCTTTAGCTGAACACCTGGGGAGGGTCCAGGAGCCTTAATGAACTTGTCAGTAATACTTAGTTATCAAGTACCAGGGCCTGGATTCACACCCAGCTCTTCCTGCCCCCAAAGTAAGCTATTTATTTATTTATTTATTTAACCCACTAACCCTTTCTGGGGAGGTCTTGACCCTTTGGTCTTTTTTCCTCTTAGGCTTTGGTGCAGGCAGAAGGGCTTAGGCAATGTTCTTCCCATGGGCATGGATGGATCATTGGTTTTTGTTTTGCTTTGTTTTATAACTTTTAAAGAGCCTTTAATTTCAGCTGGAACATGTGCTATGAAAACCGTTTAAGTATTTCCCCTTTAACTTTCAGGAATAAATGTGGATGTGTAAATCCATCTTTGGGTATGATATGTAAATTCAGATATGATAAAGAGCTGGCATACATATGCATATTATTTATATTCAAACTGATTTATGCTTATTTATGGCAGTACCTTTGGTCTGTTATGTTTTCCAATAGAGATCTTTTTAAAGATTTTATTTATTTATTTGACAGAGAGATAGCACAAGTAGGCAGAACGGCAAGCAGAAGGAGAGGGAGAAGCAGGCTTCCCGCTGAGCAGGGAGCCCAGTGCAGGACTCGATCCCAGGACCCCGGGATCATGACCTGAGTGGAAGGCAGCCACTTAACCGACTGAGCCACCCAGGCACCCGCCGATAGAAATCTTTATAGGAGAACCTGCAAGCCAGCACAAAGATTGTGGTCCCTCCCCAATGTGTCTCTCGAGTCAGCCTGAAAGGGTCTGCTTGTTGTGTTTGTTGGGTTGTTGGGAAGTTGCCTTCTCATGTTGTGAGCCCACCTCCTCTATCTGCTGCCCCTGAGAGATCCCAGGTGGCCTTGATGGACATCCTTCATTCATACTGTCTGAGAGCACCTACCCACGTGAAGCTTGCGTCTGGCTGGGCACGTGACACAGAGCCATTGGTATGACATCCTGAGTGAGTATCCCTAATACGTGGGCTGCTGTCCTGCGACCTGGGAGCCCAGTCTGGCCAGTGGCCTCCTGAGAGGATGGCAGGGACATGACTGATCTTGATGACTTCCTGGAGCGAGCAGTTGTTTCAGATTGAGAACATTTCCATCGAGGGCCGCTTTGGGGATGTCTAACAGAAGAGGTGACGGCTCAGACCAAGCCACACAGGTCAGCAGGGCTGTGCCACTCAGCGCAGAGGACAGCTTCTTCCTGGACAGGTGCAGGCCTGGGCTTCCATCTGCCAGCAGGTTCTGGAGATGGGAGTGAGCTCTCTCCTCCAGTTGCCGGGGGCACTGGCCACGTGGAGAGAGGACGACTGTTGCCCCACCTGGCGAGAGACGAGCCATGGATGCGCTAGTGGAATCGTCTGGGTGCCAGGGCAGCTGGCCAGGGCACCTGACCAAGGCAACAGCTCCCAGGAGCGAGACAGGGAGGGGATAGAGGACTCTAAGGAGATCCTCAGTCTGGGAGTGACATGGCTGGAGGGCTCTGCTGGAGGCCAGCTCTTCCAAGTGGCCTGGGAGTTTGGGAGGATACACACACACACACACACACACACACACACACACACAGCCACAGTAGAACCTAAAGGATGAATGAAGCCATAAATAAAGGACTGAATGAACTGAACATTCTTTCTTGGGAGACTCTTCCTAAGTATCACGTGGGAAAGGAAATAGCAGAGGTGGTTTACACACGAGGATAATGACACTTACTCAGGTTGCTGTAACTTGTACTTTTCCACTGATGCAGAAAAGGACCCTTTGCCAAAGAATGTCCTTGGAGTGGTTCGATGTATTTTTCTTTCTGTTATTTAAGTCAAATGTAGTTAATGTAAGCAGTTCAGCTGGGAGCTGGGAGGTGTGATGAGTCTTCCAGCCCTGGTGGAACCCCAGGGTGAGAAGAACATTCTAGCTTCTGCTCCACCAGGTTTGTAAGCTCATGGTGGTTTTCAGGGGGGTTGGTCATGGGTTGCTTTTAAAGTCCACACACCAAAACGGTCTTGCCAGCACGTGGGCTCGGGAAATCTGTCTGGGGGCCTTGAAGGCATTCATGTCTGATGGTCGTGGGTTCCTTCATTCATTCAATAAAAAACTGTTGAACGTTTGCTATGGACACAGAGTCCCACCAGGTATGTTTTCAGGATATAAAGGTGAGACACACCCTTGGCAAAACTCCAGGGACTCACAGGGTTCTCAAAAAAAATATGTATATCATGACAATCCATTTGTTGACAGAAATGCCGTTGGATCAAGTTAATTCTTTAATTCAGTAAAGGTGGTGGAGTCCTTTAAAAACTGCACTTTCCAGATGTAGTTTCTAGGCTTGACTGTTTTGCACGTGTCCGTGTGTGTGCATGCATGCCTGTGCCCTCTCCGGCTCCGCACGCCCTTGGGAGCTCCGTCTGGTCCACTGGCTCGGGTTGGTTTCTCCCCGCAGGAGTCCGCCAGCCCATTGTGTATGTCAAAAGTTATACAAACACGAGAGTCTTGGGAACTTGCTATCACCAAGTCTAATGGCTCTTCTCCCCTGGGGTCTCTCTCACCCTTTAATCCCCTCGAGGCAGGAAAAAGCGTGCACATTCCAAAGGCGCTGTTGTTCCCAGGGTATAGTTGCCATCCATCACTCCCGGCCGGAAAAATGTAACCATGCCCTGGCCGATAGTGGCAGTATTTATTATCCTAGTCTTCGATAGGGATTGGAGCATGAGTGGCTGGCGGCCAAGCATTATTCTCTGGTTCCCCTGGGAGGCTTTGCTGGGTGGGCAGCACTGAGGGTGGAAGGGAGGCCAAGGGCAGGGGCAGGAGCTCTTGCAGCCAAGAACAGGCTGGGTTTCTGCCACGAAGACTGCACATCGTCAGGTGTCAGGGTAGATCGAAGGCTGCACCACCTGGGAGCCAGGTTCTTGGAAGCTGCATGTTAGAGGCCTGAAGGCTCTAGATGCCCAGACATCTGATCATGTGGGGTGGGCTGTGGTTGGGTGGGCATTGTCGGTATTGACGCATTCAGGGGGGTGGTGACCATGGTGGTATCACCTGAACCTGCCTTGGTGATGTGAGCCCTGCCATTCCTGCACAGTGGGGCGTGGAGTCAGGTGGGCAGGGAGGTCTGGGCTCAGCTCTTGGCTCGGTGCTATTCACGCTATCAGCAGAGTTCTCCCATCTGTAAGATGGAGGTTATGAGTCCCCCTCGCAGGATTTGTAAGAATAAATATGGTGACATCTGTGCCGTGTCCTGTATACACACGACCTGTGCACACAATTCGTGCAGACCACATAAACACAGGACGCGCAGACTACATTTGCAGGTACGTATGCGCGCGGCTTATACACATGACCTGTGTGCACCGCGTATGCATGCTCCACGTGCTGGGGGAGTGGCTTTCAGTGTTATTTCTAATTGCTTGTGGTCCTTTGGAGAAGGCAGGCAGCCCCCAGTGCAGGAGTGAGAGGAGCGAAAGGCAGGTGCTCTGCTAAGGTACAGACGGGAAGGGGAGGTTGATGAGGGGAGACACTGGGATACGGGATGTTTGATGGATTCCATGCGGCGAATTAATAGATGAATGTTTAGGGAAAGTCCCCTCCTCCAGGTGGAAGTGAGGGTGTGGTGTCGGGAGGTTGTAGCGTGGGGAGAAAGGGCAGAAGAATTTGCCTCCATTGAAACAGTTCTGAGTGCCGAGGGTGCATACCAGATTGGCGAATGTGGCCACACGTATGGCTTGGTCTCTATGCTCTGAAGCTCTTGATTAGGGGGAAGGGGTTGACTTGGACACAGGAAGCTGCACACTGCCAGCCAGCCAGCCAGCCATACGCAGGCAGCCTTGCAGAGAGCCCCAGTGTTGAGCAGAGGGAAGGAAGAGATCAGTCCCAGGAGCTCTAGAGTAGAGCGGGGCGAAGGCTGCAGGGCTCCGTGGAGCTTCGGGGAGGTGCAGGCACCCCAGACTGAAGGGTTCTCATGGATGGCTACAATCAAGCGGCTTCACTCCTAGCTCCCTTTGGCAGGAGATGTTTATTTTTCTTCTGTTATGTTCTCAGAGGTGTTTCTTCGACAGGTACGCAATAGACCCCGGTTTAACACGTGCATGAATACGCCAAAGACAAAACGTGTTTCTAAATCAAGTCCTGGTTATTATCAAGGTGACCTGTTTTCAGAAAGTGGTGGGATGGGCTGTCAGTAGATTCCCCCAGGATGTGTGTTCTCTTCTTTTGTGGATTTTCTTTTGTGGATTTCTGGGGGAGCAGACCAGGTCTCCAAAAAGGTCAGTGTCTCCTAGGGGTATCCATCAGGGAGATGCATCCGTCTCCTTGGATGTAGCCTGGAGACATTATCACCTCCTTCCCGGGACAAGCAAGAAGCTGACACCCTTGGTGGCTCCAGGACTCTGGATTAATACAGGTGACAGTCTCTGGACTATGTCTGTGTTACAGATGTGGACGAGTGTGGAACGGATTCTCACCAGTGCAACCCGACCCAAATTTGCATCAACACGGAAGGAGGGTATACCTGCTCCTGCACCGATGGCTACTGGCTTCTGGAAGGCCAGTGCTTAGGTAACAGCTTGCTGGGCTCACAGAGACTCTTGGAAGTTCATGGTTGCTAGGGGTATTGTGAAATGGGGGCATAATGTGGTGGCTTCAGGGCATTGGGCTTTTCTTTGTCGGGGGAGAGATATAGAAGGCAATGGAGCCTGCACTGTTCCTTTAAATCAATCGAGACCATCACCGTCAATGTCCTGGTAAGAGTGTTTGAATATAAGTTTTAAGGTCTTGTATTTGATTTCACCTAGACCTACTTCCTGCCTCCAGGAAGTTTATATCCAAGGCGGAAAGTGATAGAGGTGAGGATTATTCCGTCTTGGTGAGAAATCATGTTAAGAAAAGGGACCACTTTCTTAGTCACAGAAATGTCCCAAGTCTCAACTGTGGGTCAGTAGATTCTAACACCTCCTCCCATTACCTACCCCACTAGCTGTGGTCTTTTTATTCCAAAGGAGTCAGTCATCACCAATTGAGAATTTCACCCTTGCAGTTGGCATTCGCTATATGATCTCTCTGTTTATTTTTACTGGAGGGTTATTTGCCTTTCTTCCCCTCTGGTTTTGGTTTCGGCAAGTAAATGAATTCATAGCAATCTCTAGCTGTCACTTGAATTCTATTTCTAGGGTGTGATTTCTATGCTGTGTTTTCTTGGAAAAGCCGTACCAGTTCAAGTTCTCTAAGACCCTGTTCTCGTGCCCGAAAATCAGTCCTGGAGGAGCGGAGAAACAAATCCAAACAACATCATGGAAACAAAAAAAAAAAAAATAAAAAGAAAGAAAAAGGAAAAAAAGTTCTTTTTCCTAAGACTCCCTTGATTAAGACTTGAATGCCAGTCCGCTCTAGAGCCTTGTCTGAAGCATCTTTAGGGCCTGATAAGCCAGACTAGACTTGGCTTGGTTCTCCTTTCCAGGCGTGCTCCAGGGAACTGGCTGCACATGGGGACATTTGTGAATACGACGGTCGCTGTGCATTTTAACGAACCTCAGCTATTGTGGAAAATTTGATGCCACTGATTTGAACATAAGCAGATCAGTGTGAGTGAGTTATTTGTACGGCAACTTAATATGTCGGCTCTCCGAGCTGGAAGGGATGTTAGATATTATGTCATCCAACTTTTATAGAGTTGGAAACTGAGACTCAAAGAGGGGAACATTTTGAACAAAGAGTGAGTAGGGTCTAAAATCTGGCTCCTTTGGTCAGTCCAGCTTTTTCCCACCACCAGGGGGCGCTAGAGAGGATCAGGTGAGAGGGACACAGGCTCCATTGTAGAGACTTTGGGGCTGGGCAACATTTCCCGATCTAAGGGGGGCCAGCAATGGGGACATTTCTCTCCTTGGGAGGGCTGGTCTCTACCACAGGGCTTGACGCTTTGGGAGGGATCCTCCTGGAGGCCTAACCTGGTGCCACACATTCAGCCTGTTCCCACTTCACACTCAAAGTGGAGACCTTTCCTAATTGTGGCTGAACTCATGCCTTCTCCTGACCAAACTCTTCTTTCCCTTTCAAAGCACAAATCCCATCACCATCTCCCACCCCTTTGGTACACCTTGGGAGGCATTGCTTTTGCAGAAAAATGAGGGGTGGGGGGGCTGCCTTTCCCCCAAGGTCTCCCTTAGGTGGAGGAGGCCCTCCCACCCCCCACCCCACCCCAGCGCTGCCTCCCTGACCTCGGTGACGGGCCCAGTGGCACCCTGGGAAAGGTCAGGATCAGCAACCGCACAAGCCACTGTGCTTTCCCAGCGGGAACTGCAGGACACTTAGTGGGCAGTGGGATGGGCCGGGTTAGAAGGAGCTGCTGCTCAGAGAGAAGACAGACTCACAGGGGCAGGGCACAGCCTCTGAGGGCGCTGAACACCAGCTAAGGTGGAGATGGGGTCCTTTCTGGCAGTGGGTGGTAGAAACCAGGCACAGAGACAGACTTGGAACCAGTCTCCAGAGCCCAGGCTGGCTGCTGGTTCCAAGGAACCAGGGAGGGAACATCTGGCAGAGGTTGGGGATAAGATAAGGGCCAGTTACAGGTGCAGTGAGATCAACTGGTCACAACAGGCAGTCATATAGGGGAAGTCTGGGGTCTCCATCTCTAGGCTTCATTCAAGACACCCTATCCCAGAGGAGTGAATTCTCTTGCCCATCAGCCCATTAGCTTGGGGGTATTGGGAAGTGCTTTCCCAATGACATCAGGCTCCGCATTGATGGGTACATGTTAGCAGGGAGGGCATACTGCCCAGCTCTGCTGAAAGGCTTCATTCAGCCACAGAGCCGCTTGCTCAGGAAAGACCAGCCGTGGCTTGGGGGAGGCATTTTATCCAGAGTTTTATGTCTGCTCTGGTGCAAGCAGGAGATCCAAGGCGATCTCTGGCATCCTTGTGTTACTGGATCATAGGTCTCCAGACTGCTGTGTTGCCCTGCTTGTCCTGACCTACACTTGCCCTTTTTCCTGAGTGCTAGACAGATCATTGTTAATGGAGCTGGCGAGGTGCCTGTTGGAGCGAGGCTGTGGATTCCTCTTACACTTTAAGCCAACTTGTCCCTTCCCAGGACTGTGTGACATTTTTACAGAATCTTAGAGTGGATTTTTGCTGTTGGATAAATCTGAGCATGGAGTATTGAAGTTGGATAAAATCTTGGAGGCTGTGTGCCCCATGTCCCAGTTGAAGCAGACATTTCTTCTAGAACTTTCCAGGCAGGTGCAGGCGTTCATGGGACTGACATGGGTCAGGAAGGGTTGTAGGGGGGTATCCCCATGCCCGATGCTCAGTCGGTACTGTCTTCTCTTTAGTTCTCCTTCCTTTCCTGGTCCTGCTCCGAAAGTGATGGGTGGTCTAGATGCCAGGTGCAGCCCTGGTGATTGGGAAGAAGTATCTCACCTTGCTGGCGTTTCTCTTTCCAGACATTGATGAATGTCGCTATGGCTACTGCCAGCAACTTTGCGCGAATGTTCCTGGATCCTACTCTTGCACCTGCAACCCTGGTTTTACCCTCAACGAGGATGGAAGGTCTTGCCAAGGTATGCGATGCCAACGATCCCTTGAACCTGTTGAGAAGCACTAGATGCTGTCTTCTCTGGAGTCTGATGGTTGACGTGGTTATAACATCCTGCTCCCTGTCACCACGTGCCCATCCCCGCTGCTTACAGAAACCTGAAGTCCAAACCGAAGGTTATGGGAAACATCTCAGAAAGTGCTCTGAGTATTGCTGAGAGGAGAGGCACAGTCATCCATCAGCTAGGGCTTATGGTTTCATGGATTTGCTTCTCTCTGTGTGTCTACTTTCCATAAGTAGCCTTGCCAGCTTTCTGGGCTAATCGGAAATTTTCACGCATTTCCTGTAGCCTGAGTTCAGTGTCTGATGCTCGAGGGGGGTGGTCAGCATTCCCCACAAAAGCAGAGTGAAATAAAGACACCCCCCCCTTTTTTTAAGAGAGGGAGTGAGCAGAGGGAAGAGAGGCAGACGGAGAGGAGAGAGAGAGAATCTCAAGCAGGCTCCACACCCAGCGTAGAGCCTGACTCAGAGCCTGACGTGTGGCTCGATCTCACCACCCTGAGTTCATGCTCTGAGCTGAAACCAAGAGTTGGATGCTCAACTAACTGACTGAGGCCCAGCCCCCCGGCACCCCAAAACAAAGGCATTTTCTGAGTTTTACGTGATCTCTTCAAATACTGATACGTGAGTAAAGCAAGCTATATCCCTTCTGCAGTCTCCATCTGAGGGTTTCTTCTGCTTGGGAAGTGCATGGGGGCTCAAGGCTCAAGAAATTCATGCAAGGCCTGCCCAGCCCCGGGCCCGCCCCCCAGCCCCCACCCAGGCCTCCAGCCCTGGCAGCGGCTCCGTCCTGGGTGGAGGTAGCGTGCCCAAGACTCAAAATGAGGTCTTTGTTTGGAGCCGGCCACCAGGTTCTGCAAGGCCCATTTCCTTGTCACACCATTTGAGGTCTGGCGGGCGGGCTGCGAGCCAGCTGGTTGGAGGATATTATGTTTCCATTAGCTTAATCGGATCTAAATCATTGGGTAAACAGGAAGGCATCAGTGAAAGGGTCTGATCCTGGATTCTTTGTAAGTCTTTCCTCCAAAGCTGGTTCTGCTAATTGTTCCAAGAAGTCTCGACTGTGTTCCTCTTGCCAGGAGAGGTAATTTTCTTCGGAGAGCGGAGGCCGGGCCTGGGGGTTGAGGGGCCCTTCCGTCCCCATGGAGCAGGCAGCAGGCCCCTGGCTCCCTTGCTGCTTGCTGGGAGAAGTGACGTAGGCAGAGGCAGGCTTCTCGGGGCATAGGCCGGGGGGTTGGAAGTGCCAGCCCAGGCTTCCACCCAGAGACTGGCAAGGCGCCTCCACCTCCTCACGGGAAATAGTCGTGCACAGCGGGGCCCAAAGGCCCCAGTGTCCTTCAGGCCTCTTGGGGACAGAACTGTGATGGGGAGCAAGTGAGCTACGGGGCAGTGCCAAGTCCAGCAGCACTCTAAGGCCCAGAAATGGGCACCTAGCCACGAGGAGACTGCCTTAGCCGGGTCCTGGGTACAGCAGGGGCTACATTCTCCACTGAGCTTTGGTCATCCTCACGCCTCTTGCAAGGAAGGGTGTTTTGTGCTCTTGGAAGCACTGCCCCATCTGTTAACCTCACTGAACCCGAGTGATAGCGGGAGTAGATAGGTAGGGCTGTCGCCTGGCTCTGCAGAGGAGGAAATCAAAGCTCAGAGGTGTTAAGCAACATGGCCAGAGTCACACAGCCAGGGGGTCGCAGAGCTGAGAGAGCCAAGGCTCCAACCTTCCTGGCGGGCAGGTTGGAGCGGGACTTGGCCTGCAACCACTCAATTCAGAAGGGCACCTGGGCTGTATGGATCCCAAGGGGCAGAGGCCCCAGGGAGAAGTGTTGCTCTGCAGAGATAGCTGAGAGCTGCAAGACAGCGGGACCGGAGCTCCCTCAAGACAGCGGGACCGGAGCTCCCTCATCCCCGTGTGGTCAACATGTGGCCGGAAGTCAAGGGCACCAGCCCTAATCCCCAGTGGTGCCGTCCTGTCCCGCCTGCACTTGAGTCAGAGGCCCCCTGCCAGGCGTTTCCTGGCTTCTGGGGTGCAGAGCCTCCAAGCTCTGTTGGGGGGATTTGTGCCTTGCTGGACCTTCCCTGCAGAGTCCTGTTCCCCCCTGGCCCCCCTCCCCCACAGCTCTAAGGCAGCAGGAGGTGTGTGGGCATAGGATTAGCCCTCCCTGTATAGAAAAGCTTCTCAAGCTGTTCCTTGGGAAGGCTTTTCACTTGGAAAACACTCAAATCTCTATTCAGAGCCTTAAGAGGTTTACCTGGACTTTGAAGGGGAATTCTCTCAGCTGGAACTTTGGTCGGCACGTGGGGCTCAGGAGAGGGTGTGCTTACAATGCGTCAGTCAACAGTCAGCGTCAGTGGAGAAAGGGGCTCCTTCCTTCCCCTTCCCTCATCCTGATGAACTGTGCAGAATACATAATTCACAGGTATTACGGAAGGACCCTGACTCATGTTTCAGTTCCAACTGTGCTCTTGTTAGCCTGGGGACTTGGGCACATCTCCCAACGTTCAAACAGCCTTAAAATTATCAATGTATCACTGATGTACAATATTATTTATTTATTTGACAGACAGAGATCACAAGTAGGCAGAGAGGCAGGCAGAGAGAGAGGAAGGGAAGCAGGCTCCCTGCTGAGCAGAGAGCCCAATGCGGGGCTCGATCCCAGGACCCTGAGATCATGACCTGAGCAGAAGGTAGAGGCTTTAATCCACTGAGCCACCCAGGCAC
The DNA here is from genome assembly GCF_009829155.1 of Mustela erminea. Classification (NCBI taxonomy): domain Eukaryota; kingdom Metazoa; phylum Chordata; class Mammalia; order Carnivora; family Mustelidae; genus Mustela; species Mustela erminea. The sequence continues at coordinate 117,457,336 of NC_045618.1, forward strand.
CCCAATAAACTGCACTATTAAAGGCACATTATTTCATAAACTTTGCCATAAACATGGATACCCCCGTGTAGCCATCACCACACTCAAGATGATGAAATATTCCATTATCTAAATGTTTCCCTGTCCCCCCTTTGTGGTCCTCTCCTTAACCCACTGAACTTGTAACACAGGGCAGTGGCCCTTGTAAGGATTCAGTAACTCTTGAGATCCTTCTGGAATAATGGGTGGTGTTATATATGAGTAATTGTCTTAGTTCAGGCGGTTGTGACAAAATACCACATTGAGGGCCTTAAACCACAGAAATTTATTTTCTCCTAGTTCTTGAGGCAAGAAATCCGAGATCAAGATGCTGGCAAGGTGGGGTGCTTGTGAGGGATCCCTTCCTGGCCTGCAGATGGCCACCTTTTCAGCATGTGCTCGTATGACAGAGGGAGCGACCTCTCTGCTGTCCATTCTTATAAGGACACTAATCCCACCATGAGGGCCCCACCTGTATGACCTCATTTAAATTTAATTACCTCCCAAAGGCCCCATCTTCACATCCAGTCACGTTGGGGGTTAGGGCTTCAACATAGGAATTTTGGGGGAAGGACACAATTGAGTCCATAGCAATAATAAAGAGAGTTATTATTAGAATGGTCGTGGTTCTTTAGTTGTTTACCTGAAACATCAAAGCCAGCAGGAGTGAGGGAAGAGCTAATCAGTGATAGAAGGCGTGAGATGGTGGGAATGAGCAGATGTTGCCTGGAAGTTTCTGTGGGGTGAGCCTTGGGGACCAGACTTACTAGGAGGGTATATGTGTACCTGTGTCCACATGGATATGGTGTGTGTTGTTTCTACCTTGCCCAACTTGTGAGCAAGGAAGGACATGTGAATGGAGGACTCTGGGGTCTGAGTTCTAGATCTGGGAAGTCCTGGGTGGAGGTCTTTGGCGCCTGTGAATCTGGTCTGGTACCTGTAGATTTTGTTGCCAGTGCATTTTCTGCCTCATCATTGAGGATTTTCTGTTGTGAGAATGGTCAATGATGCACTTTCGCTTTCCCTAGACGTGAATGAGTGTGCCACTGAGAACCCCTGCGTGCAAACCTGTGTCAACACCTATGGCTCCTTCATCTGCCGCTGTGACCCAGGATATGAACTTGAGGATGATGGTGTTCGTTGCAGTGGTAATGGGCTTTGGCATTTGGAGACTTCCATCAGTCCTAGGGGGTGGAAGGGTTGGCGGGGTGGTGTGGAGGACAAGGGCTTCCTTCACAGGTGTTTCCTCTGCTTTCCCAGACATCCCCAGTTTGGGATATTTCCCCGCATGGTGGGGTCACAACCACACAAAGCAGAGATGAGTCACTTCCCAAAAGGTGGAGTAGAGTCCCCTCCCTTGTCATTTGATGCCTAATGCAAAAACCAGCAGAGCTGCCTTTAGGTTCTGACAGGGCTTGAAGAGGGAAAGGAGTTGCCCAATTCTGTGTGTTGGTTTGAATTATCTGTCCCTGCCCAGCATGACAGTACTTGTAGAGGAAAGTGACTTTGGTATAATAGCATATCTCACAGGGCAGTGTTGGCGGGGGTGCTGAAGGGTGATCATATGGGTAAGTGAAAATACTTTGTGAACTTCTAAAATCTCTACAAATAATCAGTTCTTGGCTCCAGGACTGGCACGTAGCATGCACACCATCAACAGTTCTCAAAGCAGTGAGTAAATGATTGAACGTTGAATTAATTCTTAATAATTTGTGTGAATGTAACATGGTGGCTTTGTTGGCCTTTTATAAATTCCTTCCAAGACTGAGAAGCTATGATTCTCTGCCAGTAATTTCTTGAGAACTCTACTATAATTTTCTTATTAAACCTGTAACATGGAACTTATAAACACAAACTCTTGAGAACAGGGATGGCATTTTACTCCTATAAATCCCTATAGCATTCCTCACAGAGCCATGTACAGCTCATTCTTTCTTCTATTCTTCCTTCTTTCCTTGTTTTTTTGTAAATACTGGATTAAAGTAAACTCCATTCCATCCACTTTTGGCATCCTGAGCGGTTGTGAGTTAGCACAGTCCAAATTAATGATGCTTCACTGTATTTTTCAAAATAAGCGAACCATACCCTAGAGCGTGAACATCTTTTTGTCCTGCTGAATGGAAAGTTTCTTAATCCTGGGTTTCACTGTGACAGGAACTGACCCAGGTCATGAATGAGACTTGTCTGGTAGCTTCACGGAGGATGGGGGTGTTCTGGGGACAGAGTTCTCTAAACAATTGAGCACCTTTCCCTGGGGCCCAGAGAGCCGGAGGCCCAAGTAGGCCGTTGTAGAGAGTTTAGACGGATTAAATGTCAGTCCCAGAAGCTAATAAAATACCTTCAGGCATGAAAAGCTACTTTCTTCCTAGATTTCAGGTCCTCCCATGGCACTCCTTGGGAAATCTGGGCCAAGGGACTAAGAGGGGGAAAGTTGAGCATTATGAGATTGAGATCGTTTGTTTCTGCCGAGGTCCGTGCACATCCACGGGTGTTTAACTGACCATCTGCCGAGGTAGGATAGGAGGGTGACTGGAACCAGACAGAGCCAGGTTCAGATTCTAGTTCTTTCCTTGGACATGTCAATAGGGTGGTCATAAAGATGAAAAAAGCTGGTGTACCTAGGTGCCGTTCCACGTTAGTTGACTTTCTCTAGGTGTGAGTGCAAAAGACTTCTGACTTTACAGAGATTTTACATCTTTGGTGGTTTTGCAACGCTTTCCAGTTGACTCACTTTACCCGAAACTGCCGTCTTCTCCACGTTCGCCATGGTGCCCACTTTTCTAAGACATAGAGTGACCCCTGGCCTACTAGGGCCCCTCCCTAATAGGAGGGGGAGGTGGGTGGAGGGTGGAGATGGGTGCTGCCATCTCCTCGGGGCCGGTCCTGCTTAGGGGATGCCCCCCAAACTCAGAGCCCCTTAAGTCCTGAGCATAATTGCTCCGGGAGACATTACAGCATCGGGTTGATGGGTCATAGGATCTGGAGGCTGGCTGGCTGGCTGGCTGGCTTCAAATCCCAGCTTTCCTGCTTACTCGTTATCTGTGAACTTAGTCGGGTTACCTAACCTCTGTAAGCCTCAATTTTTCCTCTGTAAAGCGTAGCTAGTAATAGTGCTTCCTTCAGAGGGCTGAGGCAAGGATTAAGTCAGATGAGGCCTGGGGCGCCCGGCTGGCTCAGTCGGTGGAGCGTGCGACTCTCGATCTTGGGTTTATGAGTTTGAGCCCTACATTGGGTGTAGAGATTACTTAAAAGAACTTAAAAATAAGATCTTAAAAAAAAAAATGCGATGAGGCATATGAAACATTTAACCCAGCCCTTGATACATTACAAACACTCGGGAGCTACAGGTTTTTATTATTGCTTGTACCAGAGGCATGGACCAGAATCTACAAACATAACAGCGATCCAGGGGGGACACTCTCTGTTGATGGGCTGGGGCCAGAGCCCTGGGACCCTACAAGGTCCTGGGGGAGGCAGAGGGGAGCTGCCAGAAGCAGATCTTGCCTCACTGGGCATGCTTTGACTTTTCGCATCAGCATCCCAGTTCTGCTGGCTCCGAACCCCTCGCCTGGAGACCGGTGGGAGAGATGGGACGGAGTTTCTCCTTCCCTGATGGGAGAGGCGTTGGGCGTGTCACACCCAGGATGAGCCAGTGGTGGGGAAGCCGCCTTATTTGTGCTGACACCCTCCCTGGGTGCTCCCAGGCCCCCGTGGTCTGTGAGCGAGAGAACAACCCGAGGACATGTCACATGGGGAAACTAGTGAAAGCAAGTTTTCGGGAAACAATAAATGAAAGAAAAACATGTTTTCTTTGGCGCGCCTCTCAAATGAGGCTCAAACAGGGGCTTGGTTGCCAAACTCTGTGTGCGACGAAGAGTTGGCTCTTCTGAGCCGGCCTCTGCATCAGCTGTCAGGGCCAACATGGTCAGTGGCTCTGCCTTCACGTCCCCTCCTCTGCAGTCAGAGGGTCGCCCAGCTCCAGTTTCCCAGGTCCCAGTGGCCTCCTGAGGCTGGTGGGCCACCCAGGGATATTACGCTCGCTCACCCCAGGGCCGCTCCAGAATTTTCTCTTTCAGGGAGATATTTGGACACAAAGACATTTTAATCTAATGGATATCCCCTGGCCTCCTGGATATGTCCCTTTCAGTTGTGACTTTAGAAATAACATTTCTCAACGTTGGGGTGATTAGAGGGGCACTGGCACTGGTAGAGTTGCCCTTTTGGAAGACTGGGGCCAAGGAATGTTTTTTTTGGGTTTTGGAGAAGCGCTCTGCACCCAGAAAACTCCAATGGGCAAACAAATCCTGCCCCTGGAAGTGGAAGGTACATTCACCTGCTGGGCAAAATACGTCTGTAGTGAGTGGATAATGTAGCTGAGCCGGAGGTAGTCATGTAGGGGGAAGTTTGATGGAGACAGATTTCAGCTCCAACAATGAGAGCTGTCCAAATGTCAGTGGGTGTCCTCCGTAGGTAGTGAGCTCCCTGTCACCCGAGTGTGTGAGAAGTAAGATGGCAACTTTGTAGCCACAAATGTACCATCATATGTGTCAGGAAGGTGTAGGAGTTGGAGGAGAAAAACACTAAGCCCTCAGGTGGTCTGATTATAAGCAGCAGGTGTGACTTGTCTCCCCCAGACATGGACGAATGCAGCTTCTCTGAGTTCCTCTGCCAACATGAGTGTGTGAATCAGCCCGGCACGTACTTCTGCTCCTGTCCCCCTGGCTACATTCTGCTGGACGACAACCGAAGCTGCCAGGGTAAGGCTGTCCAGGGGGGCCTGGCTGGGGAATATGTGAGGTGTGGGCTGGCTCAGGGGGTCACCTGGATGTCTTCACCTGGGGAAGGTGGCAGAGATGAAGGCAGAAGTGGGTTCCAGCGGCTCCCAGAGGGCCAGGCTCTGACCTTGATGTTCGGCCTTCCTGTCTTGTGACCCATACTTTGGCTTCAACAAGGACATGGCTACTCTCTCTTCTGTCCTGAGTTCCCCAGAGAGAGGTGATCTGTCCAGTTTCCCTGACCCCTCAGAGGAATGCTCCAGACCCAACCAAGGCTTCACTCATGGACCTTGCGCCAGGCCTCCGGGAAGGTAGTCTAGTTAGTGTTTTTCTACTGACTCCTCAGAGAGCAGATGCCAGAGACTCACACGTCTGACTGCTGTGTGCCTCAGAGAATCAGGACCCCAGGCTGTGAAGGGGGTACATCTCCTCCAGATCGGCTGCTTGGGCTGATTCCCACTCCCACGGTCCACCCACTGGTGCCAGTGGAGAGGCTGGAACTGAGCCACTGACCTATTCCAGCTCCTTGAACTTACCTGAACATCAAGCAAGAATTCTCTGTGGCAGTGCTGGACAATAGAAATATAAAGTTAGCTGCTAAATAGGAGCCCTATAGAAGTAAAAAAGAAAGAGGTGAAATTAATTTTCAGGATTTTTTTTCATGTAATACTTTTGCAATATTATCATTCCAACTTGTACTCCATGTAAAAACTGTTGATAAGATGCGGCATTCTTGTTTTGTACCACATGGGCAAGGTCTGTGTATCTTTTCCATGCACAGCACATCTCACCTTGCACTGGCCACATTTCCCATGCTCAGTAGCCATCTGTGGCCGGTAGCTGTCACAGTGGAAGTGTAGTTGTGTAGTAAAGACCCAGCTGCAGCACCGTCCTGTTTCAGCCTCTTACCTACCCTGCATTTCAGATATCAATGAGTGTGAGCACGGAAACCACACGTGTAACCTGCAGCAGACGTGCTACAATTTGCAGGGGGGCTTCAAGTGCATTGACCCCATCCGCTGCGAGGAGCCTTATCTTCGGATCAGCGATAAGTAAGTCATTTGAGAAATGTGTGCATGAGGGAGGGGTCTGGTTCAGGAGGAGAAATGGGTGTATGAGGGAGGGGTCTGGTTCAGGAGGCTGCCAGGGTGGCGGAGAGGACAGTGCCCCGGCCTGGCCTGTTGGCTACCCCTCGCTCCCACACACAGAGGTACATCTGCCCTCCCTTCTTGCAGTGCCACCTTTACCGCCCTGAGCAACACCCATTCCTTGCCCTAGGGATAAAGGGATGAATCAGACCCATCCATCTTGTCCTCTAGGAAGGAATGCAGCATCTAAGAGCCATTTGTGGCTTACCAGGTTGCTTCCTGCTCTGAACAGAATCTGGTAAAAGAGGGTGAAGCCGGGGCAGGCGGAGGGTCCATCACTGCAGACAGCTTCCCTCCATGCTATGAGCTGTGCTTCCAGCAACGTTTTGCTTCTGGTTCCAGGACCCTTCGGGACAGAACACAGAGTTGGCTGCTCTCCCTGATCCCATGGCTGGTTCTCCCTGGGAACTACAGGGCTGCCCTTGTCTGTGGCCATGGACTGACCCGGTTCAAGGCACAGCACTGAGCTAGTGTGGCTGGGGACATTGGTGACATGCTGCTGAAAGCTGTCTGCCTCCAGGACCCATTCCTCCTGACTCCAGTCACCCCCTTCCAGCCTGTGCCCTTGTCCATGTGTCCTGTGCTCCTGGCAACCCAAACGGGACTTGCCCTCACCTTTACCCATGCCCTGGAGCATCCAGCCTCCCAACTTTCGCACACCCGCTTCCGCCATATGGAAGGCATCCCTCCCGCCGCCGCGTAGACAGATCGGCCCGTCTTTCAGATCTTAGCTGCGGTACCTCCGCCCCTAGCTGTTTGTGAGCCTCTTCAGCTGCCCTCCATCATCAGGCCTGCCTCCAGGCTTCTTAATTTAGGAAGCAAGTCTTGTCTGTGGGACACGTGACATTCCAAGGGGCCATTTGGGCACCAGGGACATTTTGGCTTGGCTATTTTGATCAGCCTTGAAAAAACAAAACTTTCAAAATTATTTTTATGAGTTCCTTGATCCAGTGTTCGTCCAGCTCCTGGTACGTGGCAGACGCCTGTGCCGGGCACCGTGGTTTTTTTTTTTTGCCCTCGTGATAGAGGAGGAGAAAGACATTAAGCAAATTGGCTTGTAAATGAAAACATAATCATAGATTGGGATAGGGGCTACGAGCCAGAGGAATGGGAATTTATAGAAGGAATATGTAGGTTGGACTTGGTGTAGACTGGGGAGTCCAGAAGCTCCTCTGAGGAAATGGCATTTGGTCTGGGATGGGAAAATGAGTCAACGGTGGCAGAGTGGGAGAGGAGAGGAAAAAGCATGGGCCAGGCTTACAAGGTAGTGGAAGGCTGGCTATCTTTAGGAGATGGAGGAGGTTCGATTGCTGCTGCCTAGTGAGTGAAGAGGGCAGTGATTGGAGGGAAATTGACAGAAGCCAGGTCCCCTGGGTTTTACAGGCTGAAGTGGTGTTTAGTTTTTACTCACATTGCAAGGGTTGGCCATTGAAGAATCTTAAAGCAGGACGGAGGCAGAGTCTGGTTTTTTGACGACGGGCGCTCTGGCTGCCATGTAATGGTTTGAACCGGGAGGGACCTATTGGAAGGCCATCCTAGAGGTCCAGGAGAGACCAGACGGTGGCCTGAACAACAGCGTTGTGATAAAGGGGATGGTGAAGGGTGGTTGGACCTGGACTGTATTCTGGAGATAGAACCAACCAATGTTTTGAAGAGAGAGCAGAAGTTTAGGGAAAGCCCCAGAAACAAGACAAGGCCGACGCCCAGTTCTGCCCATCAAGGCACCCCACCTACAGTTGTCCTCATCCTGTTGTGAACTATCACCCCTAGGGGGAGTCTCAGGGATGAGGTGAGAGATTGGGGTGGTTAGGGAGACATCAAGCGGCCTCTACAACAAGACTTTCTTGGGAAAGCGAGTCAATGGTTTCATGTTATGAAATGCTGTTACTAGTAAAGATATTTGTGTCCATGATTTATTTCTCCCATGAGAACAGGAACTATTTGAGGTCAGGATCTTATTGATCCTTGCAATTCCAAGGGTCTAACATTGTGTCTTATAGTGAGTTTAGTGAGTTCTAAGCTCTCGTTTATCAAACAAAAAGATGAAGGGATGTTCTCCACAGACCGTGCGAAGTGCTACAGAGAACGTCCACGGGCCACCGAGTTCCTGTCCATCTCATGCGATTTCTCACTTTTAGAATTTCTTCATGAGTATGTACGTCTGGGGAAGTAAAGGGCGACATGACCAGCAACGTCTTTTGCCAAATAAATACATGAAAATATAAAGTGCGTCAGAGAAGGTGCCAGCATTCTTCAGACCAGACATCTAAGGCTTACCCTCTAGTAGCAGGAATATCTGAGTGGTCAGAATAGGCCATTCTCTAGGAAACAGAGAGCTCACTTGCATCCTGGTGAGTTTGTAGATGAGACCCAGGGACCGAGAGGACCTACAGTTACAGCATTCAGATGTTAGAAGTGGGGTGGCCTCCTTTTCAGTGTTTTAAGGGAGGAGGTAGGTACAAAAAACATCTGGAAAAGACTTACCGCATTCTCGCATGATTTCCCTTCCCAACAGCCGCTGCATGTGTCCCGCTGAGAATCCTGGCTGCAGAGACCAGCCCTTTACCATCCTGTACCGGGATATGGATGTGGTGTCAGGACGCTCGGTTCCCGCTGACATCTTCCAAATGCAAGCCACGACCCGCTACCCTGGGGCTTATTACATTTTCCAGATCAAGTCTGGGAATGAGGGCAGAGAATTCTATATGCGGGTAAGAGGGGCTGGTCACCGTCTTTAACAAGGCTCATGTTGTTAACCTCCCCCCTTCCCCCCTCCCCCGCGGGGCTTCTGGAAACAGGTCTGAGAGCAGCTGGGAGGGGTGAGTGTGAAGGGAGTAGAGGGAAGCGGGTGGAAGTCAGGACTTCGAGGTTCTGATTCCTGTGACTTTCTGAGCAGCCTTGTGAAAACTGCTTCTCTTTTTTGAGTCTCTGGATCCTCATTGTCTGCTGTCATGGGAAGTTAGGCCGAGGTACAATCCTCTGTCCTGCCTGGAGGAGGCACTCCCATATCCTGTTATCCATCTGCTCATTTGACAAATATTTATTGCCTACTGCATGCTTCCAGAAACCGAGGCTAGGGTAGTGAATAAAACACTGCTCTTGTGCCACTTCCATCACAGCAAATGTAAAGGCTTGCCTCACAGAAGCCGCCCAACAAAGTCGGACATGGTGGCTCTTTTAAATTTAAATGAATTAAAATGAAATGAAATGAAAAATTAGGTTCTTCCCTGGCACTAGCACATTTCAAGGGCTGCGTAGTCACCTGTGGCTGCTGTGTCAGCCCCGATAAAGAACATTTCTGTCATCGTAGAAGTTTGACTGGATGGCACTGCCTTATCTGTATCAGGAACACACGTTAGAACACACGTCCTCAAATACATTCGCCTCGTTGTAAATTCCACACACAGACCCTCTGCCCCTACATTACGGAGTTTCCCTCCTGCACCTCTTCTGAGCGAGGTTTTTCACGTTTCAGTGTGAATCGGGGCACTTCTCCAAAGACCGGATTCCAGAGCCTCCTCTCTGGAGAAGCTCTTACAGAAGACGGTGGTTGAGGCCTAGTGTATCGGTTTCTTGTGGTTGCTGTGACAAGTTACCACAACTTTGTGGCTTAAGACAACAGATACTTATTTTCGCACGGTTCTGGGAGCCAAGAGCCTGGACTCACGTTCACTGAGCTGAAACCGAGATGTCCCAGAGCCCTGTTCCCTCCAGAGCTCTAGCGGAGAGGCCTTTCCTCGCTTCCTTCCGTTCTTGGCGGCGGCCTGGCCTGCATTTCTTGACTTGGGGCCGTGTCCCTTTAGTGTCTGCCTCGGCGGTTCCACTGCCTCTGGTTCTGTGTGTGTCCAGCCTCCCGGTCTCTCCTTGTCTCCTGTGTGACTGGATTGAGGGCCTGCCCAGGGAATCCAGAGCCAAGATCCTTTGCTTAATCCCAGGCTGAGATCCCTTTTTCTTATAAAGTAATATTTAGGGGTTCTAGGGATCTATTTACAGGGCCTGAGATCTCTGGGGGCCACATTTCAGCCCCCTCTACCCAGGAATCTGCATTTCTAACAAATACAGCATGCGGTCCTCCAGGGGCGCTGTGGGAATCTATAGACCCATGGAAGCTTCTCCACTTTGAAGTGGGCATGTCTCAGGTCTCCACCTCCCTCTCCCTGCCTGCTGGCAAAATCCTCCAGTCTTTCCCTCTGGGCCTGGGATGATCTAAAAGTAGGGAAGTCTCAGAAGCAGCCGTTAGAACAGATTAGAAAAGGTCCCAGGGGCTGGCATCTTGCCTGTATGCGCACTATGTTTTTGGCAAGACCCTAACAGGACCTGGTCCCATGTAATAAACTGGTCCATGGGACCCAACTTCTGCAGTCCAGTGCAGTAGGGCCAGAGGCTTTGGGGGAAGATGTGGGGAGTTAAAGGTAGAGGAGCTTCTGTAATAGGAGAGGGTTAGAGCTGTATTTATGTCTGTCTTTTCTCCTCCATCCAGCGGGAACCCATATCCCGTGAGCCGAGGCAGCCTTGCTGCCCGTGGGAGCATAAGCCTAGCCCCCTGGCATTCTCCAGTTTGGCCTCTCTCGTTTCTACAGACACAGCAGATCCCACCCATAGGGCACAAAAATGCCCGTTTTGGGGATTTAAAATACCATCAGTGAGACCTCTTGCCTCTTACCTATTTTCCCCAAGCAGAAAAGAAGATCCTTAGAAGGTGACCTTGCCAGGACAAGAATTTACTCACTAGAATAGCACCTGCTAAAACCCTAGCATGTGGCTGACTTGTAAGAGGTACTCAGTGATGCAGGGGAAGCAGAGTGTCCTGCAGGTGGAGGAGGCGTGAGGGAGGCTCCTCCTTCCCGGAGGCTTCCTCTCAGACTCACATTGTCCCAGCTCCTGGGGGACCCTTGACACTCACAATGCTGAGCTGTATGCTTGCGCCCGCTCAGGACATTGGGAAGGGTCCTCATTCTTTAGTATTTATTCAGAAGAGGCTGTCAGGACTCCAAAGCTGAAGAAACTTGGGGACAGGGAGATGGCTCCTGGTTTCTCTTTCTGGCTATGCCCAGGAAGAGAAAACAGGCTCTTCAGGGGGGCCCCGTGCAGCCATGGCTATGGGGGCAGGAAGACAGGGAGAAATCTGCCGGACAAGGCAGGCCTTCCACGCTCCCGTCTGTCCAAGCTGCAGTTCCATCGTCAGGGGACACCCATAGTTGTTTTCCGTGGGTGCCGGAACCAGGCTGACCCGCTTCACTAGCCTTCCACAACTCACCAGTTCTGTGACCTCAGGCACATTACCTAACCTCTCTGGGCCTCAATTTCCACATCTGTAAAGAGGGGATAGTACTTACTTCAGGATTAGATGGGATCATCTACTCAGCCCAGTACCTGGAATACAGGGCAGCTGTTTCGATTAGGCCTGTAGGATTTGGCAGAGGTGAAACATTCAGGAATCTTTTTCTCACTTGCTGGCTCCAAACCTGTGCACACCTGGGCGCCATCTAGATTAATCCAGTGAGACTGGCAGGTGTTTTGGGTTACTGCTGAATCGTCTCCTTCTCCCATATCAAGTCTGAGCTAGTTTCAGTGGAAACCTGTCTCTCACTCAGTGTAAAGTTTCCCCCCTTCCCCTGTTCAGGAGTGGGGCAGGGGTGGAGGGGTGGTAGGCCTCTGTGCCGGCTTCCTCTTCCCCTCCCCCCACTGACAGTGCTGCCTCTGGCTCCTTCTCCAGGGCCGGGGGTGCAGGGGGTGTTACAGATGATGGGAGGGGAGCATTAGGGGGACGGGGTCTTGCTGGCTCGTTGCCATTGTAAGCAGACCTTAGTGCGGTCCCTGGAACAGAGACCCGTGAGCGTGTGTCCTAAGGGCTGTGCTAGGGAGAGATAAAACACACAGCAGCCTCTTCTGATAAATGTGGCGCTTTCCAGGGATACTTTGTGGATTCTCTGGAGAGTTCCCTGAACGCTTTGCACTTTGCCTTCTCTGGTGTTGGCAGTCGGGGTCCTCGATGGCCACTTGCCACCCCACACCTTCCCACCCTCCCTCTGGTGCCATGCCTCCCCCAGACTTTCTATGGGATGGTAATGCCTCAGCAGGCAGGTACACCAACAGGCAGCCCCCAGCAGCCCCTCACCGCACCATGGTTCCAGGTATCTGGGCTGTCACATGTCGACTTCTCCAGGAGAGAGTCAGGCTCTGCTGTCCGCACTCTTATACACCAGAGGACCCACATCCCAGAACAGTTGTCTTGAAACCCCCTCTGGCTTGAGGTGCAGGCCAGTAGGTTAAGGCAGCATGGTGGTAAGAACGGGAGAAACAGATTGGGCTGGGTGGCTGCTTTGCCAGCCATGGATCATGGCTACAGGAACTTTCCAAACAGCAGCAGCAGCAAATCCTTTCTAGAGCTCGACACACACCCTGCATGGCACCAACTGCTTCCCATATATCACACCTTTCATCCTTCCAACATCCTAGGACATAGGGCCTGTGCAACCATCCCAACTTACAGAGGCGAGCACCAACGCCCAGAGAGGCTGAGGAACTTGCCCACAGTCTCATAGCTAGGGAGCACCAGAGCGAGATTCGCAACATCAGGCAGGCGGGTATCAAAATCCACACATGCTCTTACATTTCCCTTTAGGATGTGGGGGTATTTCCCCCTCCTCTTCTAGCTTTGGGATTCAGCAGAAGTTGAGATAACCAGAAAAGTCTACTTTAACATCTAGTAATAGTAGAAAGTGTTCAATAAGTGTTAGTTAGTTTGTATTGATAATGTTTCTTTTTATTAAGATTGTATTTATTGACTTATTTATTTAGAGAGCATGTGCGAACGCACATGGGGGAGGGGCAGAGGGAGAGGGAATCTCAAGCAGACTCCCCATTGAGCACGGAGCCCAACGTGGGGCTCGAGCTCATGACTCTGAGATTATGACCCGAGCTGAAACCAAGAGTAAGACACTGAACCCACAGCCACCCAGACGTCCCCTGCTCCCTCTGCGCCTATAGTGTTGTATTTGGTGGGGCCGATGCTGCTTCTGTTGTCAGGAGGCTGTGAGTGCCTGGGCTGTGGAGCTGTTGTTAGCACCGCCCACGGGACTGGAGCATCATGTGGGAGGGGGGGCTTGAGGGCCATTTAGGCTTTCCCCTGCCCCAAGATTCGCTGAGTGTGTTACACGCCCAGAGGCACACACAGGCACGCGTACACACGTGCATACCCAACTGCCCCTTTCTCGAGCACTGTTGGCAGCCTATCTCACTCGGAGCCCTAGACAGAGGACTGGTGATTGGCCTTGGCCAGGTGCCTGGGGGACACAGTTAGGGCCAGAAGAAGGAGCATGGCCATGAAGTAAGTTCAGACTGAGCCAGAGCACATTTCCTCCGTGACACGTGCAGATGGGGTGGCAGGTCCACGGGAGGCTGACTTGCTTCCTTGAGTCAGACAGGGCCATCCTGCAGACCCGAGCATGCATGAGAGTGAGGCCAAGAAGACGCACATCCGGTGGGCATTTGCCACCTGCGGTCGCTGCGGTCGGCCACACTCGTCCCTTCTTCCTGCACGAACATAAATTCAGCAGCATGTCCTCTGCGGCTTTGAGTCACGCACTGAGAATCCAGGAACAAACAGGATGTGGCTTCTGCCCCTGAGGAGCCACTCTGGTGGGGACGCACAACCAGGCAAACATTTACAGTGTGAAGTGGGGATTCCTCCATAGAGCCGGTGCGGCGGAAAGGTCAGGAGATGGGGAGATCCTGAGACCTTATCACAGAGGGTAGTAGTTACGCCAGGATTGGGGGCGGGGGTGCGGTCAGACACTGCAGTGTCATAGGCTACTTCGGTTACCTTCTGTAGTGTACTTAACCTAGTTATATTGTAGGGTCATGAGGATTAAATAAGAGATGTAGGAAAGGTCATAGCCAAATGCCAGGGATCAGAACTGCCCCTGCCTCTGGGCGTGTAACACACTCAGCGAATCTTAGGGCAGGGGAAAGCCTAAATGGCCCCTGTGAAGCCTGCCAAAGACCCGGGGTTCCGGGAGGCTTCTTTCATCAATGCCCTGACTAAGCCCTAGAAGCCTAATGAGCAGTGGAGACAGCTGTCCTCAGCTTCCCTGGCAGCTGCTTGAGTCCTCCCGTGGGCTTGTGGGCAGACCTTTCTCAGGCTGCAGAACTGGCCCCGGTGGACCTCAGACCCGGTGACCCCAGAGTTCCTTCCAGGGGGGAGAGGCAGTGACCCTCCGACACCTCTACCAGGAAAGCCCAAGTGAATGACTTGGAAGTTCCCAGTCGTTCCAGTGCCCAGTCCCCTTCCAGACCTTGGGTTCTGCAGTTCTCCTCCTGAGGGCTGCCCACAGCTCTAGGTCTTCAACCCTTGGCCTTTGTTCATGCAAACAGTGAATGCTGGGGAGGTATTTGTATATGTAAATGCCGTGGGCATTTCCCTGTGTGGCTGTCTTTTCTGAAAGGCTGGCCTGGTGCTCTGAGGTTTTGCAAGAGTCGACAAGGAAGTCCGAGTGAGCCTTTGTAAGGAGGTGCCAATTGCGCCGATGCTGACGGGAACAGAGGGTGCGGATGCCAAGAGGAAATTGCATGGGTGTCAGGCCATTGATAGCCCAGGGAACGGGGGAGGTCCCAGTGCCTGGCCAGCACCTACCTGTCTGCCCCACCCTTGTCATATTTGTGGCGGCTCTTGGGGATGTTGGATCTTTATGGGGAGTCCTCCCTTTATGGAGACAGATAAAACACTTGCTGTGGCTTTCAGCAGGCCAGGCTTCTTGATTTTGCAAGCCTGGTGCTTTCAGTTTCTGGGCCCTGTGCTGGGCTCTGCAGCTTCTAGAAAGTGATAGTCATGCAACATCTCCTTATTCTCACACACTATGTCCTCTTCAGGAGCCCACTCTCTGGCCACGGCACAGACCTGTGAGCATCTGTCCTGAAGGACAGTTCCAGGGAGAAGAAGTAAAACACACAGCAGTCTCTTCTGATAATTGCTGTGCAGTGGGAAAGGCCTGGGATTGGGGGTCAGACAGCAGCTCTGCCCCTACTAGGCAGGTGACCCTAGGTAGAGGCATAACCTCACTGTGCCCTGGTTTGCTTATTCAGAAAACAGGGAAATAATGAGACATACCTTTAGTACGACAGCCAGCATCCCCAGATTGGGTCTTGTGCTTCTAGATCAACACCTCTCTCTTTCTCTCTTTTTTTTAAGGTTTTATGTGTTTATTTGTTAGAGAACACGCACGTACAAGCAGGGGGAATGGCAGGCAGAGGGAGAAGCAGGCTCCCTGCTGAGCTTCCAAAAGTCTTAGAGCAAGATTCAGTGGAGGAGAAGAGCTCACATAAATCATTAGGGTCCTAGCACTAGGGTCACAGGGTGGTGAGGCTGGAGGGTCCCACAGGCTGTCTAATGGGAGCTCCCGCAGAGGCTGCTTGTCGGAACCACCCGGAGGCCTGTAAACAATTTATTTTCTCCCCCAGCATCATCCAAATGTCCACTTGAGCAGAAAATCTTGGAATGGGTCCCTGGAATTGTTAGTTTAGGAAAAAATGTCCTAGGTGCTTTGGAGGCTATTTGCTTGAGAACTCCTGATCTGGTACAAACCCTCACTGGTGAGCTGAGCCCCAGAGCAAGGGAGTGACAGCCCTGTGGCACCGCGCAGTTAGTTCTGTCCATTCCTGATTATTTCATTCAAGAGAATATTTAATGAGCTCCTACTGTGTGCTGGGCACCAGGTGGGGTTCTGGGGGAGGACAGCATTGAAAAATCTGATCTTAGTCCTAGCTCTTACACAGCTCACGGTCCGGTAGGGACTTAGACCTGCGACATAGACCAGTTAGTGCAGATGGTGATGCACGGTGCTGAGTACTCTCCACCCTAAGGCGGACTGGGCACAGTGGCAGAGGGTCCCAGGATGACCTGAATTAGGCTGGGGGACATGGAGAAGGGTCCTCTGAGGGAGTGACAGTTTGGATGGGTCCTGGAGGGTTAGCAGGAAAAAGCCAGGTGGGATGTGGGCAAAGCCAAGGGAAGAGGGCAGCACCAAGGGGCTCCAGTTTGACCCAGTGCTGTATAGGGAGAGCCCCGGGTGGGCCTGCAGAGGTGGGCTGCTGTCGGACCACCTGGCCCTCTGCTTTGGTGATTGCACAAGAGCTCCCCCAGCCCCACCGCCAAACTGACAGCTTTCCCCAACCTTCTCCCATGTTGCTTGACTGCTTCTGGGGTCCCGCTCACCTGAGGTGAGCCTCAGCCAGGCCTTATCTAACTACTACTCTGGTTCTGTCCTCCGCAGCAAACGGGTCCCATCAGTGCCACCCTGGTGATGACCCGCCCCATCAAAGGGCCCCGGGACATCCAACTGGACTTGGAAATGATCACAGTCAACACCGTCATCAACTTCAGGGGCAGCTCCGTGATCCGACTGCGGATATACGTGTCCCAGTACCCGTTCTGAGCCCCGGGCTGGGGGGGCCGCTGACACTGCCTCTCAGTAGCACCAAGGGACAGGAGAAGAGAAGAAACGAGAGGGAGAGTCAAGTGGGACAGATGTTACGCTTTTCTTGCTGACCGTCTCCGAGGAGTCGGCCCCGATGCCCTGACGCCGCCCGTATCACGGTAGACCCATCACTCTGAAGGACATGCTTCCCCCAGTTCTTACGACGCAGTTATCGGAAAGTATTATTGGCACGCTGACCTGAGATCGACGGTGATTTTCCAAGGCCTTCAGTTTCTTTCCATATTTTTTGAAGGAAATAGATGAGGCTCGCTGGGGTCTGAGTCCATGTTCAAAGACTGTGAACAGCTTCCTGTCACCTCTTCCAAGCCTTCTTTCTGTCCCTCGCTGATCGCTTCTTTGCTGAGGCCCCCAGAGCTCACCGGGCCCCTGGCTGTAGCTAGTTTGCTTCTTGTATCCACAGAGAAGGCTACGGAAAGAAACCCCAGCAGGATCTAAGGGTTTTTAAAGAGTCTATTTCAAAATCATGTGTGGCATTTTCAGCCATCAAAGAGGTTTTCGTTGTCCTTAAATTTGTATAACTGTTTAATCCCTTCCTGTGCATTTTGAGTACTTAAAAAAAAAAAAAAGTGGTAGGATTCCTTAAAAAGGCCTTAAGACACATGTAATGTTCTGACTTCCCAAACCCAGTCTCCTTTCCATTTTACTCCGGTGTTTTCTTCGAGGACACCTTGATCTAGTCTTAATCTTGATCTTGATTTTGTCTCTAGAATTTTTACCCAACTGGGTTGGAAAGCAGAGGTCTCTAAACTGATTAAATATTTGAAGAGATCTTGTGTTTGGTTCACTTTAACTGTCGTGGATGATTCAGCATTTGGGGTTGGTTCTAGTTCTCTTGAAACCTGTTTATGGTGCACTGGCATGAACACTCCGTGGAGAGGTTGATCGTCCCCTAAGACTCAGGCCCATGAAGGCGAGTTGGGGGCGGGGCAGGGGAAATGGCGGTCGGGGAGGGTAGGAGCTCGCATCAACCTGAATCCTCTTTCATTCCATTAGAAAACAACTAACGATCCCTCTGGGCGTGTAGATTATTTCCAGGTACCCTTCCAGAACACAAGTGTATTCACGTTACTTTGAACCAGGGGTCCTCAACCCTTACCGTGTAGAAGGATAACTCGTGGAGCGTCTAAGGAAAAAAAACCCCTGATTTCTTGGGCTTTGCCCCTGGAGATTCTAAATTAGTTGGTTTTTGGTTGGGCCCAGGCCTTGGGACTTTAAAAAATTCTGGTAAATAGCTAGACTTCAGAGTGCACGGTTATAAACCCCGTAACGCAAGGTTGGTGGGGGGCAGATGTGGCCCCGACGTGGTCACCTTACCCTCAGCATCTTTTCAGTTATATGCGGGGTTCGTCCTCCTTTTTCTGATCAGGGACTCTGGATTTCCTTCTAGACACAGAACCCCAGGCAGGAGCAACAAGAGTCAACAGTGCAAGTTGACTTCACTTGGACCCACCACGGCTGGGTCTTCAAGGGCGGGAAGAGCATCTTGGCTCCCTTGCACCCAGACGGCATTTCTCACACCCGTACCACACACCTGACTTTGTTGTCGGCTGTGATTGTTTTTTCTCTAACTACAGCGAAGCGCATCCAAGCCACTTCCCATCGGGCAGTTGAGTTTCAATGGATGTTATTAACAACATCAACAACAAATGGCTCAGAATGCCTCGGCTTCGTAGCTTGGAAGGGTAAGGACAGTTTCCTACAGGCTTGGCAGCACCGGGGGCACCAGCCCAGCTTTCTGCAGAGCAAAGAGCAGGAAGTGGCTGTGAGCCTGGGGCTCCCTTCGCGTGGGAGGCTTGGGCGTCAGGGATCGGTGTGCAGTTCTGGAATGCTGATGGTTTATGTGAGCTCGGCACCGGGCAGCTCTGAATTTCTGACTTCAGTTCAACCCAGCACAAGGGTAAGGTTTCCTTTAATGTTAGGAATGGAAGGAAGGGAGGTTATGTCTCAGTGATTTGAGGACCCATCGGTTTCAGAGGTGCCACATTTGGAACCAGACCTGAGTCTCTGGGGCTCGCTTTTTATTTGCCCATGTCAAAATGTGGCTTCCTGCTTCTAAGGGAAAAAAAGCATGGAGAGACTCATAAACGCAGGCTCAAAGGGTTCCTTGGACCTTAGATCGCTCTTTCCAAACATGGTCTGATGAGTTCAGTGTAAATGAATCAGAAGCATGTGGGATCAATTTACCTTAAAATACGCTGGGGCCTAAAAAAATTAAGGGAAAAATGCCCTGGGGCAAAGCGTATATCGTAAGGCCAAACCCAGAACATTTGGGAAACAGGTATAGAAGCTCCCAGGACCCCTTGGGAAATCGTATATTCACAAGACTGGGGTTAAGCTTGCTCTCTGAGCCCCAGCCTTGAGCCTTCCCGGAGTCTGATGGGGCTGGCGGTTCCTTTGGGCTGAGATACCTGGGCTCTTGGAGCCGGGGCTTGGCGGCTTTGCCTCCTCCCCGAGCTGGGCTGAGAGTCCGTCATATAAACCCTACTGCTCCATCAGGTCCTGAAGAATGAAGGGTTCTCTGGTAGAAGGGGCACTGGATTAAGAGCTGGGACACCTCCAAAGTCCTTGTGTTACCTCCTAATCTTCTGGGTTCACCATGGATGAAAACTTTCATTCAGCTGCCTCTCAGGCTAAAGCTTTGTGATTCCTTGAAATGTACTTGGGGGATGGCAGCCAGCATTTCCATTAAACTGCAATTTTAGAGTTTCATAGGGGTGTGCCAATCATAACATTGTTTAATTGGCATGGAATCCATCTACCTGTTGCCTCTCAGACCCGGGTAATGGACTCAGAAATTTTTTTAGGTAACTGTCTTGGCCCTTAGGGTGTTATTTTTCCAGATGGTGAGAACATTTAAGTCGGTCTGATTACTTCATTTTCAGTGGTATAAACGTTGTTTTGCGGCCTGATTGTTTACTGTAATGTGCATACATTCTTCAGCAGGGTGAGCCATGAGCCCAGAGAGAGACAGAATGACAAAGGAGCAGGTATCCATCCTCTACCCCGCTCTCAGTGCAGGAAGCCCTGTTTGCAGAGGGTTTTGTCTTTCGAGGGGAACATGCTCTGGCTGAGCAACCACCACCCAGCTTTGGTACAGCCAGTTTCTGGCCTCAGAGAGATGAACAAGAGAGATACAGTCTATGGATAAGACCGTTTCCCAAAGGGTTTACGTAGCCCGTGAGACCAAACTGAAATACCATGCGATCTGTGCCTTTTAGCATTGTGAACAAAGTGATTTTTTTTAAAGATTTTATTTATTTATTTGACAGAGAGAGATCACAAGTAGGCAGGGAGGCAGGCAGAGAGAGAAGGAAGCAGGCTCCCTGCTGAGCAGAGAGCCCGATGCGGGGCTCCATCCCAGGACCCTGAGATCGTGACCCGAGCCGAAGGCAGCGGCTCAACCCACTGAGCCACCCAGGCGCCCGTGAACAAAGTGATTTTGGTCAGATTGTCATCATTATTAAGACCTATCTATTTCATACAACAGAAGTTCTTACGCACATCTAGAGATACCTTTTTGAAATTTAGTATAAGATGCCTCTGCT
This sequence comes from Mustela erminea, assembly GCF_009829155.1. Taxonomy (NCBI): domain Eukaryota; kingdom Metazoa; phylum Chordata; class Mammalia; order Carnivora; family Mustelidae; genus Mustela; species Mustela erminea. The sequence continues at coordinate 117,477,318 of NC_045618.1, forward strand.
TACAGCTATGAAATGCATTGAAAGAACACTTCATACTTTGAGAACTTTTTTAAAAAAGATTTTATTTATTTACTCGCTTACTTAGAGCATGGGGTGGGGGGAGAGGAAGAAAGAGAATCTCAGGCAGACTCAGGGGCTGAGCCCGCAGCTTGACCCAAGTCTTGCCCTCAAGACCCTGAGATCACAACCTGAGCTGAAATCAAGTGTCAGACGAAAGACTAAGCCACCCAGGTGCCTTGAGACACTTCGTACTTTGTTTTTGTTTTTTGAGATTTTATTTACTTATTTGAGAGAGAGAGTGAGCACGAGCAAGGTGAGTGGCAGAGGGAGATGCAGACTCCGTGCTGAGCAGGGAGCCCAATGCAGGGGCTCAGTCCTGGGACCTCAGGCCAGGACTCCTGGATCAGGACCTTAGCGGAACGTAGATGCTTACACTACTGAGCCATCCAGGTGCCCCAGCACACTTCGTACTTTAAAATGCAATGTTTTCTTTTCTAGACAAGGAAAAAAAGTGCAAACATTTGTTAAAGCTCATCATTATTTTGCAGCGGGCTGAAACTCATCAACCACAAACAAATAGAGTTTTCCTTCTTATTTATAGTTTTGTTTTCAGATTTCTTAGTGCCTTTATTTAACATGACCAATGTCTTCATTAGAATCTGTGTGCAATGGAAAGATTGAAGGAAAAACAAAAACCCTAGAGGCCTCAGGGCAAAGGCACAGAGAGGCAAGATTTATCATAGAATCTTTGATTTGCTAATGCTTCCTCGCTGTGAATCTTTGCTGGCAGCCATTAATGTAATAAACCATAGGGGTGAGATAACAGGTTTCAACCTGGGAATGATCTACTAAGTTGCCATTATTGGTGTCTTCTCAGAGAGGGGAATTACATGTTCATAGTCATTGACAAACAGAACTTTTTTTTTTTTTTCCAGGAATTTGGGATATTCTTTTGTGTGTGTGTGTGTGGAAGATTTTATGTATTTATTAGAGAGAGAGGGAGAAAACAAGCAGTGGGGAGGGGCAGAGAAAGAGAGAGGATCCCAACCCAGGACCCTGGGATCATGACCTGAGCTGAAAGCAGACGCCCAACCTACTGAACCACCCAGGAGCCCCAGAATTTGGGATATTCTTGAGCAATAATGTAAAATGAAGGTTGGGGTAAATTGTACATAGATGCAAACATCAAGGTCATCCTGATGCCAATTTATTCAGAATAATTAATTAATTATGCCTTATTTAGGGCCAGAGAGTCATCGGATAGCTTGATATCATGTAAAAGTAGTTTTTGTTGGGGCACCTGGGTGGCTCTGCGGGTTAAGCCTGTGTCTTCAGCTCAGGTCATGATCTCAGGGTCCTGGGATCGAGCCCCAAATTGGTCTCTCTGCTTGGCGAGGAGCCTGCCTCCCCCTCTCTCTGCCTGCCATTCTGCCTACTTATGATCTCTCTCTGTCAAATAAATAAATAAAATCTTTTTTAAAAAGTAGTTTTTGTTTGGAGAGGATTGTTTTTGTTTCAACCTAGCCTTTTTTTCTAATTCTTGCTGTCCACCCTTCTACAGAATGCACCTGATGTTGCAGAACTGCCGTATGTCACAAGATAGCAACTCTGCTTTAAAAACTCCAAAACAAGTGCCTTGAGTTCTTCTCTGTCTCAGTGTACAAAATGATGGAGGAAAGATGTTAGGGTTCCACACTGATGGTCAAGAAAGAATCCTTGAGATATCTTTGATGCAAAAAGGTGATTTTATTTAAGTCTTGGGACAGAACCTCTGGGCAGAAAGAGCTGCCCCGGGGTCATGAGGAGTGGCCCATTATATACTTTCAAGCTGGGAGTGGGTTAGGGAGGACTTCAGTCTCTAAGGAATTTTGGAAGCAAGGTTTCATTTATTACCATCTAATAAAACCTTGGTCATGAGATCCTTCAGATGTGTATGGGTGAGCCATATGCTTGGGGGGTTTAGAGAGAAAGGAAATTTCCAAAGGAATTTTTATAGGTGAAAGTTGACTTACAGGATTGGGGGCCGGGGTCAGGCTAGGATTGCCTTTTGCCCTTAGCAAAGTATTAACTAACATCAAGGCGGTTGAGTTCTGTGAGGAAGGTCACTTTGCCTGTTTCAAGGGCTTATCAATGGGCTGTAGGTGGTAAGGAAATTTAATAATTTTTCTTCTGCCTGTGTTTCCCACATCATGAACCATTTGTAACTTATCTGTAAAGAGGAGCATGGCTTGCCATCATGCTTGTGAAATAGAACATCCTCTGCTCTTAAAAATATTACCCAAAAAGCCATCATGGTTGTGATGCCAGGCTGGGGCATTGGTAAATAACTCAGCTCTTTACTGTAACCTATAGTCTTACATTTTGGGTTTGTTTTGTTTTTTGTCTGGTTCCACACGGAAAAATACCCCACGGAGATTTCCACCCCAAGCCTGGCATTGCCACACAGCATCTTGCTAGTCTTTCTGAAAAGCAGACCCACGCCTGCTCCAATAACACTGCTGAATTTCAGTGTGCAGAGACACTCTTAAAATCATTATCGGCTTCTTCCAGGAAAAGCATGGTTCGTCCTGAGGATCTTTTCAGCTGAGAATTTATGCATATTTGGGGAGTGCTAAACGCCTTGCTTCCTGCTTTTTTCCCTGTTGGGGCTTTGGAATGGATTATCTTCTTAGGGCCCCTCCATACGGGTTTTTAAAAATTCCACAGCATCATTTTTCTTCATACAAGCCAGGACTTCTCACAAGTGGGTGGTGAAGAGCTCCCAGGGATACTGTAAGGATTGGGGGGCAATAAGGCGCACAAAAAGGAGTGGGTTGCCTCCTTTGGAGGACCATCTCTATTGAGGCAGGCCACAGAGAAGAGATGGTTGCTCCTTCCAGCTAATTCTAAGCCAATGCTCTGCTGATACTCACCTAATAAATACTGTATTCTTCAAGGCATTCCCTGCATCTTGGGAAACTGCTTCAAGGCTGCTCTCCTTAATTTTCACCGGGTTTCACTCAGCTCTTTAGCAACCTGCTGAAGGCTGAGGTAGGAAGGAAGGGGTGGAGGGTGGATATGGAGCTGGTGTCTTCCTTCTTCCTCTGGAGGTTCAACCCCACTTCCTTGCTGTTCTTCTGAGCGAGGTCATGGGCTCGGGGGCAGGAGCTCTTTACCCTTCAGCTCTCTCTTCCCACTTGTTCCCCGTCCTCTCTTCTTTCTCCTTTTCCCGTCTCTGACTCGTCCCTCCACCCCCATCCTCGGATCTCCATCTCAAAGTCGGAAAGAGGGGGTCAAGGCTAGGTCCCATCCAGTGATAGCCCAGCGGGGTCTGAGGGGCAAAGTACAGCTCTTCCAGCTCGTCTTGTCTTCTCTTCCCAGCCCCCAGAGCTTCTCCCCAGGCTCCAGAACACCCCTTCCTGAATAGAGCCAGGACTCGGTGTTTTCTTCTTCTTCTCCTTCTCTCTCTTCCTCTTCCTCTTCCTCTCCATCTCCTTCTCCTCCTTTCTTCTTCCTTCTTCCTTCTTCTTCTTCCTTCTCCTCCTCTTCCTTCTCCTGCTGTCACTGCACAAAAAAGACAGTATCTCCATCTGGTGATCCAACCTGGGCTTCCTGTGGTTGTTCTTCATGACAATACCTTCTTAGGGTTCCTTCTCATCTCCAGGCTGTCCCTTCTAGGATCAGTTTCCTTCATTCCAACATCCCCTGTCCAGGAGCTAGCCTATCTCCCACTCACTCCCACAAATACATTAAAAAAAAAAAAAATCTTTCTAGCTCTCTCTTTGTCTCTTTGGCATCCAGTGGCTAGACATGGTGCCTAGATTCTTCATGTAATCTGGAGCAGAGAGCCTGGGAAAAACCAGACTCTCTTTAAATACAGGATAGAGCACAGTTTCCAGGCAATAGTCCTCCCCTTTCTTTGGAAAATGTAGTTTAGCACTCCTTACAGATTCATAGATTACAGAATGTAATCTATCCCAAAATGGTACATAGCGTGGCTTTTTTGTTTGTTTCTATATTTTTATTTTATTATTTTAAAAAAATTTTCAGAGGTAGACTTTTTTAAAAAATATATTTTATTTATTTATTTGACAGAGAGATCACAAGGAGGCAGAGAGGCAGGCAGAGAGAGAGAGAGAGAGAGAGAAGGAAGCAGGCTCCCTGCTGAGCAGAGAGCCCGATGCGGGACTCAATCACAGGACCCTGAGATCATGACCTGAGCCGAAGGCAGCGGCTTAACCCACTGAGCCACCCAGGCACCCTCAGAGGTAGACTTTAATAATTCACCCAGTTGCACATAATACCCAGTGTTCATGACATCACGTGCCCTCCTTAGGTCCATCACCCAGTTACCCCATCCCTCTACCTCCTCCCCTCCAGCAAGCCTGTTTGTTCCCTAGAGTTAAAAGTCTCTTAGGGGTGCCTGGGTGGCTCAGTTGGTTAAGCGTCTGCCTTCAGTTCAGGTAATGATCCCAGGGTCCTGGGATGGAGCCCCGGGTCAGGCTCCCTGCTCAACGGGGAGTCTACTTCTCTTTGTCCCTCTGCCTCTCCCCTTGGCTCATGCTCTCCCCTTCTCTCTTTCTCAAATAAAATAAAAAAAAAAATTTTTTTTAAAAGGGTCTCTTACAGTTTGCTTCCTTCTCTGTTTTCATCTTATTTTTCCTTCCTTTCCCCTATGCTCATCTATTTTGTCTCTTCACTCACATGTGGCATTTAAGAAACATAGTGTGGTTTTATGGGCAGCAGCCTTTAGTCTTTTTTAAAATTAATTATTTTATTAACATATAATGTATTATTTGCCCCAGGTCCTTCAGTCTTTTGAGTCTTTTGTATGTCCCCGCAACTGTCACCCATACACCAGTTTTTCACAGTGGAGTTGATATTTGGCTATGCCTTAAGGGATGACCAAGAATTTTTCAAGCATAGGAAGGGAAGGACTCTGAGCAGACCTGTGTGGTCAGAGCAGAGGATGAAGGGACGTGTGTATGGCAGGGGGTGATGGAAGTTGAGGCCAGATTATTTATGTCCCTTGTCATCTAATTGAGTCTGCACTTTGGTGTAAAGGCCAGCACCTCAGAGAACACTAGTCTGGGCAGGTGCTGGGCAGTGCTCTCAGATGGAAGAGTTCACTTGTTTCATAAACTGGGGAATCTGAATCTCCTCTCTAAAGATTCATAATTGACATTAGAAAATTAGAGACCCTGAGAAGTCCTGCAATAAAAAGGAAGCACGTTTAATTATTATCAAAGTTCATCAAACTTATTTGCAAGGGCTAGAACAACTAGCTAGAACAACTGTCACCATTTCCTGGAACAATTTTCTTTAGAGTTTGGGCATTGCTGTGGTTTGCAGTGGGGAGCTGTGGTAGGGCTTCGTTTCCCTTGGTTTTGCTCTTTAATTAGGGAAGGGACCTGGTCTCGTTTGTCGGAAGATCATTTTGGAAATGGTGTGTGGAGATGGGAGAGACAGAAGCCAAGAAAATTGTGGCAGTTGTTCACATGGGAGATCATTAACTCAACCCTGATCTTCCTAAAGAGTGAAGCTGACTAATTTCTTGTTTGAAACTCTTTACTGACTTCCACTCTGCCCATGGGTTAAGGTTGAACATGAGACTATGGTTGACACAGCCTTGCATGGTCTGGTCCCTGCCTGCTTCTCCAGCTCCATCTCCCACTGCTTGCCCCTCTTCTATAACCAATTCAGAAACAAACTCCCCCCAACCCCCAACCTGAAAGGCTTATATATTCTCTCCAGATGTCCTTGCTAGAGCTGTCTGCTTTGACATTTATTCTCTTTACCTACCGGGCAGATGCCTGTTCATCTATCAACATTCCCCTCAGTGGTCAGTTCCTCTAGGAGATTCCCAGACCTATGCCTGGCATGTCAGCTGTCCCGCCATCCCACTCCCTCCTCCTGTGGACTCCGAATCACCCCTTCTGCATGACCTGTCTCTCCAAGGTTGTGATTACCACACTGAGATCTAAACTGCAAACTCCTTCAGGACATGACACACTGTTCATTATTATAGACTGAAGAGCTGGCACGGTGCCTGGCACAAAGTGGGTGGTCAGTGTCATGTGAGTGAACGTGAGCCTGGAAACTGGCAAGAGAAAATGGAGGAAAAAGGGGGAAAGGAGGGAAAATTCAAGAAAATTGGAGTAGATGGAATCCATAGGTCTTGGTGACGTACTGGGCGTGGAGGCTAAGGGAACCCTGGAATCAGGTTAAAGAATAATTTAGGAGGAGTAGTGTTGGTGGTGGGGGAGGATGAATTCCATTTTAAGCCCGCTTCTTTATTTTCTTTCTTTCTTTCTTTCTTTCTTTTTGTTGTTGTTGTTGTTGAAGTATAATTTACATACAGTAGAGTAAATGCACAGGTCTCAATGACATGGATACCTTGGACAGAACTTGAGATGACAGTAAGACTTCTAGCTGCAGGTATTCTGAAGATGGTCAGAAGTGTGTGTGGAAAGAGAGAAGTTGGTGCCGGGGATTGAGCTCTGGGGTCCTTCTGAGAAGGATCCCTGGGGTCATGGAGTGGGTGGCCCCTTGGGGACAAGAAACCCGAGGATCCAGTCTTTGACCTCGATGATCAAATAGGTTCCGTCATCCACTCACAGAGAGCCCGTCACTTCCTTGAGTGAGTGATGGGGTGCCTATCCTCGGTGACTGTGGTCTGCACATAGCACATATGAGGAAAGAATGCGAAGATAAACAAGTGACTCATAACCCAATATGAAAACTGAAAATTACACTAACCATGCCACCTAGTAGCTTCCTGAGGCCGCAGAGTCATTTTCTAGTTAACCCATTAGGCAAATAAATGTTCTTGGCTGGAGGTTAGCTTTCATTTTCCCCTAAATTATACTGCATTAAATTAGATGTATAGGAAAAATTCCCTTTGGCCTAAGGAGTTCTGGTAATGTGGTGGGAAGAGCTCTCGTCTGGAAGTCTAGACATCCTTGTTTTTTTCCAAGCTCTTTCTGGAAAAAAGAGAGAAATCTTCTAGGTTCTCTTGACCTAGGGCAAGTTACGTGGCTTCTGGGAGACTGAAATCCTTCTTTTGTGACCTATAGGAAATTTTAGCCCTGAATCCTGTATTTACTCAACTCCTTTTTTAAAAAGGATTTTAATTATTTGAGAGAGAGAGAATGCAAACATGAACAGGGTGAGGGGCAGAGGAACAAGTAGACACACTGCTGAAAGGGGAACCCAGTGCAGGGCTTGATCCCAGGACTCTGAGATCATGACCTGAGCCGAAGGCAGATGCTTAACTGACTGAACCACTGAGGGGTTCCTACTCAACTTCTCAACAAATTTTTATCCAGCTTCTACTCTGTTCCTGGCTTTGACTTGGTTAAGAATCCTTGCTCCGGTGCCTGGGTGGCTCAGTTAGTTGAGCTGATGCCTTCAGCTCAGATCATGATCCCAGAGTCCTGGAATTGAGTCCTGCATCAGGCTCTCTGCTCAGCAGAGAGTCTGCTTCTCCCCCTAACTTTCCCCCTCTCCTGCTTTCTCACTCTCTCTCTCAAATAAATAAAATCTTAACAACAAAAAAAGAATCCCTGCTCTCACACCTCTTTGCTCTGGCCCCTGGCCAGGTAACCATCACTCTCAATTCAAAGCATGTCTGCATTCTTTATGACAGAGGACAGAACAGTGTGCTGGACATGACTCAGGTCCTTTATAAGAATTTTGCTCTCTAAAATTCAGACTTCTGGGGGGTAATTGTGTCAATCTGGTGAGGCAGGAGAACCACTGGGACTGGAGCAGAACAGAGCTGGATTTGGGTTCCAATTCTGCAACTTACCACCCTGTGATCTGGAGTAAGTTGCTGAGGTTTAGAAACTTCACTTTCCCCATCTGTTAAATGGAAATAATGCTGCCTCCTCTTTGTTTTGAGAAATAAGATGACGCATGTGGAAATGCTTGGTGCTTCTCTTTATCATCCAACAAGCAGCAATTGCTCATGCCTTTCTTCACCTCAAATATTCTAAGTATCTAAGCCATTCGCCTGAGCCACAACTCCGTTTATAAACAGTTCCTGGAATTTGGAGGACCGTACTGGCCCCATTAACTTCAGCACACTCTTAGCAATTTCCATTTCATTTCAGACTTGAAATCATCTTCACTTTTTCTTTTTAAAGATTTATTTATTTATTTGAGAGAGAGCATGCACACACAAGAGGGTGGTGGAAGGTGGGGTTGGCAGGAGAGAAAGGAGAGAGAGAATCTCAAGCAGACACCTCATTGAGGGAGGTGCCTGACACAGGGCTGGATCCTAGGACCTGAGATCATGACCTGAGTCAAAATCAAGAGTCAGACACTTAATCCACTGAGCCACCCTGGAACCCCAAAATCATCTTCACTTTCTACAAACTAGGAATATGATTTCTAACAACATTTCCACTCTTCCAAAACCCTCTGGATGTACCAGGGAGGTAGTTTTATTGAATTTTACTGATAATGCTCCATGGAGACTGTATAGATCTGAAATAATTTAGAAATTATATCACAAGGTCCAATTACTGTCTTTACAATGAAGGATCTGAGGGGGGGCTTGGGGATGGCTTAGCCCCTTGACCTGGTGGTAGATGTGCGTGTTGGTTCCTTGATTCCTGCTCTAGCTCTTTTCTCCTTCCTAAAACCATCTTCACTGCTAGTATCTCAAGTAATCTGAAAGCTGTTTGTTTAATCCACAAGGCTCTCCTTGCCTTTTTGTGTTGAAGAACATTCACTAATTGAGGATACTTTCATGTCCTTTCGTGAGAGTCAATAAGGTAAATTCTGACGCTGGGAGGGACTGCAGACACCACATGGAGGCCAGAAGTGTGCAGCTCTGACTAGAGCTGAGATAGAATATGCATCACCAGGATAGGAAAGAGTTCAGAAGCCTTGGGTGGAATATGGAAGTAGAGAAGAGGAAGAAAGAGGTAGAAAGTCTTCCCATGTGGCACTCTGGTCTTCAGAGTTAATGTAGGATCATGACTAGGCAGCCACTGTATGGACAGCTCTGGGTCATGGCAGAGGCAATGTCTGGTGATGGTGTATGAAGCCTGCCGTGAGTCCTCTCCCCTACTCCTCCCTCTTTCTCTGCACCCCTCCCCACCTCCTCCCTCATTCTCTCTCCTTCTCTCCTTCCACCCTCTCTCCTTTTCTTTCTTCATCAACCTTATCTTGAGTATTTTTTATATACCAGGTCTTGTGCTGGATCCTTAACCCTGACTCTAAGGAGCTTATGCTTCTTTCTCCTTGGTTGTCCTTCAAAGACCCATCTGTTTTTCTTCCTTGTCTCCCTAACTTTTTTTGCTTTTGTTCTTCTTTCTTTTTTACCTCTCTGTTTTCTCCTTTCATAGGTGTGTTTGTTTTATTGGTAACCCAAAAGACAGCTGTGGTCTCCTTGGTCTACAAGGTGTAGATAATAAGGCCTTGAATTCCTCATTCCATGCCCTATGGAATTCCACATCCATTCCTGATTTCTGAAATTCCCATGGGAGGCTGAGGGGCTTTTATTTTCATGATCAATTCTGACTCCAAACACTGAACTTCTCTTGAATTCTCTTGGTTCACAGGCCCTTTCACTAACAACCCAGTCCCTTGCCAAGTTGACCCTGACATAAAACTCTGCCTCTTGCTTGATTTCCACAAAAACAAGATGAAACAACATTTTAGTGGATTGAACAGTGTATCCCTTCCCCCACCATTCATGCCCACCTGGAACATCAAAATATAAACTTAATTTTCAGATAAGGTCTTTGGATATGTAATTAATCAAGTTAAGATGAGGTCATAATGAAATAAGGTGAGCCCTAGAGCCAATGACTGATGTTCTTACAGGAAAAAAAGTTATAAAGATACAGAGAGAGAAGGAAGGGCATGCGAAGGTGAAGCAGAGTTTGAATGATGTGGCCACCAGGCAAAAAAGCACTGAGGATTTCTAGGAGCCAGAAACTGGAAGGGGCAAGAAAGGGTTCTTCTCTAGAGCCATTGGAGGGAGCTTGGCTCTGCTGACACATTGATCTTGGACTTTGAGCCTCCAGAAATGTGAGAGAATAAATTTCTGTTGTTTTCAGCCAAGTTTGTGGTCCTTTGCTATAGCACCCATGGGAAGCTAACACAACACCATTTTCATTTGGGTGTGTAGTCAGCTTTACTGAGGATTTGAGAGGGAAGATGAGACAGAGAGGAATACACATTTTAGATCTCTGTTCCTGCTGTTTCACTGGCTCCCTCTTCCATGCTCAACCTGTCTTTGCATCCTTTCTGCCCCTGAAGTCCCCAAACTCCAAATCCATCTCACCCTATGATGAAAAACTCCAACTCTTAAACTCAGCCCTTAGCCCCACCACTCAGGCCAAACGTCTTCTGATGCCCAGCTGCATGAAAATACTTTGTAAGGCCTGGCAGCCCCTCTCAGAAGGGAGATGTAGATTGCAAGAGTCACCCTTAGTCCCCTGTTTGGAGACATACTTCTTTCTACTTCTTCTTCTTCAGCCTACCAGGCACTGTGGGGGTAGGCTTCTTTACCTGCATTCATCCTTAGAATGCTCAAGGTATGGGTTGTAGAAATCAGAGGGACTTGTCCATCTATCAGTCAGGAGATGCTGCCTTAGGCACCTTGAAGAGACAGTCAGAGAATATGTGAGGTTGCCCCATCCTTGAGGAACATTCCGGAAGACTGCCTTCTTCTGCTTTTCTTCTTTCAGAGTTTTGTTCAGCTGGTTTGATCTCTCCCATATCCTAATAATTTCTTAATTCTACTTCTTCATCCTTCCTCTATATATGTCCTCTTCTATGTGTCTATTTTTAGAGAGCTTTAAAAGTTGTGTCACCCTTAGTATTCTATTTTTTTTTTTCATGCTTACAAATTTTCAAAGCCTGTGGGGCAGTATTGGTTTTACCATTTTTTAAAATAGGAAATAAGGAAAACTGAGGCCAGGGGTGAAGTAAATTGCCCAAGATCAACTGTGTTTAAGTGACAGAATTTGCCACGCCTTTCTGAGAGTGGTTGTGAACCTCAGCCATTAGCCTGGAAAAATCCACTTAATTTAGACAAGCCATTTTCTTGTTAGCGTGAGAGCTCAGGATTGTAAGCTTGATTCCAGTTAGACACTCTCTGTTTTAAGAACTGATTTCTAGCCTGATTTTAAATTAAGTTTATTCAATGGTTTGAAGAGCTCTGTGTTTTGACTTTGGTTGCAGAGAAATATTCTTACTAGGTTACACGAATATTTTGAAACTCAGTCCTTGCTTTTTTTTTATTCAATAAAAGTTTGCACAAACAATGCATCCCACAGGAGAAACTTACGCCAGATCCCAGATGTTTAACACGTTTGCTTCAGATATTGGAGTTCATGGCCTCTTGTGCTTGTTAAACCAAAAAATGTAAGAGTGTAGAAGTGATTTTTAATATCTATGAGTGCTGCAAGGCCAGGCTGGATTCTGGGCAACTGTAACATTTCAACAACCTTTTTGATCACAGGGTTTTCACGTGTGTGCATGTAGGTATGTACCTGTGTGTGTGCACGTGCGTGCGTGTGTATCATTCTTCAAATGATCCAAGCAGACAGTTCAAGGAGGAGAAGCATAAACTCTTTAGTTTTGACTCAATTTCAGTTCATTTTGGCTGATCTATGTAGGAATGTTCAAAAAGTTCCTTTTCTAATCCTGACATCAACTCTGACTTATAATCACACAGCTAGGTCTGCCATTTGATCAGCCAACCATTTATTGATGAGTCTTGGGGTTCAGAATGCCATCATACTGATAATAGCCCTCATCCACTGGGGACTGACTACACTACTGACTACACTACTATCACTACACTGTGTCTTTGCATATGTTGTATCCTGCAACGCTCACAACCATCACCTTCATAGCGACCCTCCTCCCTTGCCTCCATTATAGTTGGGTCGCTAGCCAGTCTCTCTGCCACCAGCTTTGCCCTTGCTCCCTGCCATCCCCTTTCAACCTAATAGCTGGAGTGACCTAAATAAAAGTTACAACTGTTCATGTCATTCCTCTACTCCAAACCTTCCAATGACTTCTCAGCCTATTCAGAATAAAGGCAAGAGTCTTTATGGTGGCCCATGCTATCTCTTTTACCCTGAACCCTACCTTATGCTTCTCTGTCCCTGGTTCCCCCTTCTCCCTCTCTTTCTCTTACCCCAGTTGCTCTGGACCTCTCACTGCTTCTTAAATATGCCAAGCAGGTTTCTTCTGTACTTCTCATTAGTACAACAGAGGTTAAAGGACACTTGGAATATTTTGTCTATTAAGGTAAGAAAGTGGGAGATAACTTATTTCAAATGATTAACAATAAGTTAGTAATCTATTGGTGGGGATTTAAAAAAAATATCTAAAACCCACAAGAATGTATTTTTTTCAACAATCTTTGCTGGAGGAAATTTGGCCAAAGATAAATTTTCCCTTATAAATGGAAGAAGTCAAAGTTAGTGGGACAAAATATTTTTTTTTAAAGATCGTAATTATTTATTTCACACACAGAGAGAGAGATCACAAGTAAGCAGAGAGGCAGGCAGAAAGAGAGGGGAGGGAAGTAGGCTCCCTGCTAGCAGAGAGCCCAATGTGGGGCTCGATCCCAGGACCCTGAGATCATGACCTGAGCCATCCTGGTGCCCCAGGACAAAACATTTTTATCCCAACAGGATACACTTATTATTGTATTCAGAGGTTGTTCACCTACTGTACAATGTTAAGGGTTTAGGTTACAGGCACCTAGTACCTGCAACTAACTTATTGAACCATTGAGTGTTCAATGAGACCCGAAAACTAAAATCTGTTTACCCTACATTGAATGGCCCCAGGCAATGGTGCTTCTTCTTCTTCTTCTTCTTTTTTTAAGATTTTATTTATTTATTTGACAGAGAGAAATCACAAGTAGGCAGAGAGGCAGGCAGAGAGAGAGGGAGAAGCAGGCTCCCTGCTGAGAAGAGAGCCCAATGCTGGGCTCGATCCCTGGACCCTCAGATCATGACCCAAGCCAAAGGCAGAGGCTTAACTCACTGAGCCACCCAGGCACCCCAGCAATGGTGCTTCTTATATCCTCAGGTCTTCCTTATGGAATTTTACAGTGGGCATTTAGGAAGGGAAAAAAGAGACACAAATGGGCAATTTCCATCCTGAGAGTTTTGTAGGAGCCTTAGCTGTGTTGATGCTTCAAAGGAAGAGTTCAGTTCATGTGCTAATCATAAGTGAAAGGGCCTTAGATCATTTTAATGGGATTTAGAGACAGAAGACCTTTCTTCACCATCATCGGCATCTTGATGCTTCTGCAACAGCATCTAGCAGCTCCCAAGCACTGGCCGCTTTTAGAACTTGGGGCCATAGACTCTTTGACACACACTGTCTGGACCAAACAGAGGGAGAACAACCAAAGAGAATAGAGGGATACTGGACACAAATTCCGTTTACTTTACATCTGGTTTATAGAAAGCTTATAGGAAGTCACAAATTTGTCATTCAGCCTAAAGATCAACTTAACCTGCCAACATAAATCTTTATACATACACTTCACTATTGTGAAACGGTCTTAATCATTTTTAATTCACACCTAAATAGTGCTTTAGTGTATAGAATGCTTTAATGTTTTTTCTTTCACTCATTGAAGATTTGTTCAGTATCTATGCCCCTGTTCCATGCTTTATGGAAGACATTAGGAATGCAAAGATGAATATGGCCGGTCCCTTCCCATTTTCTTATTTTGATCATAATAATGACCCTGAGAGATTGCTAAGGCAAAGACTATTTTTTTAAAGTGTGTGTGTGTGTTTGAAAGATTTCATTTATTTATTTGACAGATAGAGATCACAAGTAGGTAGAGATGCAGGCAGAGAGAGAGAAGGAAGCAGGATCCCTGCTGAGGGGCTCCATCCCAGGACCCTGGGATCATGACCTAAGCCAAAGGCAGACGCTTTAACCCACTGAGCCACCCAGGCACCCTTGGCAAAGACTATTTTTATTTCCATTTTGCAGGAAAGAGATTGAGGCTCAGGGAGGTCCTTGCACTACCACAAAAAAGTATGAAAGCCGTAATTTAAAGTCAGGTCTTCTGTTTCTAAATCCCATGCTTTTTTCCAGTACCCTATGCCTTAAACCAATGCTAAGGGGGAGCATACAAAGCAAATGAAAATGTATGCAAATCATAATCAAATGAAAAAGCCAATGACCCAGCTCTAAAGAATCTTGTAACGACAGTTTTTTTGAGAATTCACATTGTCTTGTGTTTGAGTGACAGAAACTAAACATGTGTTATCTTAGAAAAAATATATAATTTGTGGGTTTATAACCAGTGTGGCTTATGTACCAGAACAGTGGAAAAAACAGGATGCATCTTCCCTCAGGACTGAATGGAGCAAAAAAAAATCTAGTGCCTTTGGAACCTCTTACACCATCTTTACTTCTCTTGGAATATCTACCTTATTGTCTTTTACTGTATGTTGACTTCTCCCTTGGAGATATGTCCACCCAAAGTTCTTCCATCACTAAAAAGAAAGCTGACTGTTCTTTCCTGGTTATAGTTTGGAAAAAAACAGTTCTAGAGAAAGATTTTGATGGACATTCCTTGGGTCAGGTGCCTTCTTATGAGCCGGTGAACTCTGACTGGAGGGTGACATCCTGGGAAAACCTAGCAGTCACTTCTAGAAGTACACATTTGAAGTAGAGGACAGTGTGGTTCTTATGATCAGACTATAAATAGATGTCTATTTTGAGCACCTGAAATTTAACCCACACATGTATTTTTTCCCTAAGAAATATCCTGTTCAATTTTGGGAAATTAAATATTTTCTGGACACCATCCCAACATTGTACTGTGTTTAAAGGAGTCAGCACAATGTCAACAGGAATGAAAAGGAAATACTCCATGTAGCATAGTTAAGGAATCTTCATTACATTTAATCAGTCCTGGACATGAAGAAGGAAGGCAGAATTTGGAGATGGCCCAGAGCGGTGAGAACAAACTAAAGACAGTGTGATGGTGACTCTAAAGAAGAACATAGAGCATGACTGCCACAAAATAACATTTGATTTTCGGGCATGACGATGGACATCTTGGAGAAGATAGGAGGCAGAATGCAGAAGCTTTTTTATTTTTTAGTTTTTGATTATTATTATTTTTAATATATAATGTATTGTTTGTTTCAGGGGTACAGGTCTGTGAATCATCAGTCTTACACACTTCATAGAATTCACCATAGCATATATCCTCCCCAATGTCCATCGCCCAGCCACCCCATCCCTCCCCCAACACCCTCTAGCAACCCTCAGTTTGTTTCCTGAGATTAAGAGTCTCTTACGGTTTGTCTTCCTCCCCAATCCCATCTTGTTTCATTTTTTCCCTCCCTACCCCCATGACTCCCCACCCTGCCTCTCAAATTCCTCATATCAGAGAGATCATATGATAATTTTCTTTTTCTGATTGACTTATTTTGCTTAGCGTAATATCTCTAGTTCCATCCACGTTGTTGCAAATGGCAGGATTTCTTTTTTTTTGATGGATATATATATATACCACATCTTCTTTATTCATTGATCTGTTGATGGAAATCTGGGTTCTTTCTATAGTTTGGCTATTGTGGACATTGCTGCTATAAACATTCGGGTGCACATGCCTCTTCAGATCACTACATTTATATCTTTAGTGTAAATACCCAGTAGTGTGATTGCTGGGTCATAGGGTAGCTCTATTTTCAACTTTTAGAGGAATCTCCATGCTGTTTTCCAGAGTGGCTGCACCAGTTTGCATTCCCACCAGCAGTGAAGGAGGGTTCCCCTTTCTCCACATCCTTGCCAGCATCTGTCATTTCTTTATCTTAATTTTAGCCATCTGACTGGTGTGAGATGATATCTCACTGTGGTTTTGATTTGTATTTCCCTGAAGCCAAGTGATGTGGAGCACTTTGTCATGTGTCTGTTGGCCATCTGGATGTCATCTTTGCAGAAATGTCTGTTCATGTCTTCTATCCATTTCTTGATTGGATTATTTGTTCTTTGGGTGTTGAGTTGGATATGTTCTTTGTATTTTGGATACTAGTTCTTTATCTGATATGTCATTTGCAAATATCTTCTCCCATTCTGTTGGTTGTCTTTTGGTTTTGTTGATAGTTTCCTTTGCTGTGCAAAAGCCTTTGATCTTGATGAAGTCCCAATAGTTCATTTTTGCCCTTGCTTCCCTTGCCTTTGGAGATGTTTCTAGGAAGAAGTTGCTGTGACCAAGGTCAAAGAGGTTGCTGCCTGTGTTCTCCTTAAGGGTTTTTGATGGATTCCTGTCTCACATTGAGGTCCTTCACCCATTTTGAGTCTAATTTTGTGTATGGTGTAAGGAAATGGTCCAGTTTCATTCTTTTGAGAATGCAGAAACTCTTGGAACTAGAAAAATTATCAATCTTCTGACTACTCTTTTCACTTTTCACTTGAATAGATAGATTCAGGGAGAAATAATCTGCCTCAGCCACAAAGCCCTAATTATTTTATCAGGAAAAATGGTGAAACCAACCCCTGCCTATTCGGGGGGGGGGGTGCTATTCTTCTGAGGGAAATTGGAATAAAGTTACCAGAAATTGAATAGTGCATTAAGGGGAAAAAGGAAAGGTTTTGAGTCAATGGATTTAGAAAGTAGACTTCAAGTCCTTCATGATCTATACAAAACTAGGTCTAGTGTAGCTTACTTGGGATAGTCCCAATCCTGTGAATCTTTTCTTAGTTATCGTATCTGGGGTTGGCCTTAACTAAGGGTTTTCCCATGCACCACACCCTCTTTTCAAAAGTCTTAGATCAGCAAAGTGGTTTTCTCAACATCCATTCTATCCCATAAGTAGCAGCAGTATGGTTTGGGGAGTTGATCTCAACTTAAGGGGTCAGCCTGTTTAGTCAAAATGTTATCTCATCCTCTATGCCAGTCACTGGTTCAAGAATGAGAATGTGACCCAGTTCTGGACAAAGAGATAGGAAGAGGCATTTGCCAGCATCTGGAAAAATTGATCTCTCAAGAGAAGTTTGGGGGAATTCATTCCACCCCCCTCACCTCACCTCAATTGAAGAAAGAAGGTCTGATTGTCCCTGGAAGCCCTTCTACAAACAGGAGAACTGGATTTAGAATAAAGCTTACTCAATCTAGAACAGAGCAAAAGGAAGAGAAACGTTCAACAATACACAATGGGGTTGCTAAAGTGATGACTCTGGAGACCCACCTTTCTTTGCACTTCCTTTCAGTTTAGCCCTTCCAAGATGTAGAGGCTTAAATCAATAGCATTTGATCATTATTTAGCTTCTGAATGCTATGGGGGCAGTGGCCAGTGGGGAAGGCTTGTCTTTGCTCCACAATGCGTTAGCTAGGACTGCTCAGCTAGGGGCTGAAGGACCCAATTCCAAGATGGCTTCATCGGATCTGAGGGTCTTGAACCTTGGTTCTTTTTGTGTGGGCCTCTCCCTGAGGGTCTCCCCACAAACTGCGGCAGCTTTCTCAGAGCATGGTGGCTGGTTCCAAGAGCAAGCGCCCAAAGACAGCCTCGTAGAAATTGTATAGCTTGTTAAGTCCTATTTCCTTATTTCCACATTCTGTAATTTCCATAGTGCTCTCTTGGTCAACCAGTCTCTATGGTTGGCCTACAAAAAGGAGAGAGGACGTAGAGCCCAACCTTTGATGAGAGGAATGTCAAAGAATTATGAACGTGATTTAAGCTACCATACAAGTTAATACATTTCTTTATTTTTATGACCCTTTCAGTTGGGTTTTTTGGTTACTTGTGGCCGACAGTATCCTCATTGATACAGTTAGTGTCATCTCAGTGGCTGGCAGCAGAATGTCCCACATTAACAGCTTTCAATTACAATGCCAATTTCAGCATGGCTTCCAATAATTCGTTACTAGTAATTGAATACCAAGGTTTTGAAAGCATTTACTTTTTTTTCTTTCTCTTTTTGCAAATCGGCGCAGAATCAAACTTACCACTCTAATGGCAGAAGAGTCATTTATTTTAATTGTAGTAGATTTCTTTGAATGGGTGATAAAGGGATGGAAACAGAGGAAGGATATAGTACACGGAAGCATTATTCTAGGTTGAGAGCTATTGGCCTGGATGCTGCTTTAAGTGAGTGTTAGAAGGACCTCTAGATAGTCTGTGTGCTCAGGGTCAAATTCTTCTTCTTCTCTGCTAGCCTGAAGCCAAGACAGTGAGGTTAAAGACTTGTGATCACATTGTATATTCTCTTTCTAGTTCTGTTGGTCTTTCTGTGGGCAAGGAAAAGAAAAAAGACGTTCTTCTTGGTCATCTGTCCTGCCCCACGATGAACTCTAACACAGCAAACAATGTTTAAGTGTCCTCTGTGTTCTTAGCACTCCCCTAGCTATTGCAACATAAAGATAAGATGTGGTTCTCTAGGATCCTAAAAGATAAAGGCATTTGGGGAGCAAGAGGAGGCAAGTTAAAGTTGAGTGCTAAAGCAGGTACATAAACCAGCCGTAAAGAAACGGGGAGTGCACTTCCTGGATTTCAGGGTGCTTCCCGCCCTAGACGGTGCAGCAGCAAATCATGTGATCCTCCCTTCCCCCCTGCCTCTGACTGGGCCAAGGTCATCATCTGACCCAGAGGTTCCCAACTGCAAGCTGAGGAAGACGGGCCAGCAACCTGGGCCTTGTGGGTGGAAAATCTGAGCTGAGGCTACAGATGGCTGGAATCTGGGAAGGGACATGTAGTTACGTCCTTTGGGTTGTGGGCCCTGAGCTCAAAGGTCTAGCAGAGTTGGCTTCAGGACAGCCATTGTGGAACTGGGTGCAGACTCTTGCTCTGAGAGATTAGAGACTCCAAGAGGCAGTTTGGGATGTACAGGTGTGCAGAAAGAAGCAGTTTCCAGAAGATGAGGGACCGAGGGGTGTCTGGTCTACATTGGGTTCCGTTCTACCTGGGGCTTGTTGGTTGAGATTCCTGACAAACTGTGTTCCTTTTGTCTCCTTGACCAAAATACCATGCTCTGTCTTTTACTTCAATTTATCTGATTGCGTTTCTATTTCTTGTAATCGTTGGAGCTCCATCTAGAATAAGTCAAGAATTCATAGAGGACATGGCGATTTCAATTGTCCTTAAGTAATGAATTGAATTTATGTAAATGCAACTCCTATGTCTGGACTTCCCAGTTTGCTGACCAAGACAGTGATTTAATAAAAGGACCTTTAGAGTCACACATAGCCTTGGGGTCAAATCCTGACTTCTTCATCATTTCCTTGTGATCTTGGAAAAGTCACTTATTTATAAGGTTTAGACAATAATCCCCAGTCTGCAGTGTTGTTGCAAGAATTAAAAATAAATATGTATATATACCATTACGCAGTGCTTGGTGTATGATAGGTCCGTGGAGAATGGCTGCTGTTATCATTCCAAATGTATTTGGATGGGAGGAGGGAAGTAATTTTTAACCCTGTTCTCAGTAATGCCAAGTGATTTTTTTATTTTTTAAATTTTATTTATTTATTTGACAAAGAAAGAGAGATCACAAGTAGGCAGAGAGGCAGGCAGAGGGAGAGGGGGAAGCAGGCTCCCCGCCAAGCAGAGAGCCCGATGGGGGGCTCGATCCCAGGATCCTGAGATCATGACCTGAGCTGAAGGCAGAGGCTTAACCCACTGAGCCACCCAGGCGCCCCAATGCCATGTGGTTTTGATCAAGACATTTTATATTTCTCAACATTTTTAAGTGGCTTTATATGTTAAGTATATGTGTATGTTAAGTTTATGCATAAGCATGTAGGCATGCGTGAATGTGTATCTGTTTGGCAGGGGTGTTATTTTCTCCCCTTTCCCCCTTTTCCTATTGAAGTTGTATTCACTGTGTTCTCAGACTATTTACTGTTATTAATCAGGCATGCAGTATGAGATGAACAGGGGTGATGAGTTGGTCAGACTGCCAAGCAAGTTCATGTTTTGCAGGAAACGCCAAATTGTTTCCTGAGGGGATGTTTTTTAGGAATGGAAGAGTATGCTTCACTGGCCCTCACAGACCCCGTCCTGTCCCTGGAGTGTTGTCACCTCACAGAGTGATACAATAGCTCTTTAAAAGCCAGTCCATGGAGCTGCTGTCCAGTTTTGCTGGAAGTGTGTTTGCCTTGTTGTTTTTCTTTTTCCTTCTGGTAAATGAAGCTCACATCGAGTAGGAAATGGATTGCAGACCTCCCATATTTCCTCAAAAAATATCCCAACTTCATCCATCCCCTCATAAACTAAAGGGGCGGGGGAAGCTAGCGAAAAGCAGGGAGTCATGGGGAAAGAAAGAATGTCTTAAAAAAAACTAATCCAAAATATTTTGAAGACATCTCCCCTTCCAACCAATGCCTCTAATTTATATAAAGATCAATGCATACGTCAAACTAACAAATTAAGATGCAATTGTCATTAACAATACATCTTTGGCTATGTGGTTCATCTGCCAACCACATTTATTCATGAATTTTCCTTATGGACTTGGAGCAATTTTAAAGAGAAGGAAAGAAAGTCTTGGCATCCTAAACTGCCTGGGGATTTTGCTGGGCGGATGACTTTTCCTAAAACTCTGACGAAAACAAAAATCACAAATGATAGCCTTCAAATTTTATTTCAGATAGTGAGCTTGAGTTGCATTTGTAAACAACCACTCGTATTCAGACATACTCTTCCGAAGGGTTTTTAAATCTTTCTTTTTTTCTGCTGTGAAAAATATTCAGATTTTATGTCTGACCAAAAGGATAGAAAATGTCAAACAAAATTTTACTGAGGCTGTGAGGCTAAATCCTTTTACTTACCATTCGCCCAATTAGTGCCCCCAAGTGACTTGAGAGGGGGTCCTGGGCATGCTGGTCTGGAACTCAGGGGCCCCAATGGGGTAGGAGCTCTTTGTCCACCTCACCACAGAAAATCATGGTTGGAGGATGTGTCAGGAAACTATTACTGGGTAACAGTCCCATATGCCATGACATAAAATGATGATAATCTATTATTTCTCATGTGTCTCTGGTCAGCTGGGGATTACCTCATCCAGTCTGGCTTATCTGGAATGACTGCTCCGTGTCTCTCATCCTTTTTGAACCAGCTGGTTGGCTCAGACAAAAATCTTCTCATGGCATTGGCAGGAGCACAAAAGGACAGGCAGAATCATGTGAGGCCTCTTCAGCTAAGCTCAGAACTTTCACACTCTTAGTTTTGTATCACCTTATTGGCTGAAGCAAGTCAAATGGCTGAACCCATAATCAAAGGGTAAGGAAATATACTCCACTCCTTGAGTGGAAGGAAATTCAAAGTCATGGCAAAGAGGATGGGTACAGTAAGGGAAGAAGAACTGGGGCCCAAGACTCTACTCTACCACAGAGAGATCTAGGAGTAGGACTGTACCCTTGGTGAGTGAAACCATACAGCTTGTCTACCACTGTGACAAGCCAGTCTGTTCTGTAGTATTGATGATGGCTATCATAACCTGATGCTATGAATCACTCACTATTTCTCCTAACTCCTTTAATTTTGGTTCCACTTTCCACCCTAGACAATTTTCTGATGATCACTCAGTGTCCCATGTGGTTATTTCTGCAGGGTGTAGTGTTTGGACTATAAGAGAAATGTCATGACCTACAACAATTTTATTCCCCATGCTATATTCAGAGACAGGCCCTATAAATATTAATAGAACCTATTGTCTAGCTCAATCCCTAGTGAGCTTTACTGAGACTTCTTCTTCAACAGAGTTTAACTTAGAACGCTAAAGGGGAAAAGAGCAAGTTTCTAAGCTTGAGAAGTGAAGAGGCAGTTTCCATACTATGGTAGAGTCATCCTATGAAGCCAGGGGGCAACTAAATAACTACCCTTTCTTGGGGAGACATCTACTGATGTGTAGTTTTACTCAAATATTTATAGTCATATATATATAACACCAGCACTTTATCTTTCATAGGGGAAGGGAAGAAAGGTACAATCCATGTAATCTTCCTGTTGGGCAGCACGTGCATGGCGAACCAGAAGACTTCAATCAGGGAAGCAGAATCATTAGAGTATTACGAATGTAAGAGTAAGATCTTAGAGAACTGTGGGAGAAATGGGGGACATAAAGGTCTGGAAGTGAGATTGAAGGATCAAAGTCTAACCTGCCCCCAAGAAGCCCTGGTGTAGGTGAACTAAGAGGGTAAGAACTCACATCTAGAAAGCTGGGCACACCTGGCCACTCAAGTAGAATCCACAGAAGAGCTGTAGAAAAGCCTTCAGACAGCTGTCAGCTCTGTAGGTCCACAGCCAAGCTTTGGACGTGGGCCTGAGACTCAGGTAGTGAGCAGGGCCAGTGGTTAGGAAGAAGAGAGAGACATGGGCAGCAAGGACAATCTAGAACCTGACAGGATCTCTATTTTTTTGCCATTTAATCATGCGAATCTTTACTTTTTTTTTTTTTTTGAAGTGCCAATTGTTATTCTTTTTAATAAGCATAACTG
This sequence comes from Mustela erminea, assembly GCF_009829155.1. Taxonomy (NCBI): domain Eukaryota; kingdom Metazoa; phylum Chordata; class Mammalia; order Carnivora; family Mustelidae; genus Mustela; species Mustela erminea. The sequence continues at coordinate 117,499,753 of NC_045618.1, forward strand.
CCTCTAACTTTCTTTAAATACCAGATTTCCTGAATGGTACCCATATAGTAGATGTAAATTTTGATAAATACTATGGATTTTTATTTTTCATTTTTTATCTTTTAAATTTAATTTTTTTTTTTAGTGTTCCAAGATTCATTGATTATGCACCACACCCAGTGCTCCATGCAATACGTGCCCTCCTTAATACCCACCACCAGGCTCACCCATCCCCCTGCCCACCTCCCCTCCAAAACCCTCAGTTTGTTTCTCAGAGTCCACAGTCTCTCATGGTTCATCTCCCCCTCTGATTTCCCCCAGCTCACTTTTCCTTTCCTTCTTCTAATGTCCTCCATGTTATTCCTTATGTTCCACAAGTAGGTGAAGCCACATGGTAACTGATTCTGCTTCATTTCATTCAGCACAATTTCCTCCAGTCCCATCCATGTTGATACAAAAGTTGGTTATTCATCCTTTCTGATGGAGGCATAATACTCCATTGTATGTATGGACCGTATCTTCTTTATTCATCAGTCTATTGAAGGACATCTTGGCTCTTTCCACTTTTTGGTGACGGTGGCCATTACTGCCATGAACATTGGGGTACATACAACCCTTCCTTTCACTACATCTGTATCTTTGGGGTAAATCCCCAATAGTGCAATTGCAGGGTCATAGGGTAGCTCTATTTTTAATTTCTTAAGGGATCTCCACACTCTTTTCCAAAGTGGCTGCACCAACTTGCATTCCCACCAACAGTGAATAAAGTCTTTCTTTCATCTTGTCCAAATTCCTCTTTTGGTCAGTCTAACATAGAATCACAGAGAAAAAGAGATTTTGGAAAATGTAGTTCCAGCTTAAGCAAACCGACACAGTTTAAGCCGTTGTACGTGGAGTCCAGAAGAATGCACAGCCATTTATTTCAGGTGTGAATCATTGCTTCCAACCCATGCAGAGTTCACAGGAAGGGATTTAAATGTCTCTCTGCTTTATTCAGTGAGTCTGGGGACATTTGCTCTGAAATCCTGAGGCAAGTCCACATGATGTGCCCAACCTGTCTTTCATCCTTTTTGGCCCAGCTTCCCATTGAGGTGAGTTGATGCTGTAGTTGATAGAAAATCCTCTTTTTTTTTAAATCCTCTCTTTCTTCCTTTCCTCTTTTATAACCTTCCTTTGATCCCACTGGTGCTATTCCTCTTATCCTAGGGGCTGAATATTTTTCATTTAGGCCTCCATGAAACTTGTCAGCCTTTTAGTGCTAAGAAGTTTCATTGATTAATGGGGTCTGGAGGAGGAGGATGGCAATGTGTTGGGGAAGGGTTCTGGGGCAAGGACACTGAGAAAAGAGGCCTCCATCATTTTGGGTATCTTGGTGGATCATCTATGATCAGCCATTTTCCCACTTATACATTATCTTTAGTGGGTCCCGGTTACCTAGGAGAAAAGATGACAGGAGGAGGAAAAGAAAAAGGAAGAAATTTACCCCACCACAGAGTCCCGTTTATCGAGTATGTGTCCAGAAGACTAGTATACAACCTTCCTAATGAGATATTCAAGAGCCTTCAGAGTTATCATCTCACTCCTATTTTATATTTCTCAACAAACAGTTGAGCCTTGAACAAGGCAAGGTTAGGGATGCTGACCCCTTGAGCAAATATCTGGGTATAATTTTTGATGCCCCTAAAACTTAACTACTAATAGCCTACTGTTGACTGGAAGCTTTACTGATAACGTAAATAGTCAATTAACACATATTTTGTATATTACATGTATTATATGCTCTATTCTTATAATAAAGTAAGCTGGAGAAAAAAAGTGTTACTAAAAATCACAAGGGAGAGAGAATACATTTACAACACCACACTATAAAAATTGCATGTATAAGTGGATCCGTGCAATTCAAACCCATGTTGTCCTAGAGTCAACTCTGTACTCCACTTTGAGGGACGCTGGACTTTCTGCAGTTCACTTAGGGAAATTCTTCAAAGTGCATGTAAGAGATTCACAAGGGCTGATAAAGATGTTGAAGATGATATCATGAATCTGATTCTATACTAGCTTCAGGTCAATATGTCAGCATTCTTTCTTTTTTTAAAGATTTTATTTATTTATTTGAGAGAGTGTGCACATGAACAGAGAGAGGGTCAGAGGGAGAGGGAGAAGCAGACTCCCTGCTGAGCAAGGAGCTTAATGCAGGTTTCAATCCCAGGACCCTGAGATCATGACCTGAGCTGAAGGCAGATGCTTAACCAACTGAACCACCCAGGTGCCCCCAAATGTCAACATTCTGATCTGGTGGCCACCTGAGAGAGAGCACATAGAGCTGTGTAGTCATAAAGATATTTATTTGTTCACTTGGGACAAACTTAATGTCTCTATGACCTTAATACTTATGATACATTTTCATGTTCCAAGTCTCCCATGCAATGCCTAGACCAAGAGACAACAATTTTCTAGTGTCTTAATCTATATGCCACCATTTATGACAGTGTTAATCAGGGTATGTAAAGCTACCCGCTGGGGGTGGGGGAATTCCCCAAATGTTAGTAGTTCATACCATAAATTTTAATTTTCATTTACATTACAATCCAGTCAAGAGTAGTGGGTGGTGGGGTGAGCCTTGCTCTTTGAAGTCAGTCAGGGACCTGGTCTTCCATCTGGTTGCTTTTTCAGCTTTAGCAATGGTCTCAGGTAGCCAAGGAATGGGAAGAAGAAGAGAGTGGAGAAGAACCTCATCAGTTCTTAATTGCCTAGACCAAGAGGTGGAATTTTACCTCTGCTCAAATTCCATCAGTGAGAACTGGCCACATGTATAAGGGGGATGGACAAATTAATTTAGCTTTATGTTCCAGAAGAGGAATGAATGGTGATCCTTCATGGCTCTGCTGAAATGTCATTTCTTCCCTGAGGCAAGTGCTCAGGGCTGTTCCTGGTACGCCATGAGAACTCAAGAATTTGAGTTGCACATGCACATGAATGAATGAAAGAATACCTACGTATAGGCTTCTGGGTTTTTTTTTTTTTTTCAAGATTTTATTTATTTATCTGAGACAGAGAGCGCTGTGCAGGGAGTCTGATGCGGGACTTGATCCTAGGACTCCAGGATCATGACCTGAGCTGAAGGCAGTCACTTAACCAAGTGAGCCACCCATGTGCCCCATAGTCTTCTGTGTTTTAAGGCAGAAAATGAGAAAGAAGAGATTTGGGGGGAAGCAGAAATCTGTCTGCTACCCCTTTCAATCCATATGACTATTTATATTGTGAAATTTTTTTATGAGTGGTCTAAGAGTTCATATTCTTTAAAAAAAATTTTTTGTCTCATTCATTCCATAGATATTTGAGGGCCTTCTATGTGGCAGGTGCTATGCTAGGTGCTCAGGTTGTCCTAATTCCTGTCATTGGTAACTCACATAGGATGAGGTTAGTAGGAAGAGGGAAAAGAAGCTGACAATTGAAATGAGTGTGTAGGAGTCATGACAGAGATATGGATGGGGGGTGGCAGGAGAGCTGAGGTAGGGTACCTAATTTACTCTGCAATGGGTGTTATGAAGGTTCACCTTCCAGAAGAGGTGATACTTCAGCTGAATGAACGTGCATTTGTCAACTGATGACCCATAAAATAGAGGTAAGGGGAACAGTAGTGCAAATACAGCAATTTAGGGAATAACAATTAATCCCGAAGGTCAACAACGGGTGGTGGGGGTAGTGGGAGGTGAGGCGTTAAGGATTCACGTGATTTCAGGGATTAAGGGATCTGTCTCTATCAAATGAAAGAACAGGGATATCTAAGTAGCAGTGATATTTGCACCAACCCACTATATTTTTCTCCTCAGATCGGCTCCAGTGAATAGAAGACATTAAACATTAAAAACATTAATATTTAACATTAACAATCAACACACAAAAGCCACTCAGAGTATTGCAACAGCCATCACTTTACGGGAAGAGTTTAAACACAAGGACATAGAGAGAGGTGTACAGTGTCCTCCATCCCTGGCAATGTAGCCTTGCCTCTGAAAGTGGAACCGGAAGAAGGCCTATTTCAAGGAAAATAAGGGAAATGGTTTCATTGTTTTCAAAGAACTGTATCTGTCTGCAGATTCTTCTAAGAAAGCCTTTCAGATGGAAGGTGGATGGAAACTAAGAACAAATCAGGGAGTGCTTTCTCTTGGGACTCCTCCGTAAGTAAGGAGGTGTTAAGATTGTTCCGTGAGGGAACCAAGTTCTAGCCTAGTTTAATATTACTGAGCATTCACACATTCACTCATTCTTCGTTCACTTAGCACATTCGAGTGACATTTTTGTGCATTGCACTATGATGGCAGGTGCCACAGGAGAGTAAAAGATAGGTAAAGGTCCTTGATCTTGAGAACTAACGCATGCATCTGGAAGTTACTAGCCAAGAATGGGCTCTATTGGAAGGGTGTGAGATGATAAAAGATAAATGTTGGCCACTGCCCCTGGTTCCTAGCTGAGAGCTCCTAAGACTCATGTAAATTTCCAAGTGACAAGAGCACTAGGAGCATCTTTTGTTCTAATGAGGTGACTCTGTGTGGGCTCCTAGATGAAGGCCAGTCACCAGAAAGACCAAGCCATGATTAGAAACTTGGAACTTCCCGCCTACCCCTGTCCTCCAAAGAAGGGAAAGTGGCTTGAAATAGTAAGTGATTATACCTATGAGAGGAAGCCCCCATAAAATCCCAATAGTGCAGGGGTTGGAGAGCTTCTAGGTTGGCAAACATATCCACACTGGAAGGGTGATACACCCCAACTCCATAGGGACAGAAGCTCCTGTGTTTAAGACCCTTCTAGACTTTGCCCTAGATATCTCTTCATCTGGCTATTCATCTGTATCCTTTATCATATCCTTTAATAAACTGGTAAAACTAAGTAAGCATTTCCCTGAGATCTGTGAGATGCTCTCACAAATTAATTGAACCCAAGGAAGGTGTGTGTGTGTATGGGGGTCATTGAAACCTCTAATCTATAGCTGGTTGGTCAGAAGCCCAGGAGATAATCTGGGCTTTTGGCTGGCTTGGGTTGTTGTGGGGGTGGGGTGCGGTGCAGGGAGGCAGTCTTATGTGACTGAGCCTGTTAAATCTGATGCTCTCTCTCCACGTAAGCAATGTCAGAACCGAGCTGAATTGTAGGACATCTAGCTGGTGTTGCAGAGAATTGTGTGGTGAGGGGGAAAAACCCTCCACACATTTGGTGACCAGAAATGTCAGAATGAAAGTGTTTTGTATGAGGAGTCAAGAAGATACAGGTGCAAGAGAAACACAGGAGGAAAGAGCTGGGTTTTCCCCTACAACAGGTGGAAAACTGAGTTTTTCTAATACAAAGCATCAGAGAAAAAATATATATATATTCTCTTTGTCGTTTGACCTTTAAGTACAGTATATCATATACCTATTTACATATTGTACACACATATTTTATATAATATATATTTGAGAGCCTTGGAGTCTGAAGTTCAGAGTCAATCTTGACTCTATACTTGGGCGACCCCTATTTGTTTGACTCTCAGTATTTTCAACTGTAAAACAAGGATCATAACAGTGACATCACAATTGTGAGGGTTAAATGAGATGACTCATGTACGAGCTTTGTGTAAACAGTACAGGACTTTGCAAACATTTGTCACAGAGAAATTATCAAAGGTGAATGTATGAGGGCTTTCAAGCAGTGTTTATCAAACTGTGTGCATCGAATCATTAATGGCCCAGGATGGCGACAGGCATTTCTCAAGAAGACAGTTGTGTGGTGTGTAGGGGAGGCAAAACTTTACCGCTGCCCTTTTAGGATGAAACCTTTTAGGGTTTCTGGCTGGGGCTGAGAGTTAAGTTGACATAGATTAAGAAGAGCGAAGCGTATGGCGTTTTATAGGTACACAGCACAGTCCTTGTAGGAAAACATGGATCAAAAGCACTTAGAGCTGAGTGCTTACATACTAAGTTGGACAAAGGGTGGTAAATAGTGAAAAAGGGGCTTGAGCTGAGGCAGTGTATTGATTTCCTTTGTCCTCCACTCCCTGTCTCTGGTGATAAGAATGTTCCTTGCCTCCTGGTATGGGGACATCTTTCATTTGCGAGTTTCATCTTCTGCTTTCAGGAAGAAAAAGGAAGGTCAGAGAGATCTTGTATCTGCTGTTTCTCAAGTGCTTTTAACGAAAGAAAGAAAGAAAGAAAGAAAGAAAGAAAGAAAGAGAAAGAAAGGAAGAAAGGGCAACAACAACACTTATGCCAAAGGGGCATATTTTGGCCTGCCACCTTTCAGGTCAAATACATTTGGGAACTACAGGATGATACCAAGTAAAGCAGTTTTAGGCCTGTAAGTGTGTGGAGGCTTCCGAAGAGAGTAATTTCAATTTACACCTCATCAGCTTTTCAAAAGCTGAGCCATTCAGCAACACATCATCTAGGAAGTCACTCAGCAACTTTCTAAGAACAGTGTGGAGATTCCCATCACAAGCATCAAAGGGCCAGCTAGAGCGGATTCCGGCATCATAAGGGGGGCAGAGCGCTGTAGCAGATACTTTCAGGATTCCTTCCAACATACCTATTGCTGGCAAGGTGGTAATAGGTGGAAAGTCACAAAAGGGACGGGAAGGGGGCTGATTCTTAAAGGAACAATACACGGTAGCGAAGAAAAGTTTATTGGGTTTCAAAGAAAATGTGCTGCCACACCTCTGGCAAGAAAGACCGCTCCTTCTTCCCTATGCAAAGAGGTTCATCAGGCCAATAACTTTCATGCTATACCTCTTTTAGTTTTTATTCTTCCTTCCGACCCCTCAGCGCCCTCCAAACTTTCCAGAGGGAGAGCAGGGGCTGGGAATGGCGAAGCGGGAGGGGCCGAGGGCGCAGGCCCGGCGCGCTCAGGTATTAGGCCGGGCGGCCCCGCCCTACCCTTCCCCGCTCCGCCCCTCGGCGCACACCTCCGGGGGGGGCGGGGCGGACCTGGGGAGGGGGCGGGGCGGACTTGGAGGGACCGGAGGCGGGGTCTCAGGGCGCGGCCGCGCGAGGTGGCAGGGGGCCCCCGGCTCCCGCGGGAGGCCACGCCGGAGTGCCCGCTGCCTGCAGGAGGTAACTGGCCTCGCCGCGCGCCGTGGGGCGGGGGCGCCCGGGGAGCCGCGCGTGGAGAACCCGCGCCGGGCGGCCGGGCGGCAGGTTTCCGGCGGGGAGGGGACCGCGGGCTCAGGTGCGCCGTGGGGCCGCTCCCGGGCGCGCAGCGTGGCACGGGCCTGGCGCCGCCGCTGCTGTCCGGGGCTGCCGGGTCGGGCTCTGGGAGTGCGCGGAGGCGGTGCGAGAGCGGCCCCAGCCCCAGCGGGGGAGCCCCTTGTCCCCCGCCCTGCCTTAGGGGGCGTACTGTTCTGTTTGGGTTTTCATCTCCGTTAACTCTTTAGACTTGTCGCCTGGGGTCGGGGGGCCCCGGGGACCGTTCCCGGGTCTCCTCAGCGACGCCTGCCTTCAGGAGCCGTGGGGGAGGTTTGGGGCCCCTCCACGCCGGCGTTCACCGTGGGCGGGGCGAGGGGGGCAGTGACTCGGGGAGGGGGCCTCCCCGCCTTACCGGGGTCTGCTCCGCGGGAGCCCCCGGACCGCAGGGAAGGGAGACCCTAGCCAGCTCCGGCGGGGCCGGCCGCGCGCCCCTCTCTCTGCCCGGCCCGGCTCTGGGCAAAGAGGGAACGAGGGAAGCGAACTTCTTTGCCTGGAGAGTTGGATAAGAACCGAGTTCGCCGAGTGTCTTTTATCTGTGATGTTTCCGAAACTTTTAGAAGCAGAGAAAGGGTGTTCAGATGTCACTTCCCTAGGGTTTTGGCAAAACACGAATTACACACTCGTCTTGATTTTAGATTTGGCTTCTGTCTCTTCCAGTTTTTGTTTTTGTTTTCCTTCTTCTTTGCTGTCGCTTCCTTTAAATAAAAGGGAAACAGTAGGCTGATTTGTGGGGTATATTGCACCCAGATAGATGCCAAGCCAAAAACATTGATTCCTTTAGAATATTTAAAAATATAGCATCTGAAAGGATTGCTTTGGTTTTTAGGATACTGTTCTGATTCTCACTTCAGGTAGGCATATAGTAGATTTTTTTTTCTCTGATTAATACTGTAAAAAGTAGCCTGGAAGATATTGAGAGTTAACAACACCCCCCTATTTACCCATTTAATATTTTGATATGTGACTTTATGGTGGCTAAAAGCTGCTTTTTCTGGAAGGAAATGTTAATATTGCTTGCCCATGAGAGCTGGGATTGGAGATTTACCTTTTGTATCTTGTGTTTTGTAGTTTTTGTCAATGACTTTTGTCAACTGAAGGAAAAAGTCTTCATAAGAATTTGTGTTTCTTTAAACGCTTCAAGAAAAATATTTCGAAAGTAGCTCTTGTGTTTTATTGGCTCCACGGGAATTATCATTATATTCATGAATAAAGGTAACAAAGTGAGAGATTAATTCAGGTTGAGAGAAAAGGAGTGAGGTTCTTGTAGAACGTCCAGCAGACCTGTTCGGTTGGCAGATGTGTTAGTATTGGGATTTTCTGATGTGAAAATTTGTAAATGTTAGAAGCATGGTAGATTTGGGGTTGTTAGTGCTGTGGGAGTGGAAGAAATCATTCAAGTAAGTAGAGTAAGAAGGGAAGACCAAGGATGGGAAACACCAATATTTAAGAGATGTATAGAGACAGTTGTGGAAAGGGAGGAGAAGTCAGGAAATGAGGAGGAAAGTCTACCAGACGTAGTTCATAGGAACCACTCTCCTGGAGAGGAAAGAGGTTTAATCAGGAGAGAGATCTATCTCAGTCAAATGAGTCAGAAGGATCTGGAAAATAGGAGCTGATTAAGTGTGTCTTGGCTTTGGTAGTTAGGATAGGAGGTCATTGATCTCAGCAAACACAATTTGAGCAAAATGATAAGGATGGAAGTCAAATATGAATGAATTTGAAGAGTAAATAGAGAAAGGAGAAGTAAAGATAAGGAGAGTAGAGTCCTTATTTTGAGAAACAAAGATTAGAAGGAGAAGTGACAGGGTGGTAGAAGGGAGTTTATAGTCCGTTTGGAAAGAATAGAAGGACAACAGACTAATACTTTCTTTTTTTTTTTTTTTAAGGATTTTATTTATTTATTTGACAGAGATCACAAGTAGGCAGAGAGGCAGGCAGAGAGAGAGAGAGAGAGGGAAGCAGGCTCTTCTCTGAGCAGAGGGCCCGATGTGGGGCTTGATCCCAGGACCCTGAGACCATGACCTGAGCCGAAGGCAGAGGCTCAACCCACTGAGCCACCCAGGTGCCCCCAGACTAATACTGTTATGTTAAAGTGCATCTCACGGCATTGTTCATGTCTCAGGTTTAAGTAGGAAAAGTTTAGCGCAAGTAGCTGAGTGTATTGATTAGAACTATTATAAGATTTTCATCTTCCCCCATTCAAATTATGACCACTGTCGTAGTGTTTTGGTCTGGTGGGTTCAGGTGTTATCAGTGGTAAAAGAACACTTTCACAAACTGTGTTCAATGGCATTTCATCTGAGTTCCCGTACTGTGATACTCCCACTGTACACTTAAGACATGTGATTCTACTTGTATAATATCTCCATGATTCTTCCCAATATTTTATGTAGAAATCAGATATTTTGATTAAATCAGAATTCATGAGGCATATGTCAGGGGCTTTGCTTCAATTATTATTATGCATTCAAGGGATAATGCTCTTAGGTGAAAATTTCTTTATAATGAGCTCTACTTCAGTCATCATTGAAAGTTTAATTTTTTTATTGCTGTTCAGACACAGTGTTTTATGTGTATTTATGTTTGAATATGAAAACAATAGCTAAAATGGAAGAGGCCAAAAATCCAGTGTTGCCAAGGGTGTAGAGCACCTGGAACTCCTGTACTCGGCTGGTAGAAGTGTAAATTGGTAAATCATTTTGGAAAAGTGTATCAGCTACGGCAGATCATGTGCAGAAGCTATGTTCAAGCTATACCTGACAAAATTCTAGAAAATGCATGCTAGTTGAAAGCAACAGAAAACCGTTTAGTGGTTACTTGAGGATGAGGCAAGGGAAAGTAATGAGGGATGTGTTGGAAAGACGTGTGAGAAAACTTCTGGTGTTGGTAGGTTATTCATTTTCTTGATTGTGAAGATGCTTTTACAAATGTATACCTATGTTTGACTCATGAAATTATACATTTTATTTATTTATTTAAAAAAAGATTTTATTTATTTGACAGAGATCACAAGTCGGCAGAGAGGCAGGCACCCTGAAATTGTACATTTTAAATATGTGCAATTTAAATATGTGCAAGTCAGTACTTAACTAAGGCTGTAAAAAAAGTAAATAAAATAGTGGAAGAAAACACACTATTATTTTTTCTTTTCCTTTCTTTTAAAGATATTTATTAATTTATTGGACAGAGAGAGACACAGCGAGAGACGGAACACAAGCAGGGGGAGTGGGAGAGGGAGAAGCAGGCTCCCTGCTGAGCAGGGAGCAAGATATGATAAGGGGGCTCGATCCCAGGACTCTGGGATCATGGCCTGAGCTGAAGGCAGGTGCTTAATGGCTGAGCCACCCAGGAGCCCTCTTTCTTTTTAAAAAGATTTTATTTATTTATTTGAGAGAGAGAGAGCAGAGGGCAGGAGGATGGGCAGGGAGAGGGATGGGGAGAAGCAGAAGCAGACTCCCCACTGAGTAGTAACTCTGACATGGGGGTTCGATCCCAGGACCCTGAAATCATGACCTGAACCTAAGGCAGATGTTTAGCTGACTGAGCCATCCACATGCCCCTATTTTTTTCTTTTAAATATTATCATTATCTTAAGATGATTGGATTATTGATAATTTTTATTTTTTTCATATAGTTTTAAGTATTTTTCATATTTGCTGCCATGGCTATGCATTTCTTTAATTTTTAAGTGAGAAATTATTTTATATGTACAAAATAGTACTTTTGACAATCCATAGATTTAGAGTACAAATAAAAGCCACTGTATTGGGGCGCCTGGGCAGCTCAGTGGGTTAGGGCCTCTGCCTTCGGCTGGGGTCATGATCCCGGGGTCCTGGGATCAAGGTCCGCATCAGGCTCTCTGCTCAGCGGGGAGCCTGCTTCCCTTCCTCTCTCTGCCTGCTTCTCTGCCTACTTGTGATCTCTGTATGTCAAATAAATAAATAAAAATCTTGGGGCGCCTGGGTGGCTCAGTGGATTAAGCCGCTGCCTTCAGCTCAGGTCATGATCTCAGTGTCCTGGGATCGAGCCCCGCATCGGGCTCTTTGCTCAGCGGGAGCCTGCTTCTCTCTCTCTCTCTCTGCCTGACTCTCCGCCGACTTGTGATCTCTCTCTCTGTCAAATAAATAAATAAAATCTTTAAAAAAAAAAATCTTAAAAAAAAAAAAAGCCACTGTACTTATATCATGCTTTAGAGCTAATACATTGTCAGTATTTTCAAAGCCCTGATTGTATCTTCTTCTCTGCATCTTTTTTTCCCCCACACTCTTTGATTTTCTATATAGTTTTGCTACATAAATAATATAAAGTTTAGTTTTGTCTATTCTGTGACTTTTTTTGCACATTATGAGACTCATTGGTATTGATATTATAGTTCATTTACTTTTTATTGTTCTATATCTTTCCACTATATGACTTTACCATCGTTTATCTATCTCCCTGTTAATGGATATCTAGAGGTGTTTTCAGTTTTTTTTTTTTAATTTAATTTTTACTTTTTGCCATTAAAAACTTCTGTCATGGCCTTTTTTTTTTTTTTTTTTTTTTTAAGATTTTATCCATTTACTTGAGAGAGCGTGTGTGAGTAGGGGGAGGGGCAGAGGGAGAAGGAGAAGCAGACTTCCCACTGAGCACAGAACCCAGCACTGGGGCTTGATCCCGGGACCCTGAGATTAAGACCCAAGCTGAAGGCAAATGCCCAGCTGACTGAGCCACCCACATGCACCTGTTAGGGCCATTCTAATCCATGTCTCTGCCTAGGAGTAGAGTTGTGGGTCTTCTGTTCTGCTAGATAATGCTGAATTGTTTTATAAAGTGGTTGTACCAGTTTATACTTTCACAGGCAGTGTGTTAAGTGTTCATTTAAAAAAATTTTTTTTAAATTTGACAGACAGAGATCACAAGTAGGCAGAGAGGCAGGCAGAGAGAGAGAGAAGAGGAAGCAGGCTCCCTACTTAACAGAAAGCCTGATATGGGGCTCTATCCCAGGACCCCAGGATCATGATCTGAGCCGAAGGCAGAGGCTTTAACCCACTGAGCCACCCAGGCGCCCCTGAAGTGTTCATTTTGTTCCCTTCCTCAACATTTGAGGCATTTGTACAATATTTGTAGTTATCTGAATTGTTTCTTTTCCACAGTCTGGTGGGTGAGAATTGGTACTCCATTAGAGGTTTAATTTACATTTCCCAAACCTTCCATAATTCCTCTTCCATGAGATGTCTGTCTTTTGCCTATTTTTTTTAAACTTTTATAAGATTATAGAAGTTGTATTTATTTATTTGTGGTACTAATTCTTATCAGTTATGCATGTGGCAAATATCTTTTCCCTAGTAAGTGGCTTGTCTTTTACTTTATGTGGTGTTTTTTCTGTTCGTTTACTTTATGTGGTTTTTGGTGGATGCATTCTATAGTGTAGTTGAATATGTCAGCCTTTTCCTTTACAGTTTGTGATTTTGGCATCTTGTTTGACACATCTATCTCTCCCTTGAGGTTGTAAAGATATAGTCTGATGTTTTCTTCTGAAAGCTTTAAAATACTGCCTTTCATATTTATGTCTTTAATCCATGTGGCATTGATTTTTGTGTGGTGTGAGGTGGGGATCCAGTTTCTTTTTTTTTCCATTATGGGTAATCAGTGTTTCCCAGAATCATTTACTGAATATTCTGGTTTTCCTCCCAGTGATCTATAAACATCATATGTCAAGTTTCTATATATGTGTGCATATGTTTCTTTGTTTGGTCTCTTTGTGTATCCTGCCTGCAATCTTATTTACTATAGTTGTATAAAGAGATAGGATACCTAAAAGAATGAGTCATCTACTCATAGTTCTTTTGAAACTAGACTCCCCTTCAAATTAATTTTTTTCTAAAGTAGACTTTTCTTTGGAATATATTTTTAATCTTAAATATCTACTGTAATCCACTGAGGTCACAAGTAATACTGAAGCTACTTTATATTTTTTATCATTTATTTAATTTTTTTAGAGAGGGAAATGGGGTAGGGATGGAGGAGAGAGAGAGAGAGAGAAAGAGAGTGCAAGCGAGCGAGAGCGAAAGAAAATCTTAAGCAGGCTCCACTCCCAGCACGGAGCCCCACTTGGGGCTTGATCTCACAACCCTGAGATCATGGTGTAAGCTGAAATTGAGAGTTGTATGCTTAACTGACTGAGCCACCCAGATGCCCTATAAAACTGAAGCTACTTTAATGTAGACTGTCTTTGGTTTTTGCAAATCCTGTCCTAACTCACTGGAGTTCGTTTTAACTTGAGAAGTAAATATAGAATTTTCATTTGGGGATATAGTTAAGATGTTTAGGAGAAACTTCACACTGCAAATAGCTAAGAATACTTTATTTAAATTTTTTAAAAAGGTACTTAGGAATTAATTACGCCAAAACATAAAAGAAAGCTGAAAATCTGAGAGTAGAGGAGCCCTTAAGTCTTATTTGCTCTGAGAGCATTTGCTGAACTGGGGGTACTTAATTAGATTTGATTAAGAACTTGGTGAATTTGCAGGAGGCATAGTTAGAAGTCAGCCCTGGGCTTATTCAAGGCAAGCTAACAAAAGACTCTCTGCCGTTAATTCTGAGATTCCCAAAGGTGTGTGGTGTCAAGGACTAAAACTCACCCTACCTCTTTGAAAGATCTGTAAGGAAAGTTGCCTTGATGCCAAGTAAAATGAGGGAAGAAAACCTGTCCTCGGGAAATTGTAATAACCAGTGTATTGGCAGTGGTGGGGCCTGGTTCACATCGCATTGGTGGTCCAAAAACATTTCATGGTGTAATTTTTTTAAAATCTTATTTTTCTTTATATATAATTCACATACCATAAAATTCACGCTTTTGAGGTGTACAGTTCAGTGGTTTTTTATGTGTTCACAAAGCTGTGCAACTATCATCATTAATTCTAGAATATTTTTCTTTAGCCCGGAAAGAAACCTTGTACACATTAACAGTCACCCCTCATTTCCTCCTCTCCCCCCAACCCCTGGTAGTCACTGCTGTACTTTCAGTTTCTCTGGCTTTGCTTATTCTGGGCATTTCATATTAATGAAATGATACAATATGTGGTCTTTTGTGTCTTGCCTTTTCACTTAGCATAATGGTTTTAAGGTCTATCCATGTTGTAACACAAATCAGTATTTCATTCCTTTTAATGGCAGAATAAGATTCCCTTCTGTGGGTGTAACACATTTTATTTTTCTGTATGTTAGGTGATGGACATTTGGGTCATATCCACTTTTTGGCTATTATGAATAATGCTGCCATGAACATTTGTGTATAAGTTTTTGTGTGGATATATATTTTTCATTCTTGTAGTATAAAAGACTTAGGGAGTGAATTCTTGGGTCATATGGTAATTCTGTTTTTAAGTTTTTGAGGAACTGGTGAACCATTTTCCAGATCAGCTGCACTATTTTTCATTCTCACCAACAATCAGTGAGGGTTCCAGTTTCTCCATATCTTTGCTAACACTTGTTTTTGTCTATCTTTTTGATTATAGCCATCCTAAGTGTATGTGGATTGGTATTTCATTGTGGTTTTCACAATAACTAATAACTGATGATGTTAAGCACCTTTTCATGTGTTTATTGGGTATTTATCTGTCTCTGGAGAAATATCTATTCACATCCTTTGCCCATTTTTCAGCTAGAGTCTATGTCAAGGTATGAATTTAAAGTGATTTGGTAAGGGGCACCTGTGTGGCTCAGTCAGTTAAGCATCTGACTCTTGATTTCAGCTCAATTCTTGATCTCAGGGTTGTGAGTTCAAGCCCGATGTTGGGCTCCGTGCTAGGCATGGAGCCTGCTAAAATAAAATAATATGGTAAACAAATGCAGATATTCTCTGAGAGTATATTTTCATCTTTGGCTTAAAAAGTTCTATGAGTAAAATTTCAAGGTCCCTGAATAATTTGTCAAAGATAATCAAATGCACAGGAAACAAGACAACCTGAATAAGAATTAGCAGAAACAACAGATAGACATAAACTTACAAAATCTTACATATTGGAATTGCCAGTCATAGATTATTAAAATAACCATGATGGGGGGATACCTGGGTGGCTCAGTCGGTTGAGCATCTAACTCTTGCTTTCAGCTCAGCTCATCATCTCAGTGTTGTGAGCGCCCTGCTCAGCAGGGAGTCTGCTTGAGATTCTCTCTCTCTCTCCCTCTGTCCTTCCTCCCCTAACTCAAATAATTAAATAAAACTTAAAAATTTAAATAATTATGATGGGCTATATTTAAGAAAATAAAAGCCAAGTTCGTTTTTTTTTTTCTGCTTTTGAGATTTCCTCTTTATCACTGGTTTTGACCCATGTTATTATAATGTGTCTTGGCATGGTTTTCTTCATACTTCCTATGCTTGGTGTTTGTTGAGGTTCTTAGATCTGTGGTTGGTAGTTTCAAATTTGAAGAATGTTGGTATTATTTCTTCAAGTATTTTTTTCTGCCTCCCCCATCTCCTTCATGGACTTTGGTTACATGTATATTAGGCTGTTGGAAATTGTCCCATGGGCCACAGATGCTCTTTTGTCTTTATTCTTCTTTGTTCTTTGTTTTATTTTGGGTAATTTCCTTAACTATATCTTCAAGTTCATTAAGCTTTTCCTTGGCAATATCTGATCTGCTTTTAATCCCATCCAGTGTATTTTCCATCTCAGATATTGTAATTTTCATCTTTAGAAGTTGGGTCTTTTTTTCTATCTTTCATGTCACTCCTTTTTGAACATATAGAGCCAGTCAGATGGTTTTAATATCCTTAAATGTTCATGTCATTTCTAGGTGGGAACCAGATTTGATTTTTCTTGTCTTTCTTTCTTTCTTTTTTTTTTTTTTTTAAAGATTTTATTTATTTTTAACAGACAGAGATCACAAGTAGGCAGAGAAGCAGGCAGAGAGAGAGGGAGGAAGCAGGCTTCCGGCTGAGCAGAGAGCCTGATGTGGAGCTCGATCCCAGGACCCTGGGATCATGACCTGAGTCGAAGGCAGAGGCTTAACCCACTGAGCCACCGAGGTGCCCCTCTTTCTTTCTTTCTTTCTTTTTTTTTTTTTGCATGTTTGGGAATTTTTTATTAGATGCCAGAATTGTACTTTGTGTGCTGGATATTATTTAGATTTTTATTAATTTTTTTTTTTTTTTTTTTTTTTTTTGCTTTGGAACATAGTTTTTTTGAAAATGGTTTAATCCTTTTGAGTCTTGCTTTTTCAATTTGTTAGGTGGAAAGCAGACTAGCGTTTAGGGCTCTTTATTTCTCACTGAGGAAGCCAGACCCTTCTGAGTATTCTACCCAATATCCTGTGAATTATGTGGTTTCCCAGTTTGGTTGGTGGGGACAGGCATTAATACCAACATTCATGGGTGTTGGTATGGTTTTTGTAATCTTTTCTGGTAGTCTTTGCCCAGACTTGTAATTTGATTGCACTCATGCTCTGATCAGTACTCTGCTGGGTACTGGAGTGGGACCTTCTACTGACGTTGTGGTTCTCCATACACCTCTCTGCCCTCTAGGAGTTGTCCAAGCAAACTCTGTCTGCTTTATTATCCACATAAACTTGTTTCCTTTGCTGCATTCCTCCCCCATAGTCCCCAGTTCATTATCTTAAAGGTCATCGACCTTTTCCCCAGAAGCACTAATTGTTTTTAAGCAGTCCTCCCACAGCCCTCTCAAGTATTTGCAGGCTGACTGGGGTCAGAAATGTGGTTTGATGAATTTATTAATTCATTAATTTTTATACGAACTGGTTTTTCTGCTTTGTTCCCTTTTCTATCAACTACATAGCTGCTTTCCTATTATATTCCCAGCACCATATAGCGTGCTGAGTGTGAAGTATAATACCGTTTCTGAAAAGTTTATGTTTTAGACGGGGAGAGAGAACAAGTGTTACAAATGTCAAGAAAAATATAATTTTTTTAAAAAGTTCACTGGATGTTTACAAATGAGAGAAATTAATATAGTCCGAGTGGTCAAGGAATGCATTCTTTAAACTAGGGTTGAAAAGGTATTTTGAAAATATATAAATTTCTAAAAAATATTTATTTTAGAAAGGGAGAGAGAGAATGAGCTGGGGCAGGAGCAAAGAGAGAGGGACGAGCTGACCCCACTCTGATCTCATGACCCTGAGATCATGACCTGAACCAAAATCAAGAGTTGGATGCTCCACCAACTGAGCCACCCAAGTGCCCTGAAAATGTATAAATTTTTAAAACAAATTTGTTACAAGATGATAATGGAAGAAAAGGTGTTGTTTATATATGTGCTGCTGAAGCGAACACGAAAAGATGCTGTTTATAAAAGGCATATACTTAACAAGGAAAGGTCTGCACTTACATGAAAAAAACTGTAAAAACTCCCACAGATACAAATGCAGATTTGAACAAATGTTCTGGGTAGGCATACACAACATCTTAAGAAGGTTAGGTTTTTCTAAAATCATTTATAAATGTAACAGAATCCTAATGAAAATACCATTAGGTTTTTTTTTTTGGGGGCTAGACAGATTATGAAGTTTATTTGCAAGAACTGATAAGCAGGATAGATAGGAAAACCTTGAAATTGAAAAGCAGTAGGGATGGGAACTAGCCCCCCTACATATGTAAGCCTGTTATTATAAGCCATTATAATTTTAAAATGTGGTACAGGAAAAGACAGACCAAGTGCAGAGAATAGAAAATACAGAAATAAGCCCAATTTTATATAGAAATTTAGTCTGTAATAAAGACAGCATTCTAAAATCATTGACGAAAATATGGAATTTTAAGTAAATGGTGATATTTTGATACCAGAATAGCCAATTGGGAAAGGAAGGATTGACTCTACTTCTCATACTGCACACCAGGCTGTTCGTAATAGAAAGTAACACCGGGCTAAGTATTAGAAGAAACCATGAGTGAAGTCTTTTATGACCTATGTATGCAGAAAACTTTCTTGTGACTCCAAATCTAGAAGCAAAAAGGGAAAACACAGATAAGTAAAACTACATGTGTGTAT
This sequence comes from Mustela erminea, assembly GCF_009829155.1. Classification (NCBI taxonomy): domain Eukaryota; kingdom Metazoa; phylum Chordata; class Mammalia; order Carnivora; family Mustelidae; genus Mustela; species Mustela erminea. Next base: position 117,517,934 of record NC_045618.1, read on the forward strand.
ATCCAAACACTTGTATGTTTCTATTTATCTGTGTGTATATATATTTATATATATTTATATACATTTATATACATTTATTTATACACACACATTCTCTTCCTTTCCCATAACAAGGCAATGACAGCTAGAAGAATGTTTGCCACTTAATATTATGGATAATGTGTTAATCTCTCAAATATATAAAAATCCTCCAAAACTGAGGCAGAAATGACCAAAATAGCTTTATAGAAAGATGAGCAAGAGATAATGAACAGGGAATTCATAGAAACAAATACAGATTAGCCTTTTATGAAAAGGTGCCCACCTTCACAGTGAAAGAGATGCAAATTAAAACAACACGAGATGGGGTGGCTGGGTGGCTCAGTGGGTTAAGCTTCTGCCTTCCATTCAGGTCATGATCCCAGGGTCCTGGGATTGAGCTCTCTGCTTAGCAGGGAGCCTGCTTCCTCTTCCTCTCTCTCTCTCTGCCTGCCTGTCTGTCTGTCAAATAAATAAATAAAATCTTAAAAAAAAAAAAACCCCACACAACACGAGATACCATTTCTTTCCCATCAGATGGGCAAAAGTCCAGCATTTTGACAAATATTTTTTGGTGACCGTGTTTGGAAGTAGAGCTCGGGTATTACACTGAGAAGATACAGCTTATGACCTGCTAAAGGGGGAGGTGTCAGTCACCTCTGGGGGTTGGTGGGTAGCTCCCTCATCATCTGAGTTCCCACTTTGGGGAAGTGGAAACCCCCCGGGGTTGATTTGATTAAAGGCGCCATTTCAGTACACCCACACAAAAGAAGTAAAGTCAGAAGATTTGTTACTTAGAGATCCCAGAAACAACTGGGGACACAGAGATGAATTAAGATTCACTATGAATTGATAACTCTTTAGTCTGGGTGATAGGGGTTTTCTTATACCATTTTATCATCTTTTGTAAACACTTGAAATTTTCCATGAAAAATGTATGGAGTATAAATATGCATAAATGAAGAGAGTGCATTTGGAATTAAGTGAGTGAGGCCAGGGTGGGCAATTGGATGTGAAGTTCTTCAACAATTTTATGTTCCTGATTAATTTATAACAGACTCCTGGGGCACCTGGCTGGCTTAGTTGGTATAGCATGTGACTCTTGATCTTGGGGTTGTAAATTCAAGCCCCATGTTGGGTGTAGAGATTACTTTAAAATAAAATGTAAAAAAAAAAGTAAAAAAAAAAAAAAGGTAAAATAAAACTGACTCCCTTTATTTCCAGTTTTTTTATTTGTGGTTTAGGTAACTGGTATCTGAGTGTGTATGGATGTATGTAATACAGTGTTTAAGATGTATTTTTCTCTTTGTGTAATTCTAAATGTTAAACCAACTTATAAAGTATGAAGTTGTTTATTGGCCCCATTATGGGACCTTTGGATTTCCAAAAGAACTGATGTGGAAGAAGTAAAATTTTTCTCACACTTTTTATGTGTGCCATATTTTCTTGGAAATTTTGCTTGGGCATTGATTTGGATATACCTGGCAAAAAGGAAAATTGAAGGTGGAATTTTTAAAAATTATTTTTAATTAACATATATTATTAGCCCCAGGGTACAGGTCTGTGAATTGCCAGGTTTACACACTTCACAGCACTCACCATAGCACATACCCTCCCCAATGTCCATAACCCAACCACCCTCTCTCTACCCACCCCCTACCCCCGCAACCCTCAGTTTGTTTTATGACAGTAAGAGTCTCTTATGGTTTGTCTCCCTCCCGATCCCATCTTGTTTCATTTTTTCCTTCCCTACCCCCCAAGCCCCCGACTCTGCCTCTCAAATTCCTGGTATCAGGGAATCATATGATAATTGTCTTTCTCTGATTGACTTATTCTGCTCAGCGTAATAGAGGGTGGAATTTTTCTTTCTCTCTCTCTTTTTTTTAAAGATTTTATTATTTATTTGACAGACAGAGATCACAAGTAGGCAGAGAGGCAGGTAGAGAGAGAGAGGGGGAAGCAGGCTCCCCCCACTGAGTAGAGAGCCCGACATGGGGCTCAATCCCAGGACCCTGGGATCATGACCTGAGCCAAAGGCAGAGGCTTTAACCCACTGAGCCACTGAGACACCCCAATTTTTCCTTTTCTTTTTTTTCCAGATTTGACATTGAGATAGTTCAGTTAGTGATTTTTGAGTATGTCATTTTAATAACTTATAAGGAGGCTGGCTCATACAAAATTACATATAAGGTGAAAAATCTATCTTCTCTAAACATTTTTGCTTTGTATTCCTCATTCATCTTAGAAAGACAGATAATATGATTTATTTAGTGATACCTAATGGCATTAAGCATGATCATGTTAACTTGTTTTCTATTCTACCAACAGATTAATACTAAAATTGGAAGTTTATCAATTGCTGGATATTGGAAATTGGATGTAATGGCAGCAGAATTTATAAAGAGTTGCTGTAGAGGATGTTTCTATGGTGGCACAGAAAAGCATAATTGTGAGTTTGGCTTCTTTTGACTTCAACAAACTTGTATTTAGTGTCTTTTTTATTTGTGGCATTTTGTAATATAAAGATAAGTGAGATGTATTTCCTAACTTCGTGGGGGAGACAGAAACATAAATAAGAGGCATACTAGGTAAGTATTAAAGTACCCTGGAGTATGGAAGGAGAGAGATAAATTCAGCATTAACTCTGGAGACACCCTAGGACATCACCATGGAGAGGATGGCATTTGGTATGGGAGTCTAGAGAGGATTTCGGCATCTGGGTCGGCAGAAGGCAGTATGAGTAGGTAAAAATTGGAACTGGGTGTGAGAGGTGGTTGAAATTGTACAGGCAAAGGCAGGGAAAGAAAAGTGTTGGGTGTGTTTGGGGACAGTATACTCTGGCAAATGCTTTCATTTGAATAGAGACGATTTCTAGTTTATGAACAGTGCATTAAAAAACTGCCTTTCACAAATGAAAGGCTGCTGGAGAGGAGACCCATTATTTCATCAAGACCCCATATTTATCAAGGACTCCTGGAGAGTTCCCATTAAATTGCATGGTCTCCTCCTCTCTTCAGAGTTGTGACAGGAACTTTATTTTTCTCTGGCTTTCTCTTGTATTCCTTCATCTAGAGTATAGCTTCCTAGTATATTTGAGTACGAAGCCTTCTTTTTGCATTAAAACATTTCATAATTCCTACACAGTAGTAGTTGTACTTTCATTTCTGAAGTCAACAGACAGTACTAATTGTACATAAAGATGAACTCTGGGTGTTCTTTACCTCCCCATCCGAAGTCATCAGCCTTTGAGACAGAGCCAAAATGGGTCACAGAAGCTAGAACAGGGAAAGTTGCCATTATATTAGGGTAAAAATACATTTTATTTTGTGATTGGGTGAAGGTTTTTGTAGACTTGGAGACCTTTAGCTTTTTTTCAGAATTCTTTTATATATTTAAGACTGATGTTAACCACCAGTACTGACAACAAGAATTGCTTTGTTGACAGTATTTTACTTAAAAGAATCATGGAATTAACTACAAAATAAACTTGTTTTCCATCTGTGAACTCTTGTGGGGATGAGTTGCTTTAAAAACTGCTTTTACCATTATGATAAGTTGATATACTTTAGAAATAATATATTAATTTCTCAAATATTGCCTGGACAGAATTAATATAGATTCCAGAAGTGCTTGATAGGAAAACTACATAGAGGTTTCTGTATTAGCAGTTTGTTCTAAAATGATGAAGTAAGTACCAAAGTATGCTAACTTTAGATTATTAGAGATAACTCTACATTCATACTTGTGATTTTTCTTTTTTCTTTTCTTTTTTCTTCTTTTACATGCAGTTTCCAGGGAGAGAGACTTTCAAGCAGCAGTCTCAGAGACTCAGGATACCCCTGTCTCTGTCCCTCCATTGACTGCTGTTTCGGTAAAGCCTCAGGTTGGCTGTACTGAGGATTACTTGCTTTCCAAATTACCATCTGATGGCAAAGACGTACCATTCGTGGTGCCCAGGTTTAAGCTCTCATATGTTCAGCCCAGGGTACCAGGAACTCTGTCACATCTGGAGGAACTTGAAGGTAAAAAAATGACACGCAGGATATAAAGATCAACACATAGCATTTAAATGCTATTGTTTCTGTGATTTTGCTCTTTTATAACTTGAGAGTTTTAAAGTTGTTTTATGTATAACTATTTATTTATTTATTTATTTTTGTTTTGCTTTTTCTGCAGAGGAACTTAATGTATAATATTTTTGACAGGTCCCGTTATGAAATCTGATCACAACCAACGCACATTTGTGTGTAGATGTGGCCTTTTAAAAAAAAATTTAAGATCAATTAACATACAGTGTATTGTTAGTTCAAGAGTTTAGTCAGTTGAATTTAACACACAGTGTTCATTCCATCACATGCCCTCCTTAATGCCCATCATCCAATTACCCCATCCCCTCACGCACTTTCCCTCCAGCAAACCTCAGTTTGTTTCCTATGATTAAGTGTCTCTTATGGTTTGTCTCTCTCTCTCTGGTTTCATCTTTTTTTTTTCCTTCCCTTCCTCTATGTTCATCTGTTCTGTTTCTTAAATTCCACAGATGAGTGAAATCATAGGATTTTTGTCTTTCTCTGACTGACTTATTTTGCTTAGCCTAATACTCTCTAGTTCTATCCACGTCCTTGCAAATGGTAAGATTTCTTTTCTTTTGAATGACTGACTAATATTCCATTGTATATGCAACTTCTCAGTCTAAATAGCCACTTGAGTGAGATAGATTCTTTGGGTAGATTTTGGCTGATGTTAGAGGCCTGTGGAATTAAGATGATAAGAAGAAGCAACATGAAATTCTTGTATTTTAAAAATAATTTGCTTTAGTCATTGAAACACTGTCACAATGTTTTCCCCCCTCAAAATTTTTTTGTGAAAAATTTCAAACATACAAAGAAGTTGAAAGACTATAACAGTGAATACCCATATATTCACCACATAGAATTGATCATTAATATTTTACCATACTTTATCACATATCTATCTATTGGTTCTTGTATCTGTTATTAGTCCTTTATGAGTTGGAGGGGTGTGGAGAACACATTTCACAATAAATTGAAGACACTGATACATTTCCTTCCGAATACTTAAGCATATATATACTTTATCAGAGTTCAGTATCTGTTTACAATTTTCTTCTTTTGACATAAACCTTATACAAAATGAACTGCCTCAGTTTTGAGGTTTTTTTTGTTGAGTTTGGAATAATGCATTAACATTGCAATCCAAACTCCTATCAAAATCTAGAATATTTGGGACGCCTGGGTGGCTCAGTTGGTTAAGCAGCTGCCTTCGGCTCAGGTCATGATCCCAGCGTCCTGGGATCGAGTCCCACATCGGGCTCCTTGCTCGGCGGGGAGCCTGCTTCTCCCTCTGCCTCTGCCTGCCATTCTGTCTGCCTGTGCTTGCTCTCTCCCCTCTCTCTCTCTGATAAATAAATAAAAAAAAAAAATCTAGAATATTTTTCCAAATATGATTTTCTGCCTCATCCTTTCTTCTCATTCTGGGACTCCAATTAGACATATGTTGGACCTTTTTATATTGTTTTATGGACCTCTGAGACTTCTTTTGCTTGTTGTTTACCATTTCCCCCACCCTTAAGATTGGATATTATTGATTTTCAAGTTCACTCTTTCCTCTGTCATACAGCTGTTAAGCCCATCAAGTGAATTTTTATTTTAGACATTGTGTTTCTCAGTTGTTGAATTTACATTTGGTTCTTTCTCATATATTTTGTTTCTTTGCTGTGATTTTGTTTTCTTTTTTTTTTCATTACCGTAAACCTATTTTCTTCTATGTCTTTGGGCTTTAATATGTTTCTCTGTTAATTCTAACATCAGAGTCATTTAGGTTTGGATTCTATGGTTTGTCTTTTTTGGCGGGGGGTGGGGGAATGGGTCACCTTTTCATGTTTCATTGTGTATGGAGTAATTTTGGATTGTATTCTGGATTTGGGATGTTGTGCCATGGACACTTTAGAGTCCATTATATTACTCTGAGGTAAGAGGGATCCCCCCCTCCTTTTTTTCTTTCTTTTAACCAGGCAATGAACTTTGTTGGACTATGCTGCAAATTCTTTGTCTTTGATGGCAGCTCTTATCTCACCTTGGTTTTTGTATCCTTCGTTGGAGTCTGTCCCGCATATGTGTGGCTTAGGGATCAGCCAGGTGTTTGAGCAGACTTTATTCACAGAATTTGGGGCTTTTTCCTTTCCAAGATACCCACCTTACTTTCTAGCAGCTGTGGTAGCTCTGAACTCTACCCTCTGGTTCTTTAGGCCAGAAAGAGTGTGGATTTTCTTTTGGCATTTTATCTGCCCTGTGCAGCACCAACTTTGGCTTGTGCTAAAGCAGACAGTCATTAAAAACAGATGGCCATTCCCTTTCTTCCAAGAGTCAGTGCTGTCCTGAATATGCCCTGCTTCTGCTCACTCTCCAGTGCCTTCAGGGTTTTTGTTCATTCTCTTTTTGGTCTACAGTGTACTGTTTTTATCTGCAGGAGACTTGGGTTTGGTAGGAGTGATCCATCTTCCTTCCATCTTTACTTCCTTCCTTCCGTCCTTCCTCCTTCCCCCCTCCCTTCCTTTTTTCCTTCTTTCTTCAAGGAAAGAAGAACCCCATGCTTGGCCCACCATCTAGTTTTGCATGGCAGCAGTGTCTCTCAAAAGCAGTGTTTACAAGCTCTTGGCCACAGCACACCCTGATCATTGGTCTTCCTCTTTCTCAGTACTTGTTAACAGGATTGGGATTAAACTATATAAACAGTTTGGTAATCTGTTTTATTCTTGTCACACATTGTGAACATGTTTTCATGTTCATTGCTTTTTAATGGCCCCATAGTATTAAATCCTTAGATGTACCATAATTTATTTAATAAATTCTGTATTCTTAAACATTTAGGGTACCTTATGTATTATTTTCATAATCAGAAAATAAGAAATACCTATCTGGCTATATGTGGTGGTTCTTCTTTTGTCTGTTTTATTAGGTCACTGGAAAACAGATTGCTTTTTGATTTGAATGAATGAAGAAATGGGTTTACACTTAAATTATAGGCTTAGTGAGTATGTGGTAAAGTCATCTGATTTTGATCATATTGGAAAGAAAGATGACTCTATTAGAGTCGAGAAAGTGTTCTTGGTGTCTAACTCTAGAAGTCAGACATGTGCCTGCTGTATGTGTATGTGCCTATGAGTGATGGGCTGACAAGGAAATTTTGAGAGGGAGATAGGGCCAACCACTGTCAGTAATGACTGACATTATATGTCAAGTATTTGAAATGTGTTTTGTTTCATTGCTGTTGCTTTCTGCTTTGTAACACACAGATTCTATCACTAACATCTTGCCATGCTTGCTTTGTCACATATCTGTCTACCTTTCCATTAAGAGAATGCATTTTGAATAAATACTAAAATTTTAAATAGATCTTTTGAGAGGTGTAAAGTAAATGTTACTCTATGTTAGTTTTATGGCAGTGTGGTTCTGTAAATTGAGAGAGGTTCCTCTTGAACTTTAAAAATGATATCACTGTATACCATTTGAGGGGAAAATTGGAATTCTGTTAAGGAAAAATGAAATCAGAATATTTTTTTTTAGGTGTAGCCTATAAAGGTAGTGAGTCATCTTTGGTGCTACGACTCGTGACAGTGTATCCTTGTTACCATAAACAGACTCGTGGTAGTGCTTATGCACTGAATGACTTAAGGGTTAGTTCCTAAGGTGTACAGGCTCCTCGCAAAGCTCTCTGGCATCATAACTCCCTCTTGGCACCCCTCTGCCTCTGTATTGTGTTGGATTACACACATAGTTATTTGAACTGGGTAAGTGTAAGATCTCACCTCATAACCCCATATTTTATTTTTCTTTTCTGAACTCAGTATGAAGCCACCTGTTTTATGGGTTAGCTTAATTCAGAAAGTATTGGTTTATACTGTGGGTTCTATTTTAAATAGGATGAAAAGGATGAAAAGATGGCAATAATTTAAATACTTGAAAACTTTATTTTATGTCTCTATATTATTTCCAATACGATTCTGAACTTTGGAAGGAATTTTATCTACTGGTTTTACCCTTTTTAAATTGGAAATATGCACATGTAGAAAAAGGGAACAAAAGGAACAAAGCAGAAATACATAGTTCCATAATTTATTAAGCAAAATACATGTATGGCCACCACTCAAGTAAACAAATATGTATCACCCCAGTACACAGACGTCTCCCTCTTCCCTCTTTTCTGTCACTCCAGAGTAATCAGGTCCCAACTGCAATGATTATTGTTTCCTTGCTGTTCTGCCCTTTTTTTTTTTTTTTAAACCACCTTAGCACATATCCCTAAATGTCATGGTTTATTTTTTTCTGTGTTCTGACCTTTAGGTAAATGAAATGCCATATTTACCATAGTCTCCTGTTTATGGGTTCTTTCATTCAACATCATTTTTGTGAGAGTCATTCACATTGTTGTCAGTAGCTTCAGTTGGCTTTAATATCTGTACAATATATTTATTGTATTTACTAAAAAATAGATTCATTTTTACCCCAAATGGCATGGTATACAGCCATGTGTCAGCACAGCATACAAAAGTTGCTTTTAGTAGTAGGTACTAACTACAGTCATTTTACTGTTGATGGTTATTGTAGGTATAAACTACAGTCCATTTTACTGTTGATGGTCATTGAGTTTTTTCTGATTTTCTGGTCGTGATGGATAATGATGCTTATGCACATGCTTATACGAGTCTCGGGGAGCACACGTGCGGGCATTTCAGTCATGTACGTGTCCCAGAACGGCACCTTCATGTCACAGGGTATGCATAGTGCAGCCTTCGTCGAGTTTGCCCCGCTGTTTTCTGAGGGGATTGTCTCAGTTTATGATTCCCACCAGCCAAGCTTGGTAGCTCACGTTGTGCTCCTCTTGTCCACACTTGCTTTTGTCAGGCTTTTTGATTTTAACCATGCCGGTGAGTCTGGAGTGGAATCTCCTTGGAGTTTTCATTTGCATTTGCCTCGTGACTAATGAAATTGAGCACCCGCTCATATTTTTTGGCTATTTGGATAGCCTCTCTTCTGAAGTGTCTGCTCGAGTCCTTCAGCCAATTTATACGTGGCCCTGCCTGTCTTTTCCTTACTGATTTGTGGGAATTCCTGATGTATTCTGGCCATTGTATGGCCAGAACCATGTACTGTTGGTTCTGCTTCTTGTACATGTCTTCTCCCACAGTCGGTTACCTTTGCACCCTCTTCAATAGTCTAGAAAAATGGAAAATGTCAATTTTAATGTAGTTCAGTGTATTAAAATTTTTTTATGATAAACGCTATGTTCCATTTAAGAAGTTCTTCCCTGATCTAAGGCTGTGAAAACTGCCTTATACATTTACTTAAGTGTATAAGTTTTATTGGTTTACCTTTAACATTTAGTTCAGACCCACATCCAATTGAAATTACTGTTTTGTGAATGTTTTAATTGGGATGAAGGGTTTTTTTTTTTTTAGTATATATCAATATCTAATTGTCTTAGCACCTTTTATTGATAAGACTGTTCTTTCTGCACCATCTTCCAGTGCCACATTGATTGTAAATCTAATGTCCACAAAATAATGTGTGTCTCTTTCTGTTCTGCTCAGTCTTACTTTATTGTGCCAGTGTTCTGTTCTTAATACCCAGTAGCACAGATCTTTTAATCTTGTTTTTCTCCTTAAAGATTTGTTTTGGTTATCCTAGGACTGTTGTGTTTCCATATAAATATTTTCTAATCACCTTTTTGTTGATTGCTAACTTTATTGCATTGTGATTAGAGAATATTACTCTGTGATTTCAGTCCTTTCAGAGTTATTAAGAATTGTTCTATGTCCCTCAGCTTGCTGTCAGTTTGTATAAATGTTCTGCATCTTCATCAAAACAATGATTATCTTTTTACTTAAAAGGTGTTCTTTGTGTAAGTAGAAAAATAAAAGGAAACTCAGATTACAAAATACAGAATTGTTTATGGGGCAAAGAAAAATGCCAAAAATTTACCAGACTGTCTTGAAAGCAGGGCTCATAGCTGATCCCTGGCAGAAGACTCCATGCAGAGCTCAATAAATGTGTGCTTATTTTTTATATTTCAAGCACATGTGATTTGGTATTACTTGAGACAAAAATTTTTTTCCCTCTGCCTTGGCTGCATTAGCTGTTAGCTAATAACTCCAAGAAAAGTGTATTATAAAACTTTAGAAACACTTACTTTCAGGATCTGCCAGAGCATCTTTTGGAGATCGAAAGGTAGAACTTTCCAGTTCATCCCAGCATGGACCTGGCTATGACATTTACAACCCGTGCTACAGGTATCCGCACATTTCACCTGATCTGAACCGGCGCCTTCCTCCTCGTTCAGAAGCAGTGAGACTGTATGGATCAGGTATGAAAACTCTTTTGTGTGTTTTCTCTTTGTGTTTCTCTCTAACAACTGTAGAAATCAAATGAAATCTAAGACCCTAGAAGAGAGGATTCTAATTATCAAAAATAAAAAAATAAGAGAAAAGCAGGCTTCAGAAGTGATATGATAAACGTTATGGCATCTCTGTGGTATTCTATCTAATGTGAAAATTGAAAGATTAATGAATGATGTGTATTGGTAATTCCAGTTCCATTTTATTTGTCCTTTATTGAAAAGTTTTATTTTTTTCTGTATCATCTATCCATTCAGAAACCCTACAATAGATATTTATTAGCTTCTTTCTTTCCTGCTCTATTCAGTAAAAATTATAAATTTACAAACTCATGATGAGATTACAAACATGACCAAAGAAAACAGAAAATGCCTGCATGATCATAGGACTTTCTTAGTTTAATATTTGAGCGCTATATAAATTTTAGACTTTCATGTATATATGTGATTCACAAAATTCTGTTTTTCAAGTTTTTTTTAAATAATTTTTTATTTTTTATAAACATATAATATATTTTTCCCCCCGGGGTACAGGTATGTGAATCACCAGGTTTACACACTTCACAGCACTCACCATAGCACATACCCTCCCCAATGTCCATAACCCCACCCCCCTGTTTTTTAAGTTTTTAATGTATATGGCTATCCCAACAACTGAATTCAGGGTGAGGTCTAAAAACAAGGCAGAAGTATTTATTTAAATGTTTATTTCAGCACTGTTTTAGAATACATGGTTAATGTACTGAGTTCCATTCCTTAAGAATCTTCTAATTTTGGGTGCCAGGGTTGCTCAGTTGTTAAGCGTCTGCTTTTGGCTCAGGTCATGATCCCAGGGTCCTGGGATTGAGCCTGGTGTTGGGCTCCTTGCTCAGTGGGGAGCCTGCTTCTCCCTCTCCCTCTGCCTGCCACTCCCCACTGCTTGTGCTTGTTCTTTTTCTCTGTCAAATAAATAAAATTTATAAAAAAAAGGAATCTTCTAGTTTAGGAAGGAAACTAGAAATATAGGAACACATGGAATTCAGAATATTTTTTTAATGTACTAAATGCTCATTATGTTATTGAATTGCATTTAGCACAGAAGACCTACATTCTCTTAGAGTATTCCTATGGAATAAAGAATTGTAATGTAAACAGAAAGAATGAGTTTTTCCTGCTCGATATTTGATGTGGTTGTGAAAATGTGTTGTTTGATTTATGTTGGTTTCTATTTGAACCAAAGTAAAATAATCGAAAAAAAATTTAAACTTTAGTAGAAGACTTTGTCTCTTCAATAGATTGCGTTAATATTCATGATGCACTCCTATAGAGATTTAGTTCATAGTCCAATGTTTTTTCTTCTTTGATAAAGAGAAATTTTTCCATGTTTCTTTGTAGTTTGTGACTTAAGGACCAGCAAACTTCCCAGTTCCCCTGGGCTAAGCAAGTCTATGTTTGATCTTACAAGTTCATCTCAGCGGTTCATGCAGGTGAATTATTGATATAAATTGTATAGGATAACTTATTTGCAAGCTAAAAAATTGAGGAATGTGTGAATTACATTAGAAACAACATGTATAGACCTTTTGTAGATAAATCTGTGGTAATATCTGAGGAATAAATACTTAACATTTCCCATGTGCATTTTTCACATTTTTCAGCTATTAAAAGGCATTTTCTTTTTCTTTTTCTTTTTCTTTTTTTAAATGAATCTTACCTTTCTCAGTTAGTATGCACTCAGGTAATCTTGAAGGCATTTGGAATTTAGAAAAGATATGATTAGAAGTGCGTATTGATTGAAACTTCCTTATTGAATCAGCTACCTACTTAGTAAAAATTAGTGTTTCTATTGAGATATAGGATTTTAATTACTCATTAATATTAACACAGCATCCTCCTATTTTTGAAATAAAACAATTTTTTGATGTTTAAAGTTTCTTATAAAAGCATAAGTAAATTGTGATTAATTAAAAATTACAAAATAGAGTTAAGCAAATTAAAAAGACAAATCACCTATATTCCTATAACTGAGAATAAAAGCACATAAAAATACTGTTCTAGATACTTGAGTGTTTTTTTCCATGTGAGTGTATATACATGTATTTTATTAAAATGGAAGTGTATTCTAAATAATCCTTCGGAATTGTCAGTAGGGTTAATTTCTCGCAGAATTAATTCTGCAGAGCACCAGCCCTTGAATATGTATCAGAATAGGTTGGTGAGCTTGTTAAAATTCTGGCAGCCCATCATACCCCCAGAGCATTTGATTCCATAGCTCTGCACTGGGGGCTTCAGTTTGTCTTTCCAGCAAGTTCCCCGGTGATGTTGATCTTGCTGGTTCAGAGGGACCATGCTTTAATGACTGCTACGTAGCAGGTTTTTAAGTAACAGGGCACTTTCAATGTATTCTTATTTTTACTGGTACTTTCAACTAGGAAACAATAAGCAGTAATTTCTTTTTCCTTATAAAACCAAATTCCAAACAGCAAAGGCTTTCCCCATATGTGACTAAGTAAGCTATTGAAGATTTTCCTGGTAACATAGACAGAAAGCTTTTTTTCTCTTTACCATCTAAAAGAGGGACATTCTGACCAGTAGCATTGTCAACATGGTTAGCATGCAGTTTGATACCCGAGTGGGTGTTGGGGGTTAAGTTTCAGAATCTTTAAAGTTCGATGCACGATATCAGACTCAAGAACAGTTTTTATCTCTAGAGACATGATTCCTGGTCCAGCATGCCTAGCACTTCTTCTTCAAGGAAAAACTCCCAGGGCAGTAACAGAAGCCTGGGTAAGGAATAAAGTGCCTTCTTCTTATATTCTTTTTTTAAGGAAATTATTTCTACCTAATCGTAATTTGAATATATATATGGTAGGGTAAAAGAGAAAACTTCAAGATGGTTATATCTGTTATCTGTATATGAATACTTGGATCAGGTAGCCCATTTTAGGGTTCAGGCACGAAAGCATCTTTAAAAAACACAAAGCAGTGACATGACTTTTGTTTGTTTTGAGTATTCTATTGCAGAAACTTCTAGAAGCATCCAGGATTAAAAGCCATGTCAGTGTTATTTGGGAAAGTGTATCTTAGTTTTAACGTAAGTCACTCAGGCTGTATTTAAGTTTTCAAGCCAATGTACTTCTTATAGGTCTTACCCTAGCATTCCAATAGTAACACTGAAGTGAGATTTTTGTCTTATTAAAGTGGCAACTTAAAAAAAAAAATGGCAATTTTCAGTTGTGCTCTTAAAATTAGATTGTGTCAAAGCATAATTGGATTAGAAGGATTGCATAGCATTTCAAATGTCCTTGTCCTTTTACAATTCAGATACAATTACTCTGTCAGGAGATGAAAGAGATTTTGGGAGATTGAATGTGAAAGTGTTTTATAATTCTTCAGTAGAGCAGATCTGGATCACAGTTTTGCAGGTAAGTTGATTTAGCAAATACCAACTTTTCTGACAAAATTGAATATTTTCATTATAAACATCTGTTGCTCTCTCTGGGTAACGGACAATACCTTCTTTGGAATTTAGGATTTTGTAGTATTCTGCAGAAAACAGTATTTTAAAAAGACTCTAAAGAAACTAAGTCTGTAGGTCTGATGGAATTGTGGTTTTTAACCTCAAAAAGGAAATTGATACGCTGTCTGGAACATTAAATGTCCAATTATTTTAATGTAGATGAAACAAAAGATCTCAGTACACTAACGTTTACTTTTATGGCTTGTATTTAAGTCATTTAACTCAAGAAATACATCAAATATTTGTATTGTTAGGGTTCTTTGTAAAATTCAAACTATATTTTTAATTTTTTTAGTGCAGAGATTTAAGTTGGCCTTCTAATTGTGGAGACACTCCTACTATTTCAATAAAAGGAACACTGACATTGCCCAAACCTGTGCATTTCAAATCTTCAGCAAAGGATGGCTCTCATGTAAGTGGCTGCTTGTGTTTGAATTTCTTTTTATTTATTTATTTATTTGTTTGTTTATTTATTTTTTCATATTTGTCACTTTAAACTGTGTAAAGAATTGGAATGAGAAAATGTTTTGTTTTGGAGAAATTGCAAACTACATATTCATTGCTTTTTAAAGACAATTTTGTGCTTCAAAAATACTTGATAGTTCATTGTCCAATGTTGCATTTAAAAAGAAAATCTTTTTCTTTTATTTTTATTTTAATTTATTAATTTAATCCAAGCATAGGAGACTACTTTTCTTGTATGAAAGGAGAATGTCTATATTTTTGTTTTCTTTCCTCCTAGCCTACTTTGGCTTTGAAGAATAATTGCATGACTGTAATAAATTTCTTTCTAAGTATTTCCAGCTATTATAATCAGAAGACTTATGATCCTGAATTTGGTTTTATAGATTTTAGACTTCCCATTACTTTAAATATATCTTCATTTTTGTCTTTTCATATATGAAAGGTTAGTGTTTTTCCATGCAAATGAAAGGTATTTTCTGTAAGGACATATGATTTAAAAATAAGATAATTCAAATAACTAATAATCGTGAAAAAAATTTACTCTCACTAGTAGTTATAGAAATTCAAATTTAAATTCCATATTGCGCTCTTTCTTTCTTTGCTTATTAAAATTAGGAAAAAATTTATAATTACTCTGGAACATAGAACTTTCTGGAAATTATTTTGACAAAACACATCAAAGTCTTGAAATATTTATACATCTTACATAGTAATTCTACTTGGAATGTGTTACATGGAAATAGTTTAAAATGCAAATAAAAATATATATAAAGTATTCTTAGCAGTTTTGTTCATAGGGGAATAATTGGAAACCAACTAAATGTCTTATATAGGGGAACGGTTGAGAAAGTTCACGGAATCTATACCATGGGCATTAGAGTTTCTGTGGGTTGCTATAACAAAGTACCACAAATTGGGTGGCTTAGGACAACAGAGTTTTCTCTCTCACAGTTTTGGAGAAAGTTCGAAATCAAGGTGTCAGCAGTGAGGGAGAATCTGTTCCATGCTGCTCTCCTAGCTTTTGGTAATAGTCAGCAGTCTTTGGCATTCCTTGGCTTCACTCTGCTTCCATCTTCACATGCCGTTTTCCATCTGTCACTGTGTCTCCACTGCGACCTCACCTTAATGTCACCATTTACATCTTCAAGGACCCTGTTTCCAAATAAGGTCACGTTCTGAGTTACTGGACATCAGGGCTTCAGCATATCTTTTTGGGGGCCAAATTTAGACCATAACACCATGCGATAGAATACTAGGCAGCTATAAAAGATAATGTTTAGGAAGAGGTTTTTTTTTTTAAAGTATGTTTTTTTAGATTTTATTTATTTATTTGACAAAGAGAGAGATCACAAGTAGACAGAGAGGCAGGCAGAGAGATCTTAGGGGGAAGCAGGCTCCCTGCTGAGCAGAGAGCCCAATGCAGGGCTCCATTCCAGGACCCTGAGATCATGACCTGAGCTGAAGGCTGAGGCTTTAACCCACTGAGCCACCCAGGTGCCCCTTAGGGAGAGTTTTTAGGGACATGGAAAAATGTTCTTAGTAAATAAAAAGGCAGTAATCAAAATTGATGTACATGTGTTAGTATCTCACTTTATGAAAATATGCATTATAGAAGGTCAAGATGGAAATAAATCTTAACTCCAGTTATAATGCTGACATTCAAGATGAATCCTTCCTGAATTAAACAGGAAAGGTTTCACTTTTTTTTTTTTTAAAAGATTTTACTTATTTATTTGACAGACAGAGATCACAAGTAGGCAGAGAAGCAGGCAGAGAGAGAAGAAGAAGCAGGCTCCCTGCTAAGCAGAGAGCCTGATGGCAGGGCTCAATCCCAGGACCCTGGGATCATGACCTGAGCCGAAGGCAGAGGTTTTAACCCACTGAGCCACCTGGGTGCCTCAGGTTTCACTTTTTGATTGCCAAATAAAACCAAATTAACTTAGGAAAAGTTGGGGAAAATTGTTCTCATATTAAAACTTGCACAGAATCTTTTAAATTTATTATTATTGATCAACTTGTTGACCCTTACTGTAGCAAAATGTGAAGTAGACCAGCACACGTGGCTTATGTGTAAGCTCATTGCATCTCCGTTTAACAACACTTGGGGCGCCTGGGTGGCTCAGTGGGTTAAAGCCTCTGCCTTTTGCTCAGATCATGATCCCAGGGTCCTGGGATCGAGCCCCGCATTGGGCTCTCTGCTCAGCAGGGAGCCTGCTTTCTCCTCTCTCTCTGCCTGCCTCTCTGCCTACTTGTGATCGATGTCTGTCAAGTGGATAAATAAAATCTTTTTTTAAAAAAAAAAAGAACACTTGGTGTACACTGCATTGTTGATGTGATCGTGAGACTGAGAGAAAAAGAGAGTGCTGGTGTTTGGGAGTTCTCAAACACAATTCTGACTATACAGATATAAACAGTTACAATAAAAGTCAAAATGTGGTTGCAGTATCTAAAATATTGATGTTAGTTGCCCAGATATCTTATTTTTTCAAAAGGCAAAAAAAAAAATCTTTTTCAAAAGAATGTAGTAAAGGGGCGCCTGGGTGGCTCAGTGGGTTAAAGCCTCTGCCTTTTGCTCAGATCATGATCCCAGGGTCCTGGGATCGAGCCCCGCATTGGGCTCTCTGCTCAGCAGGGAGCCTGCTTCCTCCTCTCTCTCTCTCTCTGCCTGCCTCTCTGCCTACTTGTGATCTCTCTCTGTCAAATAAATAGAATCTTTAAAGGAAAAAAAAAATGTAGTAAAAGAGAATAAGGAAGTGTAGAGCAAAATCAGTCTGGTGTTAAGAAGATGTGAGCCCATGGTAAGCTTAGGCTTTTAAAACTTTAGGAATAATGAAAAGAATATTGGAAAATACTCTGAGCATGGAAAACACTGACTTGCTGCCTGGGGTGGATGCTTATGAGAAAAGATAGCACTTTCCAAGGAGACTGATTTCCAGGTTAGAAAGGGTGAAGCAAACATCACCGAAGGAGAAATTGAAGCCCAAGGTAGGTGGGAAGAATGTTAGACAAAGAATAGAAATAATTCAAGTCTCTTAATGTGAATGGTTAGGTTTGGGGTACTTATGAGAGAGCACACATGAGATTCTTGAACCGCTTATTAACTGTTGAAAAATTGTGGTGAATAGCAGGAAAGATACCCCAGAACCAAAGATGAAAAACAACCCAATTTTCAAAAAGTAGAGAAGCTATATTCTGCTAAACTTGTTGTTGATATTGACCTGAATTCCTTAGTAATTAAAAGGATGATTTGTGAAATTAAAGAAGGCAGTATTCAGGATAAATTCTGGAAAAATAATTCATGGTCATTGTCATCTTAAGTTACATTGAAAAATATCTTTTTGTTGTAAAAAAATTTATATCTTCCTTTCCTACATTATAAAATGTTATTTTCATTTCTTTTGTATCAGCATATCTTTTTTTTTCAGTCCTTTTATCTACTTTTTTTTTTATTATTTTCTTGTGTGTGTGGTTTATTTTTAGATTATCGAATTTATGGAAACTTTTGTTTTTGCTATTAAACTCCAAAGTCTACAAACTGTAAGGCTTGTATTTAAGATTCAAACCCGGACTCCCAGGAAGAAAACCATCGGAGAATGCTCACTCTCACTCAGAACTCTCAGCACACAGGAGATGGAATACTCTTTGGATATAATGCCACCTTCAAAAATTTCTGTAAGTGATAGTGGTATGTAATGTTGAAAGTGTTTTATACTTTTAGAACTATTTTTGGGGGTGAGTTTTGGTTGGAGTGTAAACTGAACGCTCTAGAATATACTAGAGGATCAGGAAGTCTCAAGAAGAAATAGTAATAATAATAATGCTGATGTCATTGTTAAATAATGCTTTTTAAGTAATTGATAAAAGGTTGTTTTATCAAGTAATTGATAAAAGATAACAGATACCCTTTGCCTTCTCTGTTGAAAAATAACCTTAGGGTTACCTTCTCCTAGTACATTTTATATAAACATTTCATATGTCAGGGAAAATAATCCTGAAGTTAGTAGCTGATAACTTAGAAAGAGCAAGAAAGAATCGTAAACTCCAAACTCAGAGGTTGCCTTAAAAGATTAGGAAGGTGGTTTTAATCATGAGTAAGCTAAATATCTGTCCATAAATTGGGTAAAATGGAGGCTCTTACGGCTGGGGTATTGCTTGTTTGTTTGTTAGTTAGTTTGTTTTGGAAAAGAACTTGATTATCTGTACCGCTTCTTGATTTTTGAGACCTGATTTTAATTCTCTCAACTAGCCAGCTAATTTCTCTCAACTAACTAGCTAATTTCAACTAGCTGTTGAAATTGTTTAGATAGCCCTAATAATTTAATTCTGCAGCTTCTGTGTCAGGATAACAGTTACAGAAATCAGTCATAAGCTTCTGTAAGGTCAAGCCTATATGTGATTTTAAGTTCATATGGGATTTATATTTTTTCTGCCTTCCAAAATATTTAACATGACTTTAAGTGATTCTTAACCCTGGCTACACATTAGAATCGCCTGGGGAGCTTGACAAACATGCCCGCATCTTGACCAGCTAAATCAGAATTTTGTGAGGGGAGTGAGGGGAGGCAGGGGTAGGCCACAAGCATCTGTACTTCTCAGCTTTCCAGGTGATGCGGCGGTGCAAGCCTGGTTGAGAACCACTGAATTAGAGGGGAATTAAGTTAGGGATTAAAAAACAAAAACCAAAAGATTTCTATAATCAAAAAATGATATTTTTAGTAGTTATTTCTTATGTATTATTTTCTGTCTCCATCTCCAGTGTGTTCCCTGTATAGCATTTATTACAACTTAGAATTCAGTTACTTGTTCTAAACAGAAGTAGCCTCTAGCTTCCATCTGTTTTCTTTATATTTGACTGTGCTTAGTAAGGGTCTGTTTTATTCTTGGCATTGAATACTGGTACATAGGTAGGTAGGAAAGAATAAATGATGAATGAAAGCATGCCATATTAGATTATTTTTATATTCTGTTGAAATATAGCAGATTTGATTTCTAACTGTGACAGGAGTTTGTCACCTTGCATTTTTTTTTTTTAATTAACTTGGTGTAGAGAGTAATCTGCAACCATATTTTACAGAGGGCACAAATATACTATTCAGGTGGTTGATTCATATAGTAACACTTTAAGGTCTAGGAGAGTGTATCAAAAGATAACTCAGCAAAGGTATTTTCTGGGGAATTGAGATGTTCTAATCTTATCTGCCTTGGAGAATCTGAATGAATGATTATGGCTGAGTTTCCACCAAATAATGTCACGTATTAGAGGTCTTACACACATTTGTATATCTGCTTTGTGCTAGGTGCTAGGCATACAAAAAGATTGGTGGCCTGAAGGAAGAGCTTAGGAGCTCTACTGGACCAGTGAACTTACGTTACGTTACTGAGGGTGAATATTTCATATTACTGGCTAAGGCAAAAGTAGTAGGCTTTGTTTCCTGTGTCGAGAAAGAAGATTGGTAGTCTTTGTGAAAGTGACAGAGCCAGACTCATACTGATAACTACATCGCGTGAACAGTAGAACTATCATGTAAGCTCATGCTTTCCTCGGTACAGAATTGTTGACCTTGACAAATAGTAATGGAAGTATTTATTTGAGAACCCAGATTTCTGTGTGGAACAATGCACAAGAGGTTCTCGTGCAGAAGACACTTCAACCACACAGGGGAGGTGGTGTTAGGTGACTTAATGCTCACACCAAACTTCGGAGCTCTCTGCTCTTGGTATCCCTACCGTGGAGACCAACACACTGAAGCCCTTGCCTGGTTTCCTCCAGCTGGTAGTTGGTGAGGCGGGATTTGAACAGAAGCACCGATTCCAGGACCGACCCTCTTAGCTCGACTATATAGTGCTCCCGCCAAGGAGATATGGTCCAACATCACAGGTCATGGTTTCCTCCAATTATGCATAAGTTTTCACTTTCAACAACAATTCAAGGAAGGCTTAGAAAGTCTTCTTCAAAAAAAATGATACATTATTCAGGACCAGAGATCATATCTTATATCTTCCACAGTTTTGTGCCTGTTAAAAATACACTTAATATATACCTGTTGCTTGATTAGAATTTTAATTTTTTGGTGACTGGGAGATTGAAAACCACTTTGAATAGTTTCTCATGATCTAAATTAATATCCTGGAACATAGTAAGTAATTTGAATTCCGAAATGACACTGGCAAGTTGGAAATGGCAAACTTTTTGCTAAACACTGCTCGGTTTTGTATGAGTGAGTACTACAGGTGTGTAACACTAAGGGAAGTTTTGCAACCATTAGGTATTTTCATAAGTATGATCACATTGTGGGTACAAAACCATAATAAGGGGCCCCTAGGTGTCTCAGTTGATAAGCGTCTGCCTTCAGCTCAGGTTATGATCTCAGGGTCCTGGGATCAAGCCCTGCATTGGGCTCCCTGCTCAGTGGGAAGCCTGCTTCTGCCTCTCCCACTTCCCCTGCTTGTGTTCCCTCTCTTGCTGTCTCTCGCTCTGTCAAATAAATAAATAAAATCTTAAAAAAAACCATAATAAAAAATTTTATCCATAGTTTTCTTGTTGTTTTATAAACAGTAAGTAATGTCCTTTTTAATCTACTTTTTTAAAATGCCAAGAACATGGGGCACCTGGGTGGCTCAGTCCTTAAGCGTCTGTCTTCAGCTCAGGTCATGATCCCAGGATCCTGGGATCGAGCCCCACATTGGACTCTCTGCTCAGCAGGGGGCCTGCTTCTCCCCCCCCCCCCGCCCTTGCTTGTATTCCCCCCTCACTCTCTCTCTCTCTGCCAAATAAATAAAATCTTTAAAAAATAAAAAATAAAAAAAATAAAATGCCAAGAACAGTAGCATTCCTTTTTAATCAACAAAGACTTTAATTTAACTTTTCCCTTCTCTGTTTCTCCTTCATTTTATTGTTTGCCTCCAGTTTTCTTTGACCTTTTCCTTATTATTTCCTGCCTCCACTTTCACTAGCTCCCTTCTTGCCAGCTTTCTTCTTTGGCTGGCTCTCATTCAGCATAGTAAGTCAGCTCTTAACCCACACATTTGTTCCTTGTAGTAATCCTTTTTCTTCTGAGCTGGGTAGCACCTACTGTCATGTCTACAATTAGAAAAATATAATGATGATTCTCATATTTGAAACTTTTTATTGAGCTTCATGTATTCTTAAAAATAATTCAAATGAATACATTTAAGTGTTTTTGGAAGTGTGCTGCTTTGGTGTTTATCGTGCTGACACTTTCTTTAGTATAGCTGCTTGGGAATTTAATTTGTTTTCAATTTGAATTATCTTCTGACTGCTCTGATTGGGAACAATCAGATATGTTGGTGTGACTTGGATTTTCAGAATCCATGAAAGTGAGTACCTCATATTTACAGAATCCATGACATTTCTCCTAACCATCTTATGGACCATAGCTTTGTGTGTCAAAAAAAAGCAGTGTTTTCTTCTAACTGTAGTTCTTTATTTCTAAATTTTTGAAATAACCCCAAATCTTATTCTTAATTAACAAATGGCACTCTTTTGATATCCAGGTTTGCCATGCAGAACTTGAACTGGGGACTTGTTTTCAAGCCGTAAATAGCAGAATTCAGTTACAGATTCTCGAGGCACAATACCTTCCAAGCTCTTCAACACCTCTTGCTTTGAGTAAGTATATCCGTGGCTCAAAGTGGAATCTTTAGAAAATATTAGTAAAAAGTAGTTTTTCCTGCATTTCTTAGTAACGGACATTAAAATCTTACTTTTGTTATTTAACTTACTTACCTTTTAACTTAAAATTACTTTATTGGATTTCAAATTTCAGCCATTGTGCCTACTTTAATCCATGTTCACTTGGTTTTTATTCACTTGATGCCATTCCTTATTGAGCTCATCAGTTAAGATAAGTTGTGTCTTCAGAGGACTGTTAGAAATATTTCACCAGCCTAGAAAATTTATTCTTTTCCTAGTTTGCCCTTCATTTGAATGTATTGCTAACTAGAAACTTAATTTAAAAAAAAAAAATTTAAAAATACCAAACTCAACCCTTGATACACTTTCCTTCCCTGGGCCTTGGGGCACAAGAAGGGGTTCTGATAATTTGTATTGTGTAGGCCTGGTTCACATGGCTTCTCCTACAGCTTGGGATTTGAGATCCATTCTACCAGGGCTAGAGTGGGGTAAGAGTGCTCCCTCATTCCGCTACAAGAAGAGAGGATCTTGGGAGGCAGCAGAAGCAATGGATGTCCACTCTAACTACAAAGACTGAAAATAAATGCAACTGACCATTCAGTTCAGGAAGCTAGGAAAACAACAACAGACAAAAAGGAAAGTAGAGGTGAGGAGTTACAGGTAAAGTTGAAGTTGATAATTATGAAGACAACAGCAAAAGACATAATCAATAAAACCAAAATCTTTTTCTTTGAAGAGATCAGTAAAATAAACAAGCCTAGAGTAAGTTGGATTGAGCAAAAATAAAACATGAAAAGGGGGTGGATAACATTTCACATTCAGAAGAGATTCAATAATGAATTAGATAATACCATTTAAAACTATACCTGTTCATTTGAACATCTATATATAATAACTGATTTTCAGAGAAAAAAAAGTTGTTGAAATTTGCTCCAAAAGAGGGAGAACATCTGAATAAAATGATTAACCATGTGTAGATAGTTAAAGAATTGCCTCTAATAAAAGCACCAGGCCAAGATGATTTTACTGATAGAGACTACCAAACTTTCAAGGAACATTTAATTCCTATTTTTTTTTAAGATTTTATTTATTTATTTGACACAGAGAGAGGGATCACAAGTAGGCAGAGAGGCAGGCAGAGAGAGAAGGGGAAGCAGGCTCCCTGCCGAGCAGAAAGCCTGATGTAGGGCTTAATCCCAGGACTCTGAGATCATGACCTGAGCTGAAGGCAGAGGTTTAAGCCACTGAGCCACCCAGGCACCCCTAATTCCTATTTTATATAAGCTGTTCCAAAGCAGGAGAAACAATGGAAAAAGTAACTTTCCGAGGTGAGCATATTCTCAATATCAAAACAGAAAAGATAGTGCATAGAAAAAAATAGCTATGGACTATTACCACTTATATAGATAGAAAAATCATAAAATAAAAATAAGCAAATGAAATCCAATTTGGCATGAAAAGAATAAATTACCAGGACTACATAGTAGGTTAGTTCTAAGAACGAGGATGTCAGTAGAAGTCTGCAGATGCAGTTCATTACATTAAGAGGTGTCTTTCTTTAATCAAAACTGCTGATTGGGATTATCCATGATCTGCATCTTGTAAATCTAATGGTCTGTCCTCGGTCACCACTTTACAGCTCCCTCCTTTCTGGAAGTTCCCTCCTCCATTTCTTGCTGCTCTGCAGCTCCAGCTCCGTCCATGACAACTTTGTGCCTGAACTGTAGGTGCCATGCATCCATCAGACAGGGGAGGATGCTTAGGCGGAAAGCTGTCTGAACCTGAATGTTAGCAGTGTAGTTTCCATCTTGCAAGACGTGACACTCCTCCAGTTCCTTCCCACTTTTGGTCTTTTTTTTTTTTTTTAAGATTTATTTATTTATTTATTTGACAGAGAGAGAGAGAGAGATCACAAGTAGGCAGAGAGACAGGCAGAGAGAGAGAGGAAGGGAAGCAGGCTTCCTGCTGAGCAGAGAGCCCAATGCGTGACTCGATCCCAGGACCCTGAGATCATGACCTGAGCCGAAGGCAGTGGCTTAACCCACTGAGCCACCCAGGCGCCCCCACTTTTGGTCTTGAACAGTGTTTTGTTTTGTTTTGTTTTCCCCAGAGTTGATCATTGTTATCCATGGGAAGCTTAGTTTGTACAACTATTCTATCATTACTGGAAGCTCTCCAGCTCAATTTATTTAAAGAATAGATTTTCTCTAGCAGGCATATGTTTAACTTCTGGAGTCGCAATCAAAGAATTTTACCTGCATAAAATTGGGAAGGAAATTCCTCCAGCTCTCTGAAGAGTTGGCCCCTATCTTTTGTGTAATACTTTTCAGTATTACACAAAATACTGTAGGGGAGTATTACCCCCCTACTGCTGACCATTACTTATGCCTACAATTTCCAGTCTTTAATGGCATTCAGGTTAGAGGAAAGAGTCTGTTCATTGGAGGTCACTGTGGTTCTTTGTAAAGTGTGATTAAAATTACAAAGTTTACTATCAGCGTTTTTTCTGTTATGCCAATAGCTCATTGGCTCTTTATAAGTGGCTTATATGTTTTCACACCAAATATAATATGTGAGTATATATCACTATATGGGATTTAAAATAAAATTTTACATATCAAAATTTCTTATTTTTTAGGTTTCTTTGTGAAGGTGGGAATGTTTAGTTCAGGAGAGTTGATTTATAAGAAGAAGACACGCTTACTGAAGGCCTCCAATGGAAGAGTAAAGTGGGGAGAAACTATGATTTTTCCACTTATACAGAATGAAAAAGAAATTCTTTTTCTTGTTAAGCTTTACAGTCGAAGCTCTGTAAGAAGAAGACATTTTGTGGGGCAGGTTAGTTGTGAGTTTTTATCTTGAATCCTTTCTTTGAACTTCTCTATGCATTGAAACATTTGGTTAACAAAAGGAATATAGAGTAAAATTGAAGTTGAATAGAGTAAAATTCTACAGCACCATAAATTAAAATTTGATGTTGCCACAAAGGTGAAATCCTGTCAGACTTTGCTTTAATACAAATAGTTGGAATTTCAGTGCAGTTAGGTTTCTTAGCTAAAATAAATCTGTTTCTGAGCTTCTAAACTATAAATACTGTAAGAAAGATCAGTTTTTAGTACCATTGACTAGTTAATGGTATTAATGCTAAGTATTTATTTATTTTTCTTCTATCCAGTATTTTTTTAAAATACAATTATAAATTTAAATTCAGTTAATTAATATATAATGTATAATTGGTTTCAGAGGTAGAGGTCAGGGAGGTCAATCTTACATAACACTCAGGGCTCATTCCATCAAATGCCCTCCTTAATGCCCATCACCCAGTTACCCCGTTCTCCCAACCCCCTTCCTTCTTGTTTCCTATGATTAAGAGTCTCTTATGGCTTGTCTTTCTCTCTCTGATTTGTACATTCACTAAGTAATTAAATCAAAATTTTTAAGGCTACAGATGTCCAACTTACTTCATTCTGTTTCGTGTTCAGTTTAGTGTTTAACTCTGTATGCTATTAACTGAATTATGTTAGATTCAGATTCCTAGAAAACATTAGTTTTGGCACTGGTCGTGATGGTATTTAGATAGTTGATTTTGGTGTTTGGATTGCTGTGTTTAAAAATTCTTGTAATCTGTGGAAGAAAACAACGCTTACTTGCCAGTCCAATGGGGACTTACTTCCTTTGTAGTTTATTTTACTCTGAGTAGATTAATGGTAGCTGTCCATTATCTTTTATCTTAATAATGATTGTTTGACTCCCATTTAAATTCCAATATCTATATCATTGGTTTAAAAGCTTCTGTTTGATAACAAGATGTCATTAGCAGTCTATGTGAAATCCTAAAATGGTATGTGAATATTCAAAGATGGATATTAATTCTTTGACTCAGTTCTTCATGCATTTTACCTAAAATCTTTGTTAAAAAAATTATGGTTTTGTTGTTCCTCATTTATTCCTATTTTGGAAGGAGTTTGGACTTAAGAATTCATATATGTAGCATACTTTTCAAGGCCTTGAGGCCTGTGAAGTGCATTCAGTTAAAGTTTTCCTATATCCTCAAGCCCCAGCTATCATGTATGGTTGGAATGGGAGATTTCCTTGACAGGTGATTTTTCATGATAACTTTTTTGGTGATTCCACTCTCTTAGTTGAGAGTCTAGTTAAGAATTACAATTCTGGAAGAGATCTTGCTGGCCATCTGTTCCTGTGGCTTCTCTTAGGTTCTCAGGAGCCACCGTGGTAGGGGAAACAAATGCAGTCTCAGAGTCTCCTGATGTCAGCCAAAGAACGCTGGTGTTACCTGTTTCGTATATTAGGTTCTATGTAGGATTTTATTTGAAGGAAAAATACTTCTGACCAGGAAATTAAGGGGAAGAGGTTTGAAAATCAGTGACCTGCTCCAAATTCTTTATTTAAAAGAATTAGAAACTGAGCCTCAGAGAAGTTAATTCCTGTTACTGCTAAAGCTGAGGTTAGCATTCAGGCTTCGAATTCCTTGTCCCCATTTCCTCTAGGCAGGTGTGAAGTCTTACATCTGCATTGTGCTCTGAACTTTGCTCAGATTCATTCATATCTATGACCTAAAGTTACAGTTTAGATTTCAGTTAAAATCACAGCTTAAAATGTGCTTAAAAATGTGTATTTCTTACCAGTTTAACTTAAATCATGATTAGTCTCTGTTTATTTTCACAAAAATGATTTTGAATGGTTGGGATGAATTCTAAGTTGAGCTTCTAGATATACTGAATAACCAAGGATACTAATTACTGTTTTGGGAGAAATTATTTTAGAATATCTCACATCAAATTTTGAAGTTGGATTGGATCATATAACATTAGTCTTCAGAGTGACTAAGCAGGTTAGGTGTTTTGACATATATTTGGAAAAATGGAATGATCGTTTGATTGAAAATATGTGAACCATGGGCACGTGGGTGGCTCAGTGGGTTAAAGCCTCTGCCTTTGGCTCGTGTCATGATCCCAGGGTCCTGGGATTTCAAGCCCCATGTCGGGCTCTCTGCTCAGTGGGGAGTCTGCTTGCCTTCCTCGCTCTCTCTGCCTGCCTCTCTGCCTACTTGTGATCTCTCAAATAAATAAAATCTTTAAAAAAAAAAAAAAAAGAAAATATGTGAACCAAACTTCCACTTGCCTTTTGTCAGTAAAAGGAATTAACTGTTTGAATTCAGTTGCTATTCTCATGTTAAGTTAAATGATTGTGCTGTTTCTTTACAGATTTGGATAAGCGAAGACAGTAATCACACCGAAGCAGCAAATCAGTGGAAAGAAACAGTTACAAATCCAGAAAAGGTTGTTATCAAGTGGCACAAATTAAACCCATCTTGAAGACATGACACGTTAATTTGGTGAAGAACTTGACATTGTTTTAGAAGACTTGTGATTTCAATTTGGTACCAATGAGAAGAGACAGATCAATACACTTGTTAATGTATTTATGGAGGTCATAATTATAATAGTTGATGGATCTTATGGAAAATTAAATTTGATATAAAAAAATGGGATGAATTATATCAAATATCCAGAATAAAGGGAGTGTTTTAAAACTTGCCAAAATATACAGTAAAAGAGTAGTATGCTAGGGCAAGTAGATAAATTACACAATCAATGAGAATTTCAACCATAGGTAGTTATTGCTATACTGTGTTGATGGGTTTTTTTTTTAAAGCTTTACCTGGATATTAAAAATTTGGTATATCAAATCTCTGTTAACACTATTAGAATGTAGAAGACTTTGCTGTTGACTATTTCAGTGCTGATCATTATTGATTAGACCTTGACTCCACTGTTTACCTCTTGCTATGTATTTTCTCTCAGAAAGCAAAAATGAATTAAATCACTTCCAACTCTTCTGTATTTGGGAAAAATTTGTGCCCTGTTTTTCTAATTTCTTACCATAAGGCATCATATTGCCACTTTGTAAATTATTTATCTCCAAGAAACTTCAAATATATAAAACACTGCAGTTTGGCAAGAATAAATGAAAACACCAGAAGGTTGAAGTTTGATTGGAAACCTAGTGTATATACATTTTGCCATGTGTTTTTCTCTCTCAAATATTTTACCCTTTGTTTTCATTGGGTTTGGAGTAAGATTATCATCTGTATTATCCATCCTAATACTGCTAATTGCAGAATTAAATGAGCTTAATTAGCAAGTTCAGTATTTTATGATAATCATTTCCTTCTTTTTAGTTTTTTTAAACATAAGCTACTTGTTCTATAATCCACAACATTATTTCCCCCATGTTTTTAAAGAAGTCATATTATAGTAAATATTCTCTCTTTGTTTTTATGTTTTGTTTTGTTTTGTTTTGTTTTGAGGGGAGGGGCAGAGGGAGAGGGAGAGAGTCTGAAGCAGGCACCACTCCCAACAGGAGAACCAGTGTGGGGCTCAATCTCATAATCCTGAGATCATGACCTGAGCTGAAATCGAGAGTCGGATAGCTTGACCGACTGAGCTACCCAGGTGCCCTGCTAATATTTTCTATAGCAGTTTCTCTCAGGTACTCACTAAAAGTCAGCATGTGGGGGCACCTGGGTGGCTCAGTGGGTTAAGCCTCTGCCTTCAACTCAGGTCATGATCTCAGGGTCCTAGGATCAAGGTCTGCAACATGTTCTCCGCTCGGCAGGAAGCCTGCTTTCCCCCCTCTCTCTCTGCCTACTTGTGATCCCTCTCTGTCAAATAAATAAATAAAATCTTAAAAAAAAAAAGTTATTATATGGGCATAATGTCAGGTTAGTTGGCTATACAAGCTATGGCCAAAAAGAACAGCTCTTTGGAGAAACAGATTATGCCATTGTTAGCCTTAGAAAGTCCAACTTTAGTTTTGCTAATGAGTGGACCAAGTGCTCTGTAATCATGATTTTCCATTTTTCTTTCTGTCTTACCATGTTCTACAGATGCCAAGAGATAGATGGTGATGTTAGGCTAGAAGATACTTTGGTATAGCTTCTGCATACACTCTTCATTCTAGTTGTTATGTTCTGTGTATCTCATTAAGATTTTCTCAAATGAACAATTCCTCTTTTCCTAGGTACCGTGTTTGCAAGGCACAAAATATGCATAGTTTACTTGTCCTTTGTTTCCATTCCCTAGAGTTTATGTTATACTGCTGACAGGGACTCTCTAACACTGCATTTGGAAATAATTTTTTTTCTTAGATTTGTGAAAAATGCTGTATTGGTCAGTATTCAAATGAACTTTCAAGAGAGATCACCTTGTATGGTAGTGTTTTTAATCTTTGAGGCAAATGACTACTTTTTAGAGCAATTTTAGGTTCACAGCAAAATTGAGAGGAAGGAAGTACAGAGAGTTCCCAGATACCCTTTCCCCCCTCATACACACAGCCTCCCCCATATCAACATCTCCCACCAGTGTGATAACATTTGTTAAAATCAATGCATCTATACTGACACAGCATTATCACCCAAAGTCTGTAGCTTACATTAAGGTTCACTCATGGTATTGTCCATTCTGTGAGTTTCGACCAGTGCATAATGTCATATATCCACCACTCTAGCATCATAGAGAATAGTTTCACTGCCTTAAAAACCCTCTGTAAATGCACCTATTTTAGTAGCCACCAAATAAGTATATTGGCTTTTAGATAACAAATAACAGACATTATTGTTTTAAAAAATCTAGAACTTTATTTGGGCAGTTTTTTGTGTTCTTTAGAAACTCTCAGTTCCTAAATTTATTATACGTAGTCATGTATTTAATTCCATTTTAAATTATTTAATTTTTAATATTTTTGCAATATGTATATAATGTATAATTTCAGAGAAAGTGTGATTTCTTGGTTTCTTGTATGTCTTAGAATCCTAGGTAAATTAAAAAAAAAAACTTTTCATTTAAATGACCTTTCAGTTAGACTAGTATCAATACAACTAAGTTCCTAAATATTTTAATTAGTTTTACTTAAGCCTTTTTCAGGTGTAAGAGGTACTGAATAAAGATGATATCCTGGTCGTCTCTCTGAAGCTTTACATGAAATATAAAAAGAAGTAAACCCCTCTGTTAATTAATAGCTGTTCATATTATGAGAAAAACATTAGAAGCTGGTAATAAAAAAATGAGATGGTAAGCAAAAATCACTTGTCTTTCTTTTTGCTTAAGCATTTCTTGACCTTTACTCACTTATAACAAGGTGAAGTGGATGAAAGTGATGTTGGCTGACCAGAGGAAACCGTGGAAAGGTTCACATTGATAGCTCATAGTTTGTGCAGTGCTCAATCCCTCACACTGTGCTTATTTATAAACTTTCCAGTTGATACAGTTGGGTAGCTGCGGCCAATGTCCAAATACATCATCATTATTTGGCTTTCATGTGGTTTTGCCTGGTTTTTTTGTTTTTTTTTTTTTTGTTTGTTTGTTTTTAGCAGACCCCCTAGAGAAATTATCATTGAAGTATATCAGTTCCAGCACTTAGGAGACTGTTAAGAAGGAACCAGTGGGACTTTGAACATCTGTAATTGTGGTCTGAAAATAACCTAAGGTGAACTTCTGCTTGAAAGCAGTTACATAAGTTGTTCTGATACTAATATACTGAAACTATATTTCCCAGGAACATTTTTGTTGTCTGATCAAATAATTGCTTATTCTTGAAGGATTTTAGAAATTTTCAGTAAATGTCACCATTTTATACGTGGCAGTAATGGATATTTCTTTTTTTTTTTAATTTTTAAATGAATATTTCAAAGGATATGTATTTCCTTTTGGTATTTGGTGAGGTATGTTGAAGAAAGTACCAGATAAAATACCTGTATATACACTGTATTTGTCAGGGTTTTTCAGAGAAATAGAACCAAGAGATGTATGTATATGTAAAAACATACATTCTTTTTAATTATGAGAAATTGGCTCATGTCTTCATGGAGGCTAAGAAATCCCACAGTCCGCCGTGAATGCTGGAGACCCAGGAAGGCCAGTGGTCAAAGTTCAGTCTGAATCTGAAGGCCTGAGAATCAGAGAAATCAATGATATAAATCCCAGTATGAGGCAGGAGAAAAGGATCAATTCCTTCTTATCTCCCTTTTATTCCATTTAGGTTTCCAGCAGATCAAGAGATGCTCACCCACACTGAGGAGCACAACTTCCTGAGCCCACTGAGGCAAATGCTAATCATGTCCGGAAACATCCTCCCAGACACACCTAGAAATAACGTCATCTCGGCACCTCTGGCTAGTCAAACGGACACATACAATTAACCAGACATCGACTCATGTTCTCTTGATGGGGCAGCTGGATTTAGTGTTCAGTGATCAATCTCACATGCCTGAAGTTTTGGTTGAAACATTTGAGTTGAGGAAAGAATTATGAAAATTGAGTGTGTATTAAAGTACCATGTCCATGTTGAAATAGAGGTTTAGTGTTTAAAAGATGCTAAAAAAGTTAATGTTGCCCTCCAAAATGGGATATTTTGTCTGAAGGTGAATGCTGCCTACCATTTAAGTCATTTCTTGGTGGAATTTTTTTAACTTGGCAATTACTGATTTTTAACTTTTTCATGTATGGAGAATCTGGTCTCTAAAATAACTATTTTATTAGTTAAAACTGGTAACTAAATTAAATTACAGAACAATAACTCTATTAACTGTTAAGCTATATTAAACCATAGGACTCTCATAACAGCAGATGTCCAGAAAGAAATTTCTATATGTCTTCTCATGTGGCTAAGAGGTATCTGATTCCGTGCTAAGCTAAATCACTGCGTAAGATATGTCTTTAGATGATGCCTGTATTTATTCAGTATTGATTTTCATATTCACATGCTGTGCAGTTTATTTTCTGAGCCTCCAATCTTTAGTTTCTGAGACAAAAGGCTGATAAAAAGCATCTGTCCTTCATGATAGGACTAGATAAATTTTAACAGATTTTGTTGACTGCGGCTCTTACTGATTTTAGTTTAATTTCTGGGTCTTTAATATTTCTTATTATGCAAGGTATAGAGACTTGATATGGAAACAACTAAATTCTTAAAAGAGCCATTTTGTGTACTTAATAATTAAATGTAAAAATGTCTGTGTAGTGCTTTTTGCAAAGAACTGTTGTAGGTGCTTGCAGGGACAGAGATGAGCCATCTCTTTACTCTGAATATCCTCTTTACTATACTTTAGTGTATACTCTTTACTATATTTTAGTAGGGAAATAAAGCAGTATAAAGTAGAATTGTAGGAAAAAGCAGGATTTGAGGGATGGACAGCATGCTTTAGAGGCTCAAACAAAATCAAGCGGCTGGAAGAATGAGCATCTCTGATTTTTTGGTCTTTTTTTCAGTAGGCTCCACATGCAGTCTGGGGCCTGCACTAACATCCCTGAGATCAAGAGTCACATGCCCTACTGACTGAGCCAGCCAGGTGCCCCTGCAGCTGAAGGAATTAGGAAAACTTGGGTAAATCCCTGATTTGGAACACACAAAACCAGGCAGATTGGTAGCACTGTTCACTCATGGTCACTCTGACTGCCTCACTGGGAGTCTGGCTTTGTTTCTTTGGTCAGTGAAGTCACTGTGAAAAAGTTCCTACTTCCCCTGCACCCTCTTCTGACCTTCGGCCCACCTGCTCCTTTCTTTGCTCTCAGTGGAACATCTTATTTCGTGCCTCACGAAGAAAATGGTGTCAGGCATTCCTTCCACTTTCCATCCTCATATCCGCAAACTTACTTTTCACCCACGTCCATCCTCTATGATGTTAGAAAGTCCGCAGTCCTTGTGAATTCTGAATCCTGTCCTTGGCTTTTCCAGGGATCTCAGTCCATCTGTCATGCCGGTTTTTTCTTTTATTCCATGAATCTCTCCTCCTCTGCTGGGTTCCTCTAGCGTCATTTCCACCTCCCTGGTGTGTGCAGGACTGTCTCGGGACGGGCGGGTGAGAAGTCCCATGGGAAGAACCCAACGGACATAATCTTGGGGGTTGTCTCTATACTGATGAGGAAGACACCGTAACAGAGGTGAGAGTGGCATGTTCCTCGTGCAGCTCCCCACCCCCCACACTCCCACGCCTGAGCCTGTCTGCAGTCAGTGGAGATTTCCAGAAGCTCTGTTTCATTCTCACTGGGGTTTTTGGTCTTTTCTCACTTTCCCTCTCACACCAGTCTATTCCCAAGTGTAATTCAGTGTAAAAGAACTCAGTGAGCAGGAGGTTTAGTTTCTCAGCACAGCCTCTCTTGGGTCACCTGTACTTTAGGCCTCCCTCCAGTCTATTTCCTTCTTTAAAAAAATTCCTAGACTTCTCACCCTGTTCTAGATTCTGCCTTATGTGATCTGCCCTTTAGAGATAATTTCCAGCTATTCGGTTAGCCTAGTCTCTCCTGTCTTTCATCCCCACACTGCACTGAACCTGATTTTGAAGTCTTAAATGTTTTTCAGCTATTATTTCTTTATTATCATCAACTTCTTCCCTTTCTTTTTTTCTCCCCCCCCCCCTTTTTTTTTTTGAGATTGGGAGAGAGAGTGCACATGCAGGTGGTGGGGGAGACAGCAGGACAGAGGGAAAGGGAGAGAATCTTAAATGCGCTCCATGTCCAGCAAGGAGCTGGATGCAGGGCTCGATCTCACAACTTTGAGATCACAACCTGAGCCGAAATCAAGAGTCAGAATCTTACCGACTGAGCCACCCTGGTACCCCACTCATCAACTTTCTAAACGGTAGAATACTTCCTCCTTGAAATCATATCCTTGACTTTCATGTCATTATGCGCTCTTTGCTGTCTTTTTACCTTTCTAGACTTCCCTTTTCTTTCTTCTCTGTCGGCTCATCTTTGTGCACTTCTTCAAATATTCTTGAGGACTCAGTCCTAGGCCATCTTCTCTTCTCACTCTACGTTATTACTCAGGGATCTCATCTATTCCCGTGGCTTCCCATCTACTGGCCAAAGTTTGCCAAATTTTTATCCCTGCCCTAGTTTGCTAATGAGCTCCACTATCATTTGGCTAGTGTGGACATCTTCTCTTGAACACATCCCAACCCAAACTTTGGATTTCCCATTCTATCACAGTCTGGTCTGCATTGTTCCCCCATCTTAATAAAAGGAACCATCATCCACCTGGTTAGTCGTCCCAGGAAACTAGGAGTCACCTTGGAACTTCTGTCTCTCATCTCCCATAATAAGTCACCTTATTCAGGAGTGTATGTGCTATGCAGATCTTGAAACCACCTACTTCTCCATCCCCGCTGTAACTTCCAAAGTCAAAGACAGCATCACCTCCCACCTAGAAGCTCTGTACTCTCTAACTCCCTCCGCCCCAATTTGGTCTTCCTGCCTCCTTCTGGTTTCTCTCTAAACCATTCTCCACCCAGCAGCCAATGTGATACATTTTAAATACAAATGTAATGGTCACTCCTAGTTACCATTGCTCGTGGTGCAAAATCCAAAATTTTTCAGTCTACAAGGCCCTGCCTGCATTGTCTGAGCTCTGCCTTTCATTCCAACCTCATCTTTTCCCACTGATCTGTTTTCAGTTCTTGGGAGGCAGTATGCCTCTCCCTTCCTCAGGATTTCACACACATCATTTCATCCATGTGCAATAGTTTTCCTCTTCTTGCCTCCCTTCCTAACTCCCTTCATGTCCCCCACCCCTCTGCCCCCTGTTTAGGTGCTAGCTTAAATGTCTGTTCCTCAAAAGTCATTTGTTGTTGTTGTTTTATGTCTTAAGCAGTGTTCGATTGTATTTTCACATGTAACTTTCCTTTATTGCTTTTATCATAATTGGGATTGAATAATTACATAATTTTTGTTGAATTCAGTGTGTCTTCTCCAGTGTGGTTTCCATGAGAACGGGGTCATGTTTGTTGCTGCCCTTCTGAGGCTAGCATAGTACCTGGCACCTAGGAAGTACATATCTGTTTATTCATTCACTTAACTGATAAGGCAGTGTTTTGAGTGTTTAGGATACAGCAGTGAATAAACAGAAAAAATATGAATGAAAGCATTGAGTCATGTCTTATTGCACAATATGGTGAGACTTTAAGGCTAATATCATCCTGTTGTGAGAGATAATGCTGGATTATTTACCTTATTAGCAAATTTACTTTTAAAACTCATTGACGCATTTCTTAATTATAGAAAACAGAAATACGATAGCCTCATTAGAAGTTCTGGCCTAGAAAAAAATTTTCTGAAATTCTCAGGGGTGTTTATAACATACGATTTATTCAGTAGCATTTAATTTGAAATTTTGTAGATGGCTGAGATAGTAATCAGATTTTACCTTATTATTGCATGATAACAGCTTACTATATATCATCACCAAGCACAAAAATTGTATTAAATTTATTTAAAACATTTATTTCTGCAGTTAAGTTTGATTCCTATATACAATAAGAAGGGTCCTTAGATTGAAAATCTTCTGTACAATGTAAATAACCTATTTAAGTTATTTACCAGCCCAAGCAGGATTCTTCTGACTTCTGTAGAAAAGAAGAGGAGCCGAAGATTGGATCGTTGACAGGTCTAGTCTTGGGAGGATAGAATGAGAGATTTGGAGGCCTTCTGCAGTAGGATTTCAGGATGGGATTTAAGGAAGAGACCCTACGAGAAGCAAGCCTAAGCCCACATGTGTCTCAGTGCTAAGGACAGGTCCTCAATGGATAACGAGTCTGGAGATGAGGAAGGTGGGGAGGATTGCTGAGTTCTGTTTTCTTATTCGTAATGGCCAAGGACCCCTGGGAAGGAGAACAGATTGGCCGTCAGAAGGAAGAGAGGCCTCAAGGAGGAAAGGAAGAGAGGCCTCAAGGAGGAGGGAAAGCTTGCGGAGAGCAGTTAAGGACTGAAGTGGGAAGGGAAGGATGTTGTCTGTGAGGTGTCTGTATGCTTCACGATACTGTATACTCTTTGTTTTTATGTGAAACACCTTGTAATTCAGCTCTCCTTCAGAGCAATGTATACAGAACTGTCCCTCCCCCTCCTTCATTCCTCCGCCCTGTTCCCTCCTCTCCACCCCGCCCCCCACTGTTTATCAAAACTCGTGCTCAATTTTCACTTTCTTGATAGAAAAATCTAAAATTAGTTTGGCCTAAGATAGTAAAATCATTGACTCTTACGTCTGGAAAAGACCTGAAGAGTCCTCTCGTGTGAATGCCCCTCTGCCTACAACACAGGGATATTTATTCCACAAAGAAACGTTGGGTAACCAGCAACACTGTGCCTCTCGTTGTAGGGGCTGGGAAGACAGGTAATAAACAAGCCGTCACCCCCTGGAGTTTATGTTCTAGTGAATATATCAGAACATGCAGAATATTTCCTAATATACTTTGGTGGATTTTATGCAGTGAGTGAGCAAACAGAAGATCAGAAGATCTGTGCCTGGTCTTTCCTACTGTATAACTGCTTCATGTACTGATGGTCATCATTCAGTTTCCTTCTGTGTTAGTTCACTTCAAACACTCAATGTTCATATATTGATGAGTTATTATCTATTATCTAGGGTCCCCCCTTTTTAAAAAGGTTTTATTTATTTATTTGATAGATATCACAGGTAGGCAGAGAAGCAGGCAGAGAGAGGGGGGGAACCAGGCTCCCTGCTGAGCAGAGAGCCCCATGAGGGGCTCTATCCCAGGACCCTGGCATCATGACATGAGTCGAAGGCAGAGGCTTTAATCCACTGAACCACCCAGGCGCCCCTCTAGGGTTTATTTTTAAAAGATACATTTAAAGACACTATTTCCGGGGCACCTGGGTGGCTCAGTGGGTTAAAGCCTCTGCCTTCGGCTCAGATCATGGTCTCAGGGTCCTGGGATCAAGCCCCTCATGGGGCCCTCTGCTCAGCTTCCCCTGCTCTCTCTGCCTGCCTCTCTGCCTACTTGTGATCTCTGTCTGTCAGATAAATAAATAAAATCTTAAAAAAAATTATAAAGACACTATTTCCTTAAATTACTCTAAGCTAAAACATGATATAGATGTCAGGTGACCATTTGAAAAGAACCGCCTCAGAGTTCTTAACCCAGGCAAGGACTGTGATGATTTTGAGAGCAACCCACTTGCAAATAAGTTTTTTCTCTGCTGCTTATGTGTTTGGGTTTTCCTGGCTTCAAAAGACAGGAGAGGTCAAGTTGATTTTCTAAATGTGGTTTTGTTTTTACTGAGTTTAGACCCAAAAAAGACAATGGACATCTTTGTATTGTAGGAAATTATTTTCAGAGTATCTGGAAGAGGCAAAAAGGAAATATGTTTGATTTTCCCCATTTATTTTCTCTGTGTGTGTTCATATTTATACACCTCAGTACAGTCACATGTCTATGCTTTGCTGGCTTTAAAAAATATATATTTATTTATTTTAGAGACAGAAAGAGAGAAAGCAAGCGTGAGTGAGCCACGAGAGGGCCAAAAGGAGAGAAGCAGACTCCCTGCTGAGAGGCGCTTGATCTCAAGACCCTGAGATCGTGACCGGAACCGAAATCAAGAGTCAGACACTCAACCAGCTGAGCCCCCCGAACACCCAATTCTTTTCTGGCTTTTAAGGCTGGAAGCAAAAGGAAGGAAAGGCAAAAGGTATCAAAACATTTTCTTAAAATGGTAAAACTAGATTGTTTATTAACTAAGTACAGTTTCTTCTCTGGGACACTGAAAAAGTACTCGAGTCTTTTCTAAAGGCATTTCATTTCTTTTTTTCTTGAAGATATTTTTATTACTTTGAAGCCTATGGGCAAGGCAGAAGGAGGGTGGGCTAAAGATAATAGGGTTTTGTAGGGAAATGGTGACATCAGGGACCTAGAAAACCACATCAGGTAGTAGGATTTGGCTTATGGGGGGGGGGGGGTGTCTGTCTGTGTCCATGCACCCTGCACATACGTCCTTTATCTTGTAGAATTAGAAAAATGACATCTGTTTTCTTTTTTTAATTTTCAGCGTAACAGTATTCATTGTTTTTGCATCACACCCAGTGCTCCATGCAATCTGTGCCCTCCCGATACCCACCACCTGGTTCCCCCAACCTCCCATCCCCCGCCCCTTCAAAACCCTCAGGTTGTTTTTCAGAGTCCATAGTCTCTCATGGTTCACCTCGCCTTCCAATTTCCCTCAACTCCCTTCTCCTCTCCATCTCCCCATGTCCTCCATGATATTTGTTATGCTCCACAAGTAAGTGAAACCATATGATAATTGGCTCTCTCTGCTTGACTTATATCACTCAGGATAATATCTTCCAGTCCCGTCCATGTTGCTACAAAAGTTGGGTATTCATCCTTTCTGAAGGAGGCATAATATTCCATAGTGTACATGGACCACATCTTCCTTATCCATTCGTTCGTTGAAGGGCATCTTGGTTCTTTCCACAGTTTGGTGACCGTGGCCATTGCTGCTATAAACATTGGGGTACAGATGACCCTTCTTTTCACGACATCTGTATCTTTGGGATAAATACCCAGTAGTGCAATTGCTGGGTCATAGGGAAGCTCTCTTTTTAATTTCTTGAAGAATCTCCACACTGTTCTCCAAAGTGGCTGCACCAACTTGCTGTTTTCTTGAAATGAAGAGAAAGATGATTCCAACAGGATTGGAAGAAGGAGGGAAACATTATGACAGATTTGATCTACAGTCAAGTTTGTTTCTTTTCCCAGTCCAGAACAAACTATGCTTGAAAATAACAAAAGGAAAAGTTTTCCCCTTTCCTAGTCCAGAAGAAAGTAAGTTGCAGAAACAACAAAATGGGAAAATGTTTGGAACGATGCCTCTGTTTATTTGGCTTAGAGAGTATGGTTCTGACAGGCAGGAGTTGTTCATTCTATTTCTGCCATGTGGCTAATAAATAATTCATGCTCTAGGAGTTCCTATTCCTGATTCCTTCTTGAAAGCTGAAAGTGTTAAAACAATTTTTCCCCCAAATGACTTTACCTGGGTATGTGGAACGAGATAGTAGTTTTTGACTTGGCTTCTTTTTCTTCTCCTACATGCCCAAGGGTGTGACACATTTCCATCATTTGCAGTGAGTCACAGTGGCAATAATTTGTACCAGCTTGTGAATCTTGAAGAAGCCCTTTGGGTGATTTGTCAAGTTATTGAAGTAGGAGGACCACATTGCAATTCATACCCACACCTAGGCTCTGAAGTTTTCTGATTTTTTTTTAGTTTTTTTTTTATTATGGTAACATAGACGTAATATAATATTAATAATTATTAATAATATTAAATGTATAGTTTAGCATTAAATATATTCATAATGCTCTGCATTTGTCACTACCATCCATCACCATAACTCCTTCAATTTTGTAAAACCCAAACTCCATACCCGTTAAAGAGCTCCCCATGTTTCAATGCTCCCCCAGTCCCCTGGCAACCATCATTCTTTCTGTCTCTATGATTTTGAGTACTCTAGGTCTCTTATGTAAGTGGAATCATACAGTATTTATCCTTTTGTGGCTGGATTCTTTTACTTAGCAGACTGTCCTCAGGGTTCATCATGTTATAGCATGTGTTGGCATTTTCTTCCTTTTTATGGCTGAGTAATATTCCATCACATGTACGTGCCACAGTTTGTATATTCATTCATCCCACAGTGGACACTTGGGTTGCTTCTATATTTTAGCTGTTGTGAATAATGCTGATACAAACAAATATTTCTTTAAGATTCTACTTTCAGTTCTTTCATGTGAATACTCACAAGTGAAATTGCTGGATCCTATAATTCCATTTTTTTCTTAAAGATGTTACGTATTTTGGAGATAGAGAGTATGAGCTGCGGGTGGAGCAGAGGGAGAGGGACAAGCAGACTCTGTGCTGAGGGCAGAGCCTCAGGATTCTGAGATGGTGACCCAAGGCAAAAATCAAGATTGAGACACTCAACCAACTGATCATTTCATCTTTAATTTTTTGAGGAAACACCATACTATTTTCCATAGCTACAGTATCATTTTACATTCGCATCAACAGGGTGGGAACAGCAATGCTTCCAATTTCTCCACATCCTTACCAACGTGTTGTTTTCTGTTTTTTGTTTTGTTTTGTTTTGTTTTTGATCATAGTCCTAGTGGGTATGAGGTGGTATCTCATTGTAGCTTTGATTGGCATTTTCCTGATGATGAGTGACCAGTGAGTATCTTTTCATGTGCTTATTGGCCATTTGTATTTCTTGGAGAAATGCCTGTTCACTTTTAACTTGGCGTTTTTGTTTGTTTGTTTGTTATTTGGCTTTAGGAGTTTTCTGTATGTTCTGGTTATCAATCCCCTATCAGATAAATGGTTTGCAGATATAGTCTTCCATGTTGTGGCCTGCCTTTTACTCTGGTGATACTGCCTTTTGATGCACAAAATTTTAAATTTTTTATGTAGTCCAGTTTGTCTGTTGTTACTTTTGTTGTCTGGGCCTTTGGTGTCATATCCACGAAACATTGCCAAATCCCAGGTTCTGTAGTTTTATCATTAGGCAGTTCAGACATTAAAATATAATTTAGCCTTTTGAATTTTTCAAAGCCCTTGTTCCTTTTTTTCTTCCAAAATTTTATTTAAATTATAGTTAGCTATCATATAGTATGATATTGGTTTCAGGAACAGAACTTAATGATTCATCACTTACATATAAGTGCTCATCCCTACACGTGCCCTCCTTAATGCCCATCCCGCCATCTAGCCCATCCCCCACGCACCTCCCTCCATCAACCCTCAGTTTGTTCTCTATCTAGTCTCTTATGGTTTGCCTTTCTCTCTCTCTTTTTCTTCCCTTTCCCCTCTGTTCATCTGTTTTGTTTCTTAAGTTCCACCTGTAAATGAAATCATGGTATTTGTCTTTTCTCTAACTGACTTGTAAATGGCAAGATTTCAGTCTTTTTGATGACCAATATTCCCTTTTATCTATAATTATACACACACACCTCTTATTCATTCATCAGTCGGTGGACATTTGTCAAAGCTCTTGTTCTGTATTATTATTTGATATTAATGTTAATAATGATATTAACAATAACATTATTTTTAAAAGATTTTATTTATTTATTTGACACACAGAAAGAGGTCACAAGTAGGCAGAGAGGCAGGCAGAGGGAGAGGGGGAAGCAGGCTCCCTGCTGAGCAGAGAGCCCGATGCGGGACTTGATCTCAGGACCCTGAGATCATGACCTGAGCTGAAGGCAGAGGGCTCAACCCACTGAGCCACCCAGGCGCCCCAACAACAATAACATGATCAATATTATTTTTAAGTCCTAGGAATGAGGGAAATAAACAGAATACATATACTTTATTTTTAAAATCGAGGTGTTAGAAGGTTAATCTTTTGGCCTTTGGGCCCCATTTGGGAAAAATTGATTTAATTTCTCAAATTATTCCTTTGTAAAGTAGAAAAACTTTTCCCAAGACCTTGTGTCATTGCTGCTGCTTGCCGTAAGAGAGTAGATAAAACTTGGTTGTTGCTGGAGAAGGGAGGCGGGAATTACGGGGAGCCCTGCTCAGGACAGCTCCACTGAGTGAAGCCTCTGGGAGCAGCGTCTGGGCACCCAGTTTACAAGGCTTGCATGTTCATTCTGTCAGAGCACTCATGAATTTGCACAGTTGGCTCGGCTAACCACATTCCAAAGGCTGATGTGCAAACTACACTTCCAGCTTACTGATTTATAAGATAGTCCCTTCCATGGACAGAAGTACTTATGTCTACCTTCATAATTATCTCTTTTGTGTCAAGGCACCTACAGAATTTTATTTGGGAAGCCAGATGATTGTGCGGAGAGCATGAGATCAAAGCAAAGGGAAGTGGGTGGTAGACAGAGCTGTTACCCCCGGCTCTGGTGTGGCCCGTTTAGCACTGTGCCTGGAACAGGGCATTGCTGACAATCCTTACCATCTGGGTCTCTATTTACTGTCTTTCTGCTGGACGCACCCGGTTCTTTCTGCCTCTTCCACTTTCCCTTTTGCTCTGTCCCATTCTAACCATCCTCACCTATGCAGAGTCTTGGGCAAGGCAGGTTTGCACTTCCCTGAAGTTTCAACTAGCTGCTAAATGGCAATCCCATTTCAGAATGTCCCTCAGACACTCAGGTCCTCTGAAGTGTGTAGTTTTAAGAAATCCCCTCACATTTGGTAACATACAAAATTATGTCGGAAGTATCCACCTTTGTCATTTCTGTTTCATTGGTGGCATTTGAACTATTTAGCACAGTTCATTATTCCCTCCTTTTAAAAACACTTGTCTTCATTTTTGAGGAACTTTTTTTTTTTTTGCCATTTATCACTGCCTTACAGGGGTAACTCTAAGCACTGTATGAGCTACGAAGGAAGTACGGCACTGCCATCCACAGGGTAAGGAAACTAGATGGGATTTGTGTTGTGCTCGGTGGAGAGGCTTCATAGCACAAGGAGGGTAAGAGAAATTTTTCAGTGCAGAATTCGTCTCTGGCTTGTCAGAGGACACCGCCAGCATCCTTCTCCCTCCCCCTCCTCCTCATTGTTTCTGCGCCCCAAGAATATGACATTCAGACATTTGGATGACTGGAGCTCAGATCAAGTCAGGACTGGTTTTCTGAAGATAATAGGGAAATCGCTGTTATAAAACACATGTTTCATCTTTGTGTGCTGCTCACATTCCAGCAAGATTTCCATTTTTATTACAGGGTCATTTGAGAGTGTTTCGAAATGTACTTTTGATAATTTTTCTCATCTTAGTATACTTATCTGAAAGTGACAGTGCTCTGGTTTTTTTTGTTTTTTTTTGTTTTTTTGCCTTAGGAAGAAACTGATGAGAAACAGCCTTTTCATTCCAAGTATGATATACAGCTGTTTTGAAGGAAATGTAGTCTTATATTGGTATTATGTGTTAAAAATGGACTGAGATTCCCTGTACTGTCACAATATTTTCTGTAAGTTTCAGAAGTTCCCTTATTACGAGAACTTTGGTTCATAATATAAAATTATAAATTTTATACTTACAAATATAAATTAGTTTCTATGTCCCTACATTTGAAGGCGAGAGATTCCTTCACGCGGTGCTGTCTTTCCCCCTTCTGTGCGGTGGTGGTACTGAAAGTTAACCTGAGAGCAATTAATCATCTGCATTATTAACTAGCGTGGCAGGGAGGTCATTATCTGGCATATGACGGCAGTGTTTGCTAGGGAGGCCACAAGTTCTCAGAGCTGAAGGTACACCAAGGAATGCACTTACTCTAAAATCAATCTTTATGCTTGTTGTCTTCAGAATATGGCTACCATTACAGGAACCATCAGTAATTTTTTTGAGGGTTACTCTAGAGTTCTTATGCAAAACAGCTGGACATCTACATTTATGGAGAAGACAATATCTGCTAAGTTTCCAAACAATTTTTTTCATGGAGATGGAGAACCAATGAGAAGACAAATAGGTACCAAATTCTAGCTTCCAAGCATGGAGAAAAAACAAGAGTAAAACATCACTTATCACCACTGCTAACTGGTTTAAGTGTGATCGTTTGAAGAGGTTAATGTCCATAACCAAAGAATAATGTCCATAACCATAATGTCCATAACCAAAGAAAATTATAAATGATAAGTCCATGTAAAGTGGCTTATCTTCAAAGATAATAGACTTAAAGTTAACCCTGTTTCGAAGTGGCTTTCCAATCTACCAGTGTCCCCTGAATATCAGTTACAGGTGGAATCCAGAGAGGACTGTATCTCCGCCTTTTCTTCAGTTGTGTAACTAAATCTATGTGCCAGTCATTTAAAAATTTTAATCGTTAACTTATTCAGCATGTATTTACATCCTGCCTCACATTTGTGTATATGACAACGGGGTAGGAAAGCTCTACCGATTTTCCCAGAACAGAATGATCACTAATGGTTGGGTATCTTCCAAATTGAGTCTGACGCAAGTTAAATAGCAATAGTTAATATTAACCGAGAGAGGTTAATCACAGACCAGAAGTCTCTTCAAATAGTCTTTCCAGAGAAAAAGAGAAGTAATTTGATAATATGTAAGTTCATATCCTCTGGGAATGCTTATCTCTCATTTTCTCAGGACACAGACTAAGAGACAGACTCTGGTGACATCCCAGCACCTGCGATCATTAGCTCAGGCCCTGGGGTTCGGATATGAAGGCCTCATATACAGTCTTGCCCTTTGGGACTATGTTCATGCCACTTCCCCCTGCCTTCCCCTTTCTTCTCCCTTTACCTACGTAATTTCTACGTATTATGGGAGTCTCAGCCTGGAATCGCTTTCTCTAGGAAAACTTCTATATTAGGCAGTATTCTCTGGAAAAACAGAATCAATGGGATAATTCCTATTTTACAATATTACTAGTTATTTAGCCTATCTTATTGATTTTAGAGCCATGGAAACCAAGATGCAAAATGAACATTTTACAACAAAAAACTGGGGTCTGGGGGCATATGGGTGGGTTAGTCGGTTAAGCATTTGACTTCATCTCAGGTCATGATCCCGTCTGGGTCCTCAAGCCCAGCATTGAGCTCCTCACTCAGTGGGGAGTCTCTTTCTCCCTCTCCCTCTTCCCCTTCCCTCCACTTGTGCTCTCTCTCTCTCTAAAATAAATAAAATCTTAAAAAAAAAAAAAAGAAAAGTGGGGAGCCAAGTCAGTGTGGCATTGATTTATTAGCTAATTAGTGCTGGAGCTGAACCAGGGACTCATGTTTACTGATGTCTAGTGTAGTCATTCAACAGGTATCAAGGACCTGTTATATCTCCAGGTAATATATTAAATGCTGTATCTTGGTTAAAATTGTTTTAGAATGTGTAACAACTTTATTACATTAGTCACTGTCCATTTTAGTCATTTCAGTCATAGAAGAGGAAATACTGAGATACCAAATGTTATTCGGGCTGATGTCCTTGTATAATTCAAAGTTCAATCATTTTGTTTTGTCTTTGCCTTAGTTAGT
Source organism: Mustela erminea (assembly GCF_009829155.1). NCBI lineage: Eukaryota > Metazoa > Chordata > Mammalia > Carnivora > Mustelidae > Mustela > Mustela erminea. The sequence goes on from NC_045618.1 coordinate 117,562,782, forward strand.
GATAAAATTCTACTTGCTCCACTGTTTGCTACTGGGAGCTGTTCCTTTAATAAGTATGCTTTAGGGGCGCCTGGGTGGCTCAGTGGTTAAGCCTCTGGCCTTTGGCTCAGGTCATGATCTCAGGGTCCAGGGATCCAGCCCCACATTGGGATCTATGCTTGTCAGGGAGCCTGTTTCCCCCTCTCTCTCTCCTGCTTCTCTGCCTACTTGTGATCTCTCTGTCAAATAAATAAAATCTTTTAAAAAAGTAAGTATGCTTTAAATATCATTTATTATTTAACCAAATAGAGATCCACCTAGTTGAATTACATTACTTCCCTTCCCTGTCACTTTTGGATATGACTGGACAGGAAACATATCTTACTATGAGGGTGTGCTTTGCCTTAATTTTTTTTGTTGTTTCCTCATCAAATAAGGATTGATATGTCGACCTGTGAAGAAATAAAGGAAGTCTTATTTTTAAGTTTATCACTATTTCTTAAATACTACAATTGGCAGCAAACCAGCCCTCATTTGAATCAGTCCCCTCAGTCACCTGGTACCTTCAAGAAAGAATTGTATTTTACCGAAGCATATTGGAAAGTATGGAGTTGAATCTCATTAAGTGTCAATTCCATTTTTTTGGATTATATACAGATCCCTTGTGAGATGAAAGGCATAACATGGGTTTAAAAAATGCCATTTAGTTTTTAAAATTTTGCATTTAGTAACCATAAGCAGTACGAATCATAGCTTAAACTACTTACTTTTCTTCTGACTAAAGCATAGGCAGTTGTATTACTGAGAGCAAATATTCAGCTTCGAGACCTTGGATCTGAAATGTCGGAAAACTCTGTCTCTGTTAAACATGTATTGGTTTTGGAGCAGACAGCAGGTGGTTGAGGTGCTTGTGGTGTGAGTTATAGGAGTTGGGATCCAGGTCCTTCTGCTGCTGAGGGGCTCTACTAGAGACACCTGACAGAGGAGAAGATGCCTCTCCTTGCCTGGTTCCTGATGAGCCAGGCTTGGGGGAAGTGCAGGGTGTAGGCCATCCATCTCTAGAGGCAGATGAAAACTTTGGGCTCCAGCTCACCTGCCACCCTACCTTTCAGTGGACAGCCACTAGTCTTTAATAGAAGAAAAATTTTAAGCACCTTAGAAGATTTTCTGCTGCACATTTCCATGTATTGTTATCAAAGATGAAAGAGAATTTATATGTCAGGCCCATTTCAAAAACTAAGTTTATTCTGAAATCACTTTGTTTTTTGTTTTTTTTTTAAAGATTTTATTTATTTATTTGGCAGACAGAGATCACAAGTAGGCAGAGAGGCAGGCAGAGAGAGAGAGGGAAGCAGGCTCCCCGCTGAGCAGAGAGCCCGATGAGGGGCTCGATCCCAGGACCCTGGGATCACGACCTGAGACGAAGGCAGAGGCTTAACCCACTGAGCCACCCAGGAGCCCCTGAAATCACTTTGTAAGAAATCAACAATCCAGGAATGGATGTTTTCATGTTGTGGTTCCTGGAGCAGGGCACCTATCTGATAATGAAACGGAGAAACCTTTTTATTTCCAGAATTTCCTGTTGGGAGTGTGGAGTTTTATAAGTAATATGTGGCATTGGCTAGTTACACAATACGTTGGATTTTATTGCCGCCACTTTGTTTAAAAAGGGCGGGAGAGGTTTGGACCAACAGGAATGTGAAGTCAAAGTTAACCATGATGTCATCTTACTGCCTGTCACATTAATAAACCAGACTCATAAGTAAATACATTGTAATTAAAATCTTTTATTACTCTGATAAGTCTGCTATAAAATAGCTCTCTCTAGCACTTACCTGCATATGATTTGGGGAAACTTTTTCTTTTCCATTCAGGGAACATGGGTAGAGGAGAAAACTTGGCCCCTGGAGTTGTATCCACAGCTGAATGGACATGTGAGGGAGGTTTCTTTAGTGATTGCAGGGAAAAGGAATGTGCACTCATGGAATATTTAAATATTCTAAATACCTAAAATCTGTGTGGCTGAGAGTTAATTCTTCAGAATCATGTCCAGCTTGCTAAGATTCGTATCCCTGCTGTCCTCTGTCTCTAGATACACGCACAGGTGTTTAGTTCTGCCATATAACATTTCAGGTTCTGTTTAGAATAAGAATCTTACACAGAAAAGTGTCTATAGTCTATGCTGGTTTTTTTTTAAGGTTTTATTTATTTATTTGAGAGAGAGAATAAGCAGGGGGAATATCAGAGGGAGAAGAAGGCTCTTTGTTGAGCAGGGAGCCCAATGTGAGGCTCGATCTCAGGACCCTGGGATCATGACCTGAGCTGAAGGCAGTTGCTCAACTGACTTTCTCTATCATCTGTGCTGTTTTTAGAGGTGTATCAGACACCATGCTATAAAGTTCCCTTCAGCAACACACTGCCTCATTTAGTAGTTATAACCATCAGGAATTCCTTAAGTTAATATCTAATTTGTCTGTGTAAGACAGGGTTTCTTAGCCTCGGCACTATTGACATTTTGGGTAAGAGAATTCTTTGTTGGGGTGGGTGGGACTTGGGGGCGGGGTGGGGGACTGCCCTGTACAGTGTAGAATGTTCAGCAGCCTCTCTGGCCTCTGTTCACTAGATGCACTTCTGCCCCAGTTATGACAACCAAAAATGTCTCCAAACATTACCCAATGTTCCCTAGGGGGCCAGAAATTGCCCCTGGTTAAGAACCACTGTTGTGAGGCCAAATAGAATGTTAGAGAAAAGGATCTTAGTAATTATCCAGTTTCTGTTTTCTCATTTTCCATATGGCTGTGATTTACTTAAGATCTCATGACTCCTTAGTCTCAGAGGTGACTCGGGTTTCCTAACTTTTTAGTTTCTTTTCCTATCATACCATGCTTTCTTGGTTTGGGTTTAGGATACTCTGACACCCTTCTCAGAGGCTTGTCCAACCCCATGGGTTCTGTTAGGGCATAACCACCATTTAGTAACCTAACCCATACTGTTTTATAAAATCTGTAGTTATCTGTAAGTATCCACGTGTACATATTCATTCGGGTTTTTCCTCTTTGAAACAACCATGAGACGTGGATTTCGGTAGAAGTGGTTTCTTAGGAAGTGTTCTCAGGAGAAATTGGAAGTGGACAGGGAGGAAAAGGAAACCACATAAGGACACAATAGCAGGCAGACTTCCAGGGAGGTCATTTTGGCTCAGTGTGACAGGAGAGCTCTGGAGAGTGTGTAGGTCCTATCTCCGAATGTTCCAGATCTGGCACAAAAGACCTGGAGTGTCTACACTTTCCTGCCCATCAGTCATTGTTTATGGTGGAGTTTCTCATCTGGACCCTACTGACATTTTGGGGCTAGTTCTTTGTCCTTTGTTGCAGGAGTCTGTCCCCTGCAGGGTAGGGTTTGCAGCAGCATCCTGGCTTCTGCTAGATGGATGCCAGTAAACTCCCAACACCCTCCCCTAGCCAGGGATGACAACCCAAAATGCCTCTACACAGTTTCACCCCCAGAGGTCAAAATTACCCCCAGCTGAGAACCACTGGTTTAAGGGTGGCTCTGGGGGAGGTATGAATTCCCAGGAACTTGAGGCTGTCAGGCAAAGTCATCTTTGGCAGCCTGAAAACAGCCCTCAGACAAAGACATAGGTGTCGGCTGGGGGTGTGGGGAGGCACACCCATTGCCAGTGTGCAGGAAAGGCTAATGAGTCCCAGCAGACACGCACACAGCACGGGCATCATCTCCTACATACATGTAGATGATGAACTCAGTACGTTTCTACTCGACAGCATGAACAGTAGGAAGGATCAAGCCCCATTTTTCTTTAAGGGCTTGTACTGAACTAACTCAACCGAGCGTGACCCGTCTCACCGTGAGCACCACACCGGTACTAAAATCCCCTTGCTGGGGGCCCCCCCTGCACCACATGGAGCTCCACTGGGGCTTACGTCTATCTCTGTGGAGCTGCTTTTATCAGAAAGAGGATTTGAGAAAGATGTCAATAATTTGGAACCATTCCTGCAAGACTAGAGCTTCTGATTTTTATCTCATGCCTCACAGGAAATCACTGTCTTTTGGCTGCAATCTTGGGCATATTTTCTTGTTTCCCTTCCTCCTGTCCATCTGTTCATTTATTCAATAAGTGTTTGTTGAGTGCTTCGTCGACATCCAGCACTTTGCTAGATGCTGGGAATACAGGAGGAGACGAAAGAGATATGACCCCTGCTTTCAGTCTAGTAGAGGAGAAAGACAAGAAATAAGTTGTCGTTCCAAGAGCAGGGTTGTCTGGAAATGGCCGTGAGTCCTCGCTCTGGGTTTTCTGGACAGCGAGAACCAGGGCCTCCTCTTCTAGTAAGAGGGGCTGTGCACAATTCTTATAGGACTGGTGACTTTGTGTTCCCAGCGGAGGTGATTGCAACTTTGCAGGGAAGATGGCATTCTTAGATAACTCTGGTAAACATCCTGCCTGGCTGCCCAAGTGGTTTGTGCGTTCCCCTAAAGTGAGGTCTCTATGAACAGGGCCGTTGTCTTTGTCCTAGAAGCAAATCCCGGTAGTATGGTGGTCCCTATAGGAAGAGGGCAACATGCTCCTATTCTTTCTTCTAAACACTGAGGAAGTTAATCCTATGAAGACCTAGGGGAAGAGCCTTCTAGGCAGAGGCAGTATATGGGAAATTCCTGAAGTGGTAAAGAGCTCAAAGTGTTTGAGGAATTAGAAAAGGCTAACTTAGGTGCCCAGAGCATAGTGATTGGGGGAGGGAAGGATGAAAGTGGCATGAAACATAGGTAGAGAAGTTCAAAATACAGGCGGGATCAGATCATAATAAATGGCCTCAGTGGCTGTGGCTAGGAATTCTTATTTTATCCAAACTATAATGGGAAACAGGTGATTTAGGTTTTTGAAACATAACCATTGTTCCTGTAGGGAGAATGGTTTAGAATGGGAGCAACAAGATCAAGAGACTGATGTAGCAGTCTAGCTGAGAGATGGTGATAGCTTTGGGTAGGGTGATGGCACCGCTGTAAGCAGAAACTAGTGTAGAGAGGTGAGATCAACGTTGGAGGCACAATTCGCTGAAGAAGTTGGCCAACAGGATGTCAAGAAGAGAGGGAGAGTTGAGGATGACTGCCAGTCATTTGACTTATGCTGCTGGTAGGTGCTGAGATCAGGGTGTGTGGAGGAGATGCTGGGAGGAGAAGATTTGCAGGACAGGATGAACACTGCCATTTTTGTCGTATTACTATTTGAAATGTGAGCTGTCTGAATAGAGATTGAAGTGGGTGGCTGAGTATATACCCATTAGAAGTTTGGAGACAAGGTCTAGGATGGAAAGGTAAATTTTGGAGTCACTGACATCCATGTGATATTTAAAGCTAAGAACCTGAATAGGTTCGCCAAGGGAATGAATGTAGACAGAGAGGAGTACCAGGAACTGATCCCTGAGGTTCTCCAATATGAAGAGGACAGAGAGGTATAGAGGAACCAGGAAAAGGTACTCAGATGATGGGCTGTGGCCAGTGCTTTTGGTTAATGTAACAAAAATTAAACCTGGAGGTTGAAAAGAGGAAGGATTACCATGACTTGTTCTTTCTATTCAGTCTTCGAACTATAAGGAAAGTTATAGATCATGAACACATACTTGGGTAATAGAATTGTATGCAGTATTCAGTTATATAGGGTCATCCAAATGATACAGAAAATGACCCTATTCGTGTTTCAGCATTTTTGTAGAAGTGAAAACAACATTTGAGAATCCTGGGAAAACTTCCCTATGCCAACAAGACTGGTTTTGTGTTTCTCCTATGTCCTCATTACACATATCGTCATTACCACATTGATATGTAGGATCATATGATGGGAAGAACCATCATGCTGTTCCCTCTACCCTCCACCCCCACCCCCATAAGAGCACAACTCTTCACATGAAGGCCTCCTCTCGTCTTTATTTTAGATGTCATCTCAAGAGGCAGTTCCTCAATAGAACATACCCCCTTAGATGTGTATTCTCTATCATAGCCCACTAGGACTCATGATCTCTTTTTAATTTATTCAATCATTTACTAATTTTTGTCCTTATTATCCACTGGATTGTAAATTTCATGAGTGCAAAGACATGGCAGGATGTCATTCCAGTCTTCACATATTTAATAAGCACTTTTTAAATGAATGAGTAAAATGATAATGAAAAAAATTGGAAAATTAACCATAAACAGAGACGTAAAGAGTTCTTTTTTCTTTTTCTCGCTATACAAATATCAATGTCTTACCATATGTAATTGTTTTCCATTACTACTTATTGGTGTCTAGGTATATGACAATGCTTACCCCACCACGAACTTTTCTCAATTTCTGTTAATTTTTCTTTTTTAAGATTTTATTTGTTTATTTGACAGAGAGAGAGAGAGAGAGTGCGCAACAGCAAGGGGAGCAGCAGACAGAAGGAGAGGGAGAAGCAGGCTCCCCACTGAACAGGATGCTGGGATCATGACCAGAGCCAAAGGCAGACTCTTAACCACCAGAACCACCCAGGCACCCCAGTTTCTGTTAATTTCTTAAGCTTTATATTACACCTGCCTACTGTTCCGTGTACTGCCGTACCTGCTGCTCACTACCTGTAGTTCTGCTCTTGTTCCTCACCTTTTAAAACATCCTTGGCCTTTAATAACCTTATTCTTCTTGCCTCACTTCAGCTTGCTGTTTTGTTGTATTTCTGGTGCCTACCTCCAACCTGCCCACCTATTCCATATCACTGGCTTCATATCAACGTCCAATTTCCATGCACATTCCTGGGCCCGTGCTCTTGTGGGGAGCCCCCAGGCGCTGTGTTGATTTGAAGACTTAGGGAAGGAGAGATTGAGAGCTGGGCCAAGCAGTGACTAGTGATGGGATAATCAGCTGTTCCTTGGCTGATATGCCTGTGCTCTTCCACAGATAATCGACCCTTGCTTTTCTTGGAGGCCTAAGACTTTTGCACAAACACAAGGATTTGCCCTGGAACTTCCCCACTCTGTGGATGTCTGCCTACGGATTTTCACTTTCAGAGGACCTTCAGCTGTGATTTTTCCAATAAGCTCTTTTGCTTGGGTTATGTCTCTGCCTACTCACTACAATCCTAGTTATTTAAAAAATCTTAAATAAAATAATCTGCATTAGTTACAGTCTTATCCTTTTGGTTTTTACTTTTTACCATAAGGGTCTGATACTATTTTTAAAGTATCTGCCTGTAGTAGACATTATCAAATATGTTGCTTTGCCCAGACCCCCTATTCCTGTGTTTGGCATGTCTGTACATAGGAGTGTTGGTATGAAATGCAACCCCGCAACCCACATAGTTGCCATCTTAGCCTTCAGCTCAACCCCATGCATATCACCTAGGCTTGATCAGTCAGGCACATCCACATGGACTTTGCATCAGGAGCATGTGCATAAGAAGTGGAGGCAGTAGAGAATCTCAGTAAGATCCAGTTTGAGAGGCGGTACCCAGTACCCAGTTCTGGGGGAGGTTGTGTGATACACAGTCGGGCGCCAGTGGTTTGGGTTGCAGCTGCAGCTGTGTGCTCATGGACTCTTCTATGGCTTCATATTTGGATCTGACCTTTGCTCCCGTGAGCCTTTCCGGCAATTGTGCTGGGCCAACGGTAGCCTTTCATTTGACCTCTACTTAGAAATCAGCCTATTTAGAAATCTTAGTTGCACCTAAGAACGCTATCTATTTTCTTGACTGACTTCTCTTTATATCATTCCTTTTTGTACTTCTGATGATTTTTCTGGGGTCCTTTTCTTTCTTGAAGTGCAAACTTTAGATGTTCCCTTAGTGTGAAACTCTTGATAGTACTGTTGGACCTTGAACAATGCAGGGATTAGGGGCACTGATTTCCTGCGCAGTTGGAAGTTTGTGTATAACTTTTGCCTCTCCCACAGATTAACTACTCATAGCCTACTGTTGGAGTGGATGCCTTACAGAAAACATAAATAGTTGAATAACATGTATTTTGTATGTTGTATGTATTACATACTGTATTCTTGGTAAGCAAGAGAGAGCTAGAGAAAAGAAAATATTAAAATTATAAGGAAGAAAAAAATACATTTATAATACTGTCCTGTATTAAAAAAAATCCTCATCTAAGTTGACCTGTACAGTTCAAACCCATGTTGTTCAAGGGTCAACTTTGAGCACTCTGTTTTTATCTGTAAATGACTATTTGACTCTCATCTCTGAAAGATAGTTTTTTTCTGCGTATCCTTCTTAACACTTTGAAGGTATTTTTTCCATTGCTACTTGGTCTTAATTATCATGAAGAAAGTCAATTGTCTATTTCTTTTTTTTTTAATAATTAAAAGAAATTTTTATAAGCATATAATTTATTAGCCCCAGGGGTATAGGTCTGTGAATCGCGTTTACAGACTTCCCAGCACTCACCATAGCACATACCCTCCCTAATGTCCATAACCTCACCACCCTCTTGCTCCCTCCTCCCAGCAACCCTGTTTGTTTTGTGACATTAAGAGTCTCTTGTGGTTTGTCTCCCTCCCAATCCCATCTTGTTTCATTTATTCTTTTCCTACCCCCCAAACCCCCCACATTGCATCTCCACTTCCTCATATCAGGGAGATCATATGATAGTTGTCTTTCTCCAATTGACTTATTTCGCTAAGTATAATACCCTCTAGTTCCATCTATGTCGTTGCAAAAGGCAAGTTTTCATTTCTTTTGATGGCTGCATAGTATTCCATTATAAATAAATAAATATATATATATATATATCTCACATCTTCTTTATCCATTCATCTGTTGATGGACATCTAGGTTTTTTCCATAGTTTGGCTATTGTGGACATTACTGCTATAAACATTCAGGTACACATGCCCCTTCGGATCACTACATTTGTATCTTTAGGGTAAATACCCAGTAGTGCAATTGCTGGGTCATAGGGTAGCTCTATTTTCAACTTTTTGTGGAACCTCCATATTTTCCAGAGTCGTTGCACCAGCTTGCATTCCCTTGTAATGGAGTTCTAGCTTCAGAGCATTGTGGTCTGAAAATATGCAGGGAATGATCCCAATCTTTTGGTACCTGTTGAGACCTGATTTGTGACCCATGGTGTGATCTATTTTGGAGAATGTTCCATATGCACTGGAGAAGAATGTGTATTCTGTTGCTTTGGGAGGGAATGTTGAATATATCTGTGATGTCCATCTTGTCCAGTGTGTCATTTAAGGCCTTTATTTCCTTGTTGATCTTTTGCTTGGATATGATCATTCTCTTAAGCATCCAGGGAATGATCCCAATCTTTTGATACCGGTTGAGTCCTGATTTAGGACCGAGGATGTGATCTATTCTGGAGAATGTTCCATGTGCACTAGAGAAGAATGTGTATTCTGTTGCTTTGGGATGAAATGTTCTGAATATATCCGTGATGTCCATCTGGTCCAGCGTGTCATTTAAGGCCTTTATTTCCTTGCTGATCTTTTGCTTGGATGATCTGTCCATTTCAGTGAGGGGAGTGTTAAAGTCCCCTACTATTATTGTATTACTGTCGATGTGTTTCTTTGATTTTGTTATTATTTGGTTTATAGAGTTGGCTGCTCCCATGTTCAGGGCATAGATATTTAAAGTTGTTAGATTTTCTTGTTGGACAGACCCTTTGAGTATTATATAGTGTCCTCCCTTATCTCTTATTATAGTCTTCAGCTTAAAATCTAATTGATCTGATATAAGGATTGCCACCCCAGCTTTCTTTTGATGTCCATTAGCATGGTAAATTGTTTTCCACCCCCTCACTTTAAATCTGGAGGTGTCTTTGGGTCTAAAATGAGTTTCTTGTAGGCAGCATATTGATGGTTTTTTTTTTTAATCCCTTCTGATACCCCATGTCTTTTGATTGGGGCATTTAGCCCATTTACATTCAGGATAACTATAGAAAGATATGAATTTAGTGCCATTGTATTGCCTGTTACTGTATATTGTCTCTGTTCCTTTCTGATCTACTACTTTTAGGGTCTCTCTTTGATTAGAAGACCCCTTTTAATATTTCCTATAGAGCTGGTTTGGTGTTGGCAAATTCCTTCAGTTTCTATTTGTCCTGGAAGCTTTTTATCTTTCCTTCTATTTTCAATGATAGCCTAGCTGGATATACTATTCTCTGCTTCATGTTTTTCTCATTTAGTCCTCTGAATATACCATGCCAGTTCCTTCTGGACTGCCAGGTCTCTGTGGATAAGTCTACTGCCAATCTAATATTTTTGCCATTGTATGTTACAGACTTCTTGTCCCAGGATGCTTTCAGGATTTTCTCTTTGTTGCTAAGACTTGTAAATTTTACTATTAGGTGATGAGGTGTGGACCTATTCTTATTGATTTTGAGGGGGGTTCTCTATACTTCCTGGATTTTGTTGTTTGTTCCCTTTGCCATATTAGGGAAATTCTCTACAATTCTCTCCAGTATACCTTCTGCTCCCCTCTCTCTTCTTCTGGAATCCCAATTATTCTAATGTTGTTTCGTCTCATGGGGTCACTTATCTGTCGAATTCTCCCCTTCTGGTCCAGTAGTTGTCTCTCTTTTGCTCAGCTTCTTTATTCTCTATCATTTGGTCTTCTATATCACTAATTCTCTCTTCTGCCTCATTTATCCTAGCAGTAAGAGCCTCCATTTTTTATTACACCTCATTAATAGCTTTTTTTATTTCAACTTTGTTAGATTTTAGTTCTTTTATTTCTCCAGAAAGGGCTTTTATTTCTCTGGAAGATATTTAATATCTTTCATGCCTTTTCTAGCCTCCTAGCTTGGCTAGGACCTTGAGAATCATCATTCTGAACTCTAGATCTGACATATTACCAATGTCCATATTGATTAGATCCCTAACCTTCGGTATTGCCTCTTGTTCTTTTTTTTTTGTGGTGAGTTTTTCCACCTTGTCATTTTGTCTAGATAAGAATATATGAAGGAGCAAATAAAATACCAAAAGGGTGGAAAAGACCCTAGGAAAATGCACTTTAACCAAATCAGAAGAGACCCCAAATCATGGGGGGGAAGAAAGGGGGTAAAAAGAAGTTCAGGAAAAAAAATTTAAAAAGAAAAGAAATAAAGAAAAAATATAAAAAAGAAAATATATATACATATTAGACAGGTTACTAGAACAGGGTCACCCACTTAATTTTGGGAGTGTCTTGGTCTCTTAAAAGAAACTACCTCCCAAAATTTTAAAGAATGAAAAACATATATAAGGGTAAACCCAATGAAGGGATGGAATATGACTATAAAGATAAAAAAAAGAATTTTTTTTAAAATTTCTGAAAAAAGAGTTGATAAGTTGGTTGGGAGAATAAAGAAAAAGAAAGTGGAGAGAATTAGCTCAGGCTGGAGACTAGAACAAGCCTGGTGCTAGATTTATGGTGTATTTTGATCTATTAGAAGAACTTGTACCCCAAATTTTTTAGAAGAAAAAACCCTATGTGTATACAAAAAATAAAGTTGGATACAATGAAGGATAAAATATGAGTACAATAATGAATGTTCAAAAAAGAATTTTTAATGAAAGGTATTGTTAAGATAAACTAGTTAAAAAACGTTAAAAGAGGAAAGGGTAAAGGTTAAAAAAATTAGCAGAAGAAAAAAATAAAATTAAAAAAATTAATTAACTTCGAAAACTAAAGAATCATGGGGAGAAAAGCCATGCATTCCATGCTTTGCTTCTCTTCCTCTAGAATTCTGCTGTTCTCTTTGGTAAGTGAACTTGGTCTTGGCTGGATTTCTTGTTGATCTTCTGGGGGAGGGGCCTGTTGTAGTGATTCTCAAGTGTCTTTGTTGGAGGCGGAATTGCAACACCCTTACCAGGGGCCAGGCTGAGTAATCCACTTGGGTTCGCTTTCCAGAGCTTTTGTTCCCTGAATGCTTTCCGTAGAGTTCTGGAAGACGGGAATGAAAATGGCAGCCTCTCTATCTCCGACCCAGAGGAGCCAAGAGCTGGGGGCCCCACTCCTCAGTGCACCCTCAGAGAAAAGCAGAGCGCTCAATCACTCCCGTCTCCCTGGCCTCCGGCTGTGCTCCGAGCAGCCTGTGAACAAGCATCTCTGTCTCTGGCACACAGCTCCGCCTGGAGTCTCCGAACCCCGCAGATCCCTGAGCTCTTCTGGGGGTTCTCCCCGGATCTTGTGGGGACCCCACTCATGGAGCAGTGGCCTGTGCCATGGATTATGGTTCAAGGTAACCCCGAGTTGAGAGCTCTCTCCTTGGCTCTGTCTCTGTAGCCGGCTTCCCCGCTCTAATACCTGTGAGCTCTGCGACACTCAGACACCCCTGATCCTCTGTGACCCCATGGGACCTGAGGCCATGCTGTCCCCGTGTGGGCTTCACCCCGGTTTAGCCTCTGGAGAGATGTCCCTCAGTGGAGCAGACTTTTAAAAGTCCTGATTTTGTGCTCCGTTGCTCTGCTGCTTGCTGGGAGCCTGCCCCTCCCCCCATGGTCTATCTTCCCATCCCTTTGGATACACTTCTGTGCCGGTCCTACCTTTCAGAATGTGGTCAATTTTCTGTTTCTAGAATTGTTGCTCTTCTTCTCTTCAATCTCCTGTTGGATTTGTAGGTGTTCAGAATGAATCTCTAATTATTTCTTTGTAGATGAGCTCTCTCTCTCTCTCTTTTTTTTTTTTTAACCTATTTTTAAGTTCTTTTTAAGAACTGGAGATAAATTGATTTAGAAGGTCTAGAAATTACTAGAGATATATTTCCCCAGTAAATTTCCTAATAGTCCTGTTGTAGTCTGAATATTGACTCCAGGAGCCCAGGGGTCCTCCCCCATCTATAAAATTCACTCAGTTTAGAGTGCTTGGGAGGCTTAGTTGGTTAAGCGTCCAACTCCTGGTTTCAGCTCAGGTCCTGATGTCAGTGGTCTGTCTCAGAGTCTTCTTATATACCACCACCATCCCTTATAGCTCCTGACTCTCCATCAAGCCTCTTCCCTCTCTGAGAGTCTGGATTTGAAATCAGTAGGAAAAAATTATGGAAACAGCCTCAGTGCCTATTGACTGATGAATGAATAAAGATGTGGGGCATATACATATAGTACACACACACACCCCCACAATGAGATATTACTCAGCCATAAAAAAGAATGAAATCTCGCCATTTGCAATGACATGGATGGAGCTAGAGAGTATTGTGCTAACCAAAATAAATTAGAGAAAGAAATACCATATGATTTCACTCATATGTGGCATTTAAGAAATAAAGCTAGCAAAGTGGAAAAAAAGAGAAGCAAAGGAAGAATTGGACTCTTTTTTTACAAAAATATTTTTAAATTTATTTGAGAGAGAGATCAGTGGGAGGGGCAGAGGGAGAGTGACAGACTCTTCAGCAGAGATTCAGTGGGCAGAGCAAGGAGCCCACCATGGGGCTCACTTCCATGACCCTGAGTTCATGACCTGAGCTGAAAGAGTCAGATCCTTAACCAATTGAGTCACCCAGGTGCCCCAAGAAGTGGACTCTTAAGTCTAGAGAACAGACTAATGGTTATCTGATGGGAAGTGGGTGGGGGAATGGGTGAAATAGGAGATAGGGATTAAGGCGTGCACTGGCTGTGATGAGCACCAGATATTGTATAGCAGTGTGGAATCACTATTTGTAACCTGAAACTAATATTACACTGTTTCTTTACCAGCTGAATTTAAATAAAATATAATAATAATAAATAAATAATTATTAAAAAACAATAAAAATAATAAAATAAAATCAGTAGGTGAGGGTGTAATGAACTGAGAGAAACAGAGCCCATCCAAACTGAATGATGGTAACAAGTCAGCAACTGTAGAATCCAAAAACCACAACCTGCAGAAAGCTAATGGGTATATCATGCCTAGTAAAGAAGCCCTAGAAGCATTCCTATTGTAACCAGGAGTGAGATAAGGACCAATCCATTATCGTTATCTTTGTTCTGGAGGTATGTGCCATGGCAATTAGACTGAAGTAGAAATAAATGGTAAACAATAAACATTTCAAAGGAGATTAATCATAGGAAACAAACTGAGGGTTGCTGGAGGAGAAGGGGGTGGGGACATGGGGTAACTGGGTGACAGGCATTAAGGAGGGCACGTGATGGAATGAGTATTGTGTGTTATAAAGGACGGACGAATCCCTCAACTCTACCTCTGAAATGAATACTACATTATATGTTAATCAATTGAATTTAAGTAATAAATATAAGAAAAAGCAAATGAAGGAGATTAACCAATATTTGTAGACCCCAGGAATCAACTAAAAGGCCAAGTGGTGGGATAATTCAGAAAAGATTCATTACCAAGACAAAAAGCACAGAAATAGAACTTTATATATTCAAACAAGAAACAGAAGCAGCAATGGAAGAAATGATACCATTGCAGAGAGTTGGAAAATATAGCAAGAAGTTGACTTAGCACGAAATATGAAGAATCCACGTGAAGAAAATCATAAAATGCCATGGAGAGAACAAAAAAGAGACTTAAACGTAAAGGCATTGCCACATTTAGATCAGAAATTTTAACATCTGCATAATGTCAACTCTCCTTTGGTTGATCTGACTGCAACAGGGTTTTGTTGTTGTTGTTGTTGTTTAGGATTTTATTTACTTATTTGACAGAGATCACAAGCAGGCAGAGAGGCAGGCAGAGAGAGAGGAAGGAAAGCAGGCTCCCTGCTTCAGAGAGCCTGACTCGGGACTCGATCCCAGGACCCTGAGATCATGCCCTGAGCTGAAGGCAGAGGATCAACCCACTGAGCCACCCAGGCGCCCCAACACGGTGTTTTTGTTTTTGTTTTTTGTTTGGGATGAACTGATTCTAGAAATCATGTGGACAAAGAAGGAATAATTACCAGGAGAATTCTGAAAAGAGAAGATTAATGAAAGAGTACTAACTGTACTAAAAATAAGAACGTGTTCTGCAGTAATAATAATGAGCTACTGGAACATGAGTGAATCAACAATTCAGAGGAGCAGACTAGAGAACCCAGACACAGACCCAAATATACACAACAATTAAATAAAAGTCTTTTTTTTCAAGACAGTGGAGAAAAAAGGGATTATTCAGTAAATAGTGTTGGGACAACTGAGTAGCCATCTGCAAAAGAAAGTTGGATCCCTACTGCAGAGATCATACCAAGATGATTTCCAGATGAATCAAAAAGTCACATTAAGAAAAAAATGAAGCCATGAATTACCAGAAGATCAACAAGAAAATCCACTTACTTAACAACAAGAAAAAAAAATCATGTCTCCATAAAAAAAAATCAAAAGACAATGGATAGATGGCAGAATTTTTAATAATTTAACCTCACAAAGGGCTGATTCCCTTAACATATAAAAATGATTATAACTCAGTAATAAAAACAGACTCAATTGTCCAGGAAAAAAATGGGCAAAACCTATGACAGTTTAGAAAAAAGGGAAGAATGCAATATGAGACGTGCAAATGCAATGACAATGTGATCTTTTCCACAAAATGACAGCACTTAGTTGGCGACTAGTACTCAGGCTGGGCTCCAGTGTGCATTTCCACAACAGCTGTGATGGCCTGCTGGATAGTAGTAAAATTCTAAGAGTACGTTTCCTTTAACTGAACAGTTGCACTCTCAGAAATGTATTTTCCGCTATCCTTACATATGTGAAATGATATGAAATGACACATGGACAGGAAGATTCTTTGTAATAGAAAAAGATTGGAAATGACCGAACTATCAACGGTGGCTGGTTTTATAAAGTATGTGGACCCAAGTGACGGAACAAAAAGCAGCCACTACAAAAGAATAGGACAGCTCCAAGGAGAGAGCTCCAAGATGGATCGTCAGGCTTAAAAATAGAAGGCATAACAGGGTGTCTAGGAAACCACTTTAAGTAAGGGAAAGGGAATGGGTCTATACACACACACACTTATATACTGTGCCAGATAAATAGCATGATTATCCCCATTTTTCAGATAAGGAAACTGAGGGTTCCAGAGGCTAAGTAACTTTTAAAAGTAACACAGTTATAAAACAAATGAGAAAAACCATTACACAGATTAACAGTGACCACAAGCATAAGAATGAGGGGAAATGTAACCACAGAGGTCCTGGTCTTTACTAATACATGTTGTCTCCAGTGGGGAGGAGAATGTATATTTTTTGAAAGCTTCCCAAATGTTCACTTTCTTTTATTTGGAGAGCCACGAGCATGCGGTGGCAAGGTAGTACTGAAACACTGATGATGAAAGGCCACAGTTGCAGGCTCAGTCTCATCATAACCCCCTTCTCCAGGGGCATCATCTTTTAACAGTGTCTGTGTTCTTCCAATGATTATCCCCTCCAGCTCCATAATCTTCCAAAATAGGCTAATTTCTCTCTTTCTTGATTTGCCACACTATGCTTTGTCAGTAAGTTGAGTTTAAATGGTGGAAACCAAGAAATGGCATTTACATTATTATGACTGCTATCCGAGTTCAACCAGAGAAACCAAATGAGCAGGAAATTGTATCTATCTGACTGTCAGGCTGTTAGATATCTACTGCTCTGTCTGCATGTCTGTGTAAATAGGCATATATACCTATGTGTCCGTGCACACACATTCGTTCGATTGCCATTTATTATGAAAGATAAGAATAGTGTGCCTTTAATATCTGCAAGCTTTCTGCCTTCTTAGTCATACTTTATACTTCATGGGGTTCCTTTCTTTCTTATTTTTTTTTTTCCCAATCTGGAGACCTCTGTGATCCTTTTCCAGTCTGGACTACTCACCCTCCTGGCTTTCTGCCCACTTGTCATCGCAGGACTCACCTTTCACCATTCTTCTGGATTGATTCCATGCTTTCTGGACCCATGTCTTCTGTTTTCCTCAAGTATGGCCTCAAACAACTTCTAAGAATGAGGCAGGGGTATAAATCTCTGAGTCCTGGCTGTGTCAGTTACATACTGAAGTAGATAGACTCACCCCTTACCCAAAATGGAATTGATTGGAAGGATAAGAGGGTGCTCACAGACTCAAGGAGCCTCGGGCTTAAGAAAAAGAAGAGTATCAGGTAGGTCAAGGGAAGGTAACGCAAAAAGTGCTCCTCTAGCTTGCTTGTTCGCTTGGGAATAGACTTTCACTATTGTCAGTCTTCTTGTGCTGCACTGATTTTCAGTCCAAGAAAGGAGCACCTGCTTCTTTTGTTTTATTGCGTTTTATTTTCTGGTGTGGGTCACATACTTGCCTCCTGGCTATGGAAAGGCAGGGAATCTGGATTAGTGGTCCCATTAGACTATACAGAGTCCATGAGTGCCCAAAAGTATCAAATTATTATTAGCAAAGACTGGTGGGATTGCCGTTGAGTAAAATATGACATGTTCATTATACTCCGCTTGAGTAAAAATGTCTTCATTCTGTTCTGATACTTCCTTGTGTGATGGATTATAGAATTTTAGGTTGAAAAATCATTTCTTTTTCCTGTAGGACCTTGAAGGCATTTCTCTGTCTCTTCCATCATCCAGTACTGGTTATAGGACTTATGCCAGCCCTTGTAGTGGGAATGTCTCTCAAAGGTTTTTGTTTTTGGTTGTTGTCTTTTTTAATTTAATTTTTTCCAGTGTTCCAAAATTCATTGTTTATGCACCACACCAGTGCTCCATGCAATACATGCCCTCCATAATAGCCACCACCAGGCTTATCCAACCCCCTAACCCCCTCACCTCCAAAACCCTCAGTTTGTTTCTCAGAGTCCACAGTCTCTCATGGTTCATCTCCCCCTCTGATTTCCCCCAACTCACTTTGTTGGGTCCCCCAATAATGGGTCTGTGATTAAAGGAGCGAGACTGATGCAAAGCGAAGGTCAAGCAAAGCTTTATTTCACCCCAAGCGTCAAGAATTAAACCGAACGTTCAGGGCCCACCTCTTACAAGAAAGGACAGCCCCTCTCTGTTTCACAGACTAACCTTTATAGAGCAAAGGCCATGTGGTTGGGCCTGGCCACACACAGGTGGCCAACGAAATTGTAACACACAGAGAAAGCTGTACAATCATGCTAGGTGACCAATTGAATTACAATTTACCCTAGTAGACATTTGAACCAGCCTATCACCTTGGTTAGAATTGGCGCCCAAAAGGTGTCCAAAGGGCGGGGCCCATACTCCTTGGTAGCTAGGAGACAGTATGCACCCCCACTGATTGACTACCTCCACCTGGCCAGACCCACCCTTGTATTTGGACTTTGTTACCTGGGACTGGTTTCCGGGACTTGTTTTTAAGTAAGTTCCCCTGCCGGGGGTGGGGTGGGGGAGAGTGCAGAGTCAATTTAAGTTTTACAACAAAATGGCAGCTCAACCGGGGTGCGGCCACTCTGGCTGAATAGGCCCTTACAACTTCTCCTCTCCATCTCCCAATGTCTTCCAGTTTTTGTTTTTTAATAAACACTCCAGTGGCTGATAAAAATCCAGCTGCCTCCAAAGATACTTTCTTGGGACCATCTTGCTGAATCATCCAATTGTCAGGTGACTTCTTCTAAGGAAGCCTAGACAGTCGTTGGTGTTAGAGGATGCTGTGATCATTGGACAAGTTCCTGATTTGAATTTTAACCAAACCCTACTTCCCTTTGATGGGGTACAATAATAGTACAGAAGTCAATGGGAGATCAGCATGCACTCAGGTTCCAGATTCTTTTCTGATAAAGATAAATTCAAGTACTCCACAGCTTCTTCCTCCACTTTCAGTCTCCATGATGTGCTCATCATAGACTGCCCCATCTGGATGGCAGGTGGCCAAGGACACCCGGATCCGCAGCAAGAGGCAGCTGGCAGTGAGCCTGGAAGGGAGCCACTGGCAGGGAGGGCTAGGGCAGGGAGGAGGGAGAAGGAGCTGCTCTCCAGAAGTTTTTAAGCATCTTTATCCTTGTTCTGAAATTTCATCAAGTGTGCCAGATATGAGCCCGTTTTGATTTTTCATGTTGATATTTCAGTCTGTATATTTGTGCCTTTCTTTTGCTTTGAAAGATGCTGAATTTTCTTTGCCCATTATCCATATTTATTACTTTCTTTCCAATGATTTTACCTTTTAAAATTTTTGGTTTTGTTCTCTTGATAGTTTTCCTTCCTCTTCTCTGTGACCCTTATTACATTTCTGAGATTATTTTGTCTTTTTTTTTTTTTTTTTTCCATTTCCTGAGTTTGGTCAACTCTCCTTTCACACCATCCAGTTTTTTTCCCTCTGTTTCTATTTTGGGTTATTTCAAACCTATTACTCAAGGTGATTTTTGTTTTTACGTGCATATTCTTGTTTTAACATTTTAATTCTGGTTAGAGCGTTCTGTTACAGTTTTCTCTCCTTTCTACTTCTTGTTTGTTTGTTGCTTTTGGCAGGGAGAATATTTTCATCTGCTGAAATGTTTGAATTCCCGTGTTCTGTCTTCTAAGAGCTTTGTATGATGTTGCTTGCCACTTTGTGTTCATTGTCAAACATCATATTTTATCTGGACCAGCCTCAAGGAGGGGGTGTGAGTTGAGTGTCTAAGTAGGTTTTGTAATCAAAAGCATCCTCTTTTGTTGTTTTAGTGATGTTCAGTTTTGAAGTAGATGGAAATTTTGAGGGTAAGGTCAGTGTGTTTCCCAATTTTGTGGTTCTCTTTTATTTCTGTAAGACCTTTAATTTCCCTTGCTTTGTTTTCTCTTCACCATCACACATCCAAGAGATTCCTCCACCTCCCAAGGCATATAACCTATTCTTCACAATGCTGTTCTCCTAAAACTGCATGAAGACTTTCAAGCCAGTGCTCTAACCTGCCAGTTCTCAAACCTGTGCTTAGTTTACCCCCTCTCTTTGGTAGGACTCTGTTAGTGACATTTTCTGTATTCTAACTGTGCAAACTCCTGCTGTTCTTTGTTCTTTTCTATGAAGTCTCTACCTGAATATTTCTGGTGTGGACTCAGTCCAGTTCTTCTGGTTTTAAAGATTTATTTATTTTAGAGAGAGACAGAGTGCACATAGCAGGTGAAAGTGTAGAGGGGGAGAGAGAGAGAGAATGTCAAGCAGACTGTGCCAAGAGCAGAACCTGCTGCTGGGCTTGATCTCATGACCCTGAGATCATGACCTGCATCAAAATCAAGAGTTTGACATTTAACTGATTGAGCCACCCAGGTGCCCCAGTTCTTCTGGTTTTAGATGTTGCTTTTCCTACTTATATGCAAATTGAAATTGTTAGTAATCTCTATTTCTTATTTGCTCTAAGGTTGTTTTATTAATTCTCCATATTTCTGTGATTTGGGGGGGACAATATATGGGGAAATTCAGTTGTAAAAAATCCTCAAATATTTATATCAAATCCTTTGTGTTCATATTGACACTAAGAGCAAACCTTAATGATTGCTTCTGTGAAGATGCTGGAAAATCAAGTTATTATTTTCAAACTGGTAAGTGAAGGAATGAGGCATTTAATTCACCTTTACTTAGGAATTGTACTTCTGAGTAACCAGATGGTTGTTGAAGGAAAATTTATTTTTGTAGACGTATTCCAGAAAATAAATGAAGAATAAATGATAAAATATCACCATCTTGTAACATTGAGATACTTTTTTGCCTACCCAACTATTATAGATTATATTTCATTCTAAGCTGCATTTTCTGGGAAAGCAGTTTGCCAACCTGTATCAGGAATTTTCAGTATATTCATATCTTAAGAAAACATTTTGAATGTAGGGCCAGATTTTTGTTTGAGACCATTTATTACCATATTATATATAACAGAAAAATATATAAAACAGCTGAATGTCTTATGTTTAAATAAATTTTGTGTAGTTATTTTGGATACATAATCATGAAAACTTCTGAGAGGATACTTGAATTACTTCTGAGAGAACAGTCAGCAGAACAATGACTAAAAAGCTGCATACAGAAGGATCCTACATGAAGTTATAAATGTGTAGGGAACAGACTGAATAAATATGTCAAAATGTTAGCAGTGCTTCTGACTGTTGGTTTATTTATTTTTTATTTTTAATTTATTTATTTATTTGACAGAGATCACAAGTAGGCAGAGAGGCAGGCAGAGAGAGATGAGAAGCAGACTCCCCACTGAGTAGAGAGCCCAATGTGGGACTCGATCCCAGGACCCTGGGATCATGACCCGAGCCGAAGGCAGAGGCTTTAACCCACTGAGCCCTGACTGTTGGTTTATAGGTAATTAATTTCCCTGTATCTGTTTGTATTTTTCCAATTTTGCACTTTTATAGTCAGAAAAAAAATTTACGAAGAAAAAAAATAGTGATCCTTCTTCTAACTAACACCTTCCCTGGTTCCCAAACCTCCTAACTAGATACCTGGTGCCTGACTTATTTTTTTTTTTAAAGATTTTTATTTATTTGACAGACAGATCACAAGTAGGCAGAGAGGCAGGCAGAGAGAGAGGAGGAGGAGGCAGGCTCCCTGCGGAGCAGAGAGCCCAATGTGAGGCTTGATCCCAGGACCCTGGGACCATGACCTGAGCCAAAGGCAGAGACTTTAACCACTGATCCACCCAGGCACCCCCTGACTTGTGTTTTGGGGGAAGAACATCTTTCATTGCGCTGTTATGGGTAAATCACCTGCCTGGGAGTTCTCTTGGCACTCATTCACCTCAAAGTTAATTCATCAGTAAGTCTGACTGAAGCTGATGCTTATGTTCTAGGGAAGGAAAGCATTACTCAGTGGGGGAAGGGGGAGGAAGCTTTACATGGGGACAAACAGGGAAAGGAAACAAAGGTGTTGCTGGGGGAAAAGAAAGTGATGTCACCTGCTTCATAAATTTCTTGAGGGCCATCAGCGTATACAACCCTGCTACAACCCTGCTCAGACATTCCTATTTTGATGCAGTCCAGGGAAGCAGCTTACCACAGAGTTGCTACAGAGACCAGAAATTACAGCTTGCTTCCAGAAGAAAGCTTCATCACCTTCTGTCATCAGAAACCAGCAACAAAAAGGAGCCCAGTTTTCTAATGACTTTCTATTACAGAAAAAGCATTTCGTTGAGTTATGCACATTATTCTAGATCGAGGAATAACTTTCTTCTTTAGGTCAAGGTCACAAGAAAAGGTAAGAGAAAAGTGTTTTGTTTTGTTTTTTAAAGATTCATTCACTTATTAGAATGCGTGTGTGTGTGTGTGTGTGTGTGTGTGTGTGCATGGGGTTGTAGAGGGACAGAGGAAGAGAGAGAGAGAGTCTCAAGCAGACTCTGCGTTGAGCACAGAGCCTGAACTGGAGGTCAATTCCAGGACACTGGGATCATGATCTGAGCCAAAACCAAGAGTTGAACACTCAACCGACTGAGCCACCCAGGCACCCTAAGGCAAGTGTTTCTTATACAGGCTCTTCCAGGAATAGATGAAACCCACACACTAGCAGATTCTACATGGCCTTTTGAAAGGATGTCTGCAGGAGAGCATAAGTGTAAGACAGGTTTTATCATCATTATTAAAGAAACTGCTAGCTCCTGTGACCATTCATGCCTTGTCAGGGTGCTTAGTAAGTCACACAGGTTCAGTCTGGGGTCACAGCCAAAAGCAGACTAAGTAGATTTAATCAACCAGACAAGGGACATTCACAAAGAACAGATTGGCAGATCACTTGGTCTTGCTGATTCCCACACATACACGGCTCATTCTCATCCTTGGACTTTGTGGGTTTACTTATCCTGCTCACCCTGTCAACAAGGTCTTCTTTAATTTTCTAAAGTCCCAATCTTCCCTGAAGACACAGTTAGGAAGCTCTCTTTAACAGATTTTCTTCCCTTAAACCACATGGTATGTAGTTGGCATTTCTTTTTAGCATTTATGTTTTTCCTCAGACACTCAGTAGTGCCACTGAGGATTTTTGGATTTTGAAAATAGTCATATGTAGGTTTCTGAGCCTTCCTGGCAGATGTATTAGAGATGGTAGGTTTGGAGAAACGCCACCTCTTAGATTTTTAGAGAAAATGACCTTTGGTACTCTGGAGGAGGCAGTTAATTGGAAATTCCAACTGCCTACCCTTTAGATTTTCTAAGCCTGCTTCTGTACTTGGTAGCAGCTGATTGGCTGTTACCAAAGTTAGTGGACTACTAAACCAGTAAACTGAAACCTCAAACCTTGGTTTTCTTTCGCAGCCTGGATGGAAGAAAGCTTGGGAAAATACGAAAAAGAAAAGTGCAACTAGTCGGTCATTCTATTGGAGGCAATCACAGTAAGAAATATTAAAGTAAGGGCCCTGCTATAGTACCTATTGATAATGTAATCACTAGTCTATAACAGAGTGACTAAAAATGAATCAGATGATGGAAAATGTAGGTTCCTTCTTTGGGGGCAATTCTCAAATTTTTTTTTTTTTTTTTTTTTTTTTTGGTGCTAGAGAATAGAAATACCCAGATATGCGACTTACATCTGGCCATTATATAGAATTCATCATTATTAAATGGGATGGGTAACTGGAGGTAATTTTACTGCTAATAGAGTGAGTAAGGAACGCGGTGAGGATAAAGACGCTGCTTCAGTTCATCAAGACATGGATTCAGAGCTAGTATTTATCAATTGCTGAGTCTATGTAAAGCTGCTGTTAAATGTCTAAAGTATGTTACTCGTTCAGTTCTCACAACAACACCGTGAAGTAGCTGTTATCCCTATTTTACTGAATGAAGAAGTTAAGTAATTTTCCAAAGATCAAACATCCTAATGGACAGAGCCAATCTTAGGCCACAGTCAGTGCCTCCTCTCTAACCAGGAGATGGTTGGTTGTTGAAAGCAGGTGGTACAAAATTGAGCAAACTTGTGATACTGAAGAAGTGGAACACGAGATTAATGAAAGTATGCAAGAGAATTGTGGGGGACACAGTAAGCAGTTTTGGTGAGAGGTCAAGTCTACTCAAATCCTTCATATCTTTGTGTTTTTAAATGTTCATTTTGTGGCATCCTAGTCAGCTGCCTAAATCTTTTGAATTGGGAGATCTTGGTGTAAGCCTGGCTCTGTTACTAGCTAGTGATGGACTTTCGACATGTAACTTTGGGTCTCATATATTAACTCTAAAGTGTTTTCCATGTCTAAATGAAAAAAGAATGAATATGGGCTGAATTACTAGAACCAGGGAATGTGTAGCTACTAGCAGGTCCACAGAGAGCCTAAACATCCTTCCTTAGCTGTCTCTCCCTTCAGTTATGCTCTCTCAGGTTTCCTGCCCTTAATAAAAGCACTTAAAAGCCTTTTAAAGTAGGTTTTTAAGTTCTTGGGTTGAAGAGAGATACAACCAAATCCACTCAAGTGAAATTAGAGATCTTTTCGTATGTATTCATGAGAACTGAACTCGAGCAGCTCTAAGGATAATGTAAAAATAAGTCGTCCATCCTGGAGCCCTAGAGCACAAATGCATTTAGATCCATTTTTTTAGGGATGAGAAAAAGTGATGGGTTCTTTTAATGGTGTTATGTCATTTAATGTGAATGTTTAGTGAACTAATACAAGATTTTCCTGGCAAAGGCACTATTTTCAGCTTGACTGTGATGACTTCTCCAATTAAGGTTAAATTCGTTCTCGCACCAAAAATGTAATTGAGCATAGCACCATGCTCATACAGTTTACCCTACTTTTGTTTAGTCTTACCTTGTGAAAACTGTTTTCTTAGGAGACCAAAAAAAAAAAAAAAAAAAAAAAAAAAAAGACACCATAGTTCTTCCCTGACCAGGTGCTGAAGATGACCAATTTAAAAATCCAATGAATGAGCTTTATGTTGTTGGCTAAATGTATTGAATCAAGCAAAGCCATTTTGAGAGAGGAACAACATCAGTTAAGTTGAATTTACTCAGTAGTTGCCAGGAGCCCCGCAGCATCTGGATTATGCTTCACCTACATCTGGCAAGTCAGTCTGTTACTGTTTCTTGGATGCTGGCAAAAGAGACAAGAACTCCTAGGTCAGAGACAAAGGACTTAATCACTCACAGCGAAAGCAGTAGCCAGAGTTTCAGCATGCTGCTCACCCCAGTTCCCCATGTCCCCCCAATGCCAAGGAGCAGCTATCCATCAGGAAAGCTGCATTAGCTTAGTAGGGTTACAAGAGCAAAATACCGCAGGCTGGGTGGCTTAAACAACAGAAGTTTATTGATTCACACTCCTGGACGCTTAAAGTCTGAGTTCAAAGAGCTAGCAGGGTTGGTTCCTTCTGAGGACAGAGAAAGAAGGATGCATTCCGGGCCTCTTTCCTTAGTCATCTTCTCCCTGTGTCTTCACATCGCCTCCCCTTTGCACTTGTCTGTGCCCAAATCTCCTTTCCTTATAAGGACACCAGTCACATTGGATCAAGGCCCACCCTAATTTTCATTTTAACTTACCACTTTTGTAAAGACCCTATCTCCAAATATGACCACATTCTGAGTACTGGGGGTTAGGACTTCAACAGATCAATTTTTAGGGGAACACATTCCAGCCTGTCAAAGAGGCTTGCTTACACACACAGTGGGGTGAATTATAGGGGAAGAACACTGAGCTTGGGAGATTTACCAGATTTACGCTCCTCTTATCCAAGGGAGATGTTACCTCATCTCTCAAGGATTTTTTAAAAGATTTTATTTTATTTACTGGAGAGAGAATATAAGCAGTGGGAGGGACAGAAGGAGAGGGAGATGAAGACTCCCTGCTGAGCGGACAGCTGGACATGGGGCTCAATCCCAGAACTCCAAGATCATGACCTGGGCCAAAGTTAGACACTTAACTGACTGAGCCACCCAGGTCCCCTTCATCCCTCAAGGTTTCTTGCCACAAACACAACTCTGAGAAAAGGCCTGGGTAAAAAAAGTATCCAGGACTTTGCATGCTAGGCACATGGGGAGAACACGCAGGGAGGCTCAGGACCCATATGCATTATCTCTCTCAAAATGAATGCAGGCAAAATGTCTGATCGAGGTACAGCTCTACTGTCCTCAGTCTTTTTCAAGTCAGGCTCTGTTTTACACAGCTGTAGAATTGATCACACCTCCCAACAGTTGTCCACACTGAAGAAAAACCAGAGCCAGAGCTCTTTAGTTTGCAATAGTGATATTTATAAATGTCTTTAATACCAAGTGGGAAGTAAATGTAGAGCTTTGTCAACTGTTACATTGTCACAAAAAAGGAAATAATTTTAACTTAAAGGAATAGATGACTTCTTTACTATGTAGTTGTTTGTCAAAAAGAAACTAAAAATATGTTCAAAGTGATTGAACAGAAATAATTCTTATTTCTTTCAATAGATGGGATTGCTACTTTTATGTATTATAATTTTACTTCTGAACATACTTGATTTTTCATCAGGAATAATATATAATAAAGGTAAGTTTCAGACTCTTAGACTCTCTTTTTTCTTGTAGGAGTTCTTTATTCCCTTCCTCACTAACAATTAAAATATATTTTTTGGTACTTCTTTACGTTGTCTTTCAATTTTTCCCAGGTATTATTTATTGTGT
Source organism: Mustela erminea (assembly GCF_009829155.1). NCBI lineage: Eukaryota > Metazoa > Chordata > Mammalia > Carnivora > Mustelidae > Mustela > Mustela erminea. Next base: position 117,589,159 of record NC_045618.1, read on the forward strand.
TTTTGTCCAGAGGTTTCTAATATTGCCATGAACCTATTGTTAATAAGTTGTGTACATAGACACCTTAGATATGGAGTTTCATCACTTATAAGTATTAGAATATTTCAAACTGAAGGAGCATTTCATATTTGAAAAACGTGAATTATTTAATAATTTAAATAGTGGTTTTTTTTTGTTTTGTTTTGTTTTGTTTTTTGCTTTTTCCTACATGGTTACATCTGGTATGAGCTGTAAACTGAATTATAAGAGAGATTGAGGCTGAAGACAGTTTTCTGAAAGTAATACATTGATTAAATTACCCAGTAGGACTTTTATGGTGGAAATGCTTTGTAAAAGGAATAAGACAAGGCAGTTCACCTCCATGTGTGCAGATTGTCTAGATTTTCTAGCATTTTGGACTAGATCTGCTAGAACATAGTAGATGCTTAATTAAAAAAATTGTTGACTGACTAAGGAAGAGAAGGATTTGGGCTATCTTCTATTCACAGGTGTGTTGCAGAAATGCTTGAGTCCTGGGATAACTCAAGGATAACCTTGAGTCCTAGGTTCTACTGGAGAATATATAATACAGAGATGGGTATAATCTCAGATTGGAGAGTCACAGGCCAATTTATGAGATTTCAGAGAAGGGAGCATTTACTTCCACCTGAGGAGGTGGTCAGGGAAAGCTTTGCACAAAAGAGGGCAATCAGTCTAGGTCCCCAAAACGAGTAATCTGTGTCTATGCATTTGTGGGGGAGAGGAATTTACAAAGACAACATCAGGGTAAGTGATGGTAAAGTCATGGAAATAGGTAATCATATAATGTGAGGGGAGCAGTAAGTATTTCAGTTTGGCCAGAATGAAGGTATAGAAGAAGTAAACTATGTTAGAAAGATAGGAAACTGGTTCATGTCATAGAATTACTTGCATACCTGGCTGGAATTTGGACTTTAGCCTAAAGTCATTGAGATGGAGATTGACAAAATGGATAAAACCCCACAGGATCCAACTCTGCTTTCTACAAGAGATTCACTTCTGATCAAGATAAGGAGAAGGGATCTTCCTCCCAACCCCTTCTCCAACCTTTTGGGAGAGTAGTCACTTTCCTATCAATAGCTCTCTATTAAAATACAAATTCTCTCTTCAGTCTCTAACCCTTGTTCCTTTTCTGTGCTTACCATGGACTTTAAGAATCAAGAACTATTTAATATATACGTTGCAGAATTTCCAGCTTTGTTTTATCATTGATCAGTAGTTTTGTACCATTGTAGCCAGAAAATGTACTTGTTATGATTTCAGTCTTCTTAGATTTTATATTTGTTATGTCTCTTTTTGTGTGATTTAGCCGGGGGATTCTTCTGTGTGCACTTGAGGAAAATGTGTATTCTATTTTTCTTGGATGGAATGTTTAATATATATCTTTCAGAACCATGTAAAGTAAAAAAAAGTTCTTATTGACTTTGCATCTGGATAATGAAATTTGTTGGAAACTTTAAAAAATATTAGAAAGGAGTCAAGAACTGGTTTTTGTTCACTACTGAATTTAAAATATAGAATTATAATTCTTACTCTTTTAAAATTATTTTGTCACTTTAAAAAATATGATTCTTTTAATGGAAGTTCTTCTATCAGTGACCTAAAATATGTGTATTTTTTGTATTATTTAGGTGATATGGAGAAACACTTTATGTGTGATAACCAAGGGTTCTCCCAAAAGAAAGAAATAATCAAGTTATATCTTTCCTCAGATGACTTGGTAAGGTCCCCTAATAGTATGCAACAACCCCTTACAGTCTTTTTAACTCCACGTGGAAAACCAGTAGCACCATACTCTTTTCAAATACCTTCTACTATGTTCAGACTTGGAGAGGTAAAATCCTATGTAAATAATAATCTTTTTTTATTCCATTCCGCTTGGATCAGGTAAAATACTGCATTTAGCCATTAAACAGCCTGGGTGGTTTTTCTTTATTTTTTATTTTTTTAGATACATCCCTTGCCCCTTTTAAAAGGTTTGGTTTGTTGTAATGATCTTTATTTTTTATGGATCTGATTTGTCCTTTGGAAGTTTGACAGATGTAGCCTGTTAGAGAAATTTACTTCATATGACCCAAAGAAAGAATCTTTCCCTTTTATAACGAGTACCACATTGCAGTTGTCATTGGGATAAGGGATTTTATTTCTTCAGTTCATATAAAGGCATTTAAACACACATAACTCCCCAAATAAAATAAAATGTACTATTAAGATAGTCGTCCTGCAAATGCTAACAAAAGAGTAAGCTCAGAAAAAAATATACAGATTGCTTGAAAATCTCCGATGAATATAATAAAAACAAGGACAAATATATTTTCCCCCAAAGTATTTTTTTTAAGATTTTATTTATTTATCTGACAGACAGAGATCACAAGTAGACAGAGAGGCAGGCAGAGAGAAAGGAGGAAGCAGGCTCCCTGCTGAGCAGAGAGCCCTATGTGGGGCTCAATCCCAAGACCCTGGGATCATGACCTGAGCTGAAGGCAGAGGCTTTAACCCACTGAGCCACACAGGTGCCCCCCACCTCCAAAGTCTTTTTGACTTAGTTTCCCGTTCCTTCTTGATATGCCAAACATATATTTACTTTTATACTCACAACTGTTGTGAAGTGCATGTCGTTTGAGTCAAAAATACCTTCCCTCTTTGTGATTACATATCATGGAGAAAGATGGGCTTTAGAGGAAGAGAGACCTTCCAAGCTGGGGTCAGATCTTGGAGCTATGCACAGACACACACGGTCTGTGTGCCTTCGGGCAGGATACCTAACCCTGATCATCCCTAGTTTTGTCCTCTTAAATAGGGAATTAACTGTAACTTGCCTACATTTTGGATGGTTGTGATATAGTAGTTCTAGAAGTGATATTAGTAGAAATGATGCCTAACATTTATAAAATGTTTATGTGTGTCAGGCATTTTCAGAGTGTTTTATGTTCATGATGACATTTGATCTTCTATAAGATAAGTACTTAAGATTTGTGGAGGAGGACTGAGCCTCCCCTCTTAGATTCAGTACCTGGCACTTGTAAAATAAATGGATGAAAGACAGAATAACAGGAGAAAAATAAAATAAGATAAAATAAAATAAAATAAAATAAAATAAAATAAAAGAGGGATTTCTACATGTGATGGCAGATGGCTTTGATTCTATATTTATTAAATGTAATAACTTTATGTCCATTTTTGGACAGCGAAGATTATTAGATTAATGAATTGGAAACCTGTTATGACACTGGCATGAAAGATGACTGAGTTCTAGAAGTGTACTTTTTCAAAAGAGATTCCCCCCACCCCCCCACTGCCCAGAGACGAGAATTACTGCAGATAGCAGTCTTTGGCAGCATCTATTTTCATAGCTATCCCTCACTTTTAAATTAATGTAGAATATGCTTCTCTCCATCAAATTGTCATTACTTTTTGTTTTCTCCCCTCTTTCCCAAAGAAAATCGAGTGCTCTTTCCAATCTGAAAGTGAGCTTACTTCGAAGGAATTTCTAGGTGTGTTCACATCAGGAGGACTTGCTCCGAGTTTGGGAATTATAAATAGTACATATACAGGCATCTTCCACTTCAATTTAACTTTGGTAATAATATTTTATTTTATTCTTTGATATTATTAATAAGAAGCATACTCTCTCTTATAGGATGTGGTTTTTTTCAAAAACAGCTCCTCCATAATAGCACATCTCTATATGTTTAAACCTAACAATACAATGTTACACTTTTTGCTTTAAATAGTTTTTAAGAAATTAGCTTGTGTGCTGCTGAAGCAAGCACTAGTTCTTAAGAAGTTAAGGAAAAAAATACATACGGTTTTTTAGCAGGTCTGTGGGCGATGAATTCTCTGGGAGTTTTATCCCCTCGAAAATATCTTTACTTCACTCTCATTTGGGGGGATAACAAAAAATGTATTTTTATTAAGATATAATTTGCATACCATACAGTTCACCTATTTAAAATGCACAATCAAATGCAATTTAATATAGTCACAGAGTGCGCCAGAATCACTACTATCTAATTTTAGAACATTTCATGACCGTGAAAAGACAGCCCATCCCCATTAACAGTCACTCCCCCGTCCAGGTTCTGCTCTCAGATGTAGACAACACTACACTGCGTGGGTCTCTCTGGAGTTGCTTATTAAGAACGTCTCAGAGAAATGAAATCCTACAACACGTCGCTCTCTGTGGGCTTCCCTTCAGTTAGCGTGACCTCTGCACGTTTTGTCCACGTGGAGGCACGTGTCAGGATTTCATTTCTTTTTATTGTCAGATCACATTCCATGGTATCAACACCATGATTTGTTTATCCATTTGTCAGTGGCTAGACATTTAGGTTGTTTCCACTTTGGGGCTACGATGAATCATGGTGCTATGAATATCTGTGCACAAATCTTTGTGTGGAAATATGTCTTTTTTTTTTTAATCTCTCTTGGGTGCCTACCTGGGAAATCGAGTTGGCAGGTCCTAGGGTAACAGTCTGGTAACTGCCAGGCTGTTTTCCAGAGTGGTTGCACTCTTTTACCTTCCCACCAACATTGTATTAGGGTTCAAATTTCTCCACATCCTCACCCACAGGTGCTATTGTCAGCGTTTGGTGATAATAGTCATCCCAGTGGATGTGAAGAGCTATCTTGTTTGGTTTGGATTTGCATTTCCCTGATGATTAATGATGTTCGGCATTTTTTCCCACATGTTTATTGTCTATTTGAATATCTTCTGTGTGGAGCTATCTATTTAAATTCTTTGTCCATTTTTAATTGGGTGGTCTTTTTATTCTTGTCTTTATATTCTCAGTACGAATCCCCTAGCAGACACATGATTGGCAGATGTTTTTCCCATTTTCTGAGTTGTCTTTTTCCTTGCACAAAAGTTATTTTGATGAAGCCTAATTACACATTTCATTGTTGTTGACCTTGTTCTTTGGTGTCATGTAGGAAGCCATTGCCTAGTCCAATGTCACAGAGATTTACCCTCTCTGTTTTCTCTTAAGAGGTTCATAGTTTTACTTTTTACATGCAGGTCTTTGATCCATTTTGAGTTCATTTTTGTGTGTGGTGTGAGGTTGGGGTCCATATGCGTACTTTTGTATGTGGACATCTGTCTTAGCACCATTTGTTGAAAATACTCTTGTTCTTTCCCTACTAAATTGTTTTGGCACCTTTGTTGAAAATCAGTTGACAGTAAAGGTGAGGGTTTATTTCTGGATTCTCAATTCTATTGAATTGATCCATATCTATCCTAGCCAGTTCAATGTTGTCTTGATACTGTTGTTTTGTAGTAAGTTTTTAAATAGGAAGCACAAGTCCTCCAACTTTGTTATTCCTTTTCAAGGTTGTTTTTGCTAGTCTTTACATGAATTTGCTAGCTTCCATATGAATTTTAGGATAAGCTTGTCAATATTTACAAAGAAGCCTGCTGGAATTTGGATAGAGATTGTGTTGAATCTATAGATAAATTTGGGTGGTATTACCATTTTAATAATATTATCTGTCCATCCATGAATATAGGATGTTTTTCTATTTATTTAGATTTTTAAAATTTTCTTTCAATGATACTTTGTAGTTTTATAATTCTTTTGTTAATTTTATTCCTAATGTTTTATTCTTTTGTATTATTTTTTCAAAAGATTTTATTTATTTATTTGACAGACAGAGAGAGCACAAGCAGGGGGAGTGGCAGGGAGAAGGAGAGGGAGAAGCAGGCTCCCCCCTGAGCAGGGAGAACAATGCAGGACTTGATCCCAGGACCCTGGGTTCATGACCTGAGCTGAAGGTAGACACTTAACTGACTGAGTCACATATGCGCCCCTCTTTTTTATTCTGCTGTAGAGGGAATTGCTTCCTTAATCTCACCTTCAGATTATTCTTTGCAAGTGTGTAGTAATACAATTAATTTGTATATATTGATCTTGTATCCAACAACCTTACTGAACTCATTTATGAATTCTAATAGGTTTTCAGTGGTCACTTTGATTTTTTTAATGATATTTTTGTCAGATACAGAATTTCTGGTTGACTCCCATTTACTTCCAACATTTTGAGTACATTATTCTGCATTTTGAATATGTGAACTGACACCATTGTTTCTGAATGAGAAGTCAACTATTAATTGTATTTTTTTAAGATTTTATTTATTTATTCGACAGACAGACATCACAAATAACTAGAGAGGACGGCGGAGGGGGGGAGGGGGGAAGCAGGTTCCCTGCTGGGCAGAGGCCCAATGCAGGGCTTGATCCCAGGACCCTGGAACCATGACCTGAGCTGAAGGCAGAGGCTTTAACCCACTGAGCCACCCAGGCACCCCTATTAATTGTATTATTGTCCCCCGTATGCTACATGCCATTTTCCTCTGCATGCTTCTAAGAGTTCCTCTTTGTATTTACCCAGATTGGGTTTCTCTGGACTTCTTAGATTATAAGTTTATCAAATTTGTAAAGTCTTTAGCCACTGTTTCTCTAAAAAAAAAATTCTGCTCTTTTCTCTGTCTCTTTTCTTATTGGAACTCTATTATGTACATTTTAGAACATACAATATGGTCCTGGAGATATCTAAGGCTCTGGTCATTTTTCTTTAATCATTTCTCCCGTTGTTCAGATAGAATAATTTCAACTGCTGTATCTCTAAATTCATTGATTGTTTTACCATCTCCAATTTGCTCATCTAGTAAATATTTTATTTCATTATTAAACTTTTTGCCTCATTATTTTCACTTTGTTTTATTGTTATATTTTTCATTTAGGTACTGGGATTCCCTATCCATTCTTTCACTAAGACATTTTCTTTAAGCCTATGTACATATTTGTAGAAGCTGCTTTGAAGTCTCTGTCTGCTCTTTGGACTCACTCTGGGTCAGTTTGTCATCTAACTTTTTTTTTTTTTTTATCAGTTACATGTTTCTCTTTCTTTTCATGTCATAGCATTTTGGTTAAAATTGGACATTTAAGATAAGAAGCTGTAGCAATTCTGGATTCTGTTATATTCTTATGAGATTTTGCTGGGCGGGGGAATTGTTGGTTGTGGAATAAAAGGCTCTTTCTTGCCTTGACACAAACTGTAAACTGTCTTGTCTATGGTTTCAGCAGCTGTTATCTCTGCTCAATTTTTTAACTTTCATGGTTGTTGTTGTTTTTGTTTGTTTGGGTTTTTTTTTTTTTTAACATGGCCTTTATTGGTCTCCTCTGTACATGTGTTGCCACAGGATTTGGGGAAATTTATAATTAACTCTGAGCTCACCTCTCTTGCAGTTCCTTTGACCCTGGGATTTTCCCCTTAAATTCCCCAATTCTCTGTCTACACCAAGCTCTGTTCTCTGACACATCAAGCCAGTAATGCCTCAGTTTTATGCTACCTGAGCACGGTTGCATAGTATGCCCCTTTATAGAATTTTACATTATCAATTAACATTTTAGTTATTTCCAGTCTTCTACTATTACAAGCAATGATGAAAAATATTCTTGAATACATTTTATTTCACAAATATGTGACTATAATGTAGGATAAATTCTGAACAGTGAAATTGCTGGGTAAAGGGTATATGCATTAGATGTTTTAATTTAATTTTTACTTTTAAAGATAAGGTGGGATATAACAAAGTAAGTGTTGCCATTGACATTATCAAACACTATATTCTGATGTCTTCTTTATTCAAGTTCAGTGATCGAGCTTACTGGTTGATCAGTATTCCCAGAGAAAACATTACAAAAAATACAGGTAAGAGTGATCTGAACTAATTTTTTTACTCATGGGTCTGGGTTGCCAAAAGTAGCAAATAAAAAACATTTATATTAAAAATTATTTACTATTCCACGTAAGTGTCTCATGTCATAGTTGGGACATACATAATAAAAACCCTTGTAGCTCATCTAAAATTCAAATTAACTGGGGTTCCTATATTTTATCTGGCAATTCTATTATAGATAGATTGGTTTAACACACATAACATTTAAGTAAACTCATTTTCTAGAAATAACTCAGAAGTTGTAGTATGGAGAAATTCACTTACTAATAGGTTACCTTAAAGTAGTCTGTAATAGGAAACATATTATTCACTATGGAATCTACTATATGTGTTATGCGGTGGCATAGCTTTATATGTTACTATAAATACCCATATGGAAAAAGGAGGAAAATAAAATTCCAGGAGTTATAAGTACAGAGCTAGTGGACGGAGCTAGTAGATCTTGAGGCATGAAATACATTTTCATAGCTTAAAAATGATGAAGGGCATATTATTTTAATATGATGGGTGCAAAAAGTGGAAACCAACTTGCTTTCTTCACGGCAAAAAAAAATAAAAAATAAAAAAAGATATTTGTTTTTGTCATGGAGCCCAAAGATAAAAATGCAACCAGGTTATAGGAAGGAATTAGGACTAAGATATGGACAACCATCAAGACTTTCACCTTATTTCTCATTTTGTGTTTTCTATAAATCTACTTTTATTTTTCTCTCTCTGCTGACTAGCTCTTCACGCTGCCTCACTGCTAGTCAATTTTTGAAAGTATATATTTCCTAGGAGCCAGTCCAATTCCAGATTCCCAGGAGAGTATCTTTAATGGGCCTAGTGTTGATCCAGCACCCACTTGTGTACCAGTCAAATGGGAAGGGACCAGGACAATGGGGATCCTACTGACCAACCCCTCTAGGTACAGGAGTAGTTAAAGGGCATATGGGATTGTGTGTCTTTCAGAGTAAATGTGGGGGGTGGTTGAAGTAAGAAAGGGAAGATAGAAAAGTTTCCATATGAGGAAGTATCAAAGAAAAAATCTGCAAAAGCAGCCTCATTGCTGTAATATCTAATATGGATCAGACCAACAAGTTTGTCTGTATTCATCTTAATTTTTTCCAAATTAATCTATTGGAAACTTGGTGATATTTTTTTCAAAGAACTCACCTGAAAATTGTACTCCTTTTATTTTTTTTAAATCTAACTTAACTCTCATCAATATTAGGATGGAATGTTCTAGCTCCTTGGCATAATATTGACATGAGTTTGAGAACTGAAAAAATGAAGATCACTTGTTATTTTTGCTCCTTCTAGTAATAAACTATGATTTCAGAAATGCAGTGATTCTAGGGTCACCCAGACAGGAATAACGGTGATCTGAGAACTTAAGTATTTCATATGGAAAGACATCACATGAGCTCTGCCTCTCTTGACACAACTCCCTGGAGTGAGTATAAATAAATATATTTGAGCTCATAATATAATAGGAGAGGACTGCCTAATTACTAATAAGCTAGAAATCAGGAAAAAATATGTTCAGGGGGAAGGAGACCAAAATTGCTATTTCATTTTTTTTCTTCCTTAATCATATCTTATCTACTGCTCTGGCATGAATTAAAGTATTATGTAAGCATGACATCTTGGGAGACATCTTGGGAAAGGTAGTTGAGGACACATCACCCATAGAGGTAACAAAATAATCATCATAGTAGTAGAACTAGCAGGTTCATCACTATTCTAAACACTTTACCTATTCTAACTAATCTATCCCTCTCTATGTGCTAGGTACAATTATTATGCCCATTTTCTTTTCTTTCTTCTTCTTCTTCTTCTTCTTTTTTTTAAAGATTTATTTATTTATTTGAGAGATGGTAGGGAAAGGCAGAGGAAGAGGGAGAGAGTCCCAAGCAGACTGTTTTGAGCTCGGAGCCCGACACAGGGCTTGATCCCACGACCCTGAGATCATAACCTGAGCCAAAATCAAGTTGATCACTTAACCAACCATACCACCCAGATGCCCCTATTGTGTCCATTTCAAATGATTCAACGGAGACCCATGGAGCCATAGGGAAGTGCAGTGATAGCTAGGAAGTGCCGAAAGCAGCCTGAAGTTTGACAGCTTAAAACTGTTGAAAGTAAAAAGAGTTCTTCTTTGATTTACATCTCATAATTTGTCCTTTTTTAACATTTTAATTAAGGTATAATTTGCATTCAGTAAAATGTACCCTTTTTGAAAAGCATCTAGTTCTGTAAGTTTGCACAAATGTGTACAGTTGTGTAATCACTACAGTCAAGATACAGAACTGCTCTAGTACCCAACAACATTATCCCACCCATGGTCAACCTCTCCCCATTGTCCAAGCCCCCCATCGCTGTGGATCTATTTTCTTTTCCTGTCGCGTTTGCCTATTCTGGTGAACATATTCATATACGTGGAATCATGGAAAATGCGGCCTTTTGAATCTGGCTTCTTTCACTTCGCGTAATGCATCTGAGATTTCTCTATGTTGTAATTTCTTCCATTTTCTTCCTGGATAGTACTCCGTTGTATGGGTATACCAGAGTTAATTTTATTGACGGGCATTTGGATTTTTACAATTTTTAGCTATTTTGATTAAAGCTGCTACAAGCATACAGGTTCTTTTGTAAACTTAAATTGTTTTGTGTTTGGCTAATACCGAGTAGTAGGATTGCTGTGTTATATGATAAGTGTAAGTTTAACTTTATAAGAAATTGTCAAACTATTTTCCAAAGTAGCTGTATCATTCTGCATTTTCACCAACAGGTTATCTGAACCCATGCCAGCACTTAATATGTATAAGGGTGTATGTGTGTGCACGCGTGTGTGTGTGTGTAATTTTAGCCATTCTAATAGCTGTATAGAGACATTTAATAATTTTAATTTGCAATTCCCTAATACCTAATGACATTGAATATTTTTGTGCTTATTTGCTGTTTGAATTACCTATGCAAATTTTTTGCAAGCTTGTTAATTATTTTGGATCCAAGTCCCTTATCAGATATATGATCTACAAATAGTTTTTTCCTATGCTATATCTTATATTTTTCATCTCTTAAGAATATCTCTTGAAGATCAGAGTTTTTAATTTTGGTGAAGTCTAATTTATCAGTTTTTATTTTATGGATTACACTTTGGGCATCATAGCTGACTCAAGTTCACAAAGATATTCTCCTGTATTTACTTCAAGGAGATTATGGTTCCAAGTTTTATATCTAGGTCTGACTCAATTTGAGCTAATTTGTTATATGGACTAGGTTTATTTTGGGGGGAATACAGATACCCAATTATTCTAGCACCATTGTTATAAAAACTATTTTGTATCCGTTGTATTACTATTTCTGGGTTCTCTGTCTTTTCACCAGTACCATGTTGTTTTGATTACTTAAGCTTTATAAACAACAAGCTTGTAGGGGCATATGGGTGGCTTAGTGGGTTAAGCCTCTGCGTTTAACTCAGGTCATGATCTCAGGGTCCTGGGATTGAGCCCCACATCGGGCTCTCTGCTCAGCAGGGATCCTGCTTCCCCTTCTCTTTCTCTGCCTCTCTGCCTACTTGTGATCTCTGTCAAATACATAAATAAAATCTTTAAAAAAATAAAAAATAAACAATAAGCTTGTAATAAGTAATGTTAATCCTTCAACTTTGATCTTTTTCAAAACCGTTTTGGTTAGTATACTTCTTTTGCCTTTATAAATTTTAGAATAAACTTGTTAGTTCTATTTAAAAATCCCATGGTTTTTAGATTTGGATTGCATTAAATTTGTAGGTTAGAGAGAATTGACATCTTACCACTGAATCTTCCAATCCATGGACACTGTATACCTCTCCATTTATGTATATGTTCTTTGAACTATTTCATCTGGGCTTTGTGGTTTTCAGCACAGAGATATTACACATTTAAAAAAAAAGATTTTTATGACTAAGTATTTCACGTTTTTTGGTAGATTATAAGTGGTTCTTTTAAATATTTGAATTTCCAACTGTTCACTTCTAGTATGTAGAAATATGATTGATTTCTGTAGATTGATTGTGTATCTTACAATCTTGTTAAATTCACTTATTGGTTCTAGTAGCTTTTGTATATTCTTTGGTTTTTTGACATAGAAAAATCATTCATCCAGAAAGAGAGAGAATTTCATTTCTTCCTTTCTAGTATGTATTCATTTCTTTCTCTCTTTCTTTTCTTTTCTTTTTTTTTTTTTTTTTTTTGTTCTCATTTATAGTGGTAGGACCTCTAGTACCATGTTTAACAGAAACGATAAGAGGACATCTTAGCCTTGTTTCCAATTTTAGGGGGAAAACATTCAATCTTTCATCATTATGTATAATGTTACTTTGGCATTTTGTAGATGCCCTTTATCATGTTAAGGAAGGTCCCTTCTGTTCCTAGTTTGCAGAATTTTTATCATGAATTGGTGTTAAATCTGTTGAATCTGTTAAATGCTCTTTCTGCATCTGTTGAGAAAATAAGTATTTTCCTCTTCAGTGTGTTGATAAGGTCGGATTTCTTTCTTTCTTTCTTTTTTTTAAAAGATCTTATTTATTTATTTGATAGCGAGAGAGAGAGAGAGAGAGAGAGAGAGCAGAGAGAGAGCCAGTGCAGCAGGGGGAGCTGCAGGCAGAGGGAGAGGAAGAAGCAGGCTTACAGAGCAGGGAGCCTGATGTGGGGCTCAGTCCCAGGACCCTGGGATCATGACCTAAGCCAAAGGCAGACTCTCAATGACTGAGCCACCCAGGCACCCCGAGGGTGGATTTGATTGATTCATTTTTGAATTTTGAGCTAGCCTTACACTCCTAGGATAAACAACTCTTGGTTATGGTGTGTCATCCTTTTTATATATTTTTGGACTCATTTGGCTAGTTTGTTCTCGTGGTTATCAGTCTGGAGTTTTACTCCTAAGGTCTTTATCTCCTTTTGGTATCCGATAATGCTATCTTTTTTTATTTTTTAAATTTTTAAAATTATTTTTGTTAGCATATGATGTATTATTTGGCCCAGGGGTACAGGTCTGTGAATCGTCAGGCTTATACATTTCACAGCACTCACCATATTTGCTCTGCTGTTTGCTTGCTGCTGATGAACACCAGGGTGGTGCTCAACTTTAAGCTGAAAAAGGACATGCAGGGCTTTGGGGAGGAGTCGAGGTAGCCCATAACAGGGGATAACATCCTGTTCTTTACAGAGCCTCAGATGCTTTAGAATTTTCATCACCCTGGGGAACATCTTCAAGATGTCCTACAGGATCAAGCTGTTTGGCTCTAGACCACCAGATATGAAACTCGGAACACACCTGCGCAGGTGCTGAGTCTCTATCCCTCCATTTCTGATGACTTCAAGAATGTTTTTGGTTAGGAAACCACTGATCTTTCCAGAAAGCCGAAGCTCATGGTGGTGGGAAGGGCGGAGGGTGTTTGGCAAGATGCACAAGGCTTCCCAGCCACATTGCTTTTCTTTTCAAAAGTATTTTCACTTTGGTCTCTGAATTGAAATGCTGTCTGCTTAAGGCGTTCCAGGAAGGCTTAAATAAGGGGCTGTGATAGCAGTGCATTCCCCATAGATAAAAGAACATGTCTAGATCATTTTATTGTATTGCAAGTCAAGATTTCACTAGAAACCAGTTTCTGGATATTTCTTGGTTTATTTTTAATAGCCATCTTTTGGATTACAGGATTTTTAAAAAAGATTTTACTTGTTTTAGAGGGAGGGAGAGAAAGAGTGAGAGCCCCATGTGTGCAAGGATGGGGTGGCGGGGACGGGGACAAGGAGGAAGAAGGACAGAGGAAGAAAGAGTCCCAAGCAGACTCTGCCCTGAGAGCAGAGCCCGTCCTCTGGAAATCCCATGGCCCTGAGGTCACAACCCAAGCCAAAACCAAGAGTTCCTCGCTCAACAAACTCTGCCACCAGGAGCCCAAATTATACTGATTTTTAAAAATCATTTTCATCCAGGAATCTGGGTAAAAGGTTGGCTTTTTAATTTTGATTCATGCTCTTTATTGGACAGGGTTTATGAATAATGAACAAGTTCATTGTTGCTGGGTCCGACAGCACTGCTGGGACCAACAAGGGACCGTGGTCCAAATCCCCCACCCCCTCCAACCCTCCAGATGGGCTCTGCTTGGCAACTCGCTACAGCTGGGGTCAGCCCCAGGACTTGGAGGGTGAAGATTCCCGTGGAAGACAGACCCAGAACAGTCAGCAGAGGCAGACAAGAATGTTATGAGAAATTTCCCCTTGAGGCCCTCTGTTCAATAAAGTAACTTCAGGACCTATTAATTGTATAATTACTAGACCGATGGTGATATTGTGACTAACTTCTGAAAGCTAGGGTTTCTGAGTGCTTTTCAAGAGGGCGATTTCAAGGTTGAAAAACAATGAGCCTCATTCTAGGAAATACAGCACTTTGCACAGAGGTTTTTTGAAAGGGAGTTCTGGTCTAATTGCCAAAATAGAAATACAGGTGATCATTGCCTGGAACCCCACAGAGCTGTGTGGTTGTTGTGGTTTTTGAAATCCTGACTTGCAGGGAAACCTGGTGGGAAGGAATATAAGTACATAGGCTTTTACAGAACTAAGTGACCCTGAACATAAAGCTGATTTCTCAAAAGAGAAATGGACAAGTACATAAATAGATAAATATGAGGGAGAGTCCCTCCTATGTTATGGAAAAGGTTTTACAAGGTCCTCTTTACATTAAATGTTTGGTGGGATTCTCCAGGCCAGTGAAAACATGTAGGCCTGAAGTTTTCTTGGTGCGAAAGCTTTTAACCACAAATTCTATTTTCTTTATAGATACGGGGCCTACTCAGGTTTTCTATTTTTTCTTAAGTATGTTTTGTCAGTTTGTATCTTTAAGGAACTTTTCCATTTCATCTACAGTCTTGAATTTATGACACAAGAACTGTTTGTGATATACTCTTATTTTTCCTTAGAAGAGGGAGCCTGCAGTGATGGTCCCCCATTTCACCTTTAATATGACTTATGTATTGCATTTTTTCTTCTTAGATTAGTCTGACGAGTTCATCAATTTTATAGACCCTTTCAAAGAAGTATCTTTCGATTTCATTGATTGTGAACCTTGTTTTCCTGTCCTTTATTTCATTGACATTTACTCTTATTATTCTACTTACTTTTGGTTTAATCTATGGCTTTTTCTCCCCCAGTTTCTTAAATTTGGAACCTTTAGATTAGGGGTGAACAAACTACACTTCTGGCCTGCAACCCATTTTTGTGAACAAAGTTTGACTGGAACACAGCCATGTGCGTTAATTTCTGTGTTTGCTGTGGCTGCTTTCAAAAGCACTACGATGGCGGAGCTGAAGTTTTTGGGACAGAGACCATACGGCCCATAAAGCCCAAAGTATTTACTACTTGACTCTGTGTAAGGCCATTGCTATCTTTCAACCCCGGCTTCGGATAGGTGATTTGTTTCTTTTATCTGCTATAAATATTTTTCTGCTATATATTTCTCTCTAGCACTGCTTTATCTGCATCTCATAAATTTTGGCTTGTTCGTGCTTTCATTTTCTTTCAATTCAAAATATATTCTAATTCGCCATACTACTTTCTCCTTGACCTGTGGTTTTTTAGAAGTACGTTGTAAGTGGGGTGGAAGTGTTGCTGGGTGACTCACTTGGTTAAGCGTCGTCTGCCTTCAGTGCAGGTCATGATCGTGGAGTCCTGGGATCGAGCACTGTGCCAGGCTCCCTGCTCAGTGGAGAGCCTGCTTCTCCCTCTGCTTGTGCTCCCCCTGTCTCAATCTTGATCTATATCAAATAAATAAAATCTTTTAAAAAATGTTGTAAGACGTCTAAGTATTTGGGGATTTTCCAGATATCTTTGTTATTGATTTTTTCTAGATTAATTCTGTGTTCTGAGAACATATTTCATGTGATACTTTGTTAAGATGTTTCCCGTGGTCTAATTGGTGAATCTTACGAGTGCACCTGAAGAAAGTACTTATTCTGCTCTTCTCAGCTGGAGAGTTCTGTAAATGTTGGTTAGCTCAGTTGGTTAGTAGTGTTCAGCTTTTCTTTATTCTTACTGATTTTTGTCAATTCCTGAAGAGGAGTGTCGAAATATCCCACATAATTGTGGATTTTTACTTTTCTCTCTTCATTTTTATCAGCCTTTGATTCATGTATTTTGAACCTCTTGTTATGCACGTGCACACTTAGTTGTCCCTCCTTTTCAGGGAATCGATTCCTTTCTCATACGCATTGCCCCCTCTTTATTCCTGATACTCCCTCCATCTGAAATTCTTCTTTGTCAGAGATTGATAGAGCCGCTACAGCTGTCTGTGAATTAGTGTTTGCCTAACATATCTTTTTCCACCCTCTTGCCTAGTTTTCCCAAGACAACCTTTAGAGCACATTAGTCAACAGAGTGGAAGCACACAAATGAATTTTGAAATAAAACCAAGGCACAGCAAATAAGATCTGACCCAAGGGTACTGATGCCTCCCACTGAGAATATAAGCAGAGGGAGGAAGGCAGAACTTTAAATCTGAGAGTGGTGGAGGGATGCCTGTGAGGGAGGGAAGAACCCTGGGACTGAATTATCAAGGCCAACTCAGCAGATGTCTTTAACTTCCAGATGCCTCCTGCACTAACTGGTGGTTTGAGACAAGCATGGTGGGTTGTGGGGAGGGGGGATCCACAAAGAGCAATGGGAGGTCTCTGCCATGTCAGGAATGGGGAAGTCTACAGTGTTGTAAAGATTGTAGACACTCAACTCTGTAACAACGAGGTGGAAGGTATGAGGCCACAAGAGCTGTGGGGAGGCTCTCTGCTCTTCCATATCATATGGCAGCAAGATATGATGAAAAATTACTGAGGTTACTAGTTCCATGGAGGAGCTGTAGCTATAGGAGGGACTCCATGGAAAACAACCAGGTGGGTCTAAGCCAAAATAAACCTTCCCATACTGGAGTAGCTATGGTGCTGTTTTTCAGAGTGGGATACCATCACCTTGGTCACTTAGCTAATGGGGAAGCCTTCTTCACCCAAAGTAGTGAGAGTCTTCACAGCCAGACATCCCTATTTTCAAGAACTCTTCATGCAGTTCTGTTGTTCTCCATGAGTTCTTGCATGGCATCTGAAGCAGATGTGAGGGTATGTCCACTACCTGATGAAGTTTGTTTGGAACTTTGCCATTGAACTCTTCTACTTCTAGCTCTTGAACTCTTCCCATGGCCCACTAGCCTCACTTTGCACAACTTCTTGGCTGCTTCCTATACATCCTTCACTGTATGAACCACATTGCCAGTGGGAATACTATTTCCCATGTGTTTAGGATGAGCGGGGTTAGTATACTACCAAACAGAGATGTGTGCTAGTTAATACACCTGTGGAAAGAGGTGCAGCTGATATAAAATGAACCCAGACAATAACTAGATGTTACTGTTAATAAAGAATTAAATCCATGCTTTTCCTTGTATCACTCTGTGTACCATCACAGGAACCACACCATTTGTAACTTCAACCAGAACTTGCAGAGGGTTATCCAAGCCTTGGGGATCCTCAGGGCTCCTCTTGTTTTTAAAAGCCAAAGATAGTTATGCACATACCAACTTTGAACCCCTCCCACTGAAGTAGGCCAGTTAAGTCATACACCAGAAGACTGACTTCTCTTTTTGGGTTAGCCAATTACATGGGAAGCTCCATTTATAGAAACCTATATGGTGTTTTCTCACACCATTTTCTTTCCCGAAATCCAGGAATTGCTTGATGGAAAATAGTGATGGCAAGAAGCACAAATTATCACTCGATTTACTCAGGTACAAGCTGCTTCAGAACCACTGGGAGAGGCAAATCTTCCCTGGAGTGATGCGCAGACCCACCCAGATGCCTGGGCATGCCTGAAGGCCTGTGCAGCCAAGGCATTTGGGTCAGGCTTATTTTTTCATGAGTGTGCCCTGATTTCAGCCTTAGGCTTGGCCCATGTCATAAGAGCTCCCAGGCTGAGATCACCACCCATGGCTTCCCCAGACCCCACCTAGTCTTCTACCTTTAACCCACCAAAGCCTTTATAAATATTTAAAATGGGTTTCTTATAGATAGCATAGAGTTCAGTCCTGATTTTTACATCTAGTCTGGAAATCTGTCTTTTAACTGGTGTTTTTAGACCACTTACATTTAATGTGATTATTGATATGGTTGCATTGAAACCTGTCATCAGACTATTTCCTGTTTGTTCCATCTCTTCTCTACTTTTCTTTCTCTGTTGTCATTCATATTAATTATGCTTTGTCCCTTTTTATCTCCACTATTGGCTTATAATTAATTATACCTTAAATTTTTTTTAGTATTGGCCTTAG
The DNA here is from genome assembly GCF_009829155.1 of Mustela erminea. Classification (NCBI taxonomy): domain Eukaryota; kingdom Metazoa; phylum Chordata; class Mammalia; order Carnivora; family Mustelidae; genus Mustela; species Mustela erminea. The sequence continues at coordinate 117,607,241 of NC_045618.1, forward strand.
CAGTTACACTATATATTTTAGTTAATCACAGCCTACTTTAAAAGAGTAGTATACCACTTCACATGAAGTGTCATTACTTGCTTTTTAAGCCATAACAGCTCTTGGAGAAAAATTATGACCTAAAATATTATTATATAGGGGCACATGGGTGGCTCAGGCAGTTAAGTGTGCACCTCTCAGTCTCAGCTCAGGTCTTAATCTCAGGGTCATGAATTCAAGCCCCATGTAAAAAAATAAAAACATAAATAATTAAATTAAATAGTATCTGGACTTATGTTGTGGTAATAAAACCAATTCATAATTCTTTTGTTTATTTTACCATCAAATTGTCTGTAGGAAAAACATGAGAAACCTTATATATAAATGCAGTCAAAGTGACTGCAAAATAAAGAGTAATGATGCTGGTCATGTTTACGTAGCCTTAAATTTCACCAACTTGGTATATTAAAAATGGCTGATTATTTGTCTTTTGTTTTCAGATATTGCAGCTGTGGAAGAATGGTTAGTAAGGATCACTTTACAACATGGATTAAATATTTATACGACTGAAGGAACACTATTGGATAATGTCCGAGGTAAATGCCAACAGATAAAAGTAAAATGGAATTCATAATATCCTTCCAACAAACCTTGTACCCTACTGTATACTAGACTAAGTCTGAGAGAGAGAGAGAGAGAGAGAGAGAGAGAGAGGGAGGGAGAGAGACGAACATTACCTTCAAGGAATGACAAAGAATTAAATACATGTGATTAATTGTTAATAGTGGTCTGCAAAGGGTGCTAGAGAAATATGGAAATATATATTTTTCTGTAACCATGTTGGGGTCATAATAAACAGTGGCTTTAAAAAAGTAGTTTTTGCATCTATTATAAAAAATATTATAAAAGATACATTATAGAAAATCTTTAGAAATATAAAATATAAAATATTTATAATATTGATTTAGAAAATATTATAAAAGATACTGTTCATTGGATTACAATTTCCTTTATAATGACTATCAGCAAAAATTCTTGCTCATTCTTTGTTAGAACATTTACATTTTTTCCATGAAAAATTGGTTGTTTTAAAGTTATAAATACTGAGTGATATGACTGTCTAGAACTCTCTTTTCCAATTGTCTGGTTTATAGTCCAACTTTTGGATTGTCTGTAGCACTATAATATAAAAATTTTTAAAGTCCTTTTTCCTGGACTTTGTATTTTTCTTTACTCTCCTCACCTTCATTTTTAAAAAAAGTTTTTCTTTAAATTCCAGTTAGTTAACATATGGCGTAATGTAAGTTTCAGGTCCTTTTTACTTTTACTCTTTTACTCCCACTTCGATTCGATGCTGTGTAGCATGCAGAGTAAAGATAAAGAAATATTACATTTTATAGAAAGAATTTCCTGGGTAGCTTTAAGAAAAGTAATAATGTCTCCACCCAACCATGTGCCAATTAAAATCAGACCTCTACAAGCAGAGCTAGGAATCTGTCATTAAAAAGGGAAAAATATCCCCACAGGTGATTCTGATGTACAGAGGATTAAGAACTGCTTTAGAGAAAAGGCTGCCTGTGTGCCAAGAGACACCTGTGCATCTATTTTTGCAGGATTATTTGTAGTAGGAGAAAGGAGAAGCAGCAGAAATGTCCATCAGTAGGGGAAAGACAAATGCCTGTAGTGTATTCTGTTAAAACAAAGGAAATAGACCACATATATCATCAAGAACAGAAATCAAAGCATTGACAGAAAAGTCAAGTTTCAGAATAGACGAACATTTACTTAAAATTCAGAAAACACATAAAGCAGTGCTTTATACTATTGATGGGTACAGAACTATTGTAGTAAAAATATAAAAATGTGGATTCGAAATAACTGCAGCCATGTCATGATGGTTGCATTTGGGGAGATTTGGGAATGGGGCCATGAAGGGGACAGAGATATCTTCAGTCCTATCCACAGTGTTTTACTTCTTTAACCAAAATTAAAATATCTGCAACAAAAATGACAAAATGTTGTACTTTATTATTTTGTCACAGTGTCCAAATTTTGAAAAAGTAGTCATTTAGTCAATAGCAATTGCAAGCTTTTTGAGGCTGCTATTTTCAAGTCCTGCGCTAGCTACATTTAAGGACTAAAGTAACAATTTATAATTCAGGTTTTTTTTTAATTGAAGTGTGATTCATTTATATATTGAAATGTACCCAGAATATTATATACTGCATTTAGATTTTGGTGTACACTTATTTAGAATGAATGGAGGTATGGCGGTAGCAAAGAGTTTCGCAAGTTGTTAAAGGTTCCAGATGCAGAAATGAGATTCATTTGCTTGAGCAACTGAAAGAAGGCTGGTAATGTAGAAACATAGTAAATGGTAGACAGAGTGGCCTAGAGTAAGTTTGGAGAAGCTGGGAGGGAGCATGGTAAGAAGTGTGGGCTTTATTTTAATTATAATGAAAAACTGCTCAAGTGTTTTAAGCAAGAGAGTGACAAATTTGGATTTATGCTTTCTAAATGGATCACTTTGGCTGCTGTGCAGAGAATGGACCCTTGAAGAAGGAGGGAAGGAATGGGGGGAAAAAAAAAAAAGATTGGTTAGCAGTTGTTGTACCGGTCCCTTTGGGAGGTGATGCAGAGGATGTGGGCTGGGGTTAGCGGTGGAGATTTTGAGGAGTTAAGAGTCTTCAGAATACATTTTGGAAGAAGAGCTGGTAGGGCTTCCTGGTGGACTGGGGGTGAGGGAGACAGAGGCATCAGGACGAATCCTAGATTTCTTACTGAGCAATTAAGTGGATGATGGTCTCATTTCCTGAAATGCTGACACGGGGGAGAAAGCATTGAGAAGTGGCAATTAAGGGTTAAAGTTAGAGTTATAGTGGGAACTCTTTTCTTCACTACTGACTCAAAAGAGATGCTTAAAGATATTGCCCTATTTCCCAATCTCCAATCCATGCCCTAGACCACTCCACAGCAACTGCTCCTAATTATAGCCCCTCATCCCCTCTCATACGGGGTCGCTTTTCTGTCCCCTTCTTGACTTCTCAGTGACAGTCGAGACTTTTAATCATTCCCTCATTCTAAAGCATTTAAAATACAGTATCTGACTTTGAGGAGCATGTACGTAAGTAAAAATGTGTTTGTTTGTTTGTTTTTAAGATTTTATGTATTATATGACAGTGAGAGAGGGAACACAAGCAGGGGCAGTGGGAGAGGGGGAAGCAGGCTCCCCGCTGAGCGGAGAGCCCCATGTGGGGCTTGATCCCAGGACCCTGAGATCATGACCCGAGCTGAAGACAGAGGCTTAAACCACTGAGCCACCCAGGCGCCTCAGTGACAGGCCCTTTTATAGTATTTTTTAAACCCTTAAAGGAGGGCACTTGTGATAAGAGCACTGGGTGGTGTACGGAGTGTTAAATCACTATATTCTATACCTGAAGCGAATATTACATTCTATATTACGCTCTGTATTAACTAACAGGAATATAAATAAAAACTTGGAAAAACAAAACAAAAAAAACTCTGAAAGGATAGCAGTAACGTACCCCAAGACTGCAGCCACATTTTAAACACCTAAATTTGACTTCTACAGAACCTATTCTTCAGTGGGATCTTGGGGCTATACTGACAAAAAAAGATATCGCCGAAGTCTATCCACATGTGGTAGATCTCAAAGTGGCCAAGTGTCCTTGCGCCAATGATGTAGCGTTACTTGGCTTCATTTTGAATACAACATATAATGGTAAGTTCACGGGCTTTGCTGGAAGTTGGGTGTGGAGTCTCATACTTTGTAACAGTGATGTTTCACTGGCAGAGCAAATTAGATGCATAAGGGAGTAAAAGTGTTTCCTAAACGTACCTTCGACTTTACTCTTCATCACTTCCCCTTGTCCACTTGCAGATTGACTTTTGACTATGTCCATAGTGACTGTAGTGTCTCTCCGAATTTCACGTATCCCCTGCCACCTCTGAATATGTTACTTCCTCTCAGGGATTATTCATTGCCTTTCTAATCCATCTGCTATTCCTGCCATGTGTAAATAGGTATCATGTTCTAAGGCATCATATTATAACATTATTTTATTTATTGTGTATGTGTTTTTGGGTTAACATTGTAGTATTTAATAGCATCTTTTGAAAAAAGATTTTATTTATGCATTTGAGTGAGACAGACAGAGAGAGCTCAAGCAGGGGGAACAGCAGGCAGAGGGAGAAGCAGGCTCCTCACTGAGTAGGGATCCCAGTGCAGGACTCCATCCCGTGATCCTGGGATCATGATCTGAGCCGAAGGCAGATGCTTAATGACTGAGCCACCAGGCACCCTTTAATAGCATCTTTATGCATTTCAACTGCTAATGTATTAGTAGTTGTTTTTCCTAGGTCATTGGTAGTTGCTTTTCCTAGGTCATTGGTGAGCTTTCAGTCCCCAGCCCAGTAAATGAGAAGGGAAATAAAAGAACTAAAAGATAAGAAACAAAATTTCATTACTCATATGTAATATGTGCAAAAATCCAAAAGTCCAAAAGAATCAGTAGCCAAGCAATGAGAATACAGGACTCTACAAAATTGAGGAATGAAATAACAACATATAAAAACCATTCCACCAAAGACTAAAGATTATAATTTTTAAAAATCCCATTCAGAAAGTAACAAACCCCCAAATATACCTAGGAGTAAACAAAGAAACAGAAGAGTTTTAAGGCCTGTTGGACAGAAATTATAAAAATTTAACAAAGGTCATTTAAAAAGACTAAAATAAATAAGATATTTTATGTGCGTGAACAGGAACTTCTACTATTGTGAAGTTGTTAATTCTCTCCAGATTTATCCGTTGTTTCAATACAATTCCAAGAAAAATTACAGCAGTTTTTTTGGCGTGTGTGGAAATTGACAAGCCAATCCCAAAATACATATGGGAGATTGAAATAATGTGAATAACATAATTTTAAAGAACAAAAACTTGCCCTACCAGGACTTATTATAAAGAAACAGATTCAAACAGTGTGCTTTGATACAGGGGTAGACACACCCCCTTGCCCGAAATGTCTCTGAATTCCTAATGGCTTAGTGGTTTTGTGTTCTCTAGTTTTTCGAGCCTGCTTGTGCTGAATTGGTTTAGTTGGAAACTGCGCCTCTTCCTCCTCTGTGTCAACCAGATGGAAACTCAGCCCCTATTCTGACTTTCTGACTTTTGTGGCTGCCATGCCGGACCCCTCCTTCTCTCTCTCCAAACCTGCCTTACTTCCCTGAGCCACAGGAGAGGAGCGATTCTCAGCTCTCCTGTTCCATTCTGTCAACGTAACGGAGAGTCACAGGAGAGAAAGAGCAGCCTTCACTCCTTGGGGTCTCACTCAACCTCTGGAGAAAAGAAATAGCTTTAGCAATTCCCCCCCACCCCCCCACCCCCTCCTGCCCCAGCTGCCTTCCACTCTACTGCAGATAAAAAGAAGTTCCCCCGGGATCTGAGCTGCTACTTCCTAAATCTGCAGTTCCTTTGTGAGGCCCTGGTCTGTCCCTGCCCCACCCCACCCACCCACTCACCTCCCCCATCCCACACACTCAGCCACAGCTCCCTGCCCCCAGCCCTCATACCACATGAGGTTAATTGTGGGAACAGATCTCTGGGAGCCCTGGGGGTTCCCTTCTGGACTTGCTATCCACCTTCCTCCTCTGTGACACTCCCAGTGCTTCTGCCCTGTCTCTCATCCCTGTTTTGTCTGTCACCCCCAGAAACCTAAGCTTCCTAGGTCACTTGTGGTTCCTATACCACACACAGTTCTGGGCTTAATTTGACCCAAACTTCTGTCCCTTCCCATCTACCCAGAGCCATTCTTGGCATTTGTGGGCTGTCAGCAGCAATCTCCCCCATAGGGCTCATCTTTTCTCTGAATGGCCCCTTCAGTTTGCTGCCCTAGAGGGTCACCTGGCCAGTCCTAGTAACATGGCCTCTCACATGCCGCTGTATGTCATCATCCTTGCTTCTTGGGATCATTTCTCTGTATCTGCTCTGTCTTCCCTTCAAAACTTCCAGCTCCTTGGAACTCAGACTTTCCCTCCCTGCAATTCCTCCTGGCTACAGCCTGTGTTGGCCTTCCTGTTACCCACACTCCCTCATGGATGACTTCAGTCTCTGGACCCCTGCCCTCCTCGCCATGCTATTTTTTTTTTTTTAAGATTTTATTTACTTATTTGACAGACAGAGATCACAAGCAGGCAGAGAGGCAGGCAGAGAGAGAGGAGGAAGCAGGCTCCCTGCTGAGCAGAGAGCCCGATGCGGGGCTCGATCCCAGGACCCTGGGATCATGACTGGAGCTGAAGGCAGAGGCTTTAACCCACTGAGCCACCCAGGCACCCCTCGCCAGGCTATTTTTGTCACTATTTTCAGTGACCTCGCCATCCCGTGCAGTACTCAGCTTCAAGGCCTCCTCTTCTCCAGTGATCTTCCCCAGTCTTCTATGCTCATGTTCTAGACCTCATTGTCTCCAATAATGTTGTTATCTGCAGAATCTCCACCATGAGCATCTCACCCTGTCCACGACCTGCCCATTCCGTCTCTCCTAGTCCTACTCCAGCACTGCTTTGATCTCACGGAGACTTTCCCCACTTCTCAACACCCTTTCTCCCTACCTTCCATAGGTTGTATAGCCCACACTTAACCACACTTCTGTAACTCCCCTGCCCTGCTCTGTCTTCTGTCCCCATGCAGACCCAACTCTGATGTTCTACTGACTGGTCTCTCTGTCAGTTCACGATCACATCCCAAGAGGGCACTCAGCACCACCCAGAAATCCTGTCTCTTTACTGTGGTATATTTATTTTCCAACTCTGCAAAATGACCTTCTCTCACACCTCTTCCCACTCCTCCAACCCTCTGCATTCTCTTCTCCATTTTGCTCTCAGCTGTGACTTTATCTCATAGTTCATGTAGAGAGCCATGACGGATCCTGAGGAACTCCACTGCTGCCCCTGCAAACCTGCCACTCTACTTGCATTCATACTTGCACACTTTGCCTTCTCGCCCATTGCCTCACGAGAAGTGTCTGCTGCTGTCAGAGTCACCCCCCACCCTGTTCTCCTGGACCCCACTCCCTGCAGCCATCTGAAGCACTCACATCTATGCGGCAAATGTCACCTTTTCCTTTGCATCACCTGCTCTCCCTCCTTCCTGGACTGGGTCCATTAGCATACAAATAAACCCTAACATCTCCCATCCTAAGCATCTCTCTGTTCTCCTTCAAAGCAAAATTTGTGCAAAGAACTTTTTGTAAATGGTGCCACATTTCCCACCTCCCCACTTTGTCTTCATCCCAGTACAGATCAGTGTTTGTTTCTCGCTGTTCTTCTGAAACGTTCCTTCCCAGGATCACCCGTGATCTCCATACGGTCAGTTCCAGCAGTGAATTCTTTTTTTTTTTTTTTTTAAGATTTATTTATTTATTTGAGAGAGAGACAGAGAGACAGAGTGCACCTGCGAGCTGGGGGAGGGGCAGAGAAAGAGGGAGGAGGAGGAAGCCAACTCCTCACTGGGCAGAACCTGCCCACAGGGGTCTATCTCATCACCCTGAAATCATGACCTGAGCCAAATCAAGAGTCCTGACACTTAACAGACTCTGCCCCCCGCCCAGGCACTGCCAGCAGTCAGTTCTCATTCTTCATTCTACTTTCTTTCCCAGCAGCAGTTCTTACAGTGGACCACTGTCTCCTCAAAATACGTTGTTCTCTTGGTTTTCTCGATCCCACCTTTGATTTTATTCCACCGCACGAGTTACTCCTTAGTTTTCTAGATGGGCTTCTGGTTGGTGTGGCCCCCCCAAGTGTTGTTGAACTCAGGACTTTTCCTGGACCCTCCTTCCTTATGGAATTATGCCTCTCTCTGAGAAACTTAACTCAGTCCTTCGGTAGACATGCCGTCTCCAAGTCCATGACTCCCAAATCTCTCTTTCTGGTGCTAACTGCTCCTCGGAGACAGAACTCCTCTATTCAGTTATCTATTTTACATTTCCTCTTGATGTATAATGAGCATCTCAAATACAGAAAGTCCAATACAAAACTCTTGATTCATCTTCCTCGGAAATCTGTTCCTCTCCAGTATTCCTTATCCCAGTTATATCCGCTTATTCACAACTGAAATCTAGAACCCATTCCCACTCTCCCTTTCACGACATTATAGGATGGTGTTGTACCCAGTGTGTATCCCCAGCATGACCACTTCTCCCCTCTTTTGAAATCTTAAATCAATATGGGTTTTCCACGAGCCTAATTCATAACTTCTCAAATGGTCTCCCTATTTCTATTCTTGCCACTGTATAACCCACCTTCCATACAACCACTAGGGTGATCTCCTTAAGGGTAAACCAAATCATGTCACTTCCCTGCATCTAACACCCAGTGGCTTCCCTTTGGCCATTAGAATAAAATCCAAACTCTTCACAATGGTCTACATCAGCTTCTACAATCCTGGTGGTCATTCGTTATACAGAGTGGCTTGTAACTTGAGTCTAAAAGTATTAATCAAGATAAGGCATTTATTGCACTGCTTACTTCTCTATTAAATATTTCTAAACTTTGCAGGGGTCTGGTCATGTGATATCATAGAGGACACCAGTAGTCATTCCTACTTAGACTATAGGACAGTGTTCTGTGGAATGAGACTTAGTGCTTAGAAAGACAACGCTTTTGTCGTTAGTTTTCCTCTTCCTGGAAAAAATAAATGATAACACTTCCAGCTATGTCTTTGTCTACACGGAAAACAGCTGAGAGTGAAAATACACACTTCAAGATGTGAGTGGTCCTACATTCATCTTTGGGAAACAGAAGATATGTATTAGATTATCAACTGTTTGTAGGCTCCCCCACTGCCCTCAATAGTCAATGGCAATTGACTAGACTTCAGGTTAATATTCTATATTTAAAATGAAAGACTCTCAACACTCCTACCCATGGCCAAAGAGAGGCGAGATCAAGGTATATGCGGTGGGTTCTATCTTCTTTTACAAGGTTCTCATGAGGCATTAGCAAATATTTTTTCCGTTTTTTAAATCATAAATATTAAAGTAAGTCAAAGACAGTTTCTTCCTCTTGGAATTTAAAATTTCTTCTTGGAGTTTTTAAAGTATT